>NC_090450.1:564359346-565019346 GCF_031143425.1 Pleurodeles waltl | reverse complement strand
CTGGACTACTCACACGGTTTGGGTAAACCCCAACTTCGCACCATACATGAGCAGAGATTGTTCTTTGCTACTGCAGCGCATGCTGCATTTCAATGACAATTCTGCTGCATTGCCCCGGGACCATCGAGACCATGACAGGTTGTTCAAAATTCGACCTATTGTGGAACATTTGTCTGCCAGGTTTCCAGAGATCTATATTCCTGGAAAGAATAAAGCAGTTAATGAGTCCTTGAACCTGTACAAAGAATGGCTGCTATTCAGACAGTACATTGCAAGCATAAGAGCTCACTATGGCATAAAGCGGAACATACTATGTGAGAGCTCTTCTGGCAATGTGTACAATTTGAGAGTGTATGCAGGGAAGGACTCTACCCTAACCCCTGTAGGTTGCCCTCCCACGTTAGGGGTCACAGTTAAGATTGTATGGGAACTTGTCCAGCCACTCCGTCACAAAGGTTGTAACCTTTATGTGGACAACTTCTATACAGGAGTAGAGCTGTTCAGTGAGCTCTACAATGCTCGCACTGTGGCCTGCTGTACAGTTCGTTGTAACTGCAAAGTATTCCCCCAGGAGCTTGTCTGGAAGAAGCTCCAGAAATCCCAGAGTACTGTGTTGCATTCCAATGAACTGCTCGCAGTCAAGTTCTTGGATAGGAGTGATGTATACACGCTCACTACAATTCATGATGAGAGCACTTCCCCATCACAGTTTGGGGTCAGATGGCCAAAGTCCACAAGCCCATCTGTATACCTGATTAAAATAAGTACATGGGCGGAGTGGACAAGAACGACTAGGTTCTTCAACCATACAGTGCATGTCGTAAAACTCGCACTTGGTACAAGAAACTGTTTACCCACCTGATCTAGATGACAGCATACAATGCATATGCAACCACAGGAAGACTCATGACTTTCCTTGAGTTCCAGTTGTCTGTAATTGTGAGCCTCACTGCTGTTACAGAAGCAGGCGCCACCTCATATGTTCTGGAGGATATGGCAAGGCTGCAGAGGCGACACTTTGCTGATCGCATTCCTAAAACAACCAAAAAGGATCGTCCATGTTGTCGCTGTAAAGTGTGCTCGAAGCATGGAAAGTTGGTATTACTGTCACCAGTGCCCATCTCAACCAGGCCTCTGTGTCCCTACTTGCTTTACGTTGTATCATACTAAAGCAAAAGTTCTGGGAAATCTACTGAGGTGGAGCTGCTGTTGGGTAATCATTTCAGTCACTGTGCATGGATACCGAACGTCCATGGGGCACTGCTTCGTAAGGCAAGCAGTCACAGAATTTTACTTGATCTACTTCAAGAAATCATGAACTTCTTCATGGCCTGCTTGAGACCTATAGCCACAGTCAGAACATGGCAAGTGTTCAGTTCAATTAACGTGCATTATAGTCCCCATACTGCACATACTAGTGGACAGAACATATGCCACATTGTCACAGAGTACCCTGAGTAAGTGTCCTGTTGGACATATTCACCAACATTTTTACTTGTTTGAAAGTGTGCAAACTCAATTTATAGCTTCACTTTCAAAGCTAAAGTAGACGTGTTGGTGAATGAGTCCCACAGGATATTTGTTTGACTTTTTACTTTAGAGACCTTAGGATTTCTTCACCAGCATGTCTGCCTTAGTTTCAACAGTAGATATGCTCGCTCAGTTCGAGGAATAGGCCTCCCAAGGCATACTCCGACACCCCCAACTTGCATCCAAACTAGTATAGGTTCACTTGGCAACTATACAGGATTAGTCAGGACTATGATGAGGACAGAGACATGAATGGGTAAGGAAAGCTTATGGTAGGTGTGCCTTCACAGGGATATTGCACAGGTAGAAGGCAGATAGTAAAGGTAGTACAGATGTACATCATTTAAACCTATGGATTCAAACCCATTGGTGCCATCCCAGCTCTAAAGGACAATGACACGTACAGGTCAGTGGTTGACCTGCTTTTCATGTTCATACTCCATCAGAACTTAGTAGATGTTAAATTTGCTGTATAAGTGCATTACAGTCACAGCACTGCACATAATGTTGGCTGAGATACATGCTACCTTCTCACGGACACCCCTGTGTGCCAAACACTACCCTTTTTTATAGCCTATGACCTTCTCTTTTGGGAACATTGCAAGAATTTCCCAGCATGTCTGCCTTAGTTTCAAAGATAGATATGCTCACTCAGTTCGAGGAATCACTTTGTACGGCATACTTGGACACCCCCAACTTACATCCACAAACTGGAAAGAGTTGGATTTAGCACAGTGAGTGCGCTAAAGGCACATGAAAAACATGTCTTCCTGAGCCTCGGGTGGCTGTCATGGGAGTCATTAGTAAAGGTTTGTTACGCATGCCTTCTGTAATTTTCAGGAAGAAGAAGGCGGTCACTTGAAAGTGTTAAAATGTAGTCAAACTTATTCCGTCCTGTGGCGTATGAATGTGATGGGCCCTTGTCTGGCAGCAATAAGTTAATGTGAGTGCAATTATTGGTTGGATTGGGCCCATGGCTGGCAGTATGAAAGGGTTGTTTGTTCTGCGTGAATGGCGTGTGAATGGGCCATAAAGAGGTTGGTGCCTGGACGTGGCTTTATGGCCCACCTTCAGAAGGCTTGGTTTCAATATTCAGATACTTTGATGCTTGCTTTGAAACCATAATTTCTGGAGGTGCTAAAACCAACCAGTGTGAGTGGTGGATTGACTTTAACATACTATCACCAGGGGAGTCCAAGGGTGCAGGACTTGTGTGGCTCTCACCAGTTTTCCTTCACCCAGAATCCCCTTAAAATCACAAACTTTGCTTAAAAACACTTTTGCCTTGCATTTCAGTGAGGGAAAGTCCTGGAATCTGCAGGCAGCCACACATTTTCTACCGCCCAGCATTCCACTAAGTCTCCAGAGAAAAACATTGCCTCACTTTAATGGGTGGGCAAGTGACCGCAACAGGGAAGTAACCAAAACGGCCTGGTTTTGCAAGACAGTCACCTGAGTATTTGGTCCTGGGCTCGGAGCCATATAGGGAAAACTACAAACCCAGACATTTCTGAGAACTAGACACCCGGAGCGGTCCACAGAAGTGTGGCGTGTATGGATTTCACAAAGTTTTCTTACCCAGAATACCCTGTAAAGTAAAACATTGATTAAAAACACTATTTTCCCTGCTTTGTCATCACAGAAACTACAGGAATGTGCAGGGATTGACAACATTCCTACCACCCACTCTTTCCCTACTTTTCCTAATAAAAAAACAACCCCAATTGTGTGCCTGTGCCTAGTGCCTGCATCAGGAATGGATCATTCCAGGGTTATCAGTAGTCCTCATGCAAGGACCACCATTGACCCTTGTGTGATCCATTCCTGCCGCAGGCACTAGCCTACCCACACAAGTGAGGTACCATTTATATCGGGAGACTTGGGGAATGATGGGTGGAAGGAAGTTTGTGGCTCCCCTCAGATTCCATAACTTTCTATCACCAAAATCTGAGGGAAAAGTGTTTTGTTTGCCACATTTTTAGGTTTGCAAATGATTCTGGGTAACAGAACCTGGTGAGAGCCCCACAGGTCACCCCATCCTTGAAAAGACGTCTATTTGAGAAATGCCCTGTAATTCACATGCTTGTATGGGGACCCCTGAATTCAGAGATGTGCAAATAACCACTGCTTTTCAACACCTTCTCTTGTGCCCATTTTGGAAATTCAAAGGTTTCCTTGATACCTATTTTTGACTCTATATTTCACCAAATGAATTGCTGTATATCCTGGATACATTGAAAACCCATTGCAAGATGCAGCTCATTTATTGGCTCTGGTAGCCTAGGGTTCTTGATGTACCTACTAGCCCTTACACATCTCCGCAACCAGAAGAGTCCAGCAGACGTAATGGTCTATTGCTTTTGAAAATCTGAAATCGCAGGAAAAAGATACAGAGTGAAACATGGAGAGAAATGGCTGTTTGTTTCACCTCCATTTCAATATTTTTTATTTCCGCAGTTTTTTTTTCTGTAGGAAAACCTTGTAGGATCTACACAAATGACCCCTTGCTGAATTCAGAATTTTGTCTACTTTTCCGAAATGTTTAGATTGTCCAGAATCCAGCATTGGTTTCACACCCATTTCTGTCACTAACTGGAAGAGGTCAAAAGCACAAACATAGTAAAAATGGAGTATGTCACAGTAAAATGCCAAAATTGTTTTGAAAAATGTGGTTTTCTGATTCAAGTCTGCCAGTTCCTCAAAGCTGGGAAGATTGTGATTTTAGCACCGGAAACCCTTTGTTGATGCCATATTCTGGGGAAAAAACATGTGCTTTCTTCAGCAGCCCCTTTTTCCAATTTTACTGAAAAAAAATGAAATCTTTGCTGTATTCTTGCTAATTTCTTGAGAACCCACAAACTCTGGGTACTTTTAGAATCCCTAGGATTTTGGGCAAAAAGGACATACATTTGGAGTGGATAGCTTATGTGGAACAAAAAAGTTGTGAAGGCCTAAGCACAAACTACCAATAGCTACAAATAGCTACAAATAGCCAAAATATGGCTCAGCACGGCGGGGGGGGGGGGATTAAAATAAACTGGGCAGGCCCATAACCTTTATAATTGTCTTGTTACGATAAGCAACTTAGCCCTGCTGTAAAGAGCCTATGTTTTCCCAAAAGGCAAAAAGTGCAAAAAAAAGGGCAAAAACACTTTTTTTCAGTTTTCCAAAGTATACAACTTCTCTTCCATCAAATGCTTCTCTTATTAGAGCATCTCAAAGCTGCTGATCGCATAAGATCTAACTACAGCTGCACTGCTGAACTAAACCTAAAAATACAAAAGTAGGCAGGCGAATCGAACTTGTGAAAATAGGGCAGAGCAACATTATATTTGGTATTTTTTTCTATGACTCCGTGGGTTTTCACAATCTTCCAGGGGCTGAAACTGGCTTTTCGGAGGCCCAGACTCCCTGGGTGTATCCACAGAGTAAAATTGACATACTGGCTACGTGCACACACCATTCCACTGTGTTGATGGTCTGCTTATAAATACATACGCAGTTTTAATGAATATAGATTTGGTGAGAAACCATAGTAGCAAATTCTGGATGGTAATTTTATATTCCCACAAACTTCGAACTTTCTGTTTCTTGATAATTTCAAAGATAGCTGTTTGCCTGAAATGTACATTCTCCACAACACTCTCATTGAAGAAGCATGCACAGATCTTTGAAAGAGCGTTCTGTATAACTATCACTGTGTTTAACAACTCCCAAACTTAGGGCCTGATTTATAGCTTGGCTCATTAGATACTCTGTCACAAACATGACAGATATAACGTCTGCAATTTTACAAGTTCTATAGGATCAAATGTATTTGTAAGACATGGTACCGGATACCCTTCACATTTGTGATGGGGTATCCCATCCAAAAAAACTCTAAATCAGGCCCTAAGGGCCAAATGTACAAAAGTAAGTGTCTGCAATTACCAAATAGCAAAATTTTGCAATTTGCTATTTGGTAATCACAAACACATGTACAGAAGTGTGTTTCAATCTTTTTGCGATTCCCACTGGCTCGCAAATAGACCTACCTCATTAATATTCACAAGGTAGATCGCATTATGCAACAATTGGGAATGGCAAAAATCTAAGGGATGGTGGCCACCAGGTCTGATACTGTTTAAAAAAAAAAAAAAAAATATATATATATATATATATATATATACATATATATATATATATATATATATATATATATGAGCACTTCGGAGCTCGGAGCGTCGTAACCTTCCTGCACCTGACCGCCGGCGGTGCCAATTTACATGACATGCGCCACCGCGACTATAACTCCACACTTTCTTCTCCGATCCCGAAGTAAGGCATTCCACAAGCGTTAAAAGTGTAGTGATTTATTATACACAGGAACGCGTTTCGGCGTCACCGCCTTTCACAGCCAGGTAGTTGCCATTTTGGATAGCCTTATATATCACATGATCGCGTCAGTAAAAAACTTTGCACAAACCTAGAACCAAATCTCTAAATAACCAAATTCATTATGTTGTAAATCATATTAATCACTGCTGTAACTCATACATAAATGTTCATGTACCTTATATTATACCTGAGCGTGGATTTCGTAAAAACACCCAAGAAAAACATAACGATGTTGAAAGATATAAAATTCAACATACCATCAATCACGTACACGTTGTGATTCACAATCATATCACAATCGAATGCCTGTCTGACTAATCAAACTTCATCTGTACTCTATAATAGAATTGACATTAGTCCATTTCATATCATGTTACCATGATTAACTTGTTATACTAATTTTGTCACTACCTGGATAATATATTATAATTGAAGACTCTCCTAAGGGCATAGGACAAATCTGATGTATTGTACTTTACTTAATTTCTTCAAGTTTTTTCCTTAACCCCTTCGCTGCCAGGCCTTTTCCCCCTCCTGTGCCGGGCCTTTTTTTGCCTATTTGGGGCAGTTCGCGCATAGGCCCTCATAACTTTTTGTCCACATAAGCTAACCAAGCCAAATTTGCGTCCTTTTTTTCCAACATCCTAGGGATTCTAGAGGTACCCAGACTTTGTGGGTTCCCTTGAAGGAGGCCAAGAAATTGGCCAAAATACAGTGAAAATTTCGTTTTTTTTAAAAAAATTGGAAAAAGTGGCTGCAGAAGAAGGCTTGTGGTTTTTCCCCTGAAAATGGCATCAACAAAGGGTTTGCGGTGCTAAACTCAGCAGCTTCCCAGCTTTCAGGAACAGGCAGACTTGAATCAGAAAACCCAATTTTTCAACACAATTTTGGCATTTTACTGGGGCATACCCCATTTGTGTAATTTTTTGTGCTTTCAGCCTCCTTCCAGTCAGTGACAGGAATGGTCATGAAACCAATGCTGGATCCCAGAAACCTAAACATTTCTGAAAAGTAGACAAAATTCTGAATTCAGCAAGGGGTCATTTGTGTAGATCCTACAAGGGTTTCCTACAGAAAATAACAGCTGAAAAAGAAAAATATTGAAATTGAGGTGAAAAAACCATCAATTTTTCTCTACGTTTTACTCTGTAACTTTTCCCTGCAATGTCAGATTATCGAAAGCAATATACCGTTATGTCTGCTGGACTCCTCTGGTTGCGGGGATATATAGGGTTTGTAGGTTCATCAAGAACCCGAGGAACCCAGAGCCAATAAATGAGCTGCACCCTGCAGTGCGTTTTCATTCTATACCGGGTATACAGCAATTCATTTGCTGAAATATAAGGAGTAAAAAATTGCTATCAAGAAAACCTTTGCATTTCCAAAAAGGGCACAAGATAAGGTGTTGAGGAGCAGTGGTTATTTGCATATCTCTGAATTCCGGGGTGACCATAGTAGCACGTGAATTACAGGGAATTTCTCAAATAGATGTCTTTTTTACACACACTCCTATATTTGGAAGGAAAAAATGTAGAGAAAGACAAGGGGCAATAGTACTTGTTTTGCTAATCTATGTTCCCCCAAGTCTCCCGATAAAAATGGTACCTCACTTGTGTGGGTAGGCCTAGCACCCGCGACAGGATATGCCCCAAAACACAACGTGGACACATCACAGAAAACAGAGCTGTTTTTAGCAAAGTGACTACCTGTAGATTTTGGCCTCTAGCTCAGCCGCCACCTAGGGAAACCTACCAAACCTGTGCATTTCTGAAAACTAGAGACCTAGGGGAATCCAAGGAGGGAAGACTTGTGTGGCTCGGACCAGGTTCTGTTACCCAGAATCCTTTGCAAACCTCAAAATTTGGCTAAAAAAACACATGTTCCTCACATTTCTGTGGCAGAAAGTTTTGGAATCTGAGAGGAGCCACAAATTTCCTTCCACCCAGCGTTCCCCCATGTCTCCCGATAAAAATGATACCTCACTTGTGTGGGTAGGCCTAGCACCCGCGACAGGATATGCCCCAAAACACAACGTGGACACATCACAGAAAACAGAGCTGTTTTTAGCAAAGTGACTACCTGTAGATTTTGGCCTCTAGCTCAGCCGCCACCTAGGGAAACCTACCAAACCTGTGCATTTCTGAAAACTAGGGACCTAGGGGAATCCAAGGAGGGGAGACTTGTGTGGCTCGGACCAGGTTCTGTTACCCAGAATCCTTTGCAAACCTCAAAATTTGGCTAAAAAAAACACATGTTCCTCACATTTCTGTGGCAGAAAGTTCTGGAATCTGAGAGGAGCCACAAATTTCCTTCCACCCAGCGTTCCCCCATGTCTCCCGATAAAAATGATACCTCACTTGTGTGGGTAGGCCTAGCGCCCGCGACAGGATATGCCCCAAAACACAACGTGGACATATCACAGAAAACAGAGCTGTTTTTAGCAAAGTGACTACCTGTAGATTTTGGCCTCTAGCTCAGCCGCCACCTAGGGAAACCTACCAAACCTGTGCATTTCTGAAAACTAGAGACCTAGGGGAATCCAAGGAGGGGTGACTTGCGGGGCTCGGACCAGGTTCTGTTACCCAGAATCCTTTGCAAACCTCAAAATATGGCTAAAAAAACACATGTTCCTCACATTTCTGTGGCAGAAAGTTCTGGAATCTGAGAGGAGCCACAAATTTCCTTCCACCCAGCGTTCCCCCACGTCTCCCGATAAAAATGATACCTCACTTGTGTGGGTAGGCCTAGCGCCCGCGACAGGATATGCCCCAAAACACAACGTGGACATATCACAGAAAACAGAGCTGTTTTTAGCAAAGTGACTACCTGTAGATTTTGGCCTCTAGCTCAGCCGCCACCTAGGGAAACCTACCAAACCTGTGCATTTCTGAAAACTAGAGACCTAGGGGAATCCAAGGAGGGGTGACTTGCGGGGCTCGGACCAGGTTCTGTTACCCAGAATCCTTTGCAAACCTCAAAATTTGGCTAAAAAAACACATGTTCCTCACATTTCTGTGGCAGAAAGTTCTGGAATCTGAGAGGAGCCACAAATTTCCTTCCACCCAGCGTTCCCCCACGTCTCCCGATAAAAATGATACCTCACTTGTGTGGGTAGGCCTAGCGCCAGCGACAGGATATGCCCCAAAACACAACGTGGACATATCACAGAAAACAGAGCTGTTTTTAGCAAAGTGACTACCTGTAGATTTTGGCCTCTAGCTCAGCCGCCACCTAGGGAAACCTACCAAACCTGTGCATTTCTGAAAACTAGAGACCTAGGGGAATCCAAGGAGGGGTGACTTGCGGGGCTCGGACCAGGTTCTGTTACCCAGAATCTTTTGCAAACCTCAAAATTTGGCTAAAAAAACACATGTTCCTCACATTTCTGTGGCAGAAAGTTCTGGAATCTGAGAGGAGCCACAAATTTCCTTCCACCCAGCGTTCCCCCACGTCTCCCGATAAAAATGATACCTCACTTGTGTGGGTAGGCCTAGCGCCCGCGACAGGATATGCCCCAAAACACAACGTGGACACATCACAGAAAACAGAGCTGTTTTTAGCAAAGTGACTACCTGGAGATTTTGGCCTCTAGCTCAGCCGCCACCTAGGGAAACCTACCAAACCTGTACATTTCTGAAAACTAGAGACCTAGGGGAATCCAAGGAGGGGTGACTTGTGTGGCTCGGACCAGGTTCTGTTACCCAGAATCCTTTGCAAACCTCAAAATTTGGCTAAAAAAACACATGTCCCTCACATTTCTGTGGCAGAAAGTTCTGGAATCTGAGAGGAGCTACAAATTTCCTTCCACCCAGCGTTCCCCCAAGTCTCCCGATAAAAATGATACCTCACTTGCGTGGGTAGGCCTAGCGCCGGCGACAGGAAACACCCCAAAGCGCAACGTGTACACATCCTAAATTTTGGAAAAAAACAGAGGTGTTTTTTGCGAAGTGCCTACCTGTAGATTTTGGCCTCTAGCTCAGCCGGCACCTAGGGAAACCTACCAAACCTGTGCATTTCTGAAAACTAGAGACCTAGGGGAATCCAAGGAGGGGTGACTTGCGGGGCTCGGACCAGGTTCTGTTACCCAGAATCCTTTGCAAACCTCAAAATTTGGCTAAAAAAACACATGTCCCTCACATTTCTGTGGCAGAAAGTTCTGGAATCTGAGAGGAGCTACAAATTTCCTTCCACCCAGCGTTCCCCCAAGTCTCCCGATAAAAATGATACCTCACTTGCGTGGGTAGGCCTAGCGCCGGCGACAGGAAACACCCCAAAGCGCAACGTGGACACATCCTAAATTTTGGAAAAAAAACGAGGTGTTTTTTGCGAAGTGCCTACCTGTAGATTTTGGCCTCTAGCTCAGCCGGCACCTAGGGAAACCTACCAAACCTGTGCATTTCTGAAAACTAGAGACCTAGGGGAATCCAAGGAGGGGTGACTTGCGGGGCTCGGACCATGTTCTGTTACCCAAAATCCTTTGCAAACCTCAAAATTTGGCTAAAAATACACATGTTACTCACATTTCTGTGGCAGAAAGTTCTGGAATCTGAGAGGAGCCACAAATTTCCTTCTACCCAGCGTTCCCCCAAGTCTCCCGATAAAAATGATACCTCACTTGTGTGGGTAGGAGTAGCGCCCACGAAAGGAAAGGGCCCAAAACACAACGTGGACACATCACATTTTTTTATAAAAAGCAGTGCCTACCTGTGGATTTTGGCCTGTAGCTCAGCCGACACCTGAGGAAACCTAGCAAACCAGTGCATTTTTGAAAACTAGAAACCCAGGGGAATCCAAGATGGGGTGACTTGCGGGGCTCTGACCAGGTTATGTTACCCAGAATCCTTTGCAAACATCAAAATTTGGCCCAAAAAACACTTTTTCCTCTCATTTCGGTGACAGAAAGTTCTGGAATCTGAGAGGAGCCACAAATTTCCTTCCACCCAGCGTTCCCCTAAGTCTCTCGATAAAAATGGTACATCACTTCTGTGGGTAGGCCTAGCGCCCACAAAAGGAAATGGCCCAAAACACAACGTGGACACAACATATTTTTTCACAGAAAACAGAGGTGTTTTTTGCAAGGTGCCTACCTGTGGTGTTTGGCCTGTAGCTCAGCCGGCCCCAGGGGGGGGGGGGGCAGAAATGCCCTAAAATAAATTTGCCCCCCCAACCCCCACCCTCCCCCGCCGGGAGCGACCCTTGCCTACGGGGTCGCTCCCCCTGCGTGACATTGGCGCAAAAAAACAAATCCCCGGTGCCTAGTGGTTTCTGCCCCCTTGGGGGCAGGTTGACCTAACCTCAGCCAATCTGCCCCCAAGGGGGGCAGAAATGGCCTAAATACAATTTGTCCCCCAGGGGAGCGACTTTTGCCTGATGGGTCGCTCCCCATCTCTAAAAAAAAAAAACAAAGAAAAAAAAAAAGAAAAAAAAGAAAAATTCCCCTGGCGCCTAGAGGTTTCTGCCCCCCCCCCCCCCCGGGGGCAGATCGGCCTAATAATAGGCCGATCTGTCCCCCGGGGGGGCAGAAATGGCCTAAAATAAATTTGCCCCCCCAACCCCCACCCCCCCCCCCCGGAGCGACCCTTGCCTACGGGGTCGCTCCCCCTGCGTGACATTGGCGCCAAAAAACAAATCCCCGGTGCCTAGTGGTTTCTGCCCCCTTGGGGGCAGATTGACCTAAAATTGGCCAATCTGCCCCCAGGGGGTCAGAAATGGTCTAAATACAATTTGCCCCCCCAGGGGAGCGACCCTTGCCTGATGGGTCGCTCCCCATCTCTAAAAAAAGAAACAACAAAAAAAAAAAACACAAAAAAAAAATTGCCCTGGTGCCTAGAGTGTTCTGCCCCCCCCCGGGGGCAGTTCGGCCTAATAATAGGCCGATCTGTCCCCCGGGGGGGCAGAAATGGCCTAAAATAAATTTGCCCCCCCAACCCCCACCCCCCCCCGGGAGCGACCCTTGCCTACGGGGTCGCTCCCCCTGCGTGACATTGGTGCCAAAAAACAAATCCCCGGTGCCTAGTGGTTTCTGCCCCCTTGGGGGCAGATTGACCTAAAATTGGCCAATCTGCCCCCAGGGGGGCAGAAATGGGCTAAATACAATTTGCCCCCCCAGGGGAGCGACCCTTGCCTGATGGGTCGCTCCCCATCTCTAAAAAAAAAAACAACAAAAAAAAAAAACACAAAAAAAACATTGCCCTGGCGCCTAGAGTGTTCTGCCCCCCCCCCCGGGGGCAGTTCGGCCTAATAATAGGCCGATCTGTCCCCCGGGGGGGCAGAAATGGCCTAAAATAAATTTGCCCCCCCAACCCCCACCCCCCCCCGGGAGGGACCCTTGCCTACGGGGTCGCTCCCCCTGCGTGACATTGGCGCCAAAAAACAAATCCCCGGTGCCTAGTGGTTTCTGCCCCCTTGGGGGCAGATTGACCTAAAATCAGCCAATCTGCCCCCAGGGGGGCAGAAATGGTCTAAATACAATTTGCCCCCCCAGGGGAGCAACCCTTGCCTGATGGGTCGCTCCCCATCTCTAAAAAAAAAAAAAGAACAAAAAAAAAAAACACAAAAAAAAAATTTGCCCTGCCGCCTAGAGGTTTCTTCCCCCCCTGGGGGCAGATCGGCCTAATAATAGGCCGATCTGCCCCCAGGGGGGGCAGAAAAGGCCTTCCCAAAAAATTGCCCCCCCTGGGAGCGACCCTTGCCAAAGGGGTCGCTTTGTTGCGTGACATTCGCGCGCAAAAACAAACTCCCTGGTGTCTAATGGTTTCTGCCCCCCTTGGGGGCAGATTGGCCTTATCAAAATAGGCCAATCTGCCCCCAAGGGGGGCAGAAATGGCCTAAATATATATTGCCCCGTAGGGGAGCGACCCTTGCCTAAGGGATCGCTCCCCACCTAAAAAAAAAGAATTCATCACAAAAAAAAAAGGTCCCTGGTGCCTAGAGGTTTCTGCCCCCCCTGGGGGCAGATCGGCCTAATAATAGGCCAATCTGCCCCCAGGGGGGGCAGAAAAGGCCTTCCTAAAAAAATGCCCCCCTGGGAGCGACCCTTGCCCAAGGGGTCGCTCCCTTTTGCCAATTTCAAGAAGAAAAAAAAAATCCCTGGTGTCTAGTGGGGTTTCAAAAGCCGGATTGCAAGCAATCCGGCTTTTGAAACCTGTGAGAGACTTCAAAGGGAAGGAAATACATTTCCTTCCCTTTGAAGCCTCTCGGGGCCTCCCCCATGGGATTGAAAAAGAAATGCAAAAGCATTTCTTTTTCAATCGCGCTGGAAGGAAGCTCTGCTTCCAGCGCGATGGGGGAGACCCTGTGACTAATCAGCGCGCGCTCGCGCGCTGACGTCACAGGGGGGGTTGGGGGGGTCGGGGGTGGGAGGGGAAGGGCTTCCCCTTCCATCCCTGACTTGGGGGGGTGGGGGGGAACCCCACAGAGGGAGCGAGAGCGCTCCCTCTGGGCTCTGTGCACAGGACGTAATGGTTACGTCCTGGGCACAGCAGCACTGTGCCTCAGGACGTAACCATTACGTCCTGGGCACAGAAGGGGTTAAGCTCTCAACGTCAAGAACATTCATATTAGTGCAGATGTATATATAGCTCTTCACTACTATTGAGCCCATTAGGATCATGGAACATGCATAATGTGGCTCAAAAGGTTGCAAAGTGGTGCAATGCATGCATTGCGCCACTTTGTCAATATGGCCCAGCGATTTTGCAAGCCTAGTGCCACATTAGCATCAAACAATGGATGCCAATGTTGCGCTGGGCCTCCTTTAATTTTGGCCTTAGAATTAGTTTTCCTGGGGTGTTTGTGCTGTCACCTCTTGTTCCTCTCAAAGCCTTCTGCCACTTTGGTCTTTATGTTATGAGGCTTCCTTAGTCTTATATGTCCCATTACGGGTGCGGTACTAATATGCTCAATATATTCTGAACTGCTGAACTGCCCTATGTGTTGCCCGTGTTCTGCACCGCCCTGATGCTGCTGTCTACTGATGCTGAGAAGGTGTAAATGCTCTGGATCAACAATTATTTCCAGTCTGTTGTCCCATAAGGCGAGGTGTAATCTGTTTTGTGGTGCTTTTTTGTTTCTTTTTCAGCTTAGATGATTACACCAATGTATTTTATAGTGATTTGCCCTGGTTAGATGATTTTCCAAATTATTTTTGTCTCTTCTTTTGTCTTTGCTCGTACGTGTTAGTCCACCCCCACACATGCAAGTCCAAATTCCTATTGAGGATAAGATTGGCCCAGCCCAATTATTAATTTTTACTAATTGAGTTAGTTGTTTTACTGATGTCACCATCATCTGATTTGAAATCTGATTTTGGTGTGCCTATTATTGTTTTGTTGATTTGTGTTATTCTCTTGAAGTGTTTAATAGTATTGATGTTTAGTAGGCTTAATCTCTTTAGACGTTTTGGTCAGCCTATGATTTTCATGTATGTTTATATTTAGTCTTGCACATCATTTACGTTATATTAATTTTGTGGTTATATTAAAGCTTTGAAACGTTATTCAGTTTGGGTCTTGTTTCCATAGCCAAATTGGTTATACTGTAGTGTTTATGTTTTCCATGTTAATGATTTATGTTGAATGAATCTGATAACCACACTCCTCACTGAGTCCAAAGATCTGGTCGACCTCTGGGGACAAGTTGTGGCTTCTCAACAGTGTGCATGCAGTTTCTGAACCTGAGGTGGGAAGGAGACTTCCCCGTGCGCTCCAGCAATGGTAAATCTGGTGTTAATTGCACTCTGTTTACCCGCCCCATTTTCGATGGCTAAAATGTGGCACAGCTCATGTGGGCACGCTGCACATCTTAGTTTGTGTAACTTGGAAAGGTGAAAAACATGCACAACGATGACCGCACATGGTCTTTATTCAAAGATTAAAAACTTGCAATGTTACTTTGGATGTGCATCTCTCCAATACCAGACCCAGATGTATCAGTATTTAACTTGGACACAATTGCCACTAAGGTTTCCATGGAAGTTGTAATGAGCTCTTATTTGTTCAGAAGTGAATTGTCACACATATTTGGCAGGATCTCGTCCCACTGTGAGTGTTAGTATAAAGGCTCACTTGTAACCCTACCTCTTGTGTCCGTGGAGTCGTAGGTCAGGTCATTTTCATCTTGCAAACAATCCCATTAAAGGTTAACTACTGTGAAACTGTAAATTTCTGGTTTCTGTTTTATTGCTTTATACTCTCATTGTCTTACAATGCTGTCCTTTTGTACAAAAATTAGAATGAACTTTAATTATTCAGTAACCCTCATTAGTTCTGAGATATTTAACCCTCTGCTTCCCTGAAGTCACAAAGGATTTAAATCTATATCAATAGTAGATTCGAATTTTGACAAGACAAATAGGAGACTTTATATAGTCTTTAGAAGCCCAGAAAACATCCGATGTTTAGCTTCTGAATTAAATGTTAGAGGCTACAAGTTTAATCAATTACAGACTCTTCTGTCTACGTTGTCATCATTGTTCTTTGTACAAAGTGTTCAGTGACCTCATAAGTTGGTAAAAAAAAGTAATAAAAAATAAAAGCAGGATGGCGATCAGACATGGTCAACTCTTTAGCTGGAGAAGAATACAGAAGACTTCTTCAATTGTGCTCTCTCTGTTCAGGCTTGTGAATGTCCTCTGTGGCACATAATTGTAGCTCCATGTTTCTGCCACAGTGAAGGGCATTCCCTTTTTCAAAGAAAATGGCATTGTCCGATCTCCTCGTTAAAGAATGTGTCCAAAAGTATGCCGTGAAAGATCTCTGAAGAATCTTCCATAAAGAATTGCTACACTCTGGAAATCTGCTGCTTGCCAACTGCGTATGGCAGGTATTAGATCCCTCTGTAAACAACATAAACGTAGAGTGCCCCCATGGTCGAGGTTGTGTTCATGAAACTATATTGATTTTTGGGTAGTCAGCAGGCTGGTAGTGCTGGCTCCTGTTGTATCAGGGATTTTCTGTATTAAAGGCCAAAGCATGGGATACAGCCAAACACGTGGCAGTCTTTACTCTCACATTGTCTAAAGTTCCTATTGTGGCAGAGTCAAATTGAGGCACTATGGTTACAGGTTAGGTTGCACACCAAGCCTAGACATGTGAGCACTCTTGTGCTGTAGGATACCGCTCACCACAAATTACCCACACCATCATGCATTTTAAACACCACAGCAAGATGGCTGCTAAGCCTGGGGCTGAAATTATTTGTTATGTATTTTATTGGGCATCTTTATACAGAACTCACAACTATTCAGAACCACATGAAGGTAGAAAGCATACATGAATGAAATGAAAATAAAGATGGACCAAGTAGTTCAATAGCTAAAGCAGACAAATTCAGAAGTGAAGTTGGTTGTACTGTTTACACACAACAGTGTAATATCTGGATGTCAGATAATAGACAAAACTATTCGTGAGGGGGTAAATTAGCGAAAAGTAAGTGACTCTGGGTGACCGAAGGAACGATAGTTTGAGGATTTTATTTTGGAGCAAAAACTTGGCTTTAATTTCTAATGGTAATCGAGAGCCATCGTTTTCCAGGGTATCTTTGTATTATATCACATTAAAGTGTATCAGCAGAGTAACTGCAAAGCACATACACTCAAATAATCCGTCAAATTTTTGAGAGCCTAAAGGACGTAACGCAAGGCCTTGCGGCACAGGGGGTATAACAACCCTGCAGGTGGCCCCCATTGAGCCCAAGGACAACGAATATCTGTGAGGCCAAAGGGTCCTCCTCACATTCTTCATGTGTGCTTCATCATTTTGCATGAGACCACTGGAAAGACTAATTCACCCTTCTGTTCCAGATGTATCATTACACTGGTTGCAAACACTGGTTGCAATATAAAACCAGTATTTTTGAGACCAGTACTGAATTTTGTGAACCGATCTATGGAGAAATAGCCTGTCTCACAAAATTCTGAATCAAAATGAGTCACAGTCCGATTTATTCAAGGTACTTAGCAAATTGTGACTCACTATGATTGGAGGATATCACAGGTATGGTGAGCTGCAGAAGTCAGCACACCACCTTGTCTGTGACTGGTTTTTAAGCAGCTTGACTGCTTTAAGGAACAAAAAAATATAGTTTAAAACGTTTCTATGAGAGTTGGCAGTGGTTGCCTACCCTCCACACCTAATACATTTTCCACTATTCTCAAAGTGGAAGGGATCCAAAGGGGACACCTTTCCTTTAGTAAACATGTATGTTAAGAAACAATTGCTACATATGGTACCAAGTCGCAATTTGTAAGGGATGCCTACAACATGCTCCTTCCAAGTTGCAATTCGGTAACATATGGGAAAACCATTTTAAGAGTTTGTAAACGTTTACAAACTTCTAAGATTGGTTTCATACATAAGAAACACCCATTTTGAGCTTGCAGACACTCCTAGTTTGTGAATTAGAGTCCATGATCAAAAAATAGGTTAGTGCATTGTCTTTCCTGGCCAAAAAGTTTGTGAGTCATGTCACTCCTTTGAAAGTTTAAGTACATCCTTGCTTAACTTTTGAGAGCAAAGCAGATAGCAGTGCAGTCAGTATCAGTAGAATTTGCAACTTTCCTATAGGAGCAACGTGAAAGGAGGGTGGGACTAAGGGAAATTCTAAAGCAAAGGAATGAAAAATATGGGCATCAGTTAATTCAGAATACTCCTGAGTCCCCAAAACTAGTAGCTGTATTTAATAGAAAGGCAAACTCTGGGTTGTAACACATTCCTGCCTTGCATAATTGGAGTTTTGTGTTTTTTTCCTGGGCTTAAAAAAGGGGCTTAACTAGAGCACTTATTCAAGCTGTGGTGATCATCCCTCTGTGGAAGAATACTTGGTCATTGAACTTGCAGCCACCTCGCCTGAAACTCACTTTTTATCTTCCTTAGTTTATATGACATGCAGACACCTTTCAGGTCAGAGTGGAAGAGAATTCATGTCAGCATAAAGATCTTGCAGCAGCTAGTTTGGGTTTTGGTTTGTAAACATCACTCAGCAGTTGAGCCCATGTTCTTTAAATTCAGTTTATTCACCGAATTTTCCCCTGCCAAAAAGGACGTTGGCTGGGAATATCTACTCCAAAATATCAACGGGTCATAATATCATGAACAAAATAATCTGGGATAAAATATCAAAAGGTAAATGTACTGTATATGTTTTTTATACTGAACTCTATAAATACATATATGCTTATATACATACCTTGATTCTCCTTCTGAAAGAGTATAAGAAACTAGGCTACTCACTGAGGGGGATAAAGCCCTACTCAAGAGGCAACCACAATCCTTGCCTGGAAGAAGTCACAAGCAATCCCCAAATTAACCTGTGCTCAAACCTCTGGTAGCATGGCACAGAATGGTTAGGCTTAATTTAGAGGCAATATGTAAATTATTTGTGCAGCACTTCAATTAAAACAACAAAAAAGGATCCCACACCAGATTAGAGAAATATAGTAGGATTTAATAAATAAAACAAGACAAAAACGACAAAACTCCAACCAGTAGAGCCAGGTTTAAATTTTTCAATGAAAATAAATCAGAAAACCACAAAGCTTCGACCTTGGATACCTGGTCGCGCCAGACCACAACAAAGTCAAAGGTTCAGGCCAACTGTCATGGAACATGGGCCAGCTGCAGGGACTCATTCAAGCCCACAAAACAAGAGTCCCTTAAATCCTGGTTGCAGAGTGTTGTGCGGTCCTGCATCTAGGATGTATTGCGCAGATAAGGTGATGTGTTGATTACAAGGCGGCACAGAGCTGCTATGCAAGATCCTGTGTTGTTGTCGATGAAAACATCCACAAGGGATTGTGATGCGAAGTCCAGCATCCAGAATGCATCATGCAGTTGAGATGGTGTGTCAGTTCGGAGGAGCTGTGAGGCTGCGATGCGAGAACCAACATCATCGTTGAGGCTGCTGGTGATGAGAGATTTGTGATGTGAGGTCCTGGATTGGGAAAGCTTCCCACAGGCAGCGGTTCTGGCACAGACTGCAAGGTCCATGCAGAGCCCTTGCAATCTGGAGAACCCTCCCAGCAGAGGCGATGTGTCATTTCTGCTTGGGTTTCACCATGGAGCAGAGGAGATGCCTTGGTTGTGCTAGATCCAGAGATGCATTTCTTTTAGTATAGTTTTGGCGGAGGTAGTCCATATTTCCTATATTTAGTTTTTCTTTACAACCTACTTTGCGTTTGTGGTGGAAACTGGTGTGACACCTATGGGTGATCCAGGAAAACTATAGATTTCTTAAAAGTAGACAAACATCTGAATTCAGAAAGGGGTCCTATGTGTAGATCCCTCCCAAAGAGATTGCTTTAATAAAGAAATATTGAAAATGGGCAAAAGAAACTGCCATTTGTCACAACATTTTCATCTGTAACTTTTTGTCACTATGGTCGATTTACAAAAGCAGTATACCATTACCTCTGCTAGACCCTTCTGGCTGAGGCAAAATCCAACTGGTAATAACAAATGTCATATTCTATTCTATGTTCCCACATGTTGACTGATAAACATGGTTCCTCACTTGTGTAGGTAGAATTAGTGTATGAAAGGAAAATACCCAAAACACAAGATGGACACCTAGGAAAACCTAGCAAAGCTAGAACAGAGAAACCCAGGGTGGGTGGCTTGTGTGGCTCTCACTAGTTTTCCTTCTGCTTGAGCCTTTGTAAACCTCAAACTTTGGCAAAAAACAAATTTTACTCACATTTCTGTGAAGACAATCCTGAAATCTACAAAGAGACGCAAATTTCCTACCGCCCAGCATTCCCCTAAGTCTCTCAATTAAAATAGTACCTCACTTGTGTGGGAAGGACTCTTGCTTGTGACAGGAAACAGCCCAAAATGCAACATGGACACATCAAACTTTTCAATTGAAAATGTACCGCTTTTTTCCAATGTCTGTAGCTGTGGATTTTGGGCCCTAGCTCAGCCGTCACCTAGAGAAACCTAGCAAAAGTATTATATTTGGACAACCTCTTCAATTGGGACAAGCCTCCTATCTCCTTACCCCCTTGGGGGGGGGGGCAGAAAGACACTATTGCCACTACTGGGGTAGGGTATGGCTCAATAGAAGGGTAGACTGCCCTATCCTTTTGTGTGTTTTGACACCTTTTGAAATCCCTGTCGTCTAGTGGTCCTTCTGTGCACCTGGGACAGATTAAGGGGTGAATGCTCCTGTCCAACACCCTGAGGGGGTAGAAAGTCTATTGGGCCCAATGGTGGGGGAGGCACAGGCCCATGCTCAGGGAGGCCCCTCCCTGCCCAAATAAATACTGTATAAAAGCAATCCCTGGTGTATATTGGATCTTTTAATCTCCCCCTGGGAGGGCAGATTGGGTGTGCATATGCTTGTCCACCCGACCTTGCAGGGCAAACATCTGTTCAGCCTCAAGATTCGGGACCACAGGCCCATACCCATGCAGGTTGCTCATCCCCCAAAATAATGCAAAAATACACTCCTGGTGTCCAGTGGGAATTCTGCAGTGTGGGTGTGAATACCCCTATGCATCCTCCAGGATGGCAGGAAGTCTAACCTGCCCCAGGTGGGAAGAGCACAAGCCTATGCCCCTGGGTGCCCAGCCTCCCAGAAAATGCAGAGGGTGGGGGGGCAAATTGGGGTGAATAACCCCATCCAACCTGTGGGGGGGGGTCTATTGGGCCCAGGGGTGGGGGAGCACAGACCCATGCCCCAGCGGTCTCTCCCCCTAAACAATACTGCATAAATTAAGTCTCTGGTGTCTAGGTGCTTTCTGCCCCCAGGGGACAGAAAGACTGTTGGGTCATTTTTGGGATGAGGGCATGGTCATGCCCAAAATGGGCAGCAGCAACCACTACCTTTTTCCCCTGATGTCTAGTGGGCTTTCTGCACCCTGGGGAAACAGATTGGAGGTGATTGTCGTGGTCCAGCCCCGGGGTGCGGAAAGACTGTCTAAGCCTTCATGGTGTAAGGGCGTAGCCATGCCCTTGGTTGACAACCACCACCTCTCTATTTTTTAAAACAGAAAATGTCCCTGGTGTCTATTGGGCTTTTGCCTTCAGGGGGTTGCAGAATGAGGGCTATTACCTACATCTGCCTCCCAGGTGGGGGCAGACAGACTTACATTTTTTGGGTGGTGGGGAAGCACAAGCCCTGGCTTAGCAGGCCACTCCCCGTGTCCCTGCTGCCTAGTGGGTGGATCTCTACTTGGGGATAATTCTCCTGTGACGACCCCCAAAAAGGTATCTACTGGGCAGAGATACCATTGGAAAGGGGTTATTCTCCCCTTTAAATGATACCTCTCTAAAAGTAATCAGTGCTCGCGGCCTGAGATACCCTCCACCCACTGACACAGTAAAAGTCATACAAGCCCATAAGCTTGTTTTGCTTTCAGTTTGCAGTAATGAAGTCGGCATGCCCTGCTGACTGATCATTATTAACAAAAAATAAAAACCTTGGGCTGCCCTTCTCAAATAGCCAGAGATAAAAAGAAAATAAAGGAATCCCTCAGGTGCAATGTACCAGAGAGGCCTTTATACTCCTCCCAGTTTCTTCCAATGGCTGACAAACTCACTGAGGAGGGAGGACGGGCATCGCCCATTGGCAGACCCCTCATTTAATGGCTTAATATAACAGGAATGTATGAGGTGCTGACACTCAAATAATATTAGCGTAATGCATTATGCTTCTTATCTCCATCGTAGAAAATACACCTTGCGCGCACACACACGCACACACACACACACACATATATATCACTAAAAAAAAATAAGATTACAGGGATGTTATAGTTAGGAAATAGAATTAAAAAACATAGAAATTCTCTTAAAAAAGAAAGGTTACAGGAATGGTTTAGTTAGGCCCACATTTTAAGCGTATAAAACCATAGAAATTCACCTGTTATAGTTAGAGTTATCTCAAGTAAATATAACTCATGACTTAAGGTAACTATAACTCACACCCTCATCATGCACAGTTTTTTCATCAAAAGGTTTACTGCAAATATTACATAGCCATTATCAATGATGTTATCAAAGGTGTCATGAGTGCCGTAATTTGAGGAGTAATTAGCAGTGCAGGGCGAGGGCACGTGACGATCTGAGTAGATCTGTGAGTGGGTGTGTCAGTGTTTGGGTGGGTCCGTGTGTGAGGGTCCTAACTATAACTACCTAGTGGCGACTCTGTCACAACGTTACACGGGGGGACCACACTGAGCACCGTGATGGAGTTGCAACTCTATGATTGGGAAAAAAAGTTTTCATCTGTTTAACTGATAATTAATCCTTCAGCAACCTATTCATTCCATGAACCTCTACTCTGACCACTTGTATTGGTTTTTACCCATAAATCCATCCCACAGGACCGCTGCCAATAGAAAAAATAGCAGCTGCATCTTTCTGAAAAGCTTGCGGCCAGCCAATCACACTCCTCTGTCTTGCTCGTGGATTCGTGGCGCTCCGCGTCAGAGTCGTGATGGATTTGCATCCCTATATATAAAAATTTATTTTCCAGTTTATTCCTTAAAAAATACTGGATGAATTTACATCAAAACAAAAAAAGGTTGCTTTCTGGATCAGGACCTACCTTTCTCCAAATCCAGTCCAATAGGTTTGGCGCCATCGCTGTTCAAAATCCCTATGAAAAAATGAATGGGAAAAAAGTGTTTTCTGACCCCTCCTTTTTTTCAGCCCCACCCTCCCCTAGACAGATCACCCTGAAACTTTCCAGACAGCAGCTCAAGTGAGTGTTGTATTTTCTTGGAAAGTTCCATTAAGGTTCGTCAACTGGCACTAAAGTTATTAGCAAAACGAAAAAATGCTCTGTAGGAACTAGGTTCTAACTATAACTACCTAGTGGTGAACCCCCAGGGCTAAAAAGCATTTAAAAAAAGAAATGCCGCAATTAGAGGCGGATCAGCAGATCTGATGAAAATGTATTAAAAAAAACAAAGCGTGGACTCCCTCGCTTAATCTTTTTTAAGCCCCGGGTGGAGCAAGTCCCGGGGGTATTGTTTATTTGTAACGGGAGCCCCGCCACACTCCCCGGGGACCACCACCTTTCTGGGGCAAAATGTTGTATTTGTTTGGGGGAAGCCAGTCGGTCTTCCCCACAGCCCTGGGGACCACCACCTCCCTGGGGCATTCATCATATTGTGTCTGAGAGGACTGCGCTGCCCCCCCCACAGTCACGAAGACCACCATTTCCCTGGGGCTATAATAAAAAAGTGAAGGGAGTCAGTTTTGGACCTCCAGGCCCCAGGGGCCACCACATCCCCAGGCTGTTTTCTTTGGAGGGGGACGCACAGCCCCCATCGAGGAGCCACTAATGGCCCTGGGGACTGCCACTCCCCAGGACCAGCTCCTGCTAGATCCGGGGGGGGGGCTCACCCCCAGGACATAGCTGTTTGCTGTGACTTGGCTGCAGCTTTGACAGCTGCAGCCAAATCACAGCAAACGAAGTCCACTTTCTGGCAGCGGGACCTCTCAAACAGGTCCGGCTGCCAGAAAGCAAAGTTTTATCCGTCTTCCCAGCATGCAGAGATGCTTGCATTGAAGACAGATGAAAACATTGCTCCAGTAAGCAGGTAGTTGCTATGAAAAGCAGCTACCTGCTTGCTGGTTAAATGCCGGCTCACGCAGGAGGCTGAACCCAGCTGGGACCACAGGGAGCCTTGAGGCTCCCTCCGCAATCCTAGATAGCCCGTAAAGGGAAAACAATAATAAAAAAAAACTATCACGTGGGATCACGAGAAGGGCCTTGAGGCTCCCCTCCCCCCCTTGGACCCAGATAGCCCAAGAAGAGCAAACAAGAAGTAATACAAAGACAGTAATACTTAGCATAATGGTGAAGGTCCCACGCCTTCACCCTGAGAATTGAGGGTTTGAGTCTAGGTGTATCCCTAGTCATTTCCCTCTTTCAATTTGTTTTCAACTACAAATGTTTAAGGCTCAAACTAAAAGGTGATTTTACTATTTTTAATTGACAAATACATTTTTGTTTTCAATTTGTGCAGAAATATCTCATTCTAAGTATATCATACATGAAAGCCTAAAAAACTCTCTATCTCTCTCCCTCTCACTCTCTTTCTCTCTCTTTCTTTCAATCTTTTCTCCCACTAACACACCCACTCAGACCCTTTTGCAGCCACTCACAGACCCACTCAGTCACTCATGCACCCACTCAAGGAGCCACTCAGACCTTGTGCACCCACTCACAGCCCCACTCAGACCCTCAGGCACCCACTCAGACACTCATGGACCCACTCACAGACCCACACAGACTTTCACACAGCTACTCACAGACCCACTGATACCCTCATGCATCCACTCACAGACCTGCACAGATACTGACATACCCACTAAGTCATTGATGCAGGCACTCTCAAACCCAGACAAAGACTCTCACATCCATTCTAATCCCCAGATACACCCTCTTACACCTATTCTCACCCCCATAGAGACAGGCTGCAGCCAGCTCCCGCCACGCACGGCCAAAGGCCTGTGCACAGTATGGGTTGAGTGGTTAGGGGGATTGGTGGCAGGGTCTGGCCAGGCCTTGTGGGCAACCCATGCCATGCTCGGACCAAGGTCATGCCCGGTGCAAGGTTGGGTGCTTATAATGGCATCAGGGACTGGCCACGACCAGGCCCTGTGGCAAATCACCACTGCACGCAACATTCATACCTAGACAGAGACTCTAACAACCAGTCTCATCCCCAAATACACCCTCTTGCACCTATTGTCACACCCAGAGAGACAGGCTGTGGCCAACTCCCACTGTGCATGGCCAAAAGGCCATGTGCAGTGTGAGGTTGGGTGGTTAGGGGGGTTAGCCGCAGGGTCTGTCTGCAGGCCAGGCCTTGTGGGCAACCCCTGCCAGGCACAGGCGATGGCCGTGCACGGTGTGTGGTTGGGTGCTTATAGGGGTATCAGGACCTAGTCATTGCCAAGCCCTGTGGCCAACATATACGCTAAAAAAAAATCACTGAAAAAAACATGGTTACAGGGACATTATAGCTAGGAAATAGAATTTGAAAAAAAATGTAGAAATTCACTTAAAAAACCAAAGGTTACAGGGATGTGATAGTTAGGCTCACATTTTAAACCTACAAAACCATAGAAATTCCCCAGTTAGAGTTATCTCAACTACCTATAACTTGTGCCCTAAGGTACGTACACCTCACGCCCTCACCATGCACTGCTAATTACCCCAAAAACTATGGCACTCATGACATCTTTGACAACATAATTGATAATATCAATGTAGTATCTGTGCATGGTGGGGCGCGAGTTATAGTTACCTTAGGGCACGTGTTATAATGCTTGGGATAATTCTAACTATAGCTGGTGAATTTTTGTGGTTTTGTACATTTAAAATGTGAGCCTAACTATAGCGCCCAAAACATTTGATTTTTTAAGTGAATTTTTTATATATTTGTATATATATATATATATACATATATATATATATATATGTTAGGCTTGGACGGAGCTCGCAGAGTTCTACTCTGCGGAATTCCGCAAAGTTGATTTAAAACTCCTTGGAATTCTGCGGAGGTGGAGTTCCGTGAGCCACGGAGTGGTACCCTGTCCTGAATGCACCTGATATCAGAAGCGCTAAACTCGTTAACCAGGCCCGACCCTTCATAGCGCTTCAGAGATCGGGCGAATTCAGGACAGGGATGTAGGCGGTGAATCTGCAGTTTCAGGCCTCTTGCTTTGGGTGAACTCCGCGCTCCCAAAAGCTCCGCCAGCAGAGTGGAGATTACAATATATATATATAAATGTATATATATATATATAATCCAATTTTATTTGTAGAGCGTGGCTTATCATCCATGGGGCTATCCAAGCGATGAAGTCTGTTGCTGCCAGGGCTCACTCAACTAGCCCGGTCTCTAGTTCTCATCCAAATTGCAACAGGGAGGGTGAGGTCTGTAGGTGTGGTGGGAGGTTGTTCCAAGATTTCTAAGGTGAGGTAGGTGAAACATTGTCCTGCACTGTTGCTGTAACGTATGTGGGGACAAGGAAGAGGGAGGCGGAGCTCAGGTGTCTGGACGGGATGTGGAAATTCAGTTGGTGGTTGATGTACTTAGGTCCTTGTGGAGGGCTTTGAAGGCATGGATCAGTATCTTGAACTGGCATCTCTTCTGCCCGGGAAGCCAGTGGAGCTTTTCTGAGGTGGGAATGATGTGGGTCCACTTGGGGAAGTCGAGGATGAGTTTGGCTGCTGAGTTGTGGATGGTCGGTAATCTCCTGAGGAGCTATGTGGTGATCACTGCATAAAATACGTTGCTATAGTCCAGTCGACTAGTGATCAGGGCTTGAGTGATGGTGCATCTAAACCAATGGGGAGCCATTTATAAATCTTGCAGAGCACAAGGTGTGAGGAAGCAGGAGGAGGTGAATGCATTGATCTGTTTCCTCTTGGTGAGTCTGTCATCCACGAAGATCCAAGGTTGTGTACGTGGCTGGTTGGTGTTGGTGGAGTTTCTAGTTTGGAGGGCCACAAAGCCTTGCTCCACGGGAGGTGTTTCTGAAGCTTAGCAGCTCTGTCTTGTCAGTGTTGAGTTGTAGGCAGTTGGTTCTCATCCAGTCAGTGTGGTTTGTCATGCACCTTTGGAAGTCTGTCTTCAGATAAGGAGAGGATGAATTAGGTGTTGTCAGCGAAAGAAATTATGTTTAGTCCATGAGATTTCACAATGTTGGCCAATGGGATCATGTAGGTGTTGAACAAGGTGGGGCTGAGGGAGGAGCCTTGAGGGACACTGCAGAGGATGTTCTTTGGTTCCGAGGTGAAAGGCAGGAGGCATATTCTTTGTGTTCTTCCTGTGAGGAAAGAAGCAATCCACTTTAGGGTGCTTCCCTCGATTCCGATAAGGTGCAATCTTTTGATCAGGATGTTGTGGGACACTGTGTAGAAGGCTGCTGATATTCCAAGCAGGGTCAGAGCTGCTGTTTTTCCTTGATCCAAGAGTGCTCGATGTCATCTGTGACGGAAAGCAGGGTGGTTTTGGTGCTGTGGTTTTTGAGTAATCCTGATTGTGAGGTGTTTTGTGAGTAATCCTGATTGGGAGGTTTCCAGAGGATTGTTGTTCTCGAGGTGCTCCGTGGGTTGGTGGTTGATAGCTTCCTCAAGGATCTTGGTGGGGAAGGGCAGTAAAGAGATGGGGTGGTAGTTGTTGACTTCGCTAGGGTCTGTGGGATGTTGTGGGAAACTGTGTAGAATACTGCTGATATTCCAAGCAGGATCAGAGACGCTGTTTTTCCATGATCCAAGAGTGCACTGATGTAATCTATGTTGAAAAGCAGGGTGGTTTTGGTGCTGTGGTTTGTGAGTAATCCTGATTGGGAGGTGGTTTGTGAGTAATCCTGATTGGGAGGTATCCAGAGGATTGTTGTGGTGCTCTGTGGGTTGGTGGTTGATGGCTTTCTCAAGGATCTTGGTGTGGAAGGGCAGTAGAGAGATGGGGTGTAGTTGTTGACTTTGCTGGGGTCTATGGGTGGCTTTTGAGTAGGGGCTTGACTTCTGCATCCTTCCATTCCTCCAGGTAGGTAGCTGAAGTAATTGGTGTGTTGAGGATGGAGGTGAGCTTGCAACTGACTGTTTTCCGCCCAGGTTCACAATGCAGTGGTGGCATGGGTCCAAGGGGGCTCCTGAGTGGATGCAAGCATTGCACCACTTTGTAAATACGCACAGGAGAAATGCCTCCTTAACACTGCCATAGTGTAAAATAAATGAATGAAGGGCGGTGCAAGGTGGCGCTAGGGGCTTGTAAAAATGCCCTCAGTATTTTTCTCCTGCAGGGCTTCAGTTAGATCCACCCTTTGGCCAGCCTCCCAGTCCATTATAGCTCCCCTTAGTGTTGCTTTATAGATCCTCCTTGCAGCTCTTATTTCAATACCATTGCCCTTTTTTATTGCTACTAAGACAGAATTTTTGGCAATTCGGGAAGATTTAGAATACCATCTAGGGAGAGTTTTTATACATCTCCCTCTCTGCCTTTCTCCCATAAAAAGAGGCCTCAATTGTTCCATCAATTTACAGTGTAGAGCGACAAAGTTAACCTTTGATAGAGCACAGCCTTCCACCGCACCCATTCTTTCTTTGAACAAATTATAAATCTGGGCCTGACCCTTATTATCATTTGCCACCACTGACCATTTTACATGTCTTTTAATGTTTGTTACCTCAGTATTATTTCCCACTATTCTAGGTGCCAAGCTACTACATTTGAACGACCTAGCATCAAAGTCAGCACTTAGCGCTTGGTGATTGCTATCAACTCTCATTACCACAGTTATATCCTGAAGGAAAGCCCAGAGCATTTGATCCAAGAATGTATAATCCATGTGACTTATGAATGTTCCTCTTTTAAAGGTTAGTAAGGTCGGAGAGTCAGACTTGGTGTTCCCATTCACTAATCTTAAACCCATGGTCACAGTCAACTCCTCTAGATGGGCTGCCACCCCTGTGGATTTTCTCTACTTACCTTGAACGCCCCTAGACCTACCCATAGGTCCAGCTCGAAGGCATTGAATCCCTTAGGTAATTTAATTTGGGCATTTCAGTCCCCTGCCATAATTACTTGAGCACCCCTGCTCAATTGGAACAGCATGTCTGGTATGTGCTGCACTATTACAGACTGCATGTTTCTAGGGTCAAATCTCACATAAATGTTCACTATAGCTATGTTAGCTGATCGTTCTGGGATTTATCTGGGGGGCCTCTGATAAATCCTCTATAGCTAGAGAAGTGATAGAGTTGGATTCCCTGGATGCTTTAGTTGGAACATTACTCTTTCCCCACTTTTTGAAGCAATGCCTTTAACTACTGCCCTCTTCCCCCACTTCCCACACAAGTCACCCTTGTCTTTTGGGGCAAGTAAGCCCTCAACTTCCTCAGTCAGTTTGTCAATTTGGTCCATAGTACAGTTCTCTGCTGAAGGTCTAGGTAATATCCTGCCCTCCCCTAACCCCGTTGATTTGTCACATGGCTTCCACTTAACCACTCTCTTGGGGGACCTGAGCTTTGTGCTCTGTTAAAGAGTACTTAGGCTCACAGCCATCAATCAATTATTCCTCAAATAGTTATTGGTACGAGCTAGTTGGCTCGATCAGAAGACTGAGAGACTCTATTCCTGTCACAACAAATTGGTCTTGCAACAGTAAGCACGCAAGGTGGGCCACTAGATGGCAAGCAATGTATCAGACAGAGTTTTGATGATTGATCTATGGACTTTTGCCAACTTCAATATTCACCCAAAATTGTGTTGGTGTGATCCACCTGGCGACTCCCTTGGAGACAAAGTTTTTGGGTCAAATATGTGAACAATCAGTGTCAGTAAATGGACTTACCAAAGACAGACACAAGGGTGCAAAGAATTTTGAAGAGGTGGCTAAGGGGGGTGGCCCTGCCTCTTCCTGTCATTGAAGGGTTGTTGTGTACAATTGTTCTTGGAATGGAATATAGCCGAACTTGACCTCTTAATTCAATCCCTTGCTGTTGTGCAAGTTACATAAGAACAGGCCATTCCCCAACCATCTTCATCAATCGCCTCCGTCTCTCCACATAAGCTCCCGAATCTTTAACTCCACATCATTCTAATGTAATGGAAATTGCCATGACACAACACAAAACATCCCCCCTCTTTAATAATTTAAACAACAAAAAACTAAGAATAAAAGAAACAAAATACAATTACAATAAATAAAAATCACACTAACAACTAAACAATCAATCTAACACAAAATCCTTCAACCACCTCAGTAGTTCTCTTTTTCTCATATTGGTGTCCACAATCTGGTCCTGTTCCAACTCTTGTGACTCCTGTTTCCCCTGAACTTGTTCACTTGCTCCAGTTATCCCTTGTTCATCTTGTTGTTCCACCACATCACTACTTAGCACTTCCCTAGGTACTTCTTTATAAGAACCTCCATAAGTGCCACAAATATTGTCTGCTACAACTGGTGTGCATGGCTCACTTGCCTTATCATCGTCTAGCCACATGGAACCACTCGCAATGCCATTCACTTTCTCCCCTCCATGCTCCTCAGGACACAAAGCAATACGTTTCAAATTCCATATTTTCCCACTTTGCAACCTTACTGCATTATCTAATACATCGTCTTCTTGTTCTACTTCAAAGTACTGACTCTCTCCTTTCACCACTTTTAAAGTTTTTTTTAACTCTCACCCAGTCTCCTAATGTAATCTGAGTCAATTTCACATTATGTGCTTTCTCATAATATGATTTGCTTCTCTCTTGTGATCCTTCCAATCTTCTTTTTACACTGTTCAAAGACAAAAAATCCATTCCACTTTTGCAGAACCATGCAGGATTAAATTTACATCTAGGTTTCCTCCCTCTCATAGCAACAAATGGACTGATACTAGTGGCCTCATTCGGTGTTACTCTATACCCCCAAACAGGTTTCCACACCGCAACAGGCCAATCTCACTGTTTTCTCATTGCTGCTTGGATAACATCCTTTAATACTCTGTTAAACCTTTCAACACTGCCATTACCACTAGGATTGTACAGCGAGTTAGTTTTGTGCAAAAGACCAATTCTTTCAAAATATATATTAGCACTGTTTGAAACAAACTGTACCCCATTGTCCCTTAAAAGCAAAGCCGGAATCCTTTCAGAACAAAATGTTTGGTCCAAACATTCTAATACAGACACAGTATCAGCATTTTAATAACTCTAACCATCAGCCATTTTCTAACCACCAGCCATTTTGTGAAAAGATCCATGAAAGCAACTAAGTACTCCTGCTGTTCTCCAATAGCTCCCATTACGTCTACAGCTACTTATTCCCAAGGTAGTTCAGTTACCAACTTCTGATCCATAGGTGGCCTTAAGGTTTGTTAAGTCTTGTCAGCAGACGAACAAACATTACAATTCCGCACAAATTTCTCCTCAGCCATGTCAACTCCTGGCCACCAAAATTTTCTTTGACAATGGTTTTAGTTCTTACTATACCAAAATGGCCTTCATGGCACAATTCTATAATGCTTTCTCGCAACGCATTGTGAGGAACAAACCTATTGCCCCTGAAAATCAAATCGTTCTCAATAGATAACTCATATCTAATCTCGAGAAATGTCTACACCCATCCAATAAAACATTCTTCTTGGCCTACCCTTTCAACATATACTTTAGAATAATTTGTAAATTAACATCTTCTTTTTGTTGTTTCCCCCACATATCATTACTCAAAGCTAGTTTTCCTGAATCAAAAACAAATGCGACCTTAAAATCATCCCAGGGATCTTCCTTACATTCCTCTAACGGGCACGACATTCTAGATAAAAAATCGGCTATCACATTCCCCTTCCCAGGTACATACTCCATTCTGTACATCTAGTCTTTCATTCTCATAGAAATCCTTGCAATCCTGGCTGATGCTAGAACACTACCCTCAGAAGATAATAGCTTCATCAATGGTTAATGATCACATTGGATGATAACACTTCTTCCCCACACAAAAGAACAAATATGTTCTAACCCCCATGCACATGTAAGTGCCTCCCGCTGTATGATAGGGTTTTTCTCCTTTGCTGATGTTAAGGATCCAGATGCAAACAGAACAATGTTCTCTTTGCCACTACTGTCCCTTTGTGATAACACCGCACCCAGTCCTTTATCACTTGCATCCTTAGTTATGTAACACTGAAGTTGAGGATTACAGTTACTCAGATTAGAGACTTTATACAGACTCTCTTTGATATTCTTAATTCCATATCAAACTTTGAGTCCCATTCGAACTTTACATTTTCTTAAGGCATTGCTTTATATTATACACTTTTTTCTGCACAATTTGGAATGAATTTTGCACAAAATTCTGCCATGCCTAAAAATGATCTCACAGCATCCTTATTAGATGGTGGTAACATCTCTCTGATTGAACTCACTAAGGAGGGTTTAGGCCTCACCCCCTCCCCACTGATAACGTGTCCCAAATATGTCACACTTCTTGCTTCAAACTTACATTTGCTCATCTCAGCAGTCAATCCATTGTTTTCCAAAACACTCAACATATGTTGCATCCTTCCATCATGCCACTCTCTATTGCTCCCAAATACTACAATGTCATCTTGAAAAAACAGTACACCCCTTTCCTTCCCAAACAGTTTATGCATCAAACGTTGGAAAACGGCGGCAGCCGATGCCAAACCAAAGGGCATCCTTTTGAACTGGAAACAACCCACATGGATGATAAAAGCCATTAATTTCCTTGATTGTGGTGTTAGGAGAATTTGGTGATATGTCTCAGATAAATCAATAGTAGAAAACCAAGTAGCACCTTTTAAACATGACACCATTTCTGTGATTTTTGTTAATGGAAACTGGTCTATGACAATGTTATTGTTAAGATGTTGCAAATCCACACAAAGATGGGTTTTTCTATTACTATGTCATGCTATGACCACTGGTGAGATCCACTCCGAACTCTCAATGGGCTCAATCACATCCATTTATACTAATTTCTCCAGTTCATCTGACACATCTTCTCTGACCATTATAGGTACTGATCTTAACTTGTGCATTTTAGGTTGTGCATTTTCCTTCAGAACAATTTCATGCTCAAAGCCCTTTAGTTTTCCAAGCTATTTACAAAAGACTTTCAGAAATTTCTTCTCCAGTTCCACTTCCATAGAACTTCCAATATCCGCTATGAGCACCTTATTCTTGCTATTTGGGTCCAATATCATATGTAACATCCCTCGATCCTGCCAACCCAAAACTAAGTCTCCTCTTTCTGCCATGTACAACTTGCTTCTAGTACTTCTGCCTCTAAACTGAAAAATCAGCCACCTGTAACCTAACATGTTGATTTTTTCACCAGTATATCTTTCAGGTTCAACATCAGGAGGTATTAAATACACTCCCATCTTTGGTACCAATACTCTTCCATGCACTTTAGTTAATTATGGTAAATGGTGACCCTGAATCAGCATGAATTTGTATATGTACACCACCAATCAACATTTCGCACTCTGGTTATTTCAGCATGTTACTTTCATTAATATTCAATACAAATTTGCCCTGTAAGTTTAATATTTTCACTGTCATTACCTGAATCACTATTCCTGTACATTTGACACTACTTCTTTTCTTCTGGCATAACTTCCCAAAATGACCTAACATGCCGCAGTTATTACATTTTTGATTCACAGCAGGACAAGATTTTGAAAATGCCAAATGGTCTTTACTACCACAAGGATAACATCTTTTATCTTTGTATCGTACTTTCTGTTTGTAATTAGATATTGGTGTTTTATCGATCTTACGAGTCTTTACTTTGTAAACACTACACTCTTCTTTATGTGGTTGTTTCAATTCAGTCGCACATCTCCCCGAAATCTCAGCTTTACCAATAATAGATATAACATCCTCAAGCGGAGCGTCGCCATTTATCCACAATCGCTCCTGTATAGACTGATTGTAGGTATGCATGACCAATTGATCTCTGATGAGATCATCATGTAATACACCAAATTTACAGTCAATGGCTAACTTCTTCAATTCAGCCACATAATCATCAACATTTTCCCCTTTATTCTGTTTACATTGGAAACATTTAAATCTTGTAATGCCAATACACACTTTAAGTGCACAATACTTGTCAAGGTATTGTAAAGCTGCTGAAAAAACATTTATTTCTCCACTTGGTAAATTCTTTTGTATTCTACTATTGGTCTTTAACCCAACAGGTCCTAACCAATGCAAGAGAATTCTTTTTTTTCTGCTCCACTGACATTTTTCCCTCTTCATCAATGGCCTCAATATAATTTGTAAAATAATCCTTCCATTCTGTCCATTTCATTGAAGATTGTATCCCTGAGGCCCAAAACGCATGTGGAGGACTTATACTAAAATTCTGGTGTGCCATAATGACAATAAAAACACTCAGGCACGTATTTTAAACAAAATTTATTTGGAGTATGACCTGTTCCCTATACATGTAATACGATGAAAACAAAAGCTTTTACATTATTTTGTTTTATGTTTGTTGCTTTGACAGGTTGAAGAAACCTAGATTAGTTGAGTTCACTGCGGAGTGCAGACCAGCGTTGCCTTGACAGCCATCCAGGTTCCGAATCAATAACCCCACACCATTCTAATGTCATGGCAATTGCCATGACGCAACACAACACGGTGCTCACAGGCCCGCCTTTGGCTTCCTATTCACATAACATGACCAACAGTAGGGCTAGGTTCATCCACACACCACATATGCTGCACTAAGGCAGGTTTCCTTTATAAACATCAGGAGTAAAAGCAATCTTCAAAGATAGTATGAACAGCACTATTGCAAACTCCCTCTATGTTTGGCATGAACAGCAGTGGGGCACTCTTGGTTCCCCTATCATGGGAAGTTATTTGGTGATAAGCTTCATCCATACACAGTATGCGGTAGTGCCCTAGTCATAACCAGTACCAGGGGTATAGCTTCAGAGGGGTGTTTGGGATGTTACAGCCCACCCAATAAATGTGTCTGTAGTAAATAGATGGGTACAGGTGCATTAACTTGGGTACGGAGAAGTGTTTGTCCGATTTCACTTGGGATTTGTACATATACATGCAGACAAAAACATGTACACACACACACACACTCCTGTTTCAACGGTCCTAAAAACTGAGATTTTACAAAATATTGAGTTATAAATACCCCTCACAATCTGCACTCTTCTCCCTTCTTACCGTGCCATAAGGTCAGTCTTTCCCCGCACTGCTTCTTGTATAATGTATTTTAACCAGCATGATTATTGGGAAACCTGAAAGTCACACCCCTCAATCTGAACCTAACTGACCAAACTACGTCCGGCTCAGCACAATCAATAGTAACGCAGTTTTCCTCCAGGAAAAGAATAAGGTCCAGATGTATCAAACATTTTTGCGATCAAAAAATGGCACAACGGGCCGTTTGCGATCACAAAAATGCGTTTTAGTATGTAACAAGTCCAATTTGCGATTCAGTAACTTGTTACCGAATCACAAATTGGATTTGCGACTACATACCGATTTGGTATTAAAAGGGGTGTGTCAAGGGCGTCCCTTCGTAATACTGAATTGCAGAGGTATGTATGATTGTTTTGTGACAGTGAATGCGGCCACAAAACAATCACAGTTACCACCTACTTCAAGTAGGTGGTAACCCATTCGCAAAAGGGAAGGGGTCCCTAAGGGACCCCTTCCCCTTTGTGAATGCATGCAATAAAAAAATTTAAGAGCAGGCAGTGGTCCCAGGGACCACTGCCTACTCTTAAAAAATGAAAAGAAAACTTTTCATTTTTAATTTTTAAATGCATCCCGTTTTCCTTTAAGGAAAACGGTCTGCATTAAAAAAAAAAAAAAAAAGATTGCTTTATTGAAAAGCAATCACAGATATGGTGGTCTGCTGAGCCGAGCAGGCCACCATCCCTGTGATTGTAGCCATTCACAATGGCTCACAAATTGCGACCTATCTCATGATTATTAATGAGGTAGTTCGATTTGCGTGCCCTTGCGAGTCACAGATTAAAACTCGTGGAGTTTCATACATCCCAATAGCGATTACTTGGTTGCGATTCGCTAAAAATCGCAATTAGGTAATCGCTATTGTGAAAAATTATACATCTGGCCCTAAGTTACTTCAGTTCTTCCAGGCACAGCAAGTGCAATATCAGTCCCAACGAAAACCCAGCAATAACGAACTCCAGGTTTAATTGCGGGCAGGAGTATAACTGTCATTAGCATAGCAGGTGCAGCAGCACCAGGACCCAGTAGTCTCCGCGGATCACGGCATTCCAATTATAGATGTGTTTTAGTGGGTAGCCTAGGGAAAAGGCATATTTTATATTCTCGTATTAGGGCACTTGGGTCCCTTGCATTATGGATCCAAATTATAAGTGGAGTGGGAAATGTGCTAGTATTGCCCTATACCGAAGTTACCGCTACAAGGGATTCTCCTAACTTTTAGAGGTGGGGAAAATCTGTCCCGCTACAAGTTGGACACTGAGGGTCCTCTAAGAAATTAATAGTTATCAAGGAATCGATAAGTCCAAGTCTTAACTCACCAATTGCTCATTTTGCCCCATAGTTTCACCGGAAAATGTTGGCTGCCTTAAGTAACTGAAACATCCATGTTAAAGTCGAGAAATGTTTCCCGGAGACGCATAATTCTGATGGACAGGTATTTCCGAACTAAGCGACCACTCCTAATGAGGGCGTGAATGTTGCCCACTTCTGAGAGCCCAAGCATATACTTTTAGGGAGCCCATTTAAAGGAAAAGTGAGCATCTTTTCACAGACGATGTGCGCAAGCACTCTGCTTGACCCTGGCCTGATGTTGGACCTGCTGAAATTGTGAGCCGCAAAAGCACACAGGAACAATGACGTAACCAACAATGTATAGCTGTAACTACTACCATAGCTGTCCTGGACTGGATGGAAATAGGATATAAAGTGAAATAATGTCTACGCCAATGTTTTAACAACCAAAAATAAACTGAGTCTGCAGAGCCAACTTCCACGGCCGTGTTATATAATCTTCAAAGCCTTGCGTCACCCCTTTGATGTAGAGTATATGCAGTTCATTAACCACACAGCAGGGACCACCGGCCACAGCACAAATGAGGTTTGAGCTGTGCAGTGAAGCTGCCAAGGTCTCTTTTAAGATTTCAAACAAGATGGACCGAGTTTCCTGGAGAATTAAACATTTTGGGAGTAGGATAGGCTAATCCCACTTTCCATTGCATCAGTGCTCTGATGGTAAAGACCTCGATTGGTTTTGACAATGGAGACGCTGTGATTGCAGCTGCACTGAGCCATGTTACCGGTCCTCTCAACTGTGAAGTGCAGGAACTAATGCTCAAAGATCCGGTGAGCATTTATTGGGAGACACTGGTGAAGATGATCATGTAGCTAAGTTGATCACCTGAACTTTGAAAGAGAACACACAATGTTTAAAGATAACAAGCTCATAGCAATGAAAACAAGATGTCTACTTCTCCACCTATGTGTATACCACTGGGGCTAGTGCTTTTAATGTGGACAGAAGAATTGAAGCACTCCCCAATTTTGTGAGAGGGGCAGTGCTTAATTTGTGCTTGTTGTTTCCGGTGCTGAGCACCGGCACTTATTTTTCAGGGCCGGCGCTTATTCTTCTGCCTCAAGCATGTGCGGCGAGCAAAAGACACATATGGGGAAGACGGAGGAAGAGAAAAACGAAAAAGCTTCACAAAGGGAGAAAGCAGAAACCTGCAAGAGTGAGCTGAAGGGGCAGGGAGTGGCTTTAAATGAATTAAAGGGGCCTGAGATGGCTTCAGGATTACGCTGCCTCAGTATTTCGTGTTCCCACATTTAATTGCAGCAGCCGCGTGTTTAAGAGGAGGGCTTTCGGCACCAACACCTTTTTATTTACAAATTAAGCACTGGAGAGGGGTAGTGTTAGGGGGAAGGACTAAGGTTCAAGGGAGGGGCCTAGATGCTGCTAAAGACATGGCTGTGAGGCTGTTAATGCAGTTCTTGGCGTTAACGCTTCGCTGAGAACCTTGATTGTTATTTGGCATTATCCTTTCAAGCCATTGTAGCTGTTCCCAGGTAGCGTTTACACGCACTCGTGGATCCTTGAATGTACTGTAGAGCCTCACCTTGAGACTATCAGTTTGCTTGCAGTAAGACGTTTGTCATTTCCCTGGGTTCCAGGAAGAGACATTACAATTGATTGTTGACACTAGGTATCCACATAGCTAATTCCCTTTTGTGTGGTTATGTGCTGCCAGTCATAAATTGTATAGTCCAGATGATGAGCCTTACATTTATGTGGATCAAAATGTTGTCAAGAAAAACACTCTCACTCTCATGTTTATATGCAGTTAAATATTGGGTGCAGTAGTGTTGTGTTCTAACATGAAATTGAGGATATACTCTTATTGTTTTTCAACTTCTCGTTTGGTATGATATGTACCTGCACAAATGCGCCTTTGTAAAAGTATTACCCTTACATCTAATTTCATTTATAAATAAAACGATTTTTGTTATAAAACTGATCTAATGCTTCCTGGGCTATATTAATATTCCCAGTGTACCAGTTTCTACTTACTTTATCCTTAGGGACCCCTGTTTCTTAAAGCACAATATGACCCTTGGTCCCTTATTACCCTTGGGTCTCCCTTGTTCCTCCAGAGCATTTGAAAGTGCTGGGGCATAAAAGTTGGTCATGAATTTTATATATCGAGCAAAGCGAGCAATTTCGAGGGACAAACATGGGGTTCGAGAAAGGCTCCTCCCCTGAGAAAGATATGAAACAATGTTGGCATATGGTGCATTATAAAGCAAATTTAAAAAAAGAATTTAGTGGTAAAGCAAGAAGATTTGTAAAGCATGTGTGAATGTGTAGTCTTGAAATATTTGAAAACTTTAAAAAATGCCCCTTACCTTACTGCATTATTATGTTTAACTGTAAACTTCACACTTGTATAGAGCACTACTCACCTGTTAGGGTCTCAAGGTGCTGTACACATACCACTGTGGAACCCCTCCTGTCTTTTCCCTTTGAGGCACCCACTCCTGGACAGCCCCAGGGTGAAGCCAGGCATCCAAGTGCTGTGAGGTACATTGTGGAGATTAAGCAAACTATTGCCCAGAATCACAGAGTGGGACCCATTAATTAGATTAGGCACTGAGGTGAGAATTATCTGGTCAAAGGGAATTGAGCCCAAGACCAGCCAGCGTGGGAATTGAACCCTGGTCCCGGGCCCAATCTCTGCTGCTCTAACCATTGTGCCACACTTCCCCACCAGTTACTGCCGTGTGCTACTACTTGAGGCCCTTTAGAGTGTGTTCTTGCCCAGTGTCTTGCGCTGTGTGTGCAGCATTAGCTTTGAAAGAAAATACTCTTACCCGACTTGGTGAAGCACTTACAGCTGCTGGTTAGAACCAGCCTAACAGAAATATGCACAGAGAGGGTAAGTGGGAAGAACGAAGTGGAGATATGTAAAAGACGCATGGCTTAAACACAACAGACAACCCCCCAAAAGATGCCAGAACTATTGGCTTTCTCAAATGTTGTTAGCTATTTAAGATAAATGAGTAACAACAATGATTTTGCTGTAAATCATTTATATTGAAAATGTATCGAATCTGAAACTGTGAATTAAATACTATTGAGGCCCATGGGATGAGTACTAGTTTTCGGTTATGCACACTTTATGCTAGCCATGTATACCTTTTTCTATCTACATCTCATCCATCTGCATATCTTAAACTTCACCTCTTTCCTTTTTGGTGCCCTCCTTTCACTCTCTAATAAATTCACTTCCTTAAATCTTCGCCACTTCACTGCCCCAAACCTATACTGCTCTCACTCACATGTAAGCCCTTTATTTTCTTTTCCTTTTGCCTTGTCAATATTTCGACAAATTTGTACCCCCTACACACACTTTTACACACAATTGCAACTGGAATATGTAACCAGTGCTCTGAAGAGATGCCAACCCACTGATAGGCACTGGGAGAAACTCACACTGCCTTCAGTCTCAGCGCAAGACCTCTCTGTTGCGGCCATCATAAACAGCTGGCGTGGCTCAGTTCAAAGTATGCACTAGACAAGAGTAATAGAATGCACACAATAAACACAGAACATGACGGAAATAGCTAACACTCTAAGGAAATGCAAGATTAGGTAAAACGTGAAATATAAATGGGAAGTAAAAGGTGACATCCATTACCTTAAAGTTTTTAACATTCATTGTTCAGAAATCAATCACTGTTTTCGGCATTAATTTTAAGGGAATTAATGTAATGCCCAACAAGGGCATGTTTCAATGTCTGTTTTAATGCCATATGACTCAGCCAGATCTCCGATATTATGCAACCACAAACATCTAGCATGCTCAAGTATGTGTTTAAAATCAAAACATGTCTTGAATGGGCCTAAAGTATTATGGAACCACTGCACTAATCAATCTAAATATTGCAGGACGATAATAAGCACCAAGTATGACTACGACATTCTAGGAATGCATACTCATAGCATCTAATGTTTTATGACTTTTTCTGGAATTCCACAAATCAGGATACTATACAGTATGCACATATTTTCCCCTTTGTGCTTGACTCCTTCAAAGCTGAGGATATTTGGATCAACCTTTCAAAGGAGCAAAGACACTGCATGAGCTTTGGATCAACTTCACTGGGAACAAATACAGCAGCTCTCCTTCTAAAGGGACCAGCGACCTACAGCCAGGACCTGATGTTTCACCATGGGGAAGGTCAGAGTGACCAGGCATTGCATCACAGTATACCTAATACAAGTTTAGCATTAACATTCGCTATTACAGAGGACAAGGTGGGGGGGAGGAGCTAAAATGGCGTCCGGGACGGTCGCTTGAACTGAGCGCTCCGTCCCGGGCTTCACCGAAACCATCCTGAAAGGCGCCCCTCGGGACCTCGCGGCCGCGCTCGAGGCGGGGGTCAGCCCGGGACGGTCCGGCGCTCTCGCTGGGGGCCGGGCTCGGGCCCGTCAGGAGTTCGGAGCCGGAGACCGGCCAGGAAGGACCCGCCCTGAACAAGGCGATCGGGTGGAGTTGCTACGGCGGCTCTACCCGCGCCTTCATTTTGCGCGGCCGGCGCCGGCCTGCTTCTGGTGCGATCGCAGGTGCCGGAGCACCGCGGTCGCGTCTATTGACTTCGGGCCGCCGACCGGGCCCGGTACATTGCTGGCCGGGACCCGGGGGCGGCGCATTGAGCCCTCGCGGCGCGGCGGTCGGCCGGCGTGGGGTGGGAGCAGGAGCTGTGAGATCAGGGCAACAGGTCATCGAGGCGCCATTTAAGGAATCGCTGCGGCGGCCCAGGAGGGGCTCATCTCGTTGGGCAGTAAGGGCACTCCTGCCCTGGATAAAAAAAAAAAAAAAAAAAAAAAAAAACACAACGGCTGGAGGACTGCAGGGAAGCGAAGGAGCACATCTACAGGACAGTGTATTGCGGTAAGAGGGGTGAGCTGGAGGGGGTAGCTTCATCTACGTGGCCGGGACATTATTGAACCTCTGGGCACCCCCCTACCCCCCTGAATTGACGGCCCCACAACAGTCCTGTGCCCCTTATAGTGGAGGCAAGCAGCGCCGGAGGGCTTATGCCCAGTGCCTGCCGCAGACCTCTGCAGACTCTGCCTAAGTAGCTCGCACGGCGCCGTCGGCCGGCGCGCGCCTGGGCCCCACGAACTGTACATGAACAGCAAGCATCTAACTCGCCGGCGCAGTGGCTACCCGTGATCCCGGGCATCGGCTCCCCTTGTCGAGCTTACCGGGTTGCGCTGCCCTGTGGGGCTCGGCGGCGGTGGCGTCTACCACTGACCACGCCGCTACAGATACCGCTCACGCAACGACAGAAATATCTCTTTCTCGCTCCTGTCGGATACTCTCACAGTCCCAGCGCCAACGCTCACACCATATTGGGGACACAAAACAAAAGGCTAAGTAGTTAATCGAAAGCGCCCAACAGTGTGAAACAATTGCACGCAAGGTAATCCAGGGTCAGCCAAAATGGCCGGCAGAGCCAAGTCAGCTAAGAACCAGGACCGTAGCACCCATGGATCAACACCTATAGACCAGCAGCCCAGCCCGTCCCTACAGTCACTGGAAAACACCCTCATATTGCACTTTGCTCAGTTTGAGAAAGTATTACAGGCGATTATGGACACTAAATAATCGCTAGAACACAGAATCGACGCAGTTGCACAAGACTTAAATCTCCTGCGCGTAGACCATCGGAATTTAGCTGAGCGAGTGAAAACAACTGAGGACGAAATATCCGAATTAACCCCAATGGCCCAAGGTAACCAAAAACAGATTCAGCGCATGGACGCGGAACTGAAAGTGCTCTGGAGGAGATCGGAAGAAATGGAGAGCAGGGCGCGCCGCAATAACGTACGATTTTTGGGTTTCCCAGAAAGCATGCGGCAAACAGAATCGGAAATCCCCCTGGAGCAGTGGCTAATCAAGAATGTGTTAAATGGGGCTCCATCCAAGTTCTTCTCTGTGGAAAGGGCATATAGAATTCCGCGCAGACCCCCGGCTCCTGGTCAGCCAGCCAGACCGCTGATCGCCAGATTCCTGAATCATAGAGACCGGGATGCAATACTTCAACAATTTCGCAATAAAGGCCCTTTCAAGTACGAAGACTCGACTATTAACGCATACCCAGACTACACTCAGGAGGTGCAGAACCAACGCAACTCCTACGTTAAAATCAAACAACGCTTGCGAGAACACAACATAAAATATGCCTTGCTCTTCCCGGCGAAACTAAGGGTAGTGGCGGAGGACCGCATCCATATATTCACCAATCCTGAAGATGCTTGGATATGGCTGCATGCCAAGGGCCTAGCTCGCCCGCAGGAAGAGGCGGAAGTGGATGAGGAATGGCAAACTTCTGCTTCAAGGAAGCGATCCAAGAGACGCGCTAGGGGCCAGCCCAATGACTGGCAGGCGGCAGAAGAAAGAGCAAGAGTGCTGAAAGAGACGCCTCTACACATGCAAAGCAACCTTGCAACTGTCAGGACACCTCCAGAGCAGGGCTCAGAATCCGACACGGCCAGTTCCACATCTACATTAACCGGAGAGCTGGACGGGCCAAGGGTCACCCCCAGGTCCGCAGACGAACTTTAAGTCGCATATGCCTACTCCGCTGGCCCGTTGGCTACAAAAATGCTCGAAGTTCGAAGACCTCCAGAGACTCTGAGGCGCTGCTGTAGACCGGAGTGAACGTTCCCCAGGCATTGTGTATCTTTGATATAATAGCAAAGCTAAGTTATAGGGGTTGCGCGGGGGATAGACTGTGGGCGGCATTGGGGAGAGCGGTCTTACGTCCCGGGGGGCGCCTAATGTTATAAGCAGACTAAGTCTGCAGAAAGATGTGTGTCCCTTGTAAGAGCCACATCTGGAAGTTATGAGAATCCCAATATGCAAATCCAACCGGATATGGGTTAGTTTATGTGTGTTTAGGTTTAGTAGTTTTATGCTAGTTGTAGGTAGCAATGGGGTTCTATCGTGGGGAGTTGGGGATTGTAGTTTAGCAGTAATGCATGTATCGGAATCACTCAAAACACAAAATAAACAGCTGCACTTGCTATATCTAATAAATAGCAGCTGTAGAAGGGTAGTGGCCAGGTGGGCCAACACCAAAGCTCAGATCTTAAGCGCAGAGACTTATCCCCCAAACTACGTAGGATGCCTCCCGGGATTAACAATAAAAACCAGTATATCATAGTGACATGGAATGTTAGGGGACTGGGGGCACTGAGCAAGCGGACCAGAGTATATGCACGGCTAAAGCGACTAGGAGTGCACATTGCCATATTACAAGAGACACATATGCTAGAAGGGGACTTACGCGACCTGCGCACGAAATGGGGAGGCCTACTGATAGGCACAACGTACTCGCCTATGCCAGAGGGGTGCTGGTCTGGATAGCGGCAGGAGTCCCATTCTTATTAACAGCACATAAAATAGACCAAGGCGGAAGGTACGTAGTAGTGGAGGGCAGACTAGATGGCAGGCAAATAGCAGTGGTTGGCATATACGCTCCAAACAGTGGTACTACGGGATTTCTCAGCACCCTCACTCCAACATTATTGTCTCACCCCATGGCCCTGGCCCTCTGGGGCGGCGACTTCAACAGCACACCATCTGCAATATTGGATAGATCCCGTACCCAAGCGAGCTCACCAGTAAATAGGAAACCCACAGGCCCCCTACAAGACTGGGCAAGCGTAATGAGTCTACACGACATATGGCGACTAGGTCACCCAAAGCAAAGGGAATACTCATTCTACTCAGCACCACACAACACCCACACCAGAATAGATATAATATGGGGCACTGGTCAGCGAGTCGGAATATTTAGCAAAAACTCTGTCAGATCACGCACCACTGAGAATAACACTGAACTGGGGTAGATCACGTCAGGCGATTCCCACCTGGCGGTTCCAAGCGGAAGCACTTCAGGACCAGGCATTCGCCGAAACATTGAAAGAATCTATAAGCCAATATTGTGATATTAATGCCATGTCTGCAACAACGCGTGCGAAAGAGTGGGACGCCCATAAAGTAGTAGTACGCGGAGTATGCATATCCTCCACGTGGGGAGTGAGACACTCCTTGCAGGCGGAGATCGGCAAACTAGAGAAGGAACTCAGAGCAGCAGAAATAGAAGTAGCACTAGGAGAAGTCCCTCATACTGTCCTAAAAGAGAGGCGCTCAAAATATAATGACGCCGATAGCAAACTCCGTTGCCATGACTATAACTATCACTTAATGAGGCTGCAAACAGAAGGGGACAGATCAAGCAGATTGTTAGCTTGGCTGCTCCGCGAGGACAGACAGCAATCTCCAATAGGGGCCATACATGTGGGTGCTCAAGCTATGGCCACCACGCAGGCAGAGATAAACGAGGCGTTTAGGAAATACTATTCAAACTTATACACCAAACGCACCTCATGCACTACTCCACAACTTGAGGCCTTTCTCACTGACTCCCTACTGCCGCAATTATCACAAATAGACAGAGAAAAAATAGAAGCCCCTATGACAATGGATGAAATAGAATTAGCCCTTGCACAGCTGCCTAGAAATAAAGCGCCTGGCGCAGATGGCCTCCCATCGGAATATTACAAAGCCCATCTAGCTTGCCTGAAACCTCATCTTTTAAGGGTGTTTGTAGAAGCGTGGACTAATGAATGCCTGCCCGCATCCCAAAGAGAAGCTATGATAGTGGTACTCCCTAAAAAAGGTCGTGATCCCACTGATGTCAAATCCTATAGACCACTATCACTTCTAAACGTAGACTGTAAAACACTAGGCAAAATACTAGCCAACAGATTAGCCCCCCTCATGCACTGACTGATACATACAGACCAAAATGGCTTCATTCCGAGGCGCAACACCTTTCTAAATATTCGCAGACTACTGGGCATAATGGGGGATACTCCCTGTGACACACAAGAGGAAATAGTGCTTTCATTAGATATCGAAAAAGCCTTTGATACGCTCGAGTGGGATTACCTCTTGGCTACAATGGCCCGCATGGGATTAGGTCCCAACAATATCCGCTGGGTCCGGACATTGTACTCCAGCCCAAGCGCAAGGGTGAAGACAGGGGGGGGTGATTTCCGACAGCTTTTCGATTTTCCGGGGTACGAGGCAGGGCTGCCCCTTATCCCCGTTACTGTTTGCTATGGCAATGGAACTTCTAGCGGCAAGAGTACGCCTTATGGACTTGAGAGATGGAAACCTGGGGAGGGCGCTGACCTCCATAAAGGGCTCACTGCAGTTCTGGAACAAACTCCCGCTCTCGCCGCCTGGCAAGGTGGCGATCGCAAACATGTTGATCCTACCCAGACTACTATACTATTTTGCGGCCCTACCGATAACCATTCCCAAAAGCTTTTTCCGAAACTTAAACACAGCGCTGCTGCAGCTCATTTGGGGAGGAGGCAGAGCACGTGTGGCCCTAGCCACGCTACAACGGCCGGTAGACGCGGGCGGGCTGGGAGCCCCCAACTTCGAACGTTATTATGCAGCTGCACAGCTGCAATGGGTCCAAAATTGGATCCACAGGCCAGCGCAGGCAGAATCTACGGGCTTGGAGTCCTGGCTGAAGGGGACCCCTTGATAGGATGGCTGACATCTAAACACCCTAAGTCGGAACACGTCAGCCCACTGCTCGCGGTGGCACACACGTGCTGGGCTAAATTTGTGCAAAGTGGAGCGGACACGCTCCCCTATTCCCCACACATACCATTGGACTACCTAATGGGGGGGATTACAGCTGCAATGCGGGCGCTGCGGGCATGGATGGAGGTGGGAATACAGACAGTGGGCGACTGCTTCGAGGATGGCAAGCTTATGTCGTTTGAGGCTCTTCAGGCCCTCACAGAGATAAGCCCCGGCCAGTTCCTGACATACCACGCCATATGCCACGAAATAAAAAAGATGTGGGGGGCAGGCGCCTCGGAACCAGCGGTCTCCCCCGTGATACACCATCTTTTACAATACAATGACCAAGTAAAAATAGTATCCAATCTGTACAAAATCCTAAACAAATCTCCTGAGCCACAAGCGGAGAAAGCCCGGGAGAGATGGAACGCTGTACTTCCCGCCCCAATCCTACAGGCGGACTGGCCAAAAGCCTTGTATCACGCCCGGGGCGTCTCAAGAAATCCAAGATTCAGGTACACTCCATTTAATTACACGCACCAAACATACTTATCCCCAGCCAGGTTAAAGCGAATGTTCCCTGGCTCTGAGCCAGTATGCCCCAGATGCAAAGCAGCATCAGCATCCTTCTACCACATGGTATGGGACTGCCCCAACATACAAACAGCCTGGTTGGAGGTGGTACGGGAGATCTCCGAGTTAACGGGGCTTGAGCTGATAGCAGACCCAGGGTCTTGTTTACTGGGATTAAGGGAGAGACCTAAAAAACAAAAACACTTGCACAAATTTGTTGACCTTGCCTGTTTAATGTATAAGAGATTGATAGCGATGCATTGGAAAGCCTCCAGTGCTCCTGATCGTAAATCTTGGTACATCCTAATACTGCGGTGGGCCCGCACCGAATACCAGGTACTAAAGAAACTGACGCGCGAGGGGCGGTATCACACAGGTTGTTCCACCTGGGACACCCTGGTATCTAAACTTGATGCCAAAAACGATGATATGCCCCCATGAATCAGTGAATACACACCTGCAACACACACAATATAAATCTCCCCATGTCTCCCATAATAGAGGCGCAGCCCGCAGGGTAGCCAGCCACAACGGCTCCAATATCTCCCTCCCCCCCTTCCTCCTGTATTCATGCCCCATCAGCTCTCTAATGTAGGATCACCAACAATGTACAGGGCGTGGTATCACTCTTGGGGCCTCCCACGCCCACTAGCCTAAACAGGGCCCCTGGCAGAAGGCAAAATATACAGGCCCGGCAGCACTTGGTCCACGCTGGACACGCGCGTACACCCCCAAAGATAGTCCACACACGTCAAGCTTCAGGCAATTGCAGCAAGAAATGATACTGTAGGATTGGTAGGATTCTGAGATGTGTTCAATGGGGGGGGGTCTGTGGTTGTTGTTAAATGGTTTAAACACTGTATAGTGCTTTAAGTGATCCTGCTACTGATAATCGAAGTTTGTATTGCATACTTGAAACATAAAACCAATAAAAATATAAAAAAAAAAAAAAAAAACAGAGGACAAGGTGCCAAATTTCACTTACCTCATTCGCATCCAATCTTACTCTATGACAAATGTGAAAGGGTGGGGTCTGTGCCTATGAATGACTTCTGACCTTATGAAGGGATGCAGCGTGCACTGCCAGAAACCATGACATCTGCAGCATCACTAGCCGACGGTGGAAATTATCAAAGACTCCCATGGCCCTGAAGGGCTTTAGAAAGGTAAGCCCTGCATCATGTGTCACATTGCAGAAAGTTGACTTACAGCCTGGCTTCCGGCTCCTTGTTCAGACCGAGGCTGGGCAAACATATCGGGCAGGCAGCCCAGACTTAAATACCTCTATTTATTGAGTGATACAATCTGTGATCGTAACTCTAAATACACCAATCTATTTAACATTCTGTGCAGAAAAGATGAAGACATTTCAGAGGGACAGAGCCCCAGACCCCTAAGATTTTGCCCCTGGACCCTGAAAACATTTAGTTCATATATTAGCAGCAGGTAGAAGACCTGGAAAGGTCCTACTCAAAGTGGCGTATCCATTGGGAATGGGTACGCCGGTGCATTTGGTGAAACTCCTGCATTTTATGCTCCCTACACAAATGCCAACAGCACTGAGGGAACATCATTAGATGGGAGAAGAACATTATGCAGTACCTTGGCATTAAGGATGATGTGACAGCAGGGAAGTATTTTTCAATATTTCATCTTTTAAAACGGTTCTAATGTGTAAAATATCTGTCACTTTTTCCACAGCTTCTCCCGTTGTTGGTAGTGTGCGTGTTGTTATGACAGTGCCTTACAAGTTCACATAATTTATATTTTTTCAAGTTTCTTAGAGTTTGGAACAGTGGCACACATGGCGGAATTTAAACAAAAAATTGAAAAACAGACAGGAAAAAAGTGCCTCAATTATTGTGTCAGCATTCCCTCAGCCACTCAGGCCACAAAAATGCTGACCATTAGTTATCACCAGGCGCAGCTTACCATCTCCGTGCTCCTGGCCTAGCTGACAACAAGCTGCTTATTTCCAGGACTTCCCGGTCGTCTGCTACTTGAGGAATTCTGCCAGCAGGTGATGGGGAAAGGAAGGATAATCCTTCACATGCATTCATGGAGTGGCAGATGAGTTTCCCCACTACTGCATAAGGAGCTAATAACAGCCATGACTGACTGTGGAAAACAATTCCCATCAGCCCTGTATCCTGTTGTGTGCAGCAAAACTCCAGGCTGCAGTGATATAGGTTGTCAAGGGTGTAGTGTGGAATTGTTGTCCTTCTTTGTGAAAGGCAAAGGTTTTGCAGACACTCAAGGTGTGTTGTAATGTAAATGTATGAGGAAAGGAAGGATGCATTATATTCAGAGGACAAAAATATTTGTGTAGAGTAACAATGATGGAGGAGATTGCAGGAAGGGCACGGTCTCTGAATTATAGTTTTGAACCATCAAATTTGCTTGATCTTTAACTTTTTTTAACGTTTTCATACTGTGGTCAGTACTGATCTACTGGTTGGTACCAGTGGCAGATGGTGATCTTTGACTGTGGTGGAGCATAATATTTGCTGTTATTTTCAGTGTGCATTGCAAGCCCACCAAACCCTCCTGGTCTTTCCAGGAGGATTTGGTGGTTCCTCCTGAGAATATAATTTTAACCAGCATTTGCAATGCAATAGGTCTCAAACTTTCTTGAGTTTCAGCTGCTGGCGTTGTAAATGCATAACTGGACTTTTCTTGCGACTCCTGGCGCATAATTTGGTCCTCTCTGCCACATAATTCCAGTGGCCTTGCATATAACTAAAGCACTATCATTTACCTTCTTCCTCAATATTTATGCAAAAAAGTTAAATATTGCCTCAGAAAACAAATTTGTGCAATAGCATTAGTGAAGAAACATGAAAATAAATTCTATGTGCGAACAGATAAGAACAATTACTTCACCTAGTGGCGAGTGGATTTATTAACACAAGATCTAGCTTCATTAATGGCTGTAAATTGTACACTCCTAGTAGAACCTATTAGAGTCTGAATGCATTCCTGAAAATCAAAGTGAAGGCAGCTTCACAAAGTGGAGACAGCCACATGGGAGCTAGGCACATTGAAACTGAGAGGGGTGCTTTATAAAGATGACCAGTGCCATTATAATTACACAATATGTACACCTTCGCGTGTGGTTGCATTTCGTATGTGATGCGCATTCAGTGATGGAAAGCACTCCAGTACCTCCTATGGAGTTCAGGCTATTTGAAACTTCAAAGCGAAAATGCCGCCATGGATCACGAAGGGGGGAGACAAAAGAAAAAAGGAGTGCGCACACAGTAAAGTTTATCAACGATAGTGCAATCATACATGTAACAGGGTTAGTCTGCAAAGCGTAACGAAATAGCTTCAACACGGGGCAAACGTAAAGCATTCACCAACGACATTGAGGGAATCTTTAAAGGCAGGCCAGGAACGACTACAAGTGATGGTTGTGGGAGGGGCATGGCTAAAGCCCACAAATAGATAACAAGATGTCGGAAAAGCAGCACTTGCGTGCTGCTATACTCAACCTAAAAACAACATGTCGGAAGAGCAGCACTTGCGCATGCAATGCTCAACCAAAAAAATAACCACTTGTGGTCTGGTATTGTGTATCCAGAATGCAAGTGTAGCACCCATTTGAATGTAAATGGCAAAGCCATGAAATTTATTATGATGTACCAATGCTATATCGACGTGCAACCCTATAAGTTACCCAGGTTGCAGTTTAGTTATTTTATTGAGGATAGTTCCATAGCACTTTGAGCAACAGAGTGTTTTTTATACAGAAAAAGGAAATAAATAAACGATAAGGCATATAGGTGTTAAAAACATCCGTTGTCTTACTTTCCATACAGCAGACATATGTTGTTTTAATGAGCCCTGGTTCAGAAAATAATTCTGTGTTTGTACACGAAATGAGCATCATTTTGTTGTGTAGATGCACGTTACCAAATTATTAGAACACACAACGTATATTGGGGGTTGGGAGATAAGGAGATGGAGCCAGGTGGCTGAGGTGAAAGAAATAGTGCCTTTATAAGTACACAATACTTACACCTGCACGTCTGGTTGCATTTCTTATGTGATGCACGTTAGGTGATGCAAAGCGCTCCAATACTTCCCATAGAGTTCAGGCTACCTGAAACTTCAAAGAGCCAAGGCCGCCATGGAGCGCGAAGTGGGGAGCCAAAAGAAAACAGGAGTGCAAACACAATGCGCTGCTATGCTCAACCTATAAAGGAGCACGTGTGCGCTGCTATGCTTGACCTAAAAATAAACAGTATTACAAGGACTTGCTTCAATTTGTTAGAAAGTGTCACTCATATGTCCACATGATGTGAAAATGTCACACCTAAAGACATTGAAGGCATGGAAATATGTATCACACAAAAGTCATTTGATAATTTAGCAACTGTGAATTGGGTTTAGCCTGAGTTCTCTCTCCTAAAATAATGTAAAACACAAGTCACACTGAAAATACATTTAGAAGTGTGTTGCTTTTCACGGTGAACTAAGCACAACTTTAATGCTGAATGAACAACTCAAAGACCACAAAAAAATCAAAGTAATTAAAATAACATAGCTAGTAGTGTGCCCACCAACTAGACAAAACTACACCCTCACAGAGATCTCCCAAAAGCTCCATGCCATGCGACAATAGCAGGACCCACACAAACTCAACCTACCGTTCATGTCTGTTATCATTCATCTACGTAAATCTCCACAACTTCCTCAACTGGAACCACAAAGTGTAGAGCTTCCGCCTTAGTAGTAACACTTGGTTCTCCATTAAGTGTTTGGCTGAATATGACTGACACAAGTATGTGCACAATGTGTACTCAAGACTCCAGAGATGGGGATTTTGGCAAAGAATGGACTAGAAAAAAAACTTTTGCTGTTGCTAAGGACGCGGAGAATGTTGTCAAAGGTATGAGGTGATTAAGGGTATGTTGGGACCGAAGGAGAGGGAGAGATTCTATCCAAAGCGGTCCCCTACTTAAATGGTAAAATAGATATGAACTGAAATGGTAGTAAGCGCTATGTAAGTTTATGTTTCACATCACCTACACATTGCCTACAATGTAGGCGTGAGCAAGTGGTGGCATCACACAACCCAGATGGTCATAGCCGCAACTCTCATTAAAAAAAATATCCAACAGAGTAATTAACATATACGTTTGGCGAGCTTTTCATTGTTAATTTGAGTATGCGTTGAGTTCAGGCTATCTGATACTTCAAAGCACCATGGCCGCCATGGAGTGCGAAGGGGGAAACTAAAGAAAAAAGGAGTGTGCACACACAGTAAAGTTTACTGATGATCGTGCAATGATATATACAACAGGGTCAGTCTGCAAGGCGTAAAGAAACAACCTCAAGGCAGGACAAATGTAATTCATTTACCAACAACATTGAGGGATTTTTGAAAGGCATGTCCAGGAATGAATTAAAGTGATGGGCATGAGAGGGGCATGGCTCAAGTCCACAAATAGATAACAACATGTTGGAAAAGCAGCGCTTGGGTGCTGCTATCCTCAACCAATAATGGGTCAAAGTGTGCATTTTAACACCAAATAATGTGCACACAAATAGGCTACTTATTAAATACTCAATTACTTTCCTGGTGTGCCAGACCAATGGTAAGGTAAGGTAAAGTAAGGTAAGGTAAGTTTATTGTATTTATCAAATACGACAGGTTCTAAAATAAAAGATAAAAAGAAACACAAATAGCTTCTATCCTTTTGGTGTTGAGCCAATGAAGCTTGATGCTCCTCAGAGTTGACCAGTTTTTGTCAAAATGTTCCGCCAGTGCACCACGCATGTCAATACTTTTTGTCAGTTGCACCAGGGCCAGCATTGGTGGAAAAAGAGGGCAGTGATCACACAGGAATTTTCCCACCTATGGTGTGTTATAATGTCAAAAAGTACTTATAGATGCCAGGGCCTGCATTTTATCATCGTTGCCTGCCCACCACCTCACATGACTTTCTAATGCCAGGAAATACCCTATGTATGCCAGTGCAAGCATTTTGTCGCAGGTGTCCATATGCCATGAATTTCCTTTAGTGTGCTAGTACCAGCATTTTGCCACTGGAGACGCTTATGCCAAGAAGTATGTCCAAAATGCCAATAACAGCATGGGTGCCTCTGTAAGTCAAGAATTATCTGATGGAGTTAAGGACCAGGGGCTGAATTAAAAACATAACAGTCTCACAAATGCACTCTTACTCAGTCCTTCTCACTTACATTCGCTTAGGCACACTCACTGTCACTCTTAATCATAAACACTCATTCTCACTCACTCACATCCCTCACCTTTCCTCCCACACATTTTCCCACACTCCATCACACACATTGTCACTCATTCATTCACACTTACACACTCACTCTCACTGTTACTCATTTATACTCACTCTTACTCTTACTCACTCTTGCAATCCGACTCTCACTCTCCCATTCTCATGCAGTCTCGTTTAGTTTCACTCAGTCTAACTCGTTCATTCTCACCAAATTCCACTCTCATTTACACCAAATTTCACTCACTTTTACTTATCCTCACTCGCTTCTCTTGTCATTGAGTTTCACTCATTAAATCACACTCACATATTCACACACACTCACACATGCTCTCACAAACATATGCCCTCACTTACACACATACTCTCACCTGCAAGCAAGCACACTACATTTGTTATACTTGAATTTTGTTTCACTTACCTTACTTACATGGTCTGTTTCAACTCCTCAGCCTCTAGTGCTGAATGGACCCTATGCACACAAAAAAACTGCTTCCACCCATCTCAATTAATAAAGCAGCAAAATAAAGGCTGGGACCTGCATAGTGCATGCTGAAGCAGTGCAGAGGCTTCAACTTCCAGTCTCTTGCAATTTCACCCCACTTCCCCAAATTCTTCAAAGAGTGGAGTTAATTGTAAGGTTTCTCATCCCACCTTACCCTAAAATGATGAGTGAGAAGGTCAGGTGATAGCCCTGTTTGATTGGAACCCCCAGGAACTACATGGCTGAATCCTAAAGTACCTGTGGCTACTTATATAGGTGATGTTGCAGAAAGTCACGAGTGGGGTGACACCTGGGAGTGACAGGCACTTAATGCCAGGGCTGGAACTTTGCTAGTGCTGGAAAATATTTCTTATGACTTTGCGCAGATGACTCCAAATACCTGCCCGACCATTATACAGATTTACAGCATTGGGCTAATGTTTGATTCTTGTTCAGGGTGGGATCAAAATTATTTTATTACATTATTAGTGACTAATAGTAATTTGTTCAGCGTCAGGACTCTAGTCCCCCTCCCACCCACTTCCCCCAGTTGCTTCTCCAATGTGACTGTCCATGTCCTGAACCCTGGCCACATCTCAGAGCCACATCTCAGAGCTGCAGCAGCACTTTGCCGTGCACTACTGAAGATGCATTCTCCTGCACTGTCATTTCACATGCACCCTCCCACACCCACCTCATTCCCCCTCCACCTCACACACCCAACACACTCAACACACACAACCTCACACACCCTACCCCTATTACAGCACACTCCCTTCCTGAATTGCATACTCATCAACATTCACTCCTTCACTAAACATGCCACTGAATTTTGGCATCTGCTACACCATTACTCACTGGTCCTGTTCTCCCTGACCGAAACCTGTCTGACACCCTCATCAGTCCTTGTCATTGCCACAGAAATCCCCCTTTGGTACAAGATCACAAGACAGGACAGGATAAATTGACTGGAAGGTGGGATCATCATCATCTTCAAAGAGTTCCATCCAATGCTCAGATCACCTTGGAAAGCAACACGAGCAGCATGGAACACTTGACCTTCAAATTTCTCATCATTGCCCACGACTAATTAACTAAGCAACAACTTCATCTTTTGCCCTGCCCCATGGGCCATATGCCAACTTCAGGAGTATCATTGCGGACTTGATCGCCCCCTCTAATCCTTAATTAAAGTGCCTTTAACCTCCTCAGCAACCTCTACTTCCTCACTGATCCCAACACGACCAAACTCCCGGAGTATCTGTCCAATATCAAACTCACCCAGAGAGTAGAAGGCCCCACACACACAGGTCCCCATCTTCACAAGCTTTGGAGACATCACAGTAGACAAGCCCACAACTATCTCCTGGTCCAACCACTCCCTCTTTTATTTCGGCATACCTTTTCCACAGTAACAGAGAGTCACCATTGGCAAATCTTCACAACGGGGCTGCAACAAAGTTGCAGAAGCATCCTGATCTTCCAAACTCCTACACCACCTGCTGCAACACAACAATAACCTCCGCTAAACTTAATTTCAATGCCTGGGTCATGAAATGCGTGGACATCCTGGCTCCTCTCAAAACTAACAAAGCCACAAGAATTAGACCACAAGTAAACTGGTACACGGAAGAGCCCAGGGTCACCAAACACCACTGCAAGCAACTTTAATGTAGATGAGGACAACGTCAGGACTATACATACAAGAGCACCTACACATCTACCTTCGAAGCTACCATCAGCAGATAAGAGCCACCAAACTCTCCTATCTCACTGACCACATTGAAAGCAGCGCCAACAGTGCCATGAAAATATTCACCATCATCAAAGATTGTACCTCTCTGTCAACAAGTTCCAGCAGCTTAAACCCCTCGGAACCTCTGCACTCAGTTGTCCTTATTCTTAAGCTACAATATCACCAACATCTATGACAACTTTGAGCCCAAACCGGGCCCTTCCATTCTTGTAGCTCTTCTTCCCACCTCAATCAACATCCAGAAGAACACCGCGGTCACTTGGCTCACTATTACCACTTTCGAATCCTCAATGTCAATGCAGTCCATACACTCCAGATCAGCCCTCCCACACCATCATCAAAGGTTGGGACTCCATCAATGCAACCTTCACCCCAGTTCCAAATATCTGGAAACATGCCACACTAGTTCCCCTCTTCATGAAACCCTCAGCAGACCTGAAGATGCTAGCCAAATATCTGCCTTAACTCACCGCTGCCTTACCCAGCATAAGTCATGGAAAAGATGAGAAACAAACACCTAACCACCCACCTCAACAACAACCTCCTCCTAAACAATCTGGATTCAGGTCCAACCACAGCATAGAGAATGCCCTCATCATCACCAAGGATGACATCCAGATGATCATGGACAAGGCGACACTGTAGTTCTAATCCTACTAGACCTTTCTGCAACCTTTAACATCATTTCCCACCCCATCCTTGTTCAACAACTGCACAAAGGCCTGCATTCAAGAAGCTGCTCTTTGCTGGATGTGTTCCTTTCTGAGAGGCTGCACCCAGTCATTCAGACTGGTCCACTTCAACTCGCACACAAACTTTTATCCTACACTAATGAAACCCAAGTCATACTTTCTCCAACAAGGCACTAAACGCCTGGACCAATTTCTCCCCCTACATGACCGAAGTCTTCAGATGGATGAAAACAAACTACTTCAAGTTCAACACAGACAAGAGAGAAGTTGAAATCTTCTGCAAAGACCCCTCTCTCTGGGATTCCACCTAGTGGCTTGGCATACTGGGACCCACACCCCTCCTGGCAAGCCACACAACCTTACAAAAGTAACCCACACGCAACTCTGGCCAGGGAACACAGTCTCGGGCCCATATTTATACTTTTTTTGCGCTGCGTTTGCGTCATCTTATGATGCAGAAGCGGCGCAAACTTAGAAAATATATTTGTATTTTCTAAGTTTGCGCAGCTTTTGCGTCAAAAAATGACGCATATGCAGCGCAAAAAAAGTATAAATATGGGCCTCAGTTTCCTTCCATACACTCAAGATGGTCAAGAAGATCCTCAAATGGCTCACCAACAACACCTGCAGAATTGTCACCGAAGCCCTCATCATCAACAAGCTTAATGACTGCAACGCATTTTATGTCAGAATTAATGCTCAACTGACCAGAGGAATACAGAGCACACCAAACTCAGTGGCCAGGCTTTCCTTCATTTCCATCCCCACACGCACATCACCCCACTCCTCAAAGCGCTCCACTGGCTCCCAATCCCAAAACAAGCACTTTTCAGACTCTTAACCCACACATAGAATCCCTTATACAATATTGGCCCCACAAAACCTCAACAAATGCATAAACCTCCACAAGCCTACCAGACACCTCTGCTCGGCCAGTCTCCTACCCACACACTTCCCACCCCATATGTTGTGCCAGATCCAGCAGGTGTGCCTTCTCCTACCTCACTGCTAAAACCTACAATGACTTTCCCCTGCACATTAGAGCCACCTCTTTAGTTCTTGAATTCCAAAAGAAAATGAGCACCTGTCTCTTTACTGAGCCCCAGCCCTGGCTTGGGCTATGTAGCTCCATCTTACATTGGCTGAATACTTACCTGCGTGAGTTGTGCGCTGTACAAATGCACATAACATAGCAGAACATAACATATTCACTATTGGTATAATAAAAAAGAGGCAGAAAACAAGGAGGGCAGAGGCCGAATGCTTATAAGGGTAAGCTGCACTGATTAGTACTTGTAATTAGTGCCTTTTTATTCCTTCTTTTTAGGACAAGCACAGCTTGGTCACCAGAAGAATGCTCTGCAGCTAAGGGCACAGGGGACAGTGAGGGTGGGGTGTCATGTTTATCCTTTCCTGAACTTCATAGTTATTAATCAATGGAATCATTTACTTTCAACTTCTGTCATGTTGATAGTGTACTGTGTAAAGTTAATAAGATATATGCTTTGCAACTTCACTTAGTTTTTTCAGTCGTTCCCCAGGTGTCAAAGTTTCAAAACATGAAAAAAGGCAACAAAAAGGTGTCTATGTCACTGTGTCAACATTCCCTCTTATACTCAAGGCTGCAAGAACACTGGTCATTGCAGCCACAGCTCACTCTGTGCAGCTTGCCTGATAACGATCTCCAAACTCCAGTTCCCCTGATGGGGAAAGTACTACAGCAGTAGGGAGTGGAGAGGTGTGAAGTATGCTGTTTGTGACACACTCAGGGTGATGGCGGATGTATGTTCCCACTACTACTCAGAGGGCTAATGGCAGGCCTGAGTGACAGCAAGGGAACACATTTCTGGCGGACCAATATACCACAACCAGAAATCCGATTGAAGGGATATGGGACAGGAATGATGTGGTGCAAAACACTGTCTTGGCTGTCATGTGGCCAGAAAACTGTGTTTCTCTTTTTTCTTCTTTGCCGACACCCCTCAGGGTGGGAAAAATCAACAAATTCACTTGACCTAGAACTCAAATAATTAATAAAGTGACCTCACCCACCATGTTTCCAGTCGACTCAACCTCGTTCTCACAAAGTAGAAGTAAAATTTACTTTAAGACAAGCTCTTATAATTTTTTTTCATTGTTGCATTAAACCTGGCATCATTCCTTGGTGGACTGGCTCTGTGTTTTACCTCATCGTCAGAGGATGAAATGCTTAGGAATTCCCTCAGCATTTCACCATTCCCAGTTCAATCACATAAGTTCCATACAGTGGTGTTAGACCTGGCATCTTTTGGAGTGTTTCTCCTGTCTTTTTGCCTTCTGACCTCCTGTTTTTATGGTATTCTGGACTCTGTTTTTGCTGGTTTACTGTCTCTGTGTATTTTACCACTGCTGACCAGTGCTAAAGTGCAAGGGCTCCCTTGGTAAGTAAGTTGTACTGGTGATTGATTTATCTGTGATTGGCATATTTGATTCACTGGTAAGTCCCTAGTAAAGTGCCTAGGGCCTGTAAATCAAATGCTATTAGTGGGCCTGCAGCACTGATTGAGCCACCTACATGAGTAGCTCTGCAAACATGTTTCAGACCTCCCACTGCAGTGTCTGTGTGTGCAGTCTTGCACTGCCAATTCGACCTGGCAAGTGCACTCACTTGCCAGGCCTAAACCTTCCCTTTTGGTACATGTAGGTAGGCCCTAGGTAGCCCCTTGGGCAGCATGCAGTGTATTTAAAAGGTGGGACATGTACTGGTGTTTTTTACATGTCCTAATAGTGAAATACTGCCAAATTCGTTTTTCACTATTGCAAGGCCTATCTCTCCCATAAGTTAACAGGTGGACTGTTTTTAAAATATCTTTTAAGTGCAGTTTCCCATTGGGAGCAGATGGAGATGTGGAGTTTGGGGTCTCTGAACTCACAATTTAAAAATACATTTTTGGTGATGTTGGTTTTTAGATTGTCTGTTTGAAAATGCCACGTTGAGAAAGTGGGCATTTTCTTGCTTATCCATTCTGTGCCTCTGCCTACCTGTGGAATCCAGGTCTGAGTCAGATTGAAAGTTGGGCTGTTTGTGAATTTCCTCTAGACAGTGACAGAAAGGGAGCTGAGGTGTAGCCTTCATATCCTGATGAGTCTCCTTGGCTAGAGTGGGGAGGGAGGATCTGACACGTGCACCTGAAAGGGCTGTGTCTGTCTTCACACAATGCAGTGTCCGGCCCCATGGAGTGTGTCCGGAGCCAGGCCTGGGCAAGGAAGGATCTTGTGAACAACAGAGACTTTCCTTTGAAGTTTGCCTACTTCAAAGGCCAGAACTGGTGTAAGTAGTGGACCCAAAACCCCAGACTTTTAGAACACTTCTAGATCAAGAGGAACCTCTGCCAAGGAAAAGAGCTAAAGGGCTGGAGGAAGAGTACTGCCCCTTTGCTGTGCGTGCTTTGATGGGTTGGCCTGCAGTTTCTGCTTCTGCCTTAAAGAGGGCAAAGACTAGACTTTGCTGTGTATCCTGCTTGTGAAGTTTCTCCAAGGGCTTGAAACAGAGCTGCCTCCTGTTGGAAGTCTGAGGGATATAAAAAACTTCAGTTTCATCTGCCTACACCACTGGGAACTGTGTGTTTTGTGCTGCAACAGAAGAAAAACCACCATGACGTTGTCAACGCTGCCACTGCCTGCACCGTGACCTGATGACAACGCACGGAGCTGTGCCCCGCTTCGCACCGCAACTCAGGTCTCATTGACGCCGCCACTTGTCACCAAGCCACTGCTTGTATCTTGAACTGTTGACCCTGCACTCTGCATCACCTTTCTCCTACCTCAGACTTGGTATCCCCACTGACGATGCTCTGTGCTGACACTGACGCTGCAGGCTGCACTGTGGCCTGAGGACACCACTCGTGAGGTACACGAAGCATCATCCCATCCCGCACAGCAGCCCAGGTCGACCAACATCAGCTCCATCGACTCCAGCATCAGTAACTGATGACCCTGTCTGCACCGCGACATGTGGGGTGCTGCAAGGAGCCCGCCCCGTGTCGTACTGCTGCCTTGAGCTTACTGAGGACAGCGCTTCAGCAACAACAATGTTGATGCCTGCACAGTGATCTGGAGACACTGCACCGTCCTACTTCACACTGCAACCCTCGTCTCACCGACACCATGGGACACGGTCACCGAGCCGCTGCCTGCACTGTGACCTGTGGGCACCGCATGTTGCATTGCCCCTCTTGGCACCGCAGCCCTGACACAATCAAGGCCAGCGCTGCTGACTTCATCATCAGCCCGGAGTTCGATCTCCAACGCTTGTAACTTCAAGGGCTCGACGATCCCTCACTGGCCTCTGAAAATGATGCCCACCAACGTCAGCGATGCTGCACTCTGGATCTCATCGCAAGGATCACAATGCCCTACATTTCCAAGGTACTGTTTGCGGGCCTTCCTGACACTGTAGCTGGATCGCGATGCAGCGGCCGGCCTCAACTGTTGGATTTTATTGTTCCTGATGCCGTGATAGCTCCAGACAGAGCTGTCGGCTTTCAGGAACTGTATTTTTAAGTTATGTCTTGCAAAATTCATCTCTTTATTGCTGTATGTTGTATTTTTCTAGTTTTGGACTTGTTTTACACAGATAAATATTGGCAATTTTTCTAAATTGGTGTGGTGTCCTTTTGTAGTGTTTTCACTGTATTACTGTGTGTTTTGTGCAAATGCTTTACACATTGCTTATGAGATAAGCCTGTCTGCTCGTGCCAAGCTACCAAGGCGGTGAGCAGGGGATATCTGACTTGGGTATCTCCCTTACCCTGACTAGAGTGAGGGTCCCTACTTGGACAGGGGGTATAAACCGACTGTCAACTGGAGACGCAATTTCTAAAAAGTGGGATAACATTAATTATCATTTTATTGCCAATATTCCAAGAGACCTAAATGGTTGAATATGAACTGTGCAAATATGCAGTTCCATGTTTTTATCTTTGCTTACTTTTTGTAATGTGATGCATTAGTACTGGTGTGAAGTGAGTCAAATACATGTGGATACAAAGGATGACTCACCATTTCTGATGGGAGACTAATATGTGACTCCTTCTGCCGGAACCCAGCTGGCCTTTCAGAGATGATCCGGGCATATGACAGAGAGTCCCCATCTCTGTTAGCGCCAGACATTTGGTGGCAATTTAGGCACAGGGATTACTACAACTATACAAAAAACATAGCTTTTACAATTGCATTTCAATGCTTTATCCATGGAGTGATTAGATTCCTATTAGCCAAACAAACACTGTCACAGGTCACCTCGTCACTAGCAATGGGCTTTCAGACGTTTCATGTCTGCAAAAATTTTACAAGTTCAAAGGGCCATTGTGAAAGGCAATTAGGTGGTCATTCCAACCCTGGCGGACGGTGTTAAAGCTGCGGTAAGATGAGGTACTGGGTTTTTCAGAACCGGTACTGATCCGGTAACCCAGCGGTGCCAGGGTACACCCAAAGACCTCGGGTACTTTCCTGATTCAGACTACAGAAACTCAGAGTCTTCTAGGTGAAGTCAAAGATCGAATTTATTGGCTGCAACCAATTGACAAGTGTCCTAGAAGTACAACAGCACGATTTGTATGTTCTCAGGAGACTGTGTTTCAATGCAAAGTCAGGTTTCCTTATATACAGTTTTTTAAGCTTCAGGCAAACATTCTTGACATTTTGGTTGGTCATTCACATGTTTTCACTACAAAGGAAAAAACAGTGTCATGATGAAACCTCATATTTCATGTCATCCAACCCATAATAAATTACCCGGCAAGGCCTAGTATTTTACATGAGATAAGTGTGGACCCCCAATAAAAACGGGCACCTCCCCCTCGTAAAGTAAGAAGAAGAAAAGAGCAGGTGCAGGTGTGAGCAAGATTAGGCAGGGTGTGTGAGCGATAATAAGGGTTTTATGGCATGGTGTGCCTTGATGCTATCTGATTCGGCCACTGGGAGAGGGACTGACCAAACAGGTTTGGCCTGAGGCAATGGTTCCAGCTTGCCCAGGTCAGAGAAAAGTCAATCAAGGTGTACGTGTCCTTGGAATCAAATCTGACTGTATTATAAGCCTATGTGAGGGCAACTTTTAAAATGGCTGCCGTGTATAAAATGGGAGCCACGAGTGCAGGACGAAAATGGCGATTTCGAGGTGAAAACGCTGCTGGAATTGAGCGAAAATGCTCATGCTTAGTGTACTAGTCATTATCGGTCTTTTGATACTAAAATCGTACTGCTGTGGCAAAGTAAATTACATGGGTCCAGAATTTTTAGAACCACAAACCCTCCTTTTGCCCTTACATAGGTAATAAACCTATTCTCATGCTAATTATGAGTCCAGGTCTATGTTTATAAGGCCATGGAGATGTTGCTGGAGCAAAATTCTAGTACTTGGTAACTCTCTCTGGACAGGTCTCCTCGAACATGAAGTAGCACAAAAGGCCACATATGGCAGGACAAAATAAGGAATACCTCTATCTGCAGTAGGTGGCATAAGATCACACACCCAACAATTAGTGATGTTCACTACTAACTAGTGTTGATGCAGAAGCTCTACAAAAGAATTGCTTACAAATTCTGATCTTCTAACCTGCTCATGTTCAGGAAAAGGGTGAAAAGAGTGCAAAGAAACAATAGTAGGAAAAGACATAGGTTGGGAAGTGGGTGCAGAAGTCAATTGAGTAGAGAAAAACAATCCCACCCATAAATGACAACGTCATGTTTAAAAGACACTAGAAAACACGTTATTAAGAACATATAGACAACGGGAGAAAGTAGTGACCACTATTTACAAATGAAATAATAATTTTTCACAACCCTAACCAAAAAGCAAATCCTAAAATTATCTAGTAACATTTTTAGTGCTCCTCTGCATTTCAGTAATTTTTGTATGTTCAGGTGGAACAGTGGTGACTCTCATCAATGCTCTAAGGTGAAAAGGGGGTACTCTTTCCACAGAAAATGGACTTTATTCTGCTTTTACTAAACAGAATAGTACTTTAAAACAATGCCAGCAAAACAATCAGTCTCCTAACACCTAGTCTATACAATCACACGGAAACCTCTTGTGAAACCAACTATGCCCAGAGTCCGTTCAAAAAGCCTCTCTGGCAGGCTTCTATTGTCCATCAAATTTTCTTTTGTTGTTTTCTTTCGCATGGGCCTCTCAATTCAGGCCTCTTCGTGAGAAAAGTACTGCTTAGTTGGAGTGCCCTCCTGGCAAACACCCACAGCTCACTCGAAAGTCTCAATGTCTTAAAGCAATGCACCAGTGTCTCTCCTCTGTGGCAGATACTACAAACAATGTGCTCTTCATTGATCAAGGGCACAAATCATCTCGTGCAGACCCAAGCACCATTAATTGGGAAATAGCTCAAGCTCAGCAGCACTTTCAGACTCCAACACTCATTATTTAGTGTCAGAGGACGCTCAAGCTGCTCTTTCATGGGCACCAAAATATAGTGCCTTTTTCCAAACTTGAAATCTCCGGTGCACTGCCCTTCTTCCGTTGGAGCAAAGAAAAGGGGGTTTGTGGCCAAAACTCAGGCCAAGGGGCTCAAGGGATTGCACACTGTCAGAGGTTACCAGCACATGACAGGTAGAGAAATGAAACCTCAAAACAGCTCTGCCATCAACAACAGGAATCCTTCTCTTTAGCTCTTTTACACTGAAACTTTGGTTTTGTGATGTCCAACGCCGTCTGATGGAGCAAGTACGATACCATGCGCTGGCGATCGCTGTCCAGCTTTGCTACTTCCTGGGTGCTGAGACTGTAGGGCCAAGATGTCCGTCTTTCATCTGTAGCTGTCACTGATGGGAATTAGGCTTAAATCAATGTCCTGCAGGTTATTATGACTTGATACCCGCAGAATCTAGTGACGTAGGAAGTGTGCCACAGCTGCTAGTTTCCTTCAATTTAGTACAAAAACAGTTCATGGTTTTTAACAAGGGGACTGCAAGCAGGTGGTCTGCAATCTTCAAAGGAGTAGCCATACACCATGGGCATAAAATACAAAGACAAAGGCAGAAGGGCAAAACAGGGTCTGTAGCATCTTTAATTCAGTTCTCTCCATTATTCTCTGCCATCTACTGTATAGCTACATGAGAATTCTATCTCAATGGATTTCCTCACACAGTGGCATTGTTAATGGGGTAAACACATATTTGCCTCAATGATTAAGTCTAGGTGTTCCTCCTTACCTTAGAACATCTCAATAGAGAAATCACATGATACCGATTATCAGGGACATGTAGAAACCTTCCTTTAAAAACTGTGCATCAGGTGCACTATGCAATACACAGGCTAATAGTCAAATGTGCAAACAAAAAGACAAGAACTAGAGGGTCCTGATATTTGCATGATTAGGACACATCTGATCCCACAAAAAATTAAAGTAGCAGGAACAGAAGGGAACCGAAAACCAAATTAAAATAGACATTGAAAATTCGTCATGTTCAAAAAGGTAAACATAAGATATCTCCTATTGAGATGGAAAACTTGTCTTACTATAATATTGAGTCAGTTAACCAGTCTATCGCTACCCTGACAGTCAGGCTGGAAAACATTGAAGCAGGCAAATTCTTGAAAACCAGTCTGGTCATACCAAAGGGAATTATACATAACATCGGGGTCCCTGGTACATCACTGCAGTCTGGAAATGTGAACCTGAACAATACATCAATAATAATAAAAGGGCTGACTGGTGAAAGGAATTCGAAAAAGAGAAATGGGACTAGGACATAGATAAAATCTCAATAACTAAGCATGGTGCGACATTGGTCAGGCGAAGTAACCAAAGAAAAAATCTATAGAAAGAACAAAAAAAATTATTTGGGTGATAGTCAGGCATGTGACACAACACCAAGAGTACGGGTGAGACACAAAGGCCAAAGTTACACAAATTTTAACTCTACCGTTGGCGACTACACCATATACGGTACTCCTAGCTAATGTTTCAGTTCCTTCTTCAGGGAAAAATGAAAACCTGGTTTTCTTTTAAGGAACGAAAGCCATATGCTACTTAGGAAACAGAACATCATTAACTAATGTAATATAGAAATTAGGCCACCTTGAGTCACAGATCTATAATTTCATCCTTAGGTCCAATCAAGGATACATAAATGTAGGGCTGCCTGTTCCTTTAAGGGAAGGGGCAGTAACGTGACTAACTGCAGGTGACACACTTTGATCCTGTATATCTCTTTTTATTTTCCTTCAATACCATTATAGCCAAATAGACATTCACTGGTGAAGTGTTGTGTTTTATGTTCACAGCATGAAATATCATTATCTGTGGAATTTAGTAACCAGAACAAGTTCAACCAACTGTTGCGTAGCGATGGGCATCGTCATGACCATCCCCTCACAACACAGGGGAGCTTGTAATAGTATCAAAAGCAGCAACAAACATGCAAAAAACAAATAAAAAAAATAATAAAAACGCACAAAACGTCAAGCCATCAGATATACTTGCTGTGTATCAAGCACAAAAAGCATAGACAAAACAATAGCATGTGTGAATAAGCGGTGACACACAACACCATGTCATGTACTTTATGCACTGTAAACCTGCAGCCCAAAACCCAATATTTGGGCCTGTTTAATTTGTCAGGTTTAAAATCCTTACCCTCCTTTTGACAGTAGATCACCAGGCAATGGAAATCTGCTGTCAAATATAACTTTACTGTTTCTCTTCTAACATACAGGACCAGCAAGAACAATTCATGATATGACCAAATACATGAAAATAAATTTCCATTACTTAACTGTTACCCTCTTGTCAGTTACTTCGCAACATCAAGCCACCTTAGTTTTACCTTTCTAAAAGTAAAAATTGTTACACTGACACTCCATATTAATTTGGCACCTACAATTTCCACTGTGAAAAATAAGTCTTAATTGGCAAATCGTTCTCATTAAGGCATGTAGCCTCCAAAATTTTAGAAAAGGGCTGCATCTTATTTTCTGTCTAAGACTTAATGCAACACTTCGTTTTCTGTCAAATAAAAGCAACTAGCAGGCATAATTTTATTTTTTTAGAGCGGAGACGCAAATGTATCAGTTCTGCAGAGCATTTAACATGATGTTGGGACTTTCGAAGAAACCCCTTTTTTTATATTTTCCCTTTGGAATTAAGTTCTTTAATTGTATTGATGTTCTTCTAGAGAAACCAGAAATCCCACTTTTAGAGGCCCGGTAGGGTCATTCTGCATTTCACAGAGACAAGGCCCTAATTTAAAAGGTCACAAGTGTCAACATGACAGCCTCCTCCATTGTTTATGGGAAAACTAAAGATAGCATCTCAGCAGCATGACTTGAGCCATCCTCTGTAGCTCTCCTAGCTTCTGCCACTCTGAATCTTTCAAAGACAGTAGGCCTTTCTATTTTCCTTCTAACCTGCAATAATTCACTCTATTTAAAAAAAATAATTTTTCCTTTTTAGGCGCTAAAAAAATGTATCTCTATTTCCAGATTATTAAACTACATTTACTGTGAATAATTCACAAACCTTAATAACACACATACCAGTTGTTAGAATAAATGCTTGTTGCAATCCCATGCAATGGTACATATTTCATCAACCTCGAATGAATGAACGTCTCAGTAGGCCCAGCTGAAGTTAGAACCTTCAACCTTGATATTAAAACAAGCGTTTGTACTGGCACATTGACTCATTGAATCATAAGAAGGCACAACCTGCAAATATATATCAAACCTAAATGTATGCATTTACTGAAGCCTGAGACACTTTAAAAAGTACTCTGAATGAAAGAAAATGCAGTTTAAACAGTGCTTTTGCCCAAAATCGACTTTGATATTTTAGGCATTAAAAAATCAATATCCTACAATTTTCTTGCATAATATGCATTACCAGAATGTCTATTACACAATCCATGAGTCAGCCATGGAAAATATTAACTTATACTTTATAGAAATGAGCTTGTTTGCTCCTGCGCCAAGGGAAAATTGCACATACAAATGTCATTTTAGCGGTGCAACATAACTTAAATTAAATTTTAATGTTAGGAGGTCATAGTATAGGTATTAAGCTTTATAAATATTAAAAAACAATTTTGAAAGGCACTTATTTTTTTAATAATTTTTCCATAATTAATAATTTTCTTTAAAAAAAAAAAAAAAAAAAAAAAAAAAAATATTCTTTTTTTTGTGATAATTCCACATATAAAAGCAAGCTGCATCCCATGCCTATTATTTGGGATACATTAACTCACAAGCCTAAGCGCATAAGCCTAACTTGAAATGTGTCACATTTTTGCGCCACTTTCATTTAAAAGGAAGGTTATGCAAAATTCCACCCATGTTTAACTGGGAAAGTGCTGGCTGAATTGAAAATAGATAATTTCGTTTTTTTGGGGGGGGGCCCTATTTATATCTATTGAATGTGTTTTCTAATTTATTAAGCATTTAATGGCAGTTTTGTATATGTGCACAATTGCTCATTCTATAAATTAAAGAGCAACATATAGCTATGTTAGCACATCACATGGTTCATTTCTGGATTTTTTCTAAGTTTCTACTTAATATTAATTAACCAACATTTTACTTAACAAACTGTAAACATCAAGAAGACCCACAAACACACATTGAGCTCATTTCAGATATAAACAGAAAACACTCAGTACACACAATACAGCGCGCTTTAGCCATTTTTCATAAATAGCGCCGTCGCAATTTACTTACAGAACCGTTTGCAGATCCTAGTTGTAAGTCATATTTACAAGAAAAAAAAGAAAAAAAATCTTTTCTCAATTATTTCCAAGAATAGCGGACCCATACTTTATTAAACGTGATGGGGCCCACTCCGTGCTTCACATATAGTTCATAGGTTGGAGTTCCAATCGGAGGAACCGGACATGAGTCCTCCAACCGGGAGTCCCTTTTACAACCAAGACAAAACAAATTTCCAAGTCTGCTAAGACCAGGCATCTTCGCTCACTAACTAGCTTCAAACTTCAAAGGATTATCGTTTACGATAGTCTCGTGAATACACGAGTCCTTCGGCTTTGGTACTTGCAAGTTCCAAATCAAAGTGATCCCAAAGGGATACCAAACCAAATGTCCAATTAAGGACCAAACCAAGTGTCCAACTAAGGACCAAACCAAGTGTCCAACTAAGGACTGGGAGACGCTCCACTTATACTTAACTGAAAATATCAATGACGTCACCAGAAGACTCGTCTTATCGTTTCGCTCTACCAAAAATCAAGGGTCCAAATCAGGGCGATAGCCAGGGCAGCAGTCCTTCATAGCCGTCGGGAAGCGGGGAACCTCGCAACAAAGACTTTCGGACCACGTCGACATGCAGGGGTCGATGAAGTGGCGGCCTTCCTCCAGAATTTTCACACGAAGCTCCCCACGGACCTCAGGCTTGGACCGGTACCGCTGGTATCGCCCCACGTTGGGCGCCAACTGAGGTACTGGGTTTTTCAGAACCGGTACTGATCCGGTAACCCAGCGGTGCCAGGGTACACCCAAAGACCTCGGGTACTTTCCTGATTCAGACTACAGAAACTCAGAGTCTTCTAGGTGAAGTCAAAGATCGAATTTATTGGCTGCAACCAATTGACAAGTGTCCTAGAAGTACAACAGCACGATTTGTATGTTCTCAGGAGACTGTGTTTCAATGCAAAGTCAGGTTTCCTTATATACAGTTTTTTAAGCTTCAGGCAAACATTCTTGACATTTTGGTTGGTCATTCACATGTTTTCACTACAAAGGAAAAAACAGTGTCATGATGAAACCTCATATTTCATGTCATCCAACCCATAATAAATTACCCGGCAAGGCCTAGTATTTTACATGAGATAAGTGTGGACCCCCAATAAAAACGGGCACCTCCCCCTCGTAAAGTAAGAAGAAGAAAAGAGCAGGTGCAGGTGTGAGCAAGATTAGGCAGGGTGTGTGAGCGATAATAAGGGTTTTATGGCATGGTGTGCCTTGATGCTATCTGATTCGGCCACTGGGAGAGGGACTGACCAAACAGGTTTGGCCTGAGGCAATGGTTCCAGCTTGCCCAGGTCAGAGAAAAGTCAATCAAGGTGTACGTGTCCTTGGAATCAAATCTGACTGTACTATAAGCCTATGTGAGGGAAACTTTTAAAATGGCTGCCGTGTATAAAATGGGAGCCACGAGTGCAGGACGAAAATGGCGATTTCGAGGTGAAAACGCTGCTGGAATTGAGCGAAAATGCTCATGCTTAGTGTACTAGTCATTATCGGTCTTTTGATACTAAAATCGTACTGCTGTGGCAAAGTAAATTACATGGGTCCAGAATTTTTAGAACCACAAAGACCGCCAACAGGCCGGCGGTAACATTTTTGCATTTATGACCGTGGCGGAAACCGCCAACAAAGACAGCCACTTTAACACTCCGACTGCCACGGCGGTACAAACAAACAGTGCGGCGGTCACCGCCAACAGACAGGCAGGAGACAATATACCGCCCACAGTATCACAACCTACCAATCCACCACCTTTTCCGGGGCGGATTCACAGCGGATAAAAACATGGCGGAAACAGGAATTTCGAAGGTAAAACGCTCACCTCTACACACTCGACGAGGAAGGAGGGCACCATGGAGCCGGAACTTCATATTCTCCCAGCGCTAGTCTTCCTGCTCTTCTACGAGGAGCATCAACGCCGGTAGCGAAGACCATGGTGAGTACAGCACCTACGACATAGGGGAGGGGGGAGGCACAAACACAGGGACACACACACTCAACACCCCAACCCCCACCCCGACCCTCCCCCACTACAACACACACACCAATGCTTATCTATACATTACAGGAACACCCCCCAAACCCCCCGGAAGAATGCAAAGACAAAAGGAAATGAGTGGAACCATTGTAATACATCAAAATACAGTAAGCAAATATATATATATATATATATATATATATATATATATATATATATACACAATAAACAAAATATACACCACGATTAGTAGTGCAGGTTTTGCACCATTCATAGTCCGTGGACCACTGGGCCCAAAATGCATGGGCAAGGCCCACACAAGATACCCAAACATGACGGAGAGAACACTGCAAGGGCATCAGATAGAAATACAACAGGCACCTCAGGGTGAAGGGAAGGGGGGCACCTCAGCCGGATGAGTGCACCACGCCAGATCCACGTGGGGCCTCAATGCCCATTGATGTATCCTGGAGAGTGCAAAGCCACAGTCTCTCAAGTCTCTACAGTGGGTGGGTTGCCCACTGTGCAATCCTGGGGAGTGCAAAGCCACAGTCTCTCAAGTCTCTACAGTGAGTGGTTTGCCCACTGTTCCATCCTGGGGAGTGCAAAGCCACAGTCTCACAAGTGGATGCATTTCTCCACTGGTTCTGGAGGGGGACTGGTGCCCAGAGTGCTTCATCCTGTGCAGGACACACGGAATGGATGCATGTCTCCACTGGTTCTGGAGGGGGACTGGTGCCCAGAGTGCTTCATCCTGTGCAGGACAGACGGAGTGGATGCAGGTCTCCACTGGTTCTGGAGGGGGACTGGTGCCCAGAGTGCTTCATCCTGTGAAGGACAGACGGAGTGGATGCAGGTCTCCACTGGTTCTGGAGGGGGACTGGTGCTCAGTGTGCAGCACTCACCCCGTGACGGTCCCAGTTGCGTCACTGCCCCGCCGCAAATGGGCTAGCGGTGCTTTCCATGGCGGTCTTTGCCCTGTTCAGCGGTCCTTGCCATGGCGGTCTTTGCCCTGTTCAGCGGTCTTTGCCCTGTTCAGCGGTCCTTGCCATGGCGGTCTTTGCCCTGTTCAGCGGTCCTTGGCCTGTTCAGCGGTGCTTGAGTTGCCAGTGTCTGACCTGTTCAGCGGTGCTTGCCATGGCGGTCTTTGCCCTGTTCAGCGGTCCTTGGCCTGTTCAGCGGTGCTTGAGTTGCCAGTGTCTGACCTGTTCAGCGGTGCTTGCCATGGCGGTCTTTGCCCTGTTCAGCGGTCCTTGGCCTGTTCAGCGGGGCTTGAGTTGCCAGTGTCTGACCTGTTCAGCGGTCCTTGCCAAGGCGGTCCGTCAGTGCCCAGCAGGGCTGTGGCTGGCGGTCCTTCATGGGTCAGCTGGGCTGTGGCTTGCGGGGCCCTCAAGGCCAGCTGGGCTGTGGCTGGCGGTGGCCTCCTGGGCAGTGACGATGGGGCTGGCGGTGGCCTCCTGGGCAGTGACTCTGGCGGTGGCCTCCTGGGCAGTGAATCTGGCGGTGGTCTCCTGGGCAGTGAATCTGGCGGTGGCCTCCTGGGCAGTGACGATGGGGCTGGCGGTCGCCTCCTGGGCAGTGACGATGGGGCTAGCGGTGGCCTCCTGGGCAGTGACTCTGGCGGTGGCCTCCTGGGCAGTGCCTCTGGTGGTGGCCTCCTGGGCAGTGACGATGGGGCTGGTGGTGGCCTCCTGGGCAGTGACGATGGGGCTGGCGGTGGCCTCCTGGGCAGTGACTCTGGCGGTGGCCTCCTGGGCAGTGACGATGGGGTGGCGGTGGCCTCCTGAGCAGTGACGATGGGGCTGGCGGTGGCCTCCTGGGCAGTGACTCTGGAGGTGGCCTCCTGGGCAGTGACTCTGTCGGTGGCCTCCTGGGCAGTGACTCTGGCGGTGGCCTCCTGGGCAGTGACTCTGGCGGAGGCCTCCTGGGCAGTGAAGATGGGGCTGGCGGAGGCCTCCTGGGCAGCGGGGATGATGGCGGTCTTCTCCACCGTGCTGCTCCTCCCAGACTTTGGAGATTTCTTCTGCCCCTTCCCCACCTTGGGAGGAGTCACAGCTGAGTCCACACTGGAGTCTTCCCCCTCTCCCGCCAGGGACTGTCCAACTTCTGGTGCTTCACAGGGGGGGGGGGCTGGCTGTGCTGTGGCTCCGTGTCACACTGGCTGCCCTGGTGGCCGGTGCACTCCACATACCTGTAACAAAAGGCACCACTGTTCCCGAAGATTTTTTGGCTGAGGTGCTAGTACGGGACCTATGAGTTGGAAGGGCGGGGGTGTTGGGGAATAGGTTAAGGTAGGACAGGAAAAGTTTTTGGGAGACACTGGGACGGGTAGCTGGAGGGGGTTTGGAAGTGAAGGAAGAGGTGGTGGTTGTAGGAGGTGTAACTTTTGTGGATTTGGGTGCAGGTGCATGGGCTGGAGGCTGTCGTGTGGTGGATGGCTGTTGGGTGGGTGTGTGCCTGCGTTTGTGTATCTTCGGAGGGGGCGTCACAGACACACTGGGAGAGGACACAGGGGACATGTAAATGGTAGTGGGGGTGGTGAGTGCACGTGAGCGGGGTGTGGTGGTGGGTGTGCTGGTGCGGGACGTAGTGGCTGTAGTGGTAGTGCATGCAGGTGTGAGTGTAGATGAGACTGGGAGGGAGAAGGGAGACGAGGAGGAGGGGGACACAGTGGAGGCAGTGGATGTTGGTGTGTCTGTATGTGTGTGATGCTTGCGTGAGTGCCTGTGGGATGTGTGGTGCTTATGTTTGCCTGAGCTTCCCTTGTGTGTTGAGGTGTGTGCAGGCTGGTCAGATGGTGTGCTTGGGATAGGCAGAGGTACAGGGGATTGGGTCTGGGTGGAGGAAGTTGGAGGGGGGAGGCTAGACACAGGGACAATGGCTGCCATCAGTGCTGAGGCCAGAGTCTGAACGGTTCGGTGAAGGGCAGCCTGACCAGAATGAATGCCCTCCAGGAATGCATTTGTGTGTTGCAACTCCCTTTCTACACCCTGGATGGCATTCAAAATGGTAGACTGCCCAACAGTGAGGGACCTGAGGAGGTCAATGGCCTCCTCACTGAAGGCAGCAGAGGTGACAGGGGCAGGGGCTGAGGTGCCTGGGGCGAAAGTGATGCCCACCCTCCTGGGTGAGCGGGCACGGGGTGAAGGCTGAGGGGCTGCTTGGAGGGCAGTGCTGGTAGGAGGGGTGGCGGCTGTACCTGTAGAAGTGGGGGGCACAGATGTTGCCACCACCACAAGGGAGCTCCCATCGGAGGATGAGTCAGTGTCGCTGGTTGCAGATCCTGTGACCGCCGTGGTGCTCCCCTCGCCCTCCGTCCCACTGGTGTATTCTGAGTCCATAGTGTGGGCCTCCATGCCCATGTGGGATGCAGCTCCTTCGTGCTCCGGTGCCACTGTACCTCCGCCTGATGATGCTAATGCACACAAGAACAGGGAGACCACAAAAAGGGGAGGGACGACAGAAGAAAGACAGGTTGAGTGCATGGCTTACCGCTACCGTTGGCGGACAATACAGACACAGCAGCCCCCTGCACTACGTCGGGCTGTTGGGCTCTACAGTGCAATTCCTGGGAAATGGCCTACAAGGCTATGGACGACATCTGCACACATAGATGACACAGGGGCATGAATACCTGTACTTGGCACTCTACAGAGATAGGCTGGGGGGCCACAGGGCCATGCCTTACGAATGGGCTAAGCCTACGGAACTCGCCCTGGCCTAGGGGAACCCACAGCCCTCCTCCCCCACCCGGACACCTTCACTGCGCACAAAGTCCGCTGAATGATAGTATACTCACCCCCTTGTGTCTGCTGTGATGCCCTCAAGCGCCCATCCAACTACGGGTAGGCCACCGCCAGGATCCGGAACATCAGGGGGGTCATGGGCCGACGGGCACCCCTCCCACATTGGGAGGCCATCCCCAGCTGAGCCTCCGCCGTCTTCTTGCTCCAGCGGCGAATGTCCTCACATCTTTTCCGGCAGTGGGTGCTCCTTCTGTGGTGGACCCCCAGGGTCCGGACGTCCTTGACGATGGCACGCCAAATATCCTTCTTCTGGTGGGCGCTGACCTACATGAAATGTACAGGGGAAGAAGAGAAGTCATTACCAACTGCACCGTCAAAGTGAGTGGCCCACATCCCTACCCTTGTCATGTGGCACATGCATTCACAGTCTTTCATGCATGCAGAACTGTGCCCCCTTCCTTCTTACAACCAGCCCCATCCACACAGGCATGGCCCATACAACATGCTCCCTGTGTACTTACCTGTTGGTCTGGAGGACCGTAGAGTAGCATGTACTGGGGGAGGACCCCATCGACAAGCTTCTCCAACTCCTCTGCAGTGAAGGCAGAGGCCCTTTCCCCAGACGCACGAGCCATTGTCTCTTCCAGACCGAGGTCACAGCAGCACTTGCAGTGTAGGTCCTCTCCTGTCAAAGATCAGGTATCGAGTGATTCAACAGTCAGAAAATGGCGGTCACGTCCGCGGCGGTCACATCCACGGCGGTCCGTACCATCACCGCCGGCGTACATCGTCATTGGCTCATGGGACCCATAGCGTCCAATGTTAACCAATGCAGCATTGCGCCGCGGTCATCGACCGCCTTCAGCGACGGGGTACAATGCCAGCGCAGTTACCTCACATCCCATTGTCCCAGTTTAAAGGTCAGGCAGCCGCCATTTCAGGGGCCCACATGGCCTAATTACCAACTGCGTCACACATACCTAGGCCTTGTCTCACAACACACATACAGGCCACATTTTGTGTATGAAGGGTGTTCTGTGTAGACTGTGGGTACATACCTCTGAGTTGTTTGACTCTGTGGTCGCTGTTGTCCTTCATAGGCACCGTCCGCTGGGACATGTGAGGAGATGGCGGCATCCTCCGGTGTAACGACCGCTGGTGGACCTGTCGACAATGGAGGAAAGAAGTTTGATCATCACCTACAGGTTTGACCGTGCCACAATCCAGGAACTGTGTACACAGTTGGAGCCTGACCTGATGTCAGCAATCCGCCATCCCACAGGAATCCAACCTCAAGTGCAGGTGCTATCAGTGCTCCATTTACTTGCAAGTGGGTCATTTCAAACAACAGTCGCCATGGCATTAGGGATGTCCCAGCCTATGTTTTCCAACGTGTTGTCCAGAGTGTTGTCTGCCCTGCTGAAACACATGCAGAGCTATATAGTTTTCCCTCAGGTGGAGGACTTGCCTACAGTGAAAGGTGACTTCTATGCCATGGGACATATCCCCAACATCATAGGTGCCATTGATGGGACCCATGTAGCTTTGGTCCCCCCCCACAGGAGTGAACAGGTGTACAGGAACCGGAAGAGTTATCATTCGATGAATGTACAGATGGTATGTTTGGCAGACCAGTACATCTCCCAGGTAAATGCTATTTTCCCTGGCTCTGTGCATGACGCATACATCCTGCGGAATAGCAGCATCCCTTATGTGATGGGTCAACTGCAGAGGCACCGGGTGTGGCTATTAGGGACTCTGGTTACCCCAACCTGTCATGGCTACTGACCCCAGTGAGGAATCCCAGGACCAGGGCAGAGGAACCCTACAATGAGGCCCATGAGCGGACTAGGAGGGTGATTGACCAGACCTTCGGCCTCCTGAAGGCGAGGTTCCGGTGCCTACATATGACAGGTGGATCCCTATTCTACTCACCAAAGAAGGTGTGCCAGATCATCGTGGCCTGCTGTATGCTTCACAACTTGGCTTTGCGACGACAGGTGCCTTTTCTGCAGGAGGATGGTCCAGATGGCGGTGTTGTGGCAGCTGTGGAGCCTGTGGACAGTGATGAGGAGGAAGCAGAGGAAGAAGACATTGACAGGGACTCAGTCATCCAGCAATATTTCCAGTGACACACAGGTGACAAAACATTCCTGCCTACTACAAGTACTTTAACACTTCTACCTCTATCCTGTCTGTCGTTTTTACCCAGTGTATGGTCACTGAGTTTGCATTTTCCCTTACGATTTCACAGGTGTGGTTTCCAACGTGTGTCATCTGCTTAGATTCCTCATGGACTAGAGCTGTGTGACATAGGTATGTTGACATTACATTTGAAGAAGCATTTTGTCACTGTACTTGCTAATACACAATTTCGATATCACAGACTGACTCCAGATTGTTTTGTACTTCAAGGGTGTTTACTGAAGTGCTCAATATTGGAGGGGGGTGTAAAATGGTGAGGGGGGATGGTGGAGGAATGTCCATGGCAGAGTCCAGTCTATTAGTCTCACAGGCGCATTGCCCATATGGGCATAGGAAGTGGAGCTGGGGCAGTTCCAATATAGACAGAGTGACAAAGTGGGACAGTGGTTTGACAATCAGGGTGGTCTCATTTCTTGGCGGGGGTCTTGGCATCGTGCTCTGTCTTGTTCCTGGATCTCAGGGACCGCTTGCAGGGTGGTTCTCTGTCTGCAGGGGGTGGGGTGCTGGTGTGGTGGTCCTGTGGCGGTGCCTCCTGTCCACTAGCGCCGGCGGAGGTGGTGGGCAGTTCATCGTCCATGCTAGTGTCAGGGGCCCCTTGGAGTGCCACAGTGTCCCTCCTGGTGTTAAGTATTTCCTTCAGCACCCCTACGATGGTGCCCAGGGCGGAGCTGATGGTTCTGAGTTCCTCCCTGAACCCCAAATAGTGTTCCTCCTGCATGCGCTGGGTCTCCTGAAACTTGTCCAGGACCGTTGCCATCGCCTCCTGGGAGTGGTGGTAGGCTCCCATGATGGAGGAGTAGGCCTCGTGGAGAGTGGGTTCCCTTGGCCTCTCCGCCCCCTGTCGCACAGCAGCCCTCCCAGTTCCCCTGTGTTCCTGGGCCTCCGTCCCCTGGACCGTGTGCACACTGCCACTGCCCCCAGGTCCCTGTTGTTGTTGGGGTGGTGGGTTATCCTGGGTTCCCTGTAGTGGTGGACACACAGCTGATTGACGTGTCCTGGGGACGGAGGTATGGGCCCGCTCGGTGGGTGCTGTGCTGGTGTTACCAGAGGGTGGAAGGTCTGTGGTGGCCGGTGCCTGTGTGAGGGGAACTGACTGTCCCGAGGCCCACAATGGTCCGGGCTGGTCCTCTGGATCCAGTTGGACAGAGCTGCTGTCATCACTGTGAGCCTCTTCTGTTGGTGGGGTGGAGATGTCTGGACCCTCCTGTCTGGTGACATTGGGTAGTGGTCCTGCAGGGGTGTAAAAGCATGATTATTGCATCTGTGTGTGTCATGGTGTGCAATGGGTGGGTGAACGTTTACCCCAGTGCTAGCATTCCTGTGTGGGGGCTTGTGTGATGATGGTTTAGGGGGGGTGTTATGGGTATGTGCAGTGGGCATGCTTTAGTGATGGGTGTCCATGCTTTGTTGTTGCATGCAGGGCTTGGTGTTGGGATGTGTGGTTTGTGTTATTAGTACATTTGTGAGGAGTTGGAGTGATAGGGGAGGGGGCGAGGGTGGGGGTCTGTGATAGCATGCAGGTAGGGTGGGGGATATGGTAATTAAAGGTTTAACTTACCAGAGTCCATTCCTCCACCGACTCCTGCGAGGCCCTCAGGATGCAGAATCGCCAAGACCTGCTCCTCCCATGTTGTTAGTTGTGGGTGAGGAGGTGGGGGTCCGCTGCCAGTCCGCTGTACCGCCAGGTGGTGTCTGGAGACCACAGAACGCACCTTCCCCCGTAGGTCGTTCCACCTCTTCCTGATGTCGTCACGATTTCTTGGGTGCTGTCCCACTGCGTTGACCCTGTCGACTATTCTTCGCCATAGCTCCATCTTCCTTGCAATTGAGGTGTGCTGCACCTGTGCTCCAAATAGCTGTGGCTCTACCCGGACAATTTCCTCCACCATGACCCTGAGCTCCTCCTCCGAGAACCTGGGGTGTCTTTGCCGTGCCATGGGGTGGTGTGGGTGATGTGTGGGGTGCTGTGTGTGGTGATAAGTGTGATGATATGTAGTGGTGTGTGGTGTTTTGTGCATGGAAGTGGTGTGGGTGATGGTGTTGAGTGCCTGTGGATGCTAGTTTGCGGATGGTGGTGTCTCTCTCTGGCCTTCTCTCTGTAATAGTGGTCGTAGGGGTTTGTGGGTGATGTGGGTGTGCGTTTTATATTGTATTGGGTGTGTGGGAGTGGTGTGTGTATGTGTATCAGGTGTGTGTATTTCGATTTGTCCAATGGGGCGGTGTTTTGTAGAAGTGTGTGTATTTTGAGCGCAGCGGTGTGTACCGCCAATGGAATACCGCGGTTGAAAGATCGCCGTGTGGATTCGTGTGCCGTGATAGTGTGGGCGTATTTCTGTTGGCGTGACGGTGGAGGATTTGTTTTCGCCAGTTTATCACTGACCTTTGGTGTGGCGGATTTGTGTGGGTGTCTGAATTTTGCCGGATTCAGAGATGTGGGTCATAATAGCTTTGGCAGAATTCCGCGGCCGCGGCGGTGTGTTGGCGGTCTTCTGCGCGGCGGTAAGCGGCTTTTACCGCCAATGTTGTAATGACCCCCTTAGTTTGCTCACCACTTCGATCCATTAAGCAAAATCAGTCAAAACGTCAGCCACAATAAATCCTTGTCACTATTGGGAGTAGGCAAGAAGAAGCCCTGCCACTCTTAAGTGATAGTGTAAATGTTCGAGGGAGGCGTACTACTGGCGTGCTAATGCGGGAGGAAGGGGGAGTAGAATGGTTATGGTTGTTGAACCCGCAGATATGGGTAACAGTGTTTTCACTGGAGCTTTCTGTAGTGGTTGCCACTAATCAGTGTCTTTAAATTCAGCCCTCAAAAGATATGACCATCTGCACGAGGGAGGATCGTACTTCCCCATCCTCAGACGATAGATAGAAAAGAAAATGGTAAAGTGATATCTGAAACTTTTTTAACGAGATAAAGAGATTACAGAGAAAAATGGTCAGTTGGCCTTCTATAATTTAAAAAACGTCATTGCTGAACCAAGTCAACTCTGGTACCTATTGCAACAACTAGAAGTTTAGTATGAAAGACTGGAATGACTGGAGAAAATTGAATTAATTCAGATTTTCAAAAAGTTAGTAAAACTCAGAAAGGAATACAAAAGCACCATCTCCAAATGAGTCATGCTCTATTTCTGGCATATAGTTAACCTTCAAACTTCCAATCAACGACCAATGACAGTTCACATATTTAATATCTTCCATTCGCACAAAAAATAAATCAGGAGAATTAAAGAAAAGTTTAAAGCGAACAGCCCAGCACCTATACTGCTCCCTAAGTTTGGCAACGCATGGAACTTCATTTTTAAAAGATGAACTCTCAAATGTCAACATCCACATCAAACCACCTTTTTTCGAGAGCCTATCCACACCACAACAGTGAAAGAGAAGGTCCCCATCTCAAAAGAAGCATTTTGTAAACTCATAAATGCCTCATTGGAAACGTCAGTATTCTACAACTCCTTGACAACAAGTCTTCAGCTCTGTTATTTAAAAAAAAATGACAAAGACCCAAATAAACCAGCACACCATAAATCAACAGCAAATCTCCCATGGATTGGTATGAAGTAGAAAAAAACTTGCCATTCAACTAACTTTTTCCATGATCAGTGAAGGAAAATGCCACTCTAGATTCACGGAAGAACACAGTATTGAGGTGGTAACTCTAAAGGGCCTAAATGTTGTGTACCAACTAAAGGACAAAGGAGATACATGTCTACTTGTGTTGACCTATGAGAAACCTTCAATATGAAAGACCTTGTCAGATGATACTGAAAAAAAACTTTGGGCTCCAGGGGCAAAGGTTTAAGTTGGTAACCATTCTCAGACACAGAAGAACCATTTGTTGGGTACGACAAGCATCAATCATATCCCCGTATCATGCAATCCAACAAATAGTATTGGCATGGAGCCAATAGTATTGATTATGCAAAAATCGGGAGTTGCCATACTGTGGGACCTGACATCCTTGGAGTGGTTTCTCCCAACCTTTTGCCAACAATCCTCCTATTTTTGTTGACCTTAGGTCGCTGCACACTTTCCCATTGCTAACCAGTACTAAAGGTTTTGTGCTCACTCCCTAAAACATATTCACAGTGGCTTACTCGTTTTTGGCACATTTAATTTACTTGTAAGTCCCTAGTAAAGTGGTACGACCGGTACCTATGGACTGTACATTAAAGCTACTAGTGGGCCTTCAGCACTGATTGTGCCACCCACTTAAGTAGTCTTCAATATGTCTCAGGCCTGGACTTGCATTCTGTGTGCACAGTTTTAAGCTGCCATTTTGACCAGGGAAAATAAACCTTTTGTCAGGTTCAAACCTTCCTTTTTAGGTCGCAGGCTACCAGACAGCGCAGCTGTATAGGTATGCGAAAGACATCTTGGGGAGTTTCAGGAAGTAGACCTGGGAATGCATTCTGCCCGCTGCTTGCCATTGGCCTGTAACTCATGTTTTCTTGCTTTTCATTTGCTGGCTGAGGGGTCTCCAGGTTCACTTTCTCCCTCACACTATTTACAGTATCCTTTTGAGAGCGCCCTTTCTGTAAACAGGCCTAATAATCTTATTCTTATTTTTATACATTTGCTGTGCAATCAAAGACTGACATTCATAGACCGAGGTCAGGTGGCAAGCTGTATCTTGGAGAGAGATTGTGGCTTCAAAGTGTGAGCATTTATAAGAAAGGGGAACACACAGTCCACTAGTGCCCCTCTTCTGCTCCATGTATTAGGCTGCAACATAATCCTTAAAATGCAGATGACAGTGTTACGCAGGGAGAGGTAAGTGATTTACCAGAATCACAGAATGTTACAGCGGCAAGGTCTTCTGCATGTTAGTGGGAATAGAAGTGTGCACATTTTACACTCTGCTCCACTCCACTGCTATGTGATTTATCTGTTCCATCTTCATATGCAGCAGGCATAAAAGCAGTGCTTGTTCATAGTAGTACGGCAGGGGAAGAGTCAGTCGTGTGTGACGCACTTAAGACCAAGTGAGCGGAGGGTGAACTTATTGTATCAGGGCACAGAGGTGTGACAGCAACGACCTCACACTTACGGAGCATTCAAAAGCCTGCTGCTTCTGAACCAACAGAAGACTGGTAAATCAGGGAAGGGGTCCAATGTAAAGAGAGTGTGTGACTGACATTACTAAATATGCAAGCTATCTCTAAACAGGGACATCATGGATACAAACAAGGATGAGGATGCACTGCTTGATTTGTACCGGTATTTTGCGGTACTGGCACTCAGTTGTCAACACTGACACTTGTGACAGCCCAGGACATGGTGGCATTGTCTGTCTATTTCTGTAGGAACACATCTGTTTAACAATTAAATACCCATTTGAGAACACAATTCTTGATAGTACATTCCATTGTTACTGCTTTGGGTGGTTTGGAATTGTCCAAATTATTACATTTATAAGAGTCTGATGTTTAGTCGGGAGCGTTTATGCTGGTGTGTGGCCATTCGTGGGAATTCCAGTCTGTTGTGCAACGTGCAGTGGATTCTCAAGCAATAACATGGGCTCTGGCACTTGTTTATTGACAAATTAGGCACTGTATATTCTAGAAAATGTATTACAAAAACGGACCCTAAATGATGCATGCAGGCCAGCGTAAACCCCATTGGAAACTCAAGGCTTTCAGTTCCATACAACCGCGGGTAATAGTTAAGGAAGTCTCCAGGACTGCCAAGGATCACTCAGCCTCACTGCGCAGCTAGCAACTTGTGGTTTGAAAAACATTAAGGTGATGGGAGGAACACTTACAATGTGTTTAACCACTGGTGATCGCTCGGAGTAGGATTCCAACCCATCATCATTTGCCCATCGTGCCACATCAGATTATACCCAGCCATATACAAATCAATGGCCAAGGAAACTTTCTCCAAAGTTTACCCAAAACACTGGAGCTCACTCTCTCTATTTGGAAAGCTTGGACTATTGACATCTTTAGCACACGAAGCGAGAGTTCCTCTTAGCAAAGGTGAATGCGTAGCCATGGCTGATTCGAAAATGTAAAGCGCTAAGGATCGACAGACAACAAAACATAATGTAAATGATAAACTTTTCATTATAACGTAGTCATTGTCTAGTCATCCTCTAGCCTGTACAAAAATTATTTGCTCGTTTCTTAATTCCAGATTATCTTATTTTATTGTTAACTCTGTTTCCTCTTGCTGATGTGTCAAGTTTGTTACTCTCTAATAATGATGTGTTGATCACTGTTTATTATGTTCTTCTGCCTCTTGAAGTTTCTAAATGTGTCTTCTTGTGAATGGATATTTTATGAAATACTAAGAGGCCCAGAAGTCTCAGCTATACAAAACCGTTGAAATTGAAATTAATAAATATAAACATATTTCCATTTCAGTATAGGGGTTGACACTAGACAAGTGGATATGTGTTTGTGTGTTTTTAGAGGAAGATGGAACCAAGTATCTTAGATCTAAAGCTTTTTAACCACCATTGCTTTACCTTATATGTTGAGATAGCCCAAGAGACCTTTGGGTGTTCAAGCACTCTAATATTATAGCATAACATAAAATAACATAATGTAATGTAATGTGATGTAATGTAACGTAACGTGAGATGACATGATCATCAGTATGGGAATGTGAGTGGAGTATGCAATCAAGTCTATAATTGGACTGAGGTTGTTGAAAATGGATGTCAGTGAAGGCATGAGTGGCCTGTAGCTGTTTTAAGAGGTGTCATGTTAGTTCTTGATATGGTTGTTGAAATCCAAGGATGAGGCTGTTAAGTGGTGCAGATGATTTTTAGGTCTCACCTAGACAGAGCATGCAGTCATTTCAAGACCTTTTGTTTTCCAACAGTGGCCCTAGGGGCCACCCATTATGTAAAATTGATTGGCTTCATTTCACTCTGGTGTGCTTGTCATTAGTTCGATACCATATGCTTCCTTCGTCCTAATGTGTATGTCTCGTCCCTGTATATGAATGCATGACTTGTGTCCTTCGTTTGCTTATTTTTCTAGGTGCTACTTTTTTCTCTGTGGTTAGCACTCTACTGGAGCGCTTCTTTTTCAGCTACCTTATTGGTGCACTTCTCCCATCCACAGTCTCTTTTCTTGCCCACATCAGCACCCATATCCTCCTGTTTTTGCCAGTGTTTCATGCCTCCTCCAGCCCACCTCCCATCCTTCTTTCCATTGTTGCCTGTCCACCAGCCCTCCATTCTTCCATTGATGCTTGTCACAACCTACCCACGCACCCTCCCTCCTTCTGTTGTTGGTTGCCCGACCCACCCTCCCTTTCTTCCACCTTCTGTTATTGCTTGCCCCATACCCACCTTCCCACCAACTACTGTGGCTTGCCACCACCAACCCTCCCTCACTTCCTTCTTCCTTTGTTGCTTGCCCCACCCCTTCTATGTTGTCAGTGCTGCTTGCCACCCTCCATCCACTTTCCTTCTTTTGTCCTGTTACCCTCTCACTAGTCACAAAAAAGTGCTATGATGTGGATACCGCTTACACCATCATAGAGCTTTCTGTTCCCCACCCACATTTTCCTCTCTTTGCCTCTCTCAATTAAAAGAAGAGCTATGATGCTGTCAGCACTGGCCATGCCATAGACCTTTCTTTCTTTGTAACATTCTGCCATGCTGTGTTGCTGTACAGCATGGATAAAACATTGACAAAGCCAGTATCCCTGTGTAGGCAAGCCCTACTGGCTTCGCCAATGCTATAACCCCTAAACAGTCATAGGGGAGCAGGGTGTATGTAAGACATCTACTTTTAACTTTAAAATGCCCTGGTAGTGAACAACTCTTAAATTCATTTTTCACTACTGCAAGGCCTGCCTCTTCCATAGGATAGAACTGAGTTACTTTATTACATTTAATAAGTGATAACATTCAATTGAAAGCAGGTAGAAATGTTGAGTTTGTAATTTAAAACCAACTTTAATGGTAAATTCAGATTTGAAGTCACAATTCTGAAAATGGGACTTTTAGAAATGTGCCATTTTCTTGTCCTAACCAATTGGTGCCTGTAGCCTGCTTCTGGGTCACATGACTAGCGGCCTCATTACGAGGCTAGCGGTCGGACCACCGCAGGTGTGGCAGTCCCACTGGCACATTACAAGATTGGCAGGTGGACCTGCCTATAGACCACCATCCCCACCATGATTACAGACGGACTGGTGGAGGTCTTGGTTATAGTCAGCTATGGGGGCACTGAACTCAGGATTGCTGTGCTGATTACAACATTGTTCTCTGCAAGCCTTTTCATGGCCGTTTCCCAACCCTGAAAAGGATGGCAGGGAACAAGTGCAGTGAGCCACAGGGGGTCACCATGGCATGGGCAGTGCCAGGGTCCCCCTGTCCAGCACCCTTGAAATGCACACTGTCTGCTGTGCAGACAGTGCGCATTTCAAGGGTGCTGGTGCACCCTGCTTGTGGCAGCATTAGCGCCGGGTCTATTATGAGCTGGTAACAATGCTGCCGCACCTTTCCCACTGGGCTGACGGGCGGGAACCTTGGTTCTTGCCCGTCAGCCAAGTGGGATAGTCGTAATAGGCCTGGTGAGAAGACCTCTTTGTCCGTGGCGGTCTTCTCACCACGGGGCTGACGGTCGGCTCGTAAGCCTCGTAATGAGGCCCTAGGTTTATCTGGCAGTTGATCTGTGTGCATTGCTCCCAGGCAGTGAGACAAAAGAGGAATAGATGCTGGCAGGATGGGCCATCTCTGTCAGGATGAGGACCCATCACCTACCACATTGCACACCACAAAGACTCTCCTTCATGACACACATAAAGGGCTTCCCACTGGTCTTTTGTGCCCTCAGACAAGATGGGACCAGGCTTTGTCCGACTCTAGCATGATCAGATAAACACAGTTGGTGCTTTGTGCTTTTAAGCTCTATTTTTTACCTAAACCTTAAAAACTGCATGTCTCAGGTTCTACTTATTGAATTTGTGTCATTATGGACTTCATTTATTAAATTTTACTCTATTTTTCTAAATTGGGTTGGGATTTTTATTGTGTCGTGTTTCACCTTATTACTGTTTGAAGTGCTGCATAAATACTTTACACCTTGCCTCTAAGTTAAGCTAAGTTAAGCCTGACTGTTTTTGTACCAAGCTACCAGATGGTTAAGCACATGTTAATTTGGGGTTTGCTATTGACTTCACCCTGACAAGGATTGAGGTTGATGCTTACATAAGGTTTAACCCCACTTAACCAGTAACCCAATTTCTTGCAAATAATAACCAAGAAGGTGACAACTACACTTGAAAGCTTCTACAGTTAATGTATTATCGTTTTAAGAAATTGCAAACTTGGATGGCAACAAACGTTCTCCTTCTGACTCAACAAAAAACAAACTTTCTTCTCATACTGAAATCTAAAAAAATCAACCCAACCATTCTTGATGCACTGAACCAGATTACTCTTTGATGACACAATACTGGCAGGCCTCACACTAGCAAGCATAAAACCCATTAAAGAGGTACTAATCCTGACAGCCAGGAAAAATAACCATACAAATCCCATTCTATGGGAACGAATTTGACCTTCAATCACACTTAGAGTGATCTTGAAATTATGTAACTTCATCCATAAGCGATTCACAACTGCAGCCCACCCTACCTTGCAGATTTTTTAAAGCAGAAGCCCACTAGCACTCCTCGTACTTGCACAGAGAGAATCATTTGCAGGAGCAGCAGTTCATCTTGGAATTGACTTTTACACAAGTTGAGACAAATAATGTAACTGCACACTCGAAATCATCCACAAACACATCTCTTTAAGCAAAATATATACCTAGACAAAATGCACTAAAGTTAACGTAATAGGCTAGTGTTTTTATGTTCGCATGTAAATCGTGATTTAGACAGACCCTCATGTTGTATCCTCCACTACAGATGATGCTCTGTTCTGTGTGAATACCCATCTCATTACCTCTCGTGGTCCAGGTGTGGTATACAAAATAAAAACTCAACTGAAATAAGTAAAGACATTTTGTTACCGAAGGTCTTAAGTCATGCTTATTCTTTCTTGATTTATAATTATTCAATCTATGTAACAATTTAACTTTCGATAAATTAATTTTTCAACTACACGTTAGGTACAGTCTGGCTGACCTGCTTGCCACCTGCCACCTGCAGTGAATCTCGTCACACAAAGGGTCAAGCCTGGGGATGAAGAAGTGCAAAAAAAGACGTAAGGGCAACAGGCAGTCTCCATTTATGCACTACACATCGGAGGCGACATCCCCGTATTAATTAAGACCTCAACTGTGCTCTAATTGATGAGATGAGATGAAGATACAACTTTCAAAAATACTAAGAGGAAGACACAGTATAACCCCACTCTCAGAACCCACCTTTCCTTCTGTTCAATCACTGGCTATAATTATTCCTTTAACCCTGTGCAGCATTCAGGTGCCTTTTGGCTAGGTTTGCTATACAAACATCATATACACACATTATTAAATGAAGTCACAACAACGTGCTTGTTAATGCTGAATTTTTACTAATGAATATTCATGTATTCTGAGTGTTGAATTTGCATAGAAAATGAGTTAACGCAGAGATAATGCCCGCATTTGAAATTGCACCTACTTGAGTGGCCGTCAATGTTCACAAAGTGTACTTATTAACAGCTTATTAATGTAAAATGTTGAGCTCATGTTTGCATTAATGTAGTTTTATATCATATTAAGGGTTATGTATTATGTATTAGCTTTATTAATCATAGGCCTTAATTCAGCGAGGTGTTGGGCCTAGTTGCACAGCCTCATGTCAAGCTGCATTTCTTAGTCGAACTATAAAAATGGCTGCTTAGAGAATTAAATTGTGATTTTCCACTGCATTGACCAAATGTTAGTAACCAGAATTCTTTCCAATGAGAACTGCTTGCTAAAAAATGCTGTACTAGCTAGGGATACAATGTATAATGTTAAGAGGAAAACGTTATGACATTCATGTGAATTACAAGCTTTTATTCACAACGTTAAAACGACCCCGATAACAGGACATCCGAAGCTCGTCTTTTCATAACTGTCTTTCTCCTCAACCTCCCTTCGAACTCCCGTTGCCTAGCGATGCTCGAGCCCAGTGTAAACACGCACTGTGCGCGAGCATCGCAACATATAACTTAGTGTGTGTAAAGACGACCTTCCCAGAAGAAGACAATGGGTGCACTGACTGGAGGATAAGCTGATACAATATTGACACCAGACAAGCCCAACAACGAGAACAGGAGAAGAGGAGCCAATCATCGACATGTGAACTGTGTACTAGTATATTTTGAGATCTGGGGTTTTACTCTCATTGGACTAAATGTGAACGTGTGATTCTTTGACCAATGGCAAAGTGGGAAGTAGTTTTAGGAAATCCAACTTAGCCAGACTGCACCGACATGAGAGCCCATTTTGCCATTATTTTCTTGACTGTCCCAAGAGGATACGTGCTTAACGTTCCTTAACCTTGTTGCCTAGAAGCATCATTCTGTATGCCTATTCTTGAGACATTTCTATTCTGAGCTTTAATGCTGAATTCTGATACTTTGCTCACCGAACTGATGTGCACTTGATGAAGACTGTCATAGCTTGCTGAACCATACTGAGGCAAGGTATAAGAGGATGTCAGTTATTGTAAAAAAACAATGGATTAAACCCAGATCTTTGTGACTGGGGGTGAATGTCTGCATTGTTCAGCATTGCGTCCATCATCTGTTCTTTTCGGGTTTGTCGCTCCAAGTGGGAAGGATATGCCCAGACGTGGGTCCTGTGCTCACTGCGCCAGTGGATCCAAGCTAGCCTGGCTGATGAACGGTGATGCCCTGAAACTGGTCTTAGGATGCTTGTTTCCGGTCCAGGGAGGACCTGGCTTGGCAGTTCGGGCTGGACTGTTCCCATGGGAAACAGGGTCAAGATTGATTTCCATATGGCTGTGTCCAAACTGGGGTGGCATGGTGAGCAAAAAAATGATGGATTAAACCCAGATCTTTGTGACTGGGGGTGAATGTGTGCATTGTTCAGCATTCCGTCCATCATCCGTTCTTTTTGCAATTGATGAAGACAGTCACAGCTTTCTGAACCATACTGAGGCAAGGTATAAGACGATGTTAATGATTGTAATGTCTATTTGCTTTGTCCCTTGGTACCAATGGCTAATTTTGATGGAGCCATAGCTAGATGTTTTTCCAAATATGTGTTGACTAAATTGTTTTGCATGAAGTCCAAGCATGCTATTCTAATCTGAAGGTTAGTTAGGGTACTCATTGATGATGCTCTCTACATGTAATAACAGTTGATGTATTTTCTTTGCTGAATTCTAGATGTATGTCATCTCTTTTGCACAGTTATTCTTACTATTGATTTGTACTGTAACCTTAGAATGTGTAGTGATCCAAGCCTTGATTAAATTGTGATTCTTTAGGAGATTTGGGGAGCAAGTATTGTTTCTGTATGCTTACTATTTGATTTTGAGACTAAGTTACTTTATATTAGCATTGTTAATGTAGGAAAATAAACATTCTAACCTTTACATAAAGGTGTGGTTATTTATAACTGAAAGGTCATGGTGTGTGGAAATTACTGACTCTTATGATTGTCAATGCTATTGATTGTTATTGCCATTGATTTGTATTGGTACGGGGTTGCATGGTGGGAACTACTCGAAGCATAGTCAAAAGGTCCATCGACCTACAAACGTGTCCCCTTATAAATTAACCAAATAAGGTCAGATGCGCTAACATGTTTAGCAATAACATAAATTTGACTTCAAAACATTTTCGGGATTTTCAGAATTGTACATTAGGCAAAGTGTAAATAGATGCAGCAAATATGTACCTGAGTGACTGGCTCATTGTTCCTGCTTTCAATCCGGAACAAGAGTTGGCCTGAGTAAAAGAAAGGAAAGCAAAACATTTCCAGCAAGATGTCCTGCCACAGACTTCAGTTGCGAGGGATATGGTAATATTCATACCTATTTGCTTGTACAATATGACCAGTAGAATTTGATTGTTTGTAGGCGCTGTTAGTAAAAGAAATGATCTTGAGGAGGACTTCAATAACCGGTGAGTCCCTCAAGGTCATAAGTAGTCGTATAGCAAGCTACTTTTTCCACACACATGACACATCTTCAAGTGATGGGGCAGTAGTGTTTAAAAAAAATTAACACCAAAAATCTAGAGGTAGAAAATTGTGGCCTACATATATGTCTAAGGTAAATACAAAAATTCAAGGTAAAAAATTACCTATTTTCATCACTACATTTACAAATGGCTCATAGACATACATTAACCTCTAATCTAACACACATCTGTTATTCCCTCCTTGATATTAAGCCTCTCAAATGTGTATATCACATTTAATTGTTTCACTCATTTTATGATCAAGAAATAAACCCCCCACCCCCGTCACCACCTATTTGACACTTCTCAGGAACCCTCTTCCGACATTGTTGGGAAAGAAAAGTCCCTCCCATTGTGATGGATGTGCACTCCAACCCTGAGTGCCTCATCTGCAACGATGTCTGGATCCATGGTGGGATGTTTGTTGTCATGGGCAAACATTGATCACACATGTGCACTATAACAGAATCCTGTCTCACAAGCCGCAGTCTTGTTGGACCAAGAGAAGCGCCCATAGCGCTACCCTCATAGTGGTGAAATTATAGTGCCTTTACCAGGAGTTCAGCAGAACGAGCGCTGTGTTGGCAGCATACTGTGTGGTGATCAGTAGAAGTGAACAAGCATTTTTGCCAGTTTCACTGGAGTGAGGCCTATAGGCTCATTCATGTAAAGTTCCACTTCTGTATGCTTAACTTATCCTTGGCCTACAAGGACTATGCTTATTATGCAGTGCTGAGAAGAATGTGTGTTGTTGTATGCATGTGCTGAGTGTATGTGTACCTGTGAATAGTACAATACATGAAGATTCTGGTTCCATTTTGGGAAACTCAGGGCAGGCTGGAGGAGTATGAAGAGGTGGGAGTTCCCCCAGATAGATTTGTGGATTGCTGCATTCCTGTAAGCTGAGTGAAATACACACTGGAGGAAGGAGTGCCAGGCTTTTCAGTACATTTCAAAGAGTGCGCTTTGATTCAGGCAGAGGTCACTGGAAAGGGTCCTGGGCACATCTCAGGAAGAAGATGGGTCTGATAAAAGAATCATAACAAGTAGGATGAGGCGCTGGATTACCCTTTTGATTTATATACCTCTGTGGCTGACATCCAAGTTACGAACCTCTAGTCACAGTCATGACCTGTGTTGTGGGGCTGTCAGATTTGGAGTTGCTCCTGCTGTGACAGACTGCTTTCTGAAGGCAGTGCAAGACAGAAACTGTAAACTTGGCACTTGTATAGCACACTACTCACCCATTAGGGTCTCAAGGCACTGTACGCATACTGCTGTGGAACCCCGCCTGGCCTTTCCCTGTGAGGCACCCACTTCTGGACAGCCCCAAGGTGAAGCCAGGCATCCAAGCACTGTGAGGGCCGTTGTGGAGATTAAGCAAGCTACTGCCCAGAGTTACAGAGTGGGACCCATCAATTAGATTAGGCACCAAGGCATGAATTATCTGGTCCAAGGGAATTGAGCCCAAGACCCACTCAAGTGGGAATTGAACCCTGGTCCTGGGCCAGATCTCTGCATCAGGGTCTGCTGCTCTAACCATTGTGCCACACTTCTCCAGAGAAGTGGGCACTTCAAAAGGAAGCACACCCCAGCTTAAATTTAAAAGACTCTGGGGGTCATTCTGACCCTGGCGGCCGGTGACCGCCAGGGTCACCGACCACGGGATCACCGCCAACAGGCTGGCGGTGCTCCCAAGGGCATTCTGACCGCGGCGGTTCAGCCGCGGCCAGAAAGGGTAAACCGGCAGTCTCCCGCCGGTTTACCACTGCCCTACAGAATCCTCCATGGCGGCGGAGCGCTCTGCCGCCATGGGGATTCTGACACCCCCTACCGCCATCCTGTTCCTGGCGGGTCTCCCGCCAGGAACAGGATGGCGGTAGGGGGTGCCGTGGGGCCCCTGGGGCCCCTGCAGTGCCCATGCCTATTGCATGGGCACTGCAGGGGCCCCCGTAAGAGGGCCCCACAAAGTATTTCAGTGTCTGCCATGCAGACACTGAAATACGCGACGGGTGCCACTGCACCCGTCGCACCCCTGCAACTCCGCCGGCTCCATTCGGAGCCGGCATCCTCGTTGCAGGGGCATTTCCGCCGGCCCAGCGGAAATGTAAGAATGGCCGCCGCGGTCTTTTGACTGCGGTGCGGTCATTTGTCGGCGGGACTATGGCGGGCGGCCTCCGCCGCCCGTCATAGTCAGAATCAGGGCCTCTGACCCTAAATCACATTTGGTGTCTGGAAATGGAGTATAAGAAGGGGAGGTCAAGGTCCCCAAAACTGTCAACTACCAAGCAGCCAGTTGGACTGTATGAGGAGAAGAAGCTCTGCAAGAGTTCTGCCTTTGACCAGGATTGGGGCTAAGACCTGTCAGTCTCCCAGCTGGGTGATGGGACATCACTTTGGGTCATCCCAGACCACCTGCCCTTGGAGTCTGGAGCACTAGTGCCTGCCTACTTGCCAGGACCAGTGTACACTGTGAGAAAGAGGAGAGTGCTTGGAGGGAGTGAGGTCCAGTGGCAGATTCTGGTGAGTGGATCCCTTTCGCAAGATTTGAGGAGACGGCTGCTACAGTCATAGTCCATGTCAGATTCAAGTTGGTATCTCTGTATGCCAGAGGGGGCTTCTGAGAATTTAGCCATGGTTGCACCGATAGGGCCATTGCCCCTGGGCAAAGTGAAGTCAGTGACCTTGTATGCCAGTGGCATCCACCATAAAGATTACTGCAATGCTGATTTGGCCATAGCCCATGAGCCCATGCGCAGAGTGAAGTCAATGAACCACGTATGCGCAAGGGGGCCATGTGAACTGAAGCGTGTTCCGATAAGGCCATAGCCCATGTGCAGAGTGAAGTTGGTATGCCAATCTTATCACCTCACTGGAGGAAATGCCGTAGATGCCTAACTGTTGCCCCTGAAGAGTCCTGAGTGCTACTCACAGACAGCAGCTGCTGTAGCCCTTCGCGACATTCAAGAGTGAAATGCTCCTGTGGACTCTGGTAACACAACCCCTAGAGGAGCGATTAAGAATGATCACAGGGCCAGAAGGCCCCTGGGGAACATGTTCTGCCCCATAGTGCTTTGGGTGCTGGAACACTTTTGACTTTAGAACAAGTCACAAGGGGACTCCTGAGATTCAGACTAGTAGTGGGGCTTAACCTAAATGAGACCTATAGTGAATGTGAAATAACCACTACAATTAGTGAGAGGAAAGTGAGACTCAGGGACCTTTGCTGTCAAACACTAGAGCCCCGACCTCAGGCGACTGTGTGTATTGTTTGCGTATGTCGTATTGCACTTTGTGCTCTGATATAAATTCTCCTTTTTTCATAAAAGCAAGCATTTGACTGGACGATCAGTTATTGCTGCTATTTGACTTATTTTGAGTTCTGAGCCTGTATTCACCCCCTGCATCTACCTCCACCTTAAGAAGCATTGGACTTCTCAACCCACACTACTGAGAGAGCGTAATCTAAATATTATATATGTTAAACATGAAGTGCTTATATAAATACCTAACAGTGCTGCATATGAAAAACGACAATAAATATTAGTTGCTTAATGTGTATTTCAAGTTATGATTATAAGCGTGAAGTTACTACTGTGCACATAAACTAATGTCGATTGTAAGAAATAATTGCTTGCACCATGATTAATTGAATATATTATCGCTTACGAATATTACATTTGTATTAAAACCCATAGGCCTTAAGTTAGCGTGAGTTGAGGATTTTAGCTGTGTAGCTCTCATATTAAAGCATATTTTCTGTTTTTCAGTGTGCTGACTCGTAAATGGCCATGACCCAGCATTTGTTCTTTTCCTTCGGTTCATGTATCCAACTTCATCCTGTTCCCATCCGCATGCTAGCTGCCTTAGTATAAATTTTATACAGATTTGAAACAAAAGTATACCAAAAGAATGTGCAAGGCCATTTGACCATGGATAAAGAAGCTCATGACCCGAGAGACCTGCCAAGATGATGACAAAACACCCCGGATGTGCCACCTACGAAGACTTCAATTATGAAGACCAATCAAAGTGTTATAAATTATCATCGGGTGACAATTTGGATTACCTAATGTATAATTTGATAGGTTAAAGATAGTGGGTATAGCGAATATCCAATAGAATTTTGGGGGAAGGTATTGCGAAAAAGGGAGAAAAACTCATGACACAGAAGGGTCGAGAGAATTAGGTAGGGAATGCTATTGATTTTATCCAGAAACTCTGTAACTCTGTTTGGTGACTTTGAGACTTAATAAATTATCCTCACCCATAGACTGCTTTTATGCTTCTCCTCCTTATGAGGGAAGTGTCCCCTCTCCACTAGACCAAGTTAGACTGATGGCGATACAACTGATGTCCTGAAGACGAAGACTGATCCTGTGTGCTGACTCAATCCTTGGAGGGTAATTATGACAATGCTATTGTAATTTGTCTATTTGCTTTTCCTTTCTAGGTACCAACTGCTGTATTTTTGATTAGAGACCATAGTTTAGATGTTTTCCAAATTGGTGTTCTAAATTGTTTTGCATGAAGTCCAACCTACTGATGCTAATTAGAGGCTAGGTTAGGTAAATCACCCTGACTGACATAAATAGACGAGACTGACAATATACCGTGCTGAAGTCTTGCATAATATTCTATGTATTCCGATCTATGTTCACTTTATGCTATGTTCTTATATTCGTGATCTTTGCATTATTGAAGTCTTATTACAGTTGCCATATTGTGACTATGCTTATATGCTTCTTGGTTTTGAGATTGACACTTTGCTAGTAGATTGTAATCAATAGGGAATAAAACTCATAAAATGCTATCACAAGGTGTGGTTATTCATGGCTGAAAGGTCATGGTTGCGTCGACAATTTGATTAATGTCTTTATTCAAAGTAAGGTGTATTGTGTTGATAAATATCGGTGACCTTATTGATATATTACTTGACATATTGATTAGTTATCTCGTCCGACGGTGTCTCACCACTGGGTCAAAAGATTCATTGGCCTAAAACGAGTCCTGATGTGTATAAAATTGGCATAGAAGGACGCGTTAGCACTACTACTGAGGGTCAAAAGCTGAAACAATACTTGGCCAAGTTGTTCAGGATCCGTAGCTTGTCGGGCCCCAGAACATCAGGATAAAAGCTCGCAACCCCCATGGTTGGACACAGTTGCTCCTACTTTTCCCATAGCCCTCTGAAAGGGGCCAGACACCATCTCTCATACATCGCTTACATTTTCTATTACTTTAACTCTAACCAGCCAACACATAATCTAACCTTACTTAGCCCAGTTCTTGACTTGACCCTACCCTAAATCTTAACCCTACACTAAGATTTAATCAAAATCTAACCATATACCCAATCTAACACAACCCCCTACTCTCATCTCATCATAACTCTTCCCTTAAAGGTAACTTAACAAATTCTAATCCTATATTAATCAACACAATAAACTTAAAGCTTAATAAAATGCGAGGGAGACATTGATAGGATAGTAAATGTGTAGCTTCAGGTGTGGGATGGTAGGACAAGTTTGCCATTGAGTGAGCAGAATTGTATAGCTGTCATTGAGTGCTTTTTTTCATCACAGACCCAGGAGGCCTGCAAAGAGTGACAGCATGATCGCAGGGAATGACAAAGTGGCTGCGGTTTATCTGAATGGAGATCACTGCTATGGCCTACCTCCCACTAAAGGGAAAACATGAGGTGGGGGCAGACACTTCAACGAGCATTGAACACAAGCCACACTCCACTAACAATTGCATCTACAGCCAAAGATTCCATTGCTGACGCAGCCACAGCAACACCAGGCCAACCTAGCACAGAATTAAGGTATTCCTTAACAGGCAGGCACCCTCTCCTTCTGGATGCTATTAGACTGAATTATGCCAGACTTCTTTCATATTGACGTGGAAGGTTTTTTTTTGTGTAGTGAGTGTTATTGGCTTGGTGAACTGAAGGGTGGGTGCATGTTAGTGTGGGGGTGTTCTTGCGGGTAGGATTGTTGCAGTTGCTTTGTACTGGGGGTGTTTGTGATTGATTCTCAAAAGTTTGTCCGAGCAAGCCCTCATTAAGAGTCGGGCATGGAACTTATGCCTATCTAGAATTGAATCTATGTCATATATAATTTAACTCTGTGCTTTATCAGTCTCTGGATCCAATGACTGGCTAAAAAATCATTTAACATAGCATGTGTGCGTGCCTGCAGGGAAGCAGCAATTTGCTGTTTGAGTGGTAAATGGTCATGTTAATCAGCCAATTTGTAAAGTCTGCTCTTTACCGCCAATTAGAAAATGTCACTTAGTTTTAAGTCTATGCACAATTTTAGGCATAATGATGTTTTTCTGTTTAATAATGGGCACTTGTGATGAACTTTGTTTTACGTTTTCAAGGGACAGATTGTTCACGTTTTCAGTAGAATTCTTTAATTTGATGTTAAGTTGTCACGGCTTTAAATAAATCATCATTATATTTTTAGTAATTTGTCGCTATTGAGCTGAATGTTATGCTTAAACAATCTAAAGAGGCTGGGCCAGGGAAAGACTAGCATGCTCCAAAATGAATTTAGGAAATCTCCTACCTTTTGGAGACCATCTCACCTCATTTGTACGTTCACTTTCTCTTTCCCCTATCTCTTTTGGCCTTCTCTGTACAGTGGGACTTGCTGACATTTTTTTAATGGTGGTGCAAAATGCATGCTATGTTTAGATTATGTTGATGGGTTGGTATTTGATGAACGTATGGTGTATGGAATGATTGATGTAAGGCAAGGTGTAAAATTAGGACTGGAGTATACGTGTTTGTAGTTCTATTTTTTTTTTTATCTTTTTTTTTCTTATCAACAGGCATGCCTCCAATGGGCAATTTATCAGACTAGGAGGACCCTGGTCAGAATTAGCTGTTGTAGTTTCCGCTATGGTCCAGGTTAAGGGCTGAGTCATAGTGAAGGTTATCTCCCATCAATGAATGTACTGCTGACACCGCCAGTAATTCTAATTTGATGAGTGAGAAACTGGGACAACCAGTAATAACCGAGGGTCATCATCAGCTGGTGCAAAAATATTTTCTAGCTGACTTTCTTGTCTTATTTTGACCAGCTACATGGTGAAGCAACTTCTCAAGTTGTCATGCATTTTCATAAAGGAATAGCAACGAAATATTAATGACATTTATCTCACACCAAGCTCTTGCTCATATAAAAAGGTAAGCTATATTAAGAGAATCATAAGTACTAGACTGACGCTTAAGCGGTGCAGGTTTAAAGTATACATACCTAATGAATGGGACACAGGGAATGCAACAGATTTCCTAATGGGCTACGATGGAATGGGCTAATTTTACTGATGCAGTTGAGTAATGCTCTTGAATTTTGTAGCAGGCCCTGAAGTAAAAACAGAGTTTAACCCCATTTTCCTGTGGTAGAACCACCATCATTATCCATGCCAATAGATCCCATTCAGGAGGGAGACCCAATTTTTGAAGCAAAAATCTATTTTTTTAGATGTCTCCTGTCTGAAATTGCCTCTCCTTCAATAGAAGTCAGTGGGAAAAATACGTTCTCTTGATTATTTTTTTTTAAATCTCACACTTCCCTCTTTTAAAATGTTGGCTTGTATGTACCATAGCTGCAGTCAGATGTGCTGGCTAGGATTGCTTGGCAACACAAAAAAAGGATGGACAGAATGCTAACCACTGTCAAACATTCATCCCCAGTCACAGATCTGAGTTTAATCCATCGTTATTTAGCTCGCTACGCCATTCCAGTTTGGACCCAGCCAAATACAAATCAGCTTTAACCCTGCTCCCCATGGGAACAGTCCAGCCCGAACTGCCAGGCCAGGTCCTCTCTGGACTGGAAAACAAGCATCCTGGGACTGGATCAGAGTATCACCCCTCATCGTTTAGGCTAGCTTCAAACCGGTGACGTAGCGAACACGTGACCCATGTCTGGGCATACCCTTCCCACTTAGAGCAAAAATGCAACACAAAAAGATGGTGGACGGAATGCTTATCATTGTTAAACATTCACCCCCAGTAACAGATCTGGGTTTAATCCATCATTCTTTTGCTCACCACACCATTCCAGTTTGGACCCAGCCATTTATAAATCAGCCTTGATCTTGCTCCCCTTGGAAACAGTACCGCCCGAACTGCCAGGCCATGTCCTCCATGGACCAGATAACAAGCCTCCTGGGATTGGTTTGGGGGTATTGCCCCTTATCCACCCAGCTGGCTTGAAACCAGTGGCGCAAATGTGAGGCTTGTATCAAAGCATTTTCAGGCTGCTTTTGGTTCCCAGTCCGTATTTGCAGCCTATATCTAACATGTACATGACACTGCAGAGTATAAAATGTTGTGAATCTGTAATCCTCCTTTTTTCTATTTTTGCAGGCGGTCCCTGTTGAAGCAGGAAGAGGCAAGAACTGTACTTCAACAGCCTATGGGGGTCATTTAGAGATTGGTGGGATGAGAGAACCACCTTAAACCAGAAGTACTTTTCACATGCCAAACTCACTGCTCCCAATTGGAATTAGACATGGTGGAACCTCCAAATTTACCTCAGAGTTTGCCATTGAGGCACCACAGCTTGCTCCACCATGCAAAAGCACGTGTTAGCAGCCAGCCTGTCACTAGACTGTCAGATGGATTCAGAGTGCTTGAAGGCCCACCTTGGTTAGGAACGGCCTTCCAAAGCTCTTTTTTTGGGCCCCTGTCTGTTGTGACTGACAAGGTGATTGTACACAGAAGCACAAAACATTTGCAAATGCAATGGTGTATCCTGCCCACCAAATCCTCAGTCCACCAGCCTCATTTAGAGGCAGACAAAAAGGATGGAGGTCCCTGCCTTCCAAACCTCGGTCTGCACACTTCATTTTAGAGACCGACAGACCTTAAGTATTCTTCAGGCAGAGCCCTTGCTGGCTCTGTTGATGGAATACCTTCTCTGATAGCCTGATGGAGTAAGGGCTGTAGAGGAAGGACATCATTACACCATCCATCCTTTTTAGGAGTGAATGTGCAGTGCCTGTTTTGCTGTTGGTTACCTCTAAGAAAAGCTGGTGTGACTGACTAGTTGATTGCACACAGAAACACAAAACATTAACAAATGCTACACAGTATCCTGACCACTAAACCCTCGATCCACCGGCCTCATTTAGAGGCAGACAAACATGACTGCAACACACACACACATATACTGTAGTTCACAATTAAGTGCCACAATATATAAAAAATAAGTGCAAGTGCCTGCAATTTTTCATAGGAGGCCGTCGCCCACTGGCACCGCCTAACCACATGACTGCACTGCCCATTAACTTGAAGGACAATAAGGACAATTCCCAAAGACATATTTCAGCAAGCAAGCTAAGCGAACAAGTCCTTCTCTCTGAGGTGATGTCAGAGTCAGTTCTTTAAAATAGGGTAAATAGTGAATTTTGCAGGCCAATTTTCTCTTAGATTTGCTATACAAAAATAGACTCTTAAATGATACTCTGAAAGGGCACTCATGAAATATTCTAGTACTTGCAAGGGCTGGTTTGGGTGAGCACAAGTAGCTGCCTTGTGTGTATTTGCATTACGGGAGCGTGTTGGTATGAGAAAGTCATAACATTATGAGTGTTTGCCTCTGTGTGCTCTGGTACGCGGTGCTCATATTGCTGATAAAATGTAATTTGCCGGGCTTATCTAGGGTGGGAGCAGAACTCGGCAGATTTTCACATAGAAAAGGTTCTACCTCGTTGAATGTCCCGTGTAACGATCTTCCAAAAGGCCACTGTGACTATCTGTGTCTAAAGGGGTGAACATTCAAGCGTATTGCGCTTTGACCGGCCTTTTGAGAAACTTGAAATGGTACAGTGACAAAGTACATGCTGCAGCCATCCATCCGTGACAGAATACACCGTGGACATCAATTCAGGAAAATGCTAGGGGTAGCAGGAGTGATATCACACGCCCCTTTGACCTCCAATTTCACTCACACACGTACTTACACATACACGCAAATTCCCACATACACTCTCACTCACATAAACACACTCACCCGCATGCATGCACACAGCATACATTTAAAAGCATTTTTTACCTACCTTAGCTGCCATGGAGGCACATTCCAGCTAATTATATTCCATTTTTATTACACTAATAGTGAATAATATATTGTTACTCACCAACAGGGTCATAAAAACATTGACTGAAAACAGAGAAAGGAGCCCTTACTGACGTCCATAAGGGCGAGCTGCCACTATGTTCCTGCCACTGAATGTGCCACCTCTGAGGCCAGGGGTCACAATGGCAGTGCCAGAGGGAGCAAAGACAGGGGTCGCAACCCCTAAATGACGTCCATGGAATATACCTATACTGTCATGTATGTACGTAGACTGACCTGAATGGAATTGCAGTCAGTTACTTAGTATTTTCCAGTAGCAATCTTCAAGCATGCAAACACTTCACAACTCTTAAAGCATTTTGCAACAAGTTGCAACGAAGCCTGGACATTTAATCCATCATACAGCGAACAACCCCTGCAATACACCAGAACACCAACCACATGAATCTGTGCCAAGAAAACAAGCCAGCCAGCAAGCTTCTAACGTTTAAGCCCTGGTTTTGAGTGGGATCATGATGAATACTCACTAACTGAATGAAAGGGTACTTTTTCTAACCCGCAGGTTCAAGACTCAGACACTAGATATACACAAGAATGTCTCAGGCAAACATATACACCCAATGAGCCCCATCACACCAAGTGAGTCCTGGGAGCACAGTCTCTGCTGCAGTTTTGGGCTTAGAGCTGGTGCAGCTCTATTTTGGTATTTGCACAAAATATCGGGACTCATATTTATAGGCACTGTGGTGCAGGGCAGCATGCAAGTCACCTTGCTGCACTGCCCTGTGTCACAGGGAAAGGGCACAAATGCGCAGTTTATCCAATACGGTGCATTCCTGTCCTTTTGCCTTGCGCTGGTGCCCTTTTGGCTGCCTAGAGCCAATGCGGGCACCCTTGCACCATGGTGCAAGGGTGTCTGCATTGCATGCAGGATTGTTTTTGTGTAGGAAGGAGTACCTTCCTGCACAAAAACAATCCTGATAAGTGTTTCTCTCTTTCTATGTGTGCTGCAAAATGCAGCACACATAGAAAGAGCGGAAAAAATTAGGAGAAATGAATGTTCTTGTAAATCTAGAAATGCTTCAAAATCCATGGATGTTGCGTGGGAACACCCACGCAACACCCATGGAAACACCTCCCTGGTGCAGAGTAGTGTAACTCAGTGATTTGTGATGCATTACATTACTGGAGATTTATGAAGGCATGCAGGTCTATGGAAAGTGGCTTTATAAATCTCACTTAAGGTTTGGGTCGCTCTTGCACCATGTTGCATGGTGCAATAGCAACACAAACCAGGTCTTAAATATAGCCTCAAGTTTTGAAAATTGGGAGGCAGAAATACCAGAAAAAATATTGTGATGCAAAAATATTGTAGTTAAGAATATTGGTTATGTCAGGTAAGTAATATCGTTATTAAGAATATTGTTTCTAATATAGTTTTAAATAATATGCTTGTAAAGGATATATATTTTTTAATTATTTTAAAATGTTTCAGTTCATTTATGAATTGTATGTATTACCATTATTGGTATAATTGTTACAATTTTTTTAAATATAGTTTGTAATTTTAAGTGCTTTAGATTTTTAATGTAATTATTAATAGCAATTTATAGTTTTGTAGCAGATTCTTGGGTTTGTAAGGGGATAGGGTGGGAAGTTAGTTAAGTAATAATTAATTATTAGTTAGTTAATAATGTTAAGTAAGAAGGTGATTGATATTAATTATGTATATTATGTAATACTAATTTAATTAATTATATTTTAGGTGTGGGTTACTATGTGTGTAGGAGTATAGGATGGAAAGTAATTAGGTAACAATTAATTAACAATTAATTTTTAATATACTATGTATTATTTAGTTGATTATTGAGTATGTTATTTGTCTTATAATTATATAATTTGGTCAAATTTTAGGTGCAGGCTTCTGGGTGTGTAGTGGTTTGTAGTGGGGAATTAAATATGGAACATTTAATTAATCATTGATTAATTATGAATTTTTGAAGTGATTATTAATTCATTACATTATGTAATACTGAATACTTTTAGTAATATTTTAGTTGCATGTTGCTAGCTTTGAAAGGGATATAGGGCAGGTAGGTAAGTGAAGTGGAAGTAGTAAATTTACCCCCTCCGAAGTCAAACGCTTTCCCTACTGTTGCCCAGACTGGAGTGGGAATAGTAAATTTATCCTCTCTGAAGTCTAACACTTTCCATACTGTTGTAATGTTTGTAGTGGAAAAAATATATTTAACCCTTCTTTCCCTACTGTTGCATAAATCAAAGTGGGAATAGTGTACATATTATTCCCAGACTCAAGTATGTTTTCCAAAATTGTTTAAATATATTTATATATGTTCATGATTTGAATTTTATGGTATTAAATTATATTTTTCTTTGTTTTTAAATTTGTATTGTTTGTAAATGTCTTTTTTCTTTTTTTGTGTTTAGTAATTTATGTAATGTTTTGGAATTGAATTGTTCATATTTTGTATGGTTATTTTTATGTATATATATATATATATATATATACATATATATATATACACACACACACACACACACATATATATATACATATATATACACACACACACATATATACACATATATATATGTATATGTATATATATATTGTGTAAATATATATACATGTATATATAATGTGCTTTTTATAACAATACAGTTAAATAATTCAACAAAAACATAATAGAATGTAAAATATATATTTGAATAATGGTGCCATATATAGTATATATAATTGCACACATAAATGCATGATTGTTTATATAACTATATATTTATAAATATTGTTAAATATTAGTGAGATTTGTTTAATTAACATTATATTAAAGATATATATTAAATTATTTCATATTTACTACTTCACAATATATGTATAGTAAGAAACAATATTTTTGTATCTTTTTAAATGTATTAGTGTGAAACGATATTTTTTTCAATATTTTTTGTACTTGCCATCAGAAGGCTAGGGACACAATATTTTTGTAAACAATATTTTTGGCACAATATTGTTGTCACCCAATATTGTTGGCTCTATTATTATGTCAGCGATCGACTATTTTGCCACCTGAGAAAATGACACCTGATTCCTTGCTGCTGGTACTTATAAGGCATATACTGGCTTTACAATGAAAATATAGAAGCATTTTTTGAGATAGCTAAAGTAAACAGAACATTTCAAACTAACATATCCAAAGCAACTTAACAACGCAGTTAAAACTAAACAGGGCGCAGCATAACAAAAATCTCCAATCACAATAACACAGAACATCTAATTACAGTAATGCAACAGAAAACATGCAGCTGCATTGAAAAAACAACAGAACACATCGCCACAGCAACAAACTGCAATGCGACAAATGGAACCAAATGTTCTTCTCCTACATTACCGCCACCATACTCCTGTTTTCATATTACAGAGGTAAAAGGTGTTTGGAGCAGGTACTGCTTTAATTTATCACCAAGGACATGAAAGAGCACCAGTCAAAATGTTTTTTTTGATTCAGCCCATTGTCTCTATTTAATCAAACAGAATGTGCCTCCAATATGACCCTGCCTCATTCTCCTCATGGTGAGTTGAATCAGAGAGTTCTCAACTCAGGAAAGCCCTTGTTGATCTGGTAGCTGCTCTTCCACCAGGTTCAGTATTCATACATAGGGAGCATGGCGCTGATTTTCCTGAATACATAGATGGGTACTGCAGTGGTGTTCTCAAAACTCTTCAAACAAAAATATCTTACCTCTGACCAAACAAACACACATGACACTCACACACACGGCTACACACACATACACGTACATCCACAAACCACACTGCCAATATTCTATGATGAAGAAGCAGTGGCAAAGCCAATAGGTATCACCTTTGTAACCTATGGGCTGTGCCAATGGTTTTAGCCACTCTGCACAGCATCAGTAATGCTGTGCAGCATAGCCAAAGCTAAATAAATGAAAACATTTGACGCAGCTGCCCTCGTTGCTTTATGGGGGAGTACACCTTTTATGTGCGCATCTACAAAATGAAGCAGGTGCTTTTTTATTTTTTAATTACCAATTCAAGTTGGATCACTAACTATAAAGAAAAGTAAATGCTCAAAAGCATTTGTTTTTAAAGGGGCGGGTGGGCTGAGCAGAAGCAACAACACATCGGCAAAGTAACACAGTGGAGGGGACACAAAAGCAACAGGGGAGCTGTGGAGGGGATGTAAAAGCAACTCGAGGGTTGAGGGAAAGCAACACAGAGTACTTTACGCAAAAGAAAACAGTAGTGCTTGAAACGCAAGCAGAGGAAGCAAACCTGTTAGTGAATCAAAGAGATTGTAAAGAGGAGATGCTCTTGGGAGGACAAGCCCAAGATTGATAAGCCAGGACAACAATAAGGAGCAGGCAAATGAGAACGAAAAGGTAAGTCACCAAATGGTAAGCAATGGGCAGCTCCATCTCCCTCTATATTCTTGGTATCGCACAATATACTTGGTAACCCTTGCAGCAGACAGCACATGCATTGTCTAATAGGATCGACCTAAAAAGAAGGTAGAATTTTGCAAGTGCCACACCAGCATTTAGCATGATGATGACATTCATGTAAGTGACATCACATGACCATTGGCCCATTGAAGACATCATAAGAAGTTTTATCTCAATGTATTACTAGTCTTTCAGAATGTTTGCATGTTTTGCATGCATTGGTCTTATTAGAGTGTGTGAATGCACGTTCTTCTCCTATTTTATGTAGAAATTAATGCCCAAAGCCATGGCTATACAAACATTGCCCATCCAAATGCATTCTGGCGTCTGCAGTTTTGATGCACAGCCAGAAGAGTCATCGATTGGATGTGCCTGTTTTTGTTGCTGAAATGTTATTTCTTTCCTCTGTACACTTCATTTCTCACACTATATGGAATTACGATGTTGTACCGAAGCTTTATGTTTATGTTTCATGTGCAAACAGCAGGACGCAATCAAAGCAGTAAAAAGTGACTTGTCAAGCAGACTGAAGGAATAAGGATTGTAAATGGGGTTAACATTGTATTAGGAACTGCATATTTCGATAATAAGGCACCAATAATTTGGATTGCATTATGGTTAACACCTGGGTCTGCCAAGCGTTTTAACACCTCAGAATTGCAATGTGAACAATGGCTACAGTGTAAACCTGTTATAAATATGCTTCCATTGCTTACTTAATATCAGGGCCAGTGATAATAGGTGATCCTGCAGCTGCAACATTTTCTGCACAATTATAGATTTGCCACATAATCCATCATCTGCTCTATACTCTACAGATTTTTAAAAAACTAACTTTGTTTCTACATCGAACAGATGAAAATGTACTAAAACGCAGCAACACGTGTTGCCAAAAGCTGCAAGGCCTTTGGCAAATGTTGATTGTTCACTTTTCTGTTGATTATTGATGTACTGGAATGTTAAACTGGTACAAATGAAGTGAAACCTTTGGCGAGACACCATTAGTGTGAAAAAATAATAAAATAATGAGACAGTGCTATCACAAATTGTTTATTGGGATTCAACAAACACCCAATTTGCCTATAAAATAGGAAAATGAAATGGTCTAGCATATGGCCCAGTAACAGAAGTAGCAAACCACTACAACTTTATACTAGGATCACCCTACTACCAAAGACACGAAGACACACAAAGTGCCATAAGTGACTATTTTGGTGAATGATACTTGAGGTGACAGACTGTATGGTTCTGTTCACAGATGCCAACCGAAGCATCATAAATCATTGTGGAACATACATGACAGTGCCTTGGCACAACAAGCCAAAACAAAAAAAACAGTGGAAGGATGGCACAGGTCCTTCCAAGGAACATTAGAGGCAAAGCCACCCTACACTCTATCAATTGCTAAAAATATATTGAAAAGGAATAGAGCTACCAGCAACTTAAAGTAGAACAATCTACGAACCACATAAAACCTAAAATATCAAAACAAACCAACAAAATGTACAAAATACTACAGTGTAAAGTGGAAGTACTGCTAACAGTCAAGACTACAATCAATAGCAAAAAAACAGTATTCTTAAACATCTAAAAATTTAAACTAGACCTAAAATACAACTCTGAACAACAAAACCATATCGGATTAATCTATTTAGGAATATTATTTTAATAATTTTTACTATTCAAAAATATATATTTTATTATGAACAAGATCTGCACAGACTGAAAAGTAAAAATTACAAAAATAAATATTATTAAACAAATTAATATGCAATAAGCCACACAAATAGCCCCTCTTAAAACACAAAACCTAATACGAATTACCATATCTTATAGCAGCTAAGGGGTCCTTTTTTCCTTGTTAAGTGCAGCAAGTTTGACTTGTTGAAATGTAATGAAGGGTGCGAACTTTACAGCACGTTACCATTGCTTGTCTAGTAAGCATCACACAATTTATAATTATTGCCTGTGGGTATAGCAATTGTTTGTGCAGGAATCACATAATACTCCGAGCATAAAAGTGTAAAGTTTAAGAGAAATAACTCAATGGTTGTTTGAATAGACCCTGCCTGATTGAAAGAAAAAGAAAATGTGTTAATCTGCGCATGGTGCCATTTGCGAAAAATGTTCACATTTGCTCACGCTACCGGCTCTAACTTGCAGAGCGAGCGGCATTTTTTCTGCTCGTTAGCAGAACTCCGCAGAATCTCAAGGAATTTTTATAGAACTCTGCGGAATTTCGTCAAGTTAAAATCAAATTCCAGCCACCCTCTTCTGTCCAATTATGTCCGTCATTCTCCATTTCATTGGAAAAAATTGAGGTATTCTACTGCATGCAATAAATACCTCATCCCAGAGGTCAGTATTTATAGGAGTGTAGGGCACTAGTAATCAGAACATTAGGTACGGCAAAATGAAGCGTCGTATAAAGAACATATATATTATTATTATTATTATTATGTGGATGCGGGTGAGTGAGTGTACAGTTTAGTGTATCTAGGTGTGTTTATATTTGGGTGCAAGTGTATGAGTGTCTCAAGCGATCATGTGCAAGTTGTTAACGTCCTGCCTGGTAAAGCTATAGTAAAATGTAAGCGAAATCATAATAGCTAAAACTAGCACAGAGAACCTCTCAGGCTTGAATGGTGACTTTGATGAATGGTGGGTAATAAGAGAATCAGAATGTTGTGCTAAAGCACTTTCCTTGTATTTGACGCGTGCTTTTTTGTGGTGCATGGCATAGCATTAGCAGTGACACTTGGAACTAGATAGCATTTATTTAGCATACAGTGTCTGATATAGATGGCCTTAGGGTTACTTAAACAGTCTGTGAAACGCCTATTCTTGCTCGTCTAATGGGATTGGCCTTTAGCGCTGTGCATGCAGTCTAGACATACAGTATGGACAACAACAAGGCGTTTTCAGAGTCCTTCATCAAATCCACGCCACATTATATTCATATTTAGAAATTATGTTGCACCATCTGTATTTCATATCTACTATGCCTTTACGGCTTTTTACATATTTGGCAGTTCCCAGTTTGGAGTAGTATTCGGATTTGTGCACAATTGATGTTTGACCCCACCCTGTTTACAAATTTTGTAGTAATTTCGCACCGTCATGAATTTTTTCCAGTTTAAATTTTGTGGTAACACCTGACAATATCTGGAAAAACAGTTCAGAAACAGGCAAACGTGAGAGAATTGCAGTGCAGTCCCGCAGGCCTTTCATATTCCAACCTGAAAAATTCAGAAACCAACAGTAATATTACCAAGAGAAAAACCACAGCGGATTTACTCGCAGGCTGCAGACCTTTGTTTTTTTTTTCAGTGAATATATATTTGTCATTATCTAGCTCGGCGTGGATAGCACTGTGCTGATCCTATGCTTAAAAACTTTGCTAAATAAGCAGACATTTGAGGTGAGCAAATCTAGAGTGTCGCTGGTGTTGCAGGGTGCTCCTTACTAGAGCTGCTCTCCACCTAAATTTGGGAACTTCCAAGAGTTCTCTTTTGTTTTTTGCATAATTTATGCATCACTCTAACCCTGAAAGGGATTTGTTTTGACCTCTACTGGGTGCTCCCTTGTGCATGGACAAAGCTAAGCCTCTCTGATGAGCTCTAATTGAGAGTGAAACACGTGTCAGGGGCTGCTTTTGTTCATTCCAGGTTGGCTTGGACGGTATTTTACCAGTCCAAAGCTATAATACTGTGCCCGAAGTGGTAAATGGCTTTTGTTATTTTATAGCTCAGCAAGGTTGACACTGTGTCAAACCTATGCTTAAAGATTTTGCCGTTTAAATGGCAAAAGAGTTTGTCACCATCTAGCTCGGCGTGGATAGCACTGTGCTGATCCAATGCTTAAAAACTTTGCTAGATAAACAGACATTCGAGGTGAGCAAATCTAGAGTGTCGCTGGTGTTGCAGAGGGCTTCTTACTAGAGCTGCTCTCCACCTAAACTTGGGAACTACCCAGAGTTCTCTATTCTCTTTTTTGCATAATTTATGCGTCACTCTAACTCTGAAAGTGATTTGTTTATATATATATAGTGGTGTTTTGATAATAACTTTGACACTGCTTGACAAAACTTATGGCATTTTCAAAACTAATACAACAGTCGGTTCAGCTGCTCACTTGAAAGTCTCCGGCCATATTTATACTTTTTGACGCACAACTGCACTAACGCAGTTGTGTGTCAAAAATTTTACCACCGGCTAACGCCATTCCAATGCACCATGCGGGCGCCTTATTTATGGAATGACGTTAGCTGGCGCTGCGGACTGATACGCGTAAAAAAAAATGAGTCACACCGGCGTATGGGAAAATGGAGGTTGTGCGTCAAAAAATGGTGCAAGTCAGGTCTGAGGCAAAAATCAGGCCTCACACCGGACTTGCGCCATTTTTTTGGACGCCCAACCTCCATTGACATGACTCCTGTCATAGCAAAGACAGGAGTCATGCCCCCTTGCCCAATGGCCATGCCCAGGGGACTTATGTCCCCTGGGCATGGTCATAGGGCACAGTGGCATGTAGGGGGGCCCAAATCAGGCCCCCCATGCCACTTAAAAAAATTATAAAAAATACTTACCAGAACTTACCTTTCCTTCTCTGGGATGGGTCCCTCCATCCTTGGGTGTCCTCCTGGGGTGGCCAAGGGTGGCAGGCAGTGTCCCTGGGGGCAGGGGAGGGCACCTCTGGGCTCCTTCCGAGCCCACAGGTCCCTTAACGCCTGTCCTGACCCAGGCGTAAAAAAAAACGGCGCCCATCAGGCTGGGCACCGTTTTTTAAGGCCCACCCCCTCCTGTGCGTTAAAATGATGCCAGAGTATAAATAAGGCACACAGGCATTAAAGTAATTTTTTGGAAGAGAACACCTACCTTGCATATAATTAACGCAAGGCAGGTTCCCCCTTCCCAAAAATGACTCACATGTAGGGATTTTGACATCCGCGGGGTCGGGCGTCAAAGTATAAATACGGGGCAGAGTTTGCACCGAATGTGCGTAAAACCTTTTGAAGCACATTCGGCGCAAGCAGAGTATAAATATGCCCCTCAGAGTCAACTATCAAGTGGGGCCTAGAAAAAGTTGTTGTCCCAAAACTTGTTTTCGCAATGCATTTTTCCATCGGGATTTTTAACACAGCTCCACCCCGAACCGCTGGACAGAATTATACCAAATGTGGCAGAAAGCTAAATCTTGGTTGAGAAAGCGGATTTTTGTGATTTGATGTAAATCCATTCAGTAGTTTTTGAGATATTATAGTTTAAAAAATGTAGATATCTAGGGATGCGGATCCTTCGCGGATCCAATCATCCTTGGCTGATCTCTGATTGGCTGCCAACACTTCAAGAAGGAAATGTTGGCAGCCATCCTAAAGGCTTAGCTTCAGCTGTGTCCCACAAAAAAAAGATAAAAAATGAAAAGATGCCAGGGTAGGGACACCCTGAGCCCTTAGCCTTGGTACAAGAGTACACAAGGGACCCGGCCAGGGCTTAAAAGCATTATTTTTTTTTAAATCTCACAAAAATCTGAGGTTAGATCCGTGAATTTCTCAGAGATAAGTTTGTTAAAAAGCACAGACTCCCACATGCTTCCTTTCTTTTGCTTTTTGGGGGGACAGATCCCAGAGGCATTGGAGGGGCTAAAAACAAATGGGGGCAAAGACACCCTCCTAGGGCTTAATGTAGCCCTGGGGACCGCCACCTTCCCTGGGCAAATTATAGTAAATTAATGCTGGTGCGCATGTCACACCTGCAGCCCCTAGGACCGCCACATCACCGGGGCTCAAATAAAAAAAAGATAGGCGGTCCATCACGGACCCCCGGCCTCGGTCACCACTACATCCCCGGAGCTAAACAGAAATGATGGAGAAGGGCATTGCGGCCCCCGTCATGGAGCATATAAAGGCCCTGTGGACCACCATCTGACAGGGCGGCTCTTGCTATGCCACGGGGTGCCCACACATCGGGACACAGCTGTTTGCATTGACTAGGCGGGAGCTATGACAGCTCCTGCAAGTCAGAGCAAACACTCCGGTTCCAGCGGGCGAGAGCTGTCAAAGTGCTCCATCTGCTGGAAGTGGAAGTTTCATCTCTGTGGGCAAAGGGAGAGATTAAATGATTGCTCTTGCAAACAGGGAGCCGTATGTTTAGCAGCACCCTGTGTGCAATAGTAATGCCGGCTCCTGCAGGATGCTGGGAGCCTGCTTGGACCGCAGGGGCCTTGAGACTCCCCCTGCAGTCCCATTGCACACTGGGTGCCCTTGTGTGCACCCAGGAGACATGGCCTGGCCTCGGGGGATGGTAGCACCGGGACTGAAATCGGCCCGGGAAGGGGGACTGTGTGGACCCCCTCCCCTACTGAATGAAAGATAGGCACCGGGAATGGGGTTCCCTGGGCTGATATCTGCCTGGGGAGGGGGCCTGCATGGTCCCCCTCCTCTATTAAGTTTACTTAGCGATTCCATGGTGAAAACACGCTGAAATCCTTCATGGAGGTGAATGTATCTCTGATCTAGTGTTGCGCAATCTGGATGTGACTGTGACAAGTGGGTTCTCTCCTGGTGAGAGCAGTGTCCATGGTTCTCCTTTTAAATTGCTATTAGTATGCAAATCACCCGGAAGCTGTGTCTGCTTGGCCCTGCACTGTCCACCTTAGTAGAATGCATATGTCTTCCTGTTCCTCTGCCAGGATGATGGCCAGCTTAACAAAAGGACCACCAGTGCATTTCCCACCAATTTTGGTGGTGCGTTCTTGATGCCGAGGAATATGAGAACATCTCCACAAAACAAAGAAGCACTTACATCATATAGTGAAGCGGAAGGACCCTGGTTTGGTGGAGATTTACATCTTTGTAGTCTTGTTGGTCTCTCTATAGGAGGATTCATGTTACCACAGAATTCTGGAGAACGATGCACCTGGAACAATCATGTTGCCAAAATGCACACAAAGTCACTGGTGACATTTCCTTGTGCTCCATTACATAGCTATAGTGTAGAATCGATACTGGACATTTACCCAAGGAGGCAGAAAGAACTCCACTCTGGTAAATATTTTGTGCAAAGCTTTGGACTCTTGTTGGATAAAAGGTGCAGGTGAGGTTCCTTTGTGGCTGAGTCACTCACACAGCTACTGACACACCCACACAGACACTCACAAACCCACTCACAGACACCCTCAGACACTCACTCAATAACGCAACTACTCACAGACCCACTCAGAGACTCATGTACTCACTCACAGACCCACTCAGACACTCACACACCCACTCACAGACCCACTTAGACACTCATGCACCCACTCACAGACCTACTCAGACAATCACGCACCCCCTCACAGACCCTCCCAGACATTCATGTACCCACTCACAGACCCAGTCACACACTCAGGCACTCACTCACAGACTCACCCAGCCCCTCATGCACTCACTCATAGATCCACTTAGACACTCATGCATTCAATCATAGACACATTCAGACAATCAAGTAACTATTCAGAGACCCACTCAGACAGTCATGCGTCGACTCACGGATCTACTTAAAGGGTCATGCATCCACTCACACATCCACTCTTAGGCTCATGCACCTACTCACAGACCCACTCAGAGACACAAGCACCCACTGACAAACCCACTGAGGTACTCGCTCACACACTCAGAGACCCACTCAAAGACTTATGTATGCAGGGGTGGGTGGCTAGAGGGGGTTAGCCGCAGGGCCTGGCTGGCCAACCACCACCACACACAGCCAAAGGCCATGCATGCTGCACGGTTGGGTAGTCATAGCGGGTTGGGTGTAGGCCAGGCCCTGTGGCCAATCACCACCACATAGGGCCAAAGGTGGTGGTTGAATTAACATATATTAACTAAAATTACTTTATGTTAAAATTACCTGAAAAAAACAAAGGTTGCAGGGACATTATAGTTAGGAAATAGAAATAAAAAAAAGAGAAATTCCCTTACAAAACCAAAGGTCACAGAAACGTTATAGTTAGGATCTGAATTTACTTGCACAAAACTATATACATTCAGCAGTTATAGTTATGGTTATGTCAAGTAACTATAATTTGTGCAGTAAGGTTACCATACTCCTACCCTCACCATTCACTGCTTATTACCTCACATAAGACATCACTCATGACATCTTTGATAACCTCATTGATAATATCAATGTAACATTTGGAGTAAAATTATTGAGAATAAAACTGTGCATGACGGGGTCATGAGTTAGATTAGGGCATGGATATATATATATATAACCTATTGGTGGTTGCCACTAGGTAGTTATAATTAGGCCCATGTTTCCATAGGAAAAGTCTTTTTTACTTGCTTGTATTTTTGGCACTGTTTGACAAACAAATCTTAATGACATTTTTTAAAAAGAGAGTCACAGTGATTGTTGTTTCGCATGGAAAGTTTTGGGGTGATCCGTCAAGTGGGGGTCAAGAAAAAGGGGGCTGAAAAAAGGGTGTGTTTCTGATGTTAATTTCCATAGGATTTTTTAGACATGACTACAGGCTGAACCACTGGATGGAATTACACCAAATTTAGCACAAAGCTAGCTGTCGGTACACAGGTTAGCAGAAAGCTAGCTGTCGGTACACAGATCCCACTTTTGGTTATTTGGTGTGGATCTGTTCAGTAGTTTTTGAAAAATTTAGGGAAATTCAAATTTGTATATCTATGGCCGCGGCGACCTTGCAACTATGTCGTGGAGACCGTGAAATATTCGTGAATATGTGCGACAAAGGGAGTTCTGTGATTGGCTGGTTGCAAATTGACCAGAAAGTTGTTGCGCCATTTTATATACCGGTACATATATGTATGTGTGTGTGTGTGTGGGTGTGTGCACGGGTGTTTGTTTTAGGCAGCTTCCAGGATTGTGTCCTGAAGGAACCACAAATACCCACTAAAAAGGCCTGAAAGCAATGATTGAGAGGGAGCGAAACAGCGCTATGGAATCAGGATGGAAGGAGATGCCACTGCCAGCAAGGACACCAGAAGGCATGTTTGCCAGTTTATCCACCCTTTAGCATGCTAAGTCAGAGTGGACTGCAGCCGGTCCAGTGGTCTCTCTAGGTCATCCACTCCCCAGCTCAGCGTAGGCTGAGTATTGCCTAGAAAGCTCAGACATCTGCTAGCATGACCTGTGGCAAAGCACCGTCCAGCTGCTTCAACCGCCATTAAGTGCACCTAAGCAATACCAATCCAGCTCACTCACCCTCCAGCATGACATACTCTAGAGTCTTGTGTTCTCGGTGCCAAACCAGCATTGGGTCTCCAGTAGAGCATGCATCGAAACCCACACAGCCAGCACATCTACAGTCTAGGCCAGTGTGCACCGGGTTGTAATAGAGCACAGGAATGACTGGGAAGATACAGCAATGGAAAAAAAAATCCTGCACACCTAATTAGTAAGCTTGTCCACCCTTCAGCATAACATGCTTTGAGGAACTTGCAACATGGTAGAGAAACAAGTTTAAGGCCCGTATTTATACTTTTTTAGTGCCGCATTTGCGGCGCTTTTTGTCGCAAAAGCGGTGCAACCTTACAAAATACAGTTGTATTTTGTAAGTTTGCACCGCTTTTGCGTAAAAAACGACGCAAATGCGAAGCTAAAAAAGTATAAATACGGACCTAAGTGTGACATCATTGAGGAAGACTATAAGCATGTAAAGGGAAATATACAAACACAGACATGGTAAGCAACCAGAGCTATCATGAACTCTAATACAACTTTAATTTACATGTTTTATTCATGTTTGGCATGCTTAGGAAGTGTACTCCACTACAAGATATCAGATTGTTGTGCATCTGAACAACAAAATGAACAGTATTGTTACCAGGAACAAAAATATTATAACTTCAATAACTATTAAAATGTTATCTAGCTATTTGTCAACCCAGACCAGAGTGAACTCTGGCGGAACTATTAACAGTATTAACCCCATGAGTGCGGACGTCAACCACTGGCCGATGCCCCTACTACCTCCCTGATGCGGGTCACGACCAGTGGCCAACACCAGGGAGGGGGTTGAAAAATCCTCCTGTGCATTGCACTAGAGATTTTTTTTTATTTAGTCCCCCATCGGGAGACATGGAAGAGCTTCCGTTTCTCCCCCAGAACACCCCACCCTCCTCTTTGTGACGTCAGCGCGCCGTGAGGCATGCTGATGTCACAATCTGTTTCCCCACCAGAGCAGGAAGCAGAGGTAAGGCCGCTTCCTGCTCCAGTGGGGAAAACGGGCCCAAACAAGCCTCCCCACCGTTGGGGAAGGGCTTGTCAGGGATATCACTTGGGGGGTCGTCCCCCTCTGAAAATGCCCTCACCTAGGCATATTTTTTTTTTTAAACAAAGTTTCCCCCAGGGGTTAAAAATGTAAAAAAATATATATATGTATATATATATTTTAATGAAATTGACAGGGCTGGGCGACCCCATGTGGGAGCAATTTAATTTAAATAGTTGTATGGTATCCCTAGGTTTTATATATATATATATATATATATATATATATATATATATATATATATATATATACATATACAGTATATACATATATATATATATATATACATATAAATATATATATACATATATATACATATATATATATATATATATATATATATATATATATATATATATATATATATATATATATATATATATATATATTATATATATAAAGATATTCGCCACCAGTTCTCTTACCGTTGCAGCTTGCATCTTCAAAGCAATGCACGTACTTCAACGCATGCATTTCAACTGTAGCTTTTAGGCAGCAATAAAAAAAGTCAATTAACTCTTGTGATTATGTTTCTGCTACAAAAGGATCTTACTATAGTCCAGTGGCAGTTTTGATGCCATAAAGTGGTGCAGAAGGTCTATATGCCTACTGCAAAGATTAAATCTGTATTTTATGTAAATAGCTGAGTGGATTAGTAAAGCCAGCCATTACCAACGTTATAACACAAATTAAATGTATGTGCAAGGGGGGCTATGGAGAGATGAAGGACACCTTTGATAGGTGGTAGTGAGGGAAGCCAAGGAGGAACTAACGACTGTGACGACTGGTATGTGACAAGGTGAAGAAATAGTGTGCCTTTTTTGTTTTTTTGAGTGTCCCGAGAGAACGTGCTGATTGAGGGAAGAAGCGAAAGTAAGGTGATTGACCTTTACTGTTACACGCATCACACACATACCCACCAGCAATTTTGTGACTGTCTACATAGGCTAGTGTTTTAGAGCGAGATTTTAGCCAATAGCAGAGATGGCGTCTTGTGGGATGACTGCTGCTCAAGCCCTAACTCGGGTTATAGAGGAGAGCTCTGAAGTAGGATCAGAGACTGAGACACCAGATACTGAAACAACATCTGAGGGATGGGACAATGGCGCAGACTCTGGGGGTGATTTTTCCTACAACTTCTATTCCAGTGATTCTGAGGGAGGGGATGAGGACAGTCCTGCTGTCCCTTCGCAAGTACAGTCTGTGCAGAGGGACAATAGTGGGTTAGCCCAACCCAGAGGGCAAGTGCATGTGGCGGCAAGCACAGAGAAAGTGCTCTCCTGGGAGCCCCCCAATTTAGTTCAGCACCAAATTCCACTGCCCAAATCATATTATGGAGACATCAACATTATCTATCACAAAACAACATGGTTTTGTAAGGCAGGTAACTGCGTTTCTGGTCCTGGGCTTGTCGGCCATATAGGGAAACCTACCAAACACATATTTTTCTGGAAACTAGACACGTGGGGAAGTCCACTGAGGTGTGACTTGTGTGAATTCCCAAAGTTTTCTTACCAAGAATACCCTTCAAAGGTGAAATGTTGAATAAAAATTCAATTTGTTCTTGCATTTCTGTCACACAAGCTACAGGAATATGCTGGGATCCACAAAATTCATACCACCCAGTGTTTCCCCACCTGTCCTGATAAAAACGCTACCCCACTTGAGTGCCTGTACCTAGTGCCTGCATCAGGAATTGATCACCCAAGGGTCAACAGTTACCCTCATGTAAGGACTAACATAGACCGTGTGATCCATTCCTGACACAGGCACTAGGCCTACCCACACAAGTGAGGTACCATTTGTATCGGGAGACTTAGGGGAATGCTGGGTGGAAGGACATTTGTGGCTCCTCTCCGATTCCAGAACTTTCTATCACCGAAATGTGAGGAAAAAGTGTTTTTTTGTGTCAAATGTTGAGGTTTGCAAAGGATTCTGGGTAACAGAACCTGATGAGAGCACCACAAGTTACCCCATTCTGAATTTCCCTAGATGTCTATTTTTCTAAAATGTATAGGTTTTGATAGGTTTCCCTAGGTGCTGGCTGAGCTAGAGGCCAAAGACCACATCCAGGCACTTTGCAAGAAACAGGTCAGTTTTCTTTGGGAAAATGTGATGTGTCCACGTTGTGTTTTGGGGGCATTTCCTGCCACGGGCACTAGGCCTACCCACACAAGTGAGGAACCATTTTTATCAGAAGACTTGGTGAAATGCTGAGTGGAAGGACGTTTGTGGCTCCTTTCAGATTCCAGAACTTTTCAGCACCGAAATCTGAGGGAAAAGTGTTTTTTTGCCAAATGTTGAGGTTTGCAAAGGATTCTGGGTAACAGAACCTGGTGAGAGCCCCACAAGTCACCTCATCCTGGATTCCCCTAGGTGTATAGTTTTAAGAAAAGCACAGGTTTTGGTAGGTTTCCCTAGGTGCCGGCTGAGCTAGAGGCCAAAATTCACAGCTAGACGCTTTCCAAAAAAAAACACATCAGATTTTAATGTAAAAATGTCATGTGCCCATGATGCATTTCCTGTCGTGGGCAGTAGGCCTACCCACACAAGTGAGGTGCCATTTTTATCAGCAGACTTGTGGGACCACAGAATAGAAGTACAAGTGTTATTGCCCCTTGTCTTTCTCTACATTTTTTCCTTCCAAATGTAAGACAGTGTGTAAAAAAGAAGTCTATTTGAGAAATGCATTGTAATTCACATGCTAGTATGAGGACCCCAGAATACACAGATGTGCAAATAACCACTGCTATTCAACACCTTATCTTATGCCGATTTTGGAAATACAAAGGTTTCCTTGATACCTATTTTTGACTCTTTATATTTTACCAAATGAATTGCTGTATACCAGGTATACAATGAAAACCCATTGCAAGGTGCAGCTCATTTATTGGCTCTGGGGACCTAGGGTTTTTGATGAACCTACAAGCTCTATATATCCCTGCAATCAGAAGAGTCCAGCAGACGTAAAAATATATTACTTTAAAAGATCTGCCATAGCTGGAAAAAGTTATGGAAGAAAACCTGGACAGAAATAGCTCTTTTTTTCACCTCAATTTCAATATTCTTTTATTTTAGCTGTTATTTTCTGTAGGAAAACCTTGAAGGATCTACACAAATTACCCTTTGCTGAATTCAGACTTTTGTGTACTGTTTAGAAATGTTTAGCTGTTTGGGATCCAGTATTGGTTTCATACCCACTTCTGTCACTAATTGGAAGGAGGCTTAAAGCCCAAAAAATAGTAAAAATGGGGTATGTACCAGTAAAATGCCAAAATTGTGTTGAAAAATGTGTTGTTTTGATTCAAGTCTGCCTGTTCCTGAAAGCTGGGAAGATGGTGGTTTTAGCACCACAAACCCTTTGTTGATGCCAAAACACATGCTTACTTCTGCAGCACTTAGCTCCGTTACCTTCACTGAACATCACCAATGGGTGATGCATTATTGTGTTGTTACTACAGCTGGGAGCAATTTCCCCGATGAGATGGAGAAACTACCACTCAGGCTTCTTTCTGAATATATAAAGATCTCTGCTTATTGAGTATCCTATGTCAAATATTGGGCACACTCCGAAACTATTTTTTCATAGCTTTTCTGGTCCTACTGAATGAAAGACCAAAATTTCACTACTGCATCACGAAATGTCAGAAAGCATTCATCTTGCACTCTGAATCCAAAGGAGTGATGCTCTCTTTTGCACTTAAAAGCACCCATCATTAACTACACACAATAAGAACGTCAGCCAATAGTAGAAAGGTGACGCAATAATGTAATATGAAAGAAAACAAAGATACTGAATGTCATCAATTCGGCTTATCATTTTGTTAGCAACTGAGAAGTCCAGGTGGATATCTAAAGGCAAGATGAGATATCTTAAAAATACATCATTAAGGTGCTGCATCTAATATTAATGGGACAAATATATATATAAAATGTATTTCTATGTAACCAACACTGTGTTATGGTCTGATGTTTATATTCCTGAAATTGAATATATTTTTATTTGGGTTAACCCTCTTCATATACTGATTAGCTATCTTATGCATTCCAAGTATGCTCTCAATAGTTCTGCACCAGGACATTGTTTTTAAAAAAAAACTTTTTATTAGTTTTGCATAAGGAGAACACAAACAGACATACAATACAGTTTCACAGCAGGTAGGATCGGCATAGCAGTTCAACGTCGGTGGAAGATCACACAAGCAGAATGCAGAGTCCAATTAACACTGTATACATCCATATTCTATTCATGTGCTCTACACCGGTACATTTCACTCTTTTCCATATCCTATGTAGGTTCTCCATGAGGACCATACCTGTTCCCATTTTTCACCATTCATGCACCAGTCCATATCTTGTTGCCACTCACGTAGAGTCGACAGTCTGGCCGCTGCCCAGTTGCAGGCGATATTTCTATTTACAACTACTAGTCCAAGAGATTACTATATTTTACAGTATTGCCAGGTGCTTCATCACCCCGAATGTTTAGCACACAACATTTGACTGTGTCTGGTATGGTGTGTCCTGTTACCTCTTTCATTGTGTTCCTGATGGTCGACCAATAAGATTGTATGTGTGGGCAGCCCAATGCCATTGCAGGAAGGTCCCTTCCTCCCTGCATCCCCTCATGCAGCCCATCTTTGGGCATATACCCATGGCATGTTAAGTCGTCTGGGAGTAGTAGGAGCGATGTAGAAGACATAATTGAACCAGTTTAAAACAGGTTTTGATGGTACTTTCAATGGGTGCTCCCAGTGCCTCTTCCTATTTTCCCTCCTTATATTCCCCAGTGGCAGCCTCCCATTTAGCTCTGAGAGCCAATAGGATGAATGGGGCGTTGTTGACCATTTTTTTGTATATGAGGGAGATAGTTTTGCTACTGAATCATTCCAAGAGGGTACAATCCTCCAGGAAGGTCCCTTCCTCCCTGCATCCCCACATGCAGTACGGACCTCAATCTTGGTGCCTTTCAGTACATTAGAGGCTATGACGTGTGTACATTGGAGGTATTTGAAGCTTTGTTTGTGAGCTAGTGGGTATTGATCTATTGTTTCTGTTATGGTCTTGGGTCTCCTTGCCATACATCTTCCAATTTTGCCTTGTTAATCAGCTTCCATTTTTCGAATCCCTGCAGCTTACCCACCTCTGATAGTAGGCCGCTTGACCAAAGAGGGGTCATTTTGGTTAGTCAGTTTTGCCAGCCTTGAAAGGCGTTGCTTCCCTCCATATGCATACTAATGTCTTGGTGTCGGGTGGGGAGTGTTCAAGCTAGTTTGGAGTTATGGAGTGCCCCTTCATAGCCCTCCTTGCACCATGCAAGTCTGTCAGTCCGTAAGGCTCACTTGTCCTATGGAGCAAACAGCCAATAATTGACTACTGTCAATTGTTAGGCCCAATAATACTTCTGTATATTGGGTAGCCCTATGCCTCAATCATATACTCCTCCAGTTAGCTTCTGGAGCTCTATGCGGAGTGAGACGGTTTCCCCAGAGTAGTAGCAGTAGGGCAGCCTCCATCTTGTGGAAGAATTCTCTGTGTTTCCGATACAGGGGTTTTTGTAAGGCAAAGATTATCCCAGGCAGTGTCATTATTTTGAACATTCAGGCTCACCCCAAGAGAGAGACTGGCAAGGTCTTTCAGTGGTGCACGTCAGCCTTGAAACTCTCCAGGATGGACATCAAGTTTTTTTGGTAGAAAACGCAAGGGTACTTTGTAACATAGACACTTAGATATTTGAACCCCTCACATACTATGGGCATTGGTATTTCTGTCCTCACGACCAGTCATGGAGCATATAATGGCCCTGTGAACCACCACCTGACAGGGCGGCTCTTGCTATGCCACGGGGTGCCCGCACATCGGGACACAGCTGTTTGCATTGACTAGGCGGGAGCTATGACAGCTCCTGCAAGTCAGAGCAAACACTCCGGTTCCAGCGGGCGAGAGCTGTCAAAGTGCTCCACCTGCTGGAAGTGGAAGTTTCATCTCTGTGGGCAGGGGGAGAGATTAAATGATTGCTCTTGCACACAGGGAGCCGTATGTTTAGCAGCACCCTGTGTGCAATAGTAATGCAGGCTCCTGCAGGATGCTGGGAGCCTGCTTGGACTGCAGGGACCTTGAGACTCCCCCTGCAGTCCCATTGCACTCTGGGTGCCCTTGGGCGCACCCAGGAGACATGGCCTGGCCTCGGGGGATGGTAGCCCCGGGACTGAAATCGGGCTGGGAAGGGGGACTGTGTGGACCCCCTCCCCTACTGAATGAAAGATGGGCACCGGGAATGGGGTTCCCTGGGCTGAAATCTGCCTGGGGAAGGGGCCTGCATGGTCCCCCTCCTCTAATAAGTTTACTTAGCGATTCCATGGTGAAAACAATCTGAAATCCTTCATGGAGGTGAATGCATCTCTGATCTAGTGGAGCGCAATCTGTATGTGACTATGACAAGTGGGTTCTCTCCTGGTGAGAGCAGTGTCCATGGTTCTCCTTTTAAATTGCTATTAGTAATCAAATCTCCCGGGAGCTGTGTCCGCTTGGCCCTGCACTGTCCACCTTAGTAGAATGCATATGTCTTCCTGTTCCTCTGCCAGGATGATGGCCAGCTTACCAAAAGGACCACCAGTGCATTTCCCACCAATTTTGGTGGTGCGTTCTTGATGCCGAGGAATATGAGAACATCTCCACAAAACAAAGAAGCACTTACATCATATAGTGAAGCGGAAGGACCCTGGTTTGGTGGAGATTTACATCTTTGTAATCTTGTTGGTCTCTCTATAGGAGGATTCATGTTACCACAGAATTCTGGAGAACAATGCACCTGGAACAATCATGTTGCCAAAATGCACACAAAGTCACTGGTGACATTTCCTTGTGCTCCATTACATAGCTATAGTGTAGAATCGATACTGGACATTTACCCAAGGAGGCAGAAAGAACTCCACTCTGGTAAATATTTTGTGCAAAGCTTTGGACTCTTGTTGGATAAAAAGTGCAGGTGAGGTTCTTTTGTGGCTGAGTCACTCACACAGCTACTGACACACCCACACAGACACTCACAAACCCACTCACAGACACCCTCAGACACTCACTCACTAATGCAACTACTCACAGACCCACTCAGAGACTCATGTACTCACTCACAGACCCACTCAGACACTCACACACCCACTCACAGACCCACTTAGACACTCATGCACCCACTCACAGACCTACTCAGACAATCATGCACCCCCCCACAGACCCTCCCAGACATTCATGTACCCACTCACAGACCCAGTCACACACTCAGGCACTCACTCACAGACTCACCCAGCCCCTCATGCACTCACTCATAGATCCACTTAGACACTCATGCATTCAATCATAGACACATTCAGACAATCAAGTAACTATTCAGAGACCCACTCAGACAGTCATGCGTCAACTCACGGATCTACTTAAAGAGTCATGCATCCACTCACACATCCACTCTTAGGCTCATGCACCTACTCACAGACCCACTCAGAGACACAAGCACCCACTGACAAACCCACTGAGGTAATCGCTCACACACTCAGAGACCCACTCAAAGACTTATGTATGCAGGGTTGTGTGGCTAGAGGGGGTTAGCCGCAGGGCCTGGCTGGCCAACCACCACCACACACAGCCAAAGGCTGTGCATGGTGCACGTTTGGGTAGTCATAGCGGGTTGGGTGTAGGCTAGGCCCTGTGGCCAATCCCCACCACATAGGGCCAAAGGTGGTGGTTGAATTAACATATATTAACTAAAATTACTTTATGTTAAAATTACCTGAAAAAAACAAAGGTTACAGGGACATTATAGTTAGGAAATAGAAATAAAAAAACAGAGAAATTCCCTTACAAAACCAAAGGTCACAGAAACGTTATAGTTAGGATCTGAATTTACTTGCACAAAACAATATACATTCAGCAGTTATAGTTATGGTTATGTCAAGCAACTATAATTTGTGCAGTAAGGTTACTATACTCGCACCCTAACCATTCACTGCTTATTACCTCACATAAGACATCACTCATGACATCTTTGATAACCTCATTGATAATATCAATGTAACATTTGGAGTAAAATTATTGAGAATAAAACTGTGCACGGGGTCATGAGTTAGATTAGGGCATGGATATATATATATATATATATATATATATATATATAAATAACCTATTGGTGGTTGCCACTAGGTAGTTATAATTAGGTCCATGTTTCCATAGGAAAAGTCTTTTTTAATTGCTTATATTTTTGGCACCGTTTGACAAACAAATCTTAATGACATTTTTTTAAAAGAGAGTCACAGTGATTATTGTTTCGCATGGAAAGTTTTGGGGTGATCCGTCAAGTGGGGGCCAAGAAAAAGGGGGCTGAAAAAAAGGTGTGTTTTTGATGTTAATTTCTATAGTATTTCTTAGACATGACTACAGGCTGAACCACTGGATGGAATTACACCAAATTTAGCACAAAGCTAGCTGTCGGTACACAGGTTAGCAGAAAGCTAGCTGTCGGTACACAGATCCCACTTTTGGTTATTTGGTGTGGATCTGTTCAGTAGTTTTTGAGAAATTTAGGGAAATTCAAATTTGTATATCTATGGCCGCGGCGACCTTGCGACTATTTCGTGGAGACTGTAAAATATTCCTGAATATGTGCGACAAAGGGAGTTCTGAGATTGGCTGGTTGCAAATTGACCAGAAAGTTGTGGCGCCATTTTATATACCGGTACATATATGTATGTGTATGTGTGTGTGTGTGGGTGTGTGCACAGGTGTTTGTTTTAGGCAGCTTCCAGGATTGTGTTCTGAAGGAACCACAAATACCCACCAAAAAGGCCTGAAAGCAATGATTGAGAGGGAGCGAAACAGTGCTATGGGATCAGGATGGAAGGAGATGCCACTGCCAGCAAGGACACCAGAAGGCATGTTTGCCAGTTTATCCACCCTTTAGCATGCTAAGTCAGAGTGGACTGCAGCCGGTCCAGTGGTCTCTCTAGGTCATCCACTCCCCAGCTCAGCGTAGGCTGAGTATTGCCTAGAAAGCTCAGACATCTGCTAGCATGACCTGTGGCAAAGCACCGTCCAGCTGCTTCAACCGCCATTAAGTGCACCTAAGCAATACCAATCCAGCTCACTCACCCTCCAGCATGACATACTCTAGAGTCTTGTGTTCTCGGTGCCAAACCAGCATCGGGTCTCCAGTAGAGCATGCATCGAAACCCACACAGCCAGCACTTCTACAGTCTAGGCCAGTGTGCACCGGGTTGTAATAGAGCACAGGAATGACTGGGAAGATACAGCAATGGAAAAAAAAATCCTGCACACCTAATTAGTAAGCTTGTCCACCCTTCAGCATAACATGCTTTGAGGAACTTGCAACATGGTAGAGAAACAAGTTTAAGGCCCGTATTTATACTTTTTTAGTGCCGCATTTGTATTTTGTAAGTTTGCGCCGCTTTTGCGTAAAAAACGACACAAATGCGAAGCTAAAAAAGTATATATACGGGCCTAAGTGTGACATCATTGAGGAAGACTATAAGCATGTAAAGGGAAATATACAAACACAGACATGGTAAGCAACCAGAGCTATCATGAACTCTAATACAACTTTAATTTACATGTTTTATTCATGTTTGGCATGCTTAGGAAGTGTACTCCACTACAAGATATCAAATTGTTGTGCATCTGAACAACAAAATGAACAGTATTGTTACGAGGAACAAAAATATTATAACTTCAATAACTATTAAAATGTTATCTAGCTATTTGTCAAAACAGACCAGAGTGAACTCTGGCGGAACTATTCACAGTATTAACCCCATGAGTGCGGACGTCAACCACTGGCCGATGCCCCTACTACCTCCCTGATGCGGGTCACACCAGGGAGGGGGTTGAAAAATCCTCCTGTGCATTGCACTAGAGATTTTTTTTTATTTAGTCCCCCATCGGGAGACATGGAAGAGCTTCCGTTTCTCCCCCAGAACACCCCACCCTCCTCTTTGTGACGTCAGCGCGCCGTGAGGCATGCTGATGTCACAATCTGTTTCCCCACCAGAGCAGGAAGCAGAGGTAAGGCCGCTTCCTGCTCCAGTGGGGAAAACGGGCCCAAACAAGCCTCCCCACCGTTGGGGAAGGGCTTGTCAGGGATATCACTTGGGGGGTCGTCCCCCTCTGAAAATGCCCTCACCTAGGCATATTTTTTTTTTTAAACAAAGTTTACCCCAGGGGTTAAAAATGTAAAAAAATATATATATGTATATATATATTTTAATGAAATTGACAGGGCTGGGCGACCCCATGTGGGAGCAATTTAATTTAAATAGTTGTATGGTATCCCTAGGTTTTATATATATATATATATATATATATATATATATATATATATATACATATACAGTATATACATATATATATATATATATACATATAAATATATATATACATATATATACATATATATATATATATATATATATATATATATATATATATATATATATAAATATATATATATATTATATATATAAAGATATTCGCCACCAGTTCTCTTACCGTTGCAGCTTGCATCTTCAAAGCAATGCACGTACTTCAACGCATGCATTTCAACTGTAGCTTTTAGGCAGCAATAAAAAAAGTGGCCGAAAACAGGGAGGGGGTTGAAAAATCCTCTGGTGCATTGCACTAGAGTTTTTTTTTATTTAGTCCCCCATCGGGAGACATGGAAGAGCTTCCGTTTCTCCCCCAGAACACCCCACCCTTCTCTTTGTGACATCAGCGCGCCGTGAGGCATGCTGATGTCACAATCTGTTTCCCCACCAGAGCAGGAAGCGGAGGTAAGGCCGCTTCCTGCTCCAGTGGGGAAAACGGGCCCAAACAAGCCTCCCCACCGTTGGGGAAGGGCTTGTCAGGGATATCACTTGGGGGGGTTGTCCCCTTCTGAAAATGCCCTCACCTAGGCATATATATATTTTTTTTTAAGTAAGTTTACCCCAGGGGTTAAAAATGTAAAAATAATATATATATGTATATATATATAAAAATGAAATTGACAGGGCAGGGCGACCCCATGTGGGAGCAATTTATTTTAAATAGTTGTATGGTTTCCCTAGGTTTTATATATATATATATATATATATATATATATATATATATATATATATATATATGTTATATATATAAAGATATTCGCCACCAGTTCTCTTACCGTTGCAGCTTGCATCTTCAAAGCAATGCATGTACTTCAACGCATGCATTTCAACTGTAGCTTTTAGGCAGCAATAAAAAAAGTAAATTAACTCTTGTGATTATGTTTCTGCTACAAAAGGATCTGACTATAGTCCAGTGGCAGTTTTGATGCCATAAAGTGGTGCAGAAGGTCTATATGCCTACTGCAAAGATTAAGGGGGTCATTACAACATTGGCGGTAAAAGGCGCTTACCGCCGTGCAGAAGACCGCCAACACACCGCCGCGGCCGCGGGAGCCCGCCACAGCTATTATGACACACATCACGGAATCCGCCGAAATTCAGACACCCACACAACACCGCCACACCAAAGGTCAGCGATAAACATGCGGAAACAAATCCTCCACCTCCACGCCAACAGAAACACGCCCATGCCATTACGACCCACGAATCCATGCGGCGGTCTTTCAACCGCGGTATTCCATTGGCAGTACACACCGCAGTGCTCAAAATACACACACAGTTCCAAAACACCGTCACATTGGACAATTCAAAATACACACACCTGATACACATACAAACAACACTCCCACACATCCAACACAATATAAAACACACACCCACATCACCCACAAACCCCTACGACCCAAAATTAGAGAGAATGCCATAGAGAGACAGCACAGAATAGAGAACCCCATCACACAGAGGAACACTACACCCTCACCCACACAACATCCACGCACAAAACACCACATACCACTACACTCACCACACTCATCAACACATACACCACCCCACACCTCACCCACACCACCCCATGTCACGCCAAAGACACCCCTGCTTCTCTGAGGAGGAGCTCAGGGTCATGGTGGAGGAAATCCTACGGTTAGAGCCGCAGCTATTTGGCTCACAGGTACAGCACACATCCATAGCCAGGAAGATGGAGCTATGGCAAAGAATAGTGGACAGGGTCAACGCAGTGGGACAGCACCCAAGAAATAGGGAGGACATCAGGAAGAGGTGGAACGACCTACGGGGGAAGGTGCGTTCCACGGTATCCAGACACCACATCGCGGTACAGCGGACTGGCGGCAGACCCCCAGCTCCTCCCCCACAACTAACAACATGGGAGGAGAAAGTCTTGTCCATCTTGCATCCTGAAGGCCTCGCAGGAGTCGTTGGAGGAACGGACACTGGTAAGTCAAATCTTAACTTTCATATCCCCCACCTTACCTGCATGCAATCACCCCCCCCCACCCTCACACCCTCCCCTATCACCCTAACTCCTCACTAATGTACCCATAACACCAACCACCCATCCCAACCCCAAGACCTGCATGACACAACTAAGCATGGATACCCATCACTAAAGCATGCCCACTGCACATTCCCAGAACACCCCCCAACCATCAGCACACAAGCCCCCACACAGGAATGCCTGCACCGGGGTACACGCACACCCAACCATTGCACACCATTACACACACACATGCAAAAATCATGTACTTATACCCCCGCAGGAACCCGAAGGAACGTCATCACACCAGAGGGTCCACACAACACCACTCCACCCCCAGAAGAGGCCCACAGTGACGACAGCAGCTGTAGGAGGAGCAGTATTTGGGGTTCCGGGAGGAGCTCAGGACCATCGCCTCCACCCTGGGCACCATTGTAGGGGTGCTGACGGATATTCAAAAGACGTTGAGGGACACCGTGGCACTCCAAGGGGCCCCTGACACTAGCCACGATGATGAAATGCCCACCACCACCTCCGGCGCTAGTGGACAGGACGCCCAGCCACAGGGCCACCACACCAGCACCCCACCCCCTGCAGACGGAGAACCACCACGAAAGCGGTCCCTGAGATCCAGGAACAGGACAGAGCAAGATGCCAAGACCCCCGCCAGGAAATAAGACTACCCTGATTGTCCCCCCCACTGTCCCAATTTGTCATCCTGTCCAGATTGGAACTGCCCCAGCTCCACTTCCAATGGCCAGATGGGCAATGTACCTGTGAGACTAATAGACTGGACTCTGCCATGGACATTCTTCCACCATAACCCATCCCGATTTCACAGTCCCCCTTCATTTTTCTGCACTTAAATAAACACCCTTGAAACACTAATAAAACTGGAGTCAGTCTATGATTTTGAACTTTGTATCGTCAATTACAGTGTCAAAAAGGGTTACCCATTGGAAGGCCAACATAGCAATGTCACACATCACAAGCCTTTCAAGGGTGCAAGCTGTTGACACGTCGGTTACCACATTTGTGAAACTGAAATGGAAGGGGACAACTCAATTAACAAATAGTGAGTGAAATGTAGGTACAGGATAGAGGTAGATGTGTGAAAGTTAATGTAATGTTAAACCTGAAAATGTACTCACCTGTGTCTCACTGGAAATATTGCTGTATGACTGACTCCCTGTTGTCGTTTTCGTCTTCCTCAGCTTCATCCTCATCACTGTCCACAGGCTCCACAGCTGCAACAACACCGTCATCTGGATCATCCTCCTGCAGAAAAGGCACCTGGCGTCGCAATGCCAAATTATGGAGCATGGAGCAGGCGATGATGATGTCACACACCTTCTTCGGTGAGTAGAATAGGGACCCACCTGTCATATGGAGGCACCTGAACCTGGCCTTCAGGAGGCCGAAGGTGCGTTCGATCACCCTCCTAGTCCGCCCATGGGCCTCATTGTACCGTTCCTCTGCCCTGGTCCTGGGATTCCTCACTGGGGTCAATAGCCACGAAAGGTTGGGGTAACCAGAGTCCCCCAATAGCCAAACACGGTGCCTCTGGAGTTGACCCATCATATCAGGGATGCTGCTATTCCACAGGATGTAGGCGTCATGCACAGAGCCAGGGAACATAGCATTTACCTGCGAGATGTACTGGTCTGCCAAACAGACCATCTGGACATTCATCGAATGATAACTCTTCCTGTTCCTGTACACCTGTTCACTCCTCTGGGGGGGGACCAGAGCTACATGGGTCCCATCAATAGCACCTATGACGTTGGGAATATGTCCAAGGGCATAGAAGTCACCCTTAACTGTAGGCAAATCCTCCACCTAAGGGAAAATGATGTATCTCCTTACGTGTTTCAGCAGGGCAGGCAACACTCTGGACAAAACGTTGGAAAACATAGGCTGGGACATCCCTGATGCCATGGCCACAGTAGTCTGAAATGACCCACTTGCAAGGAAATGGAGCACTGACAGCACCTGCACGTCAGGGGGGATTCCAGTCGGATGGCGGATTGGTGACATCAGGTCTGGCTCCAACTGGGTACATAGTTCCTGGATTGTGGCACAGTCAAACCGGTAGGTCACGATCAAATGTCTTTCTTCCATTGTCAACAGGTCCACCAGCGGTCGGTACACCAGAGGATTCCGCCATCGTCTCATATGTCCCAGCTGACGGTGCCTAAGAAGGACAACAGCAAAGAACCAGTCACTATTCCTCCAGGTATGTACCCACAGTTACACACAAGACTACACCACTCACAAAACCCCTTTCTGTATGTGTGTTGATTATAGGCCTAGCTATGTGTGACGCAGTAGCAAATGAAGCCATGCGGGCCCCTGAAATGGCAGCTGCCTGACCTCTAAAATGGGACAATGGAATTGTGGGGTAACTGCGCTGGCGTTGGACACCGTCGCGGTAGGCGGTCGTAGAGCGCGGCGCAATGCTGCATTGGTTAACATTGGACCCTATGGGTCCCAGGAGCCAATGAACAGGTGCACCGGCGGTGATGATGCGCCCCGCCGCGGACATCACCGCTGCGGACGTCACAGCCATTTTCTATCTCTTCAATCACTAGATACCTGACCTTCGACAGGAGAGGACCTACACTGCTAGTGCTGCTATGACCTTGGTCTGGAAGCGACGATGGCTGCTGCGTCTGGGGAAAGGGCCCCTGCCTTCACTGCACAGGAGTTGGAGAAACTTGTGGATGGGGTCCTCCCCCAGTACATGCTACTCTACGGTCCTCCAGACCAACAGGTCAGTACACAGGGAGCACGTTGGATGGGCTATGCCTGGGTGGAGAGGGCTGGTTGGAAGAGAGAAGGGTGCAGAGTTCATAGAACATAAATGCATGGGAATGAATGGGCCACATGGCCAGAGTAGGGAGGGGGCCACTCACATTGACGGTGCAGTAGGTAATGACTGTTCCTCTTTCCTTGTGCATGTCATGTAGGTCAGCGCCCACCAGAAGAGGGACATTTGGCGTAGCATCGTCAAGGAAGTCCGGACCCTGGGGGCCCACCAGCGACGGGGCACCCACTGCCGTAAGAGATGGGAGGACATTTGCCGCTGCAGCAAGAAGACGGCGGAGGCTCAGCTGGGGATGGCCTCCCAACGTGGGAGGGGTGCCCATCACACCATGACCCCCCTGATGTTCCGGATCCTGGCGGTGGCCTACCCGGAGTTGGATGGGCGCTTAAGGACATCACAGCAGACACAAGGGGGTGAGTACAACCTCATTCTTTGGATTTTGCGTGCAGTGGAGGTGTCTGGGTGGGGGAGGTGGGCAGTGGGTGTCCCTAGGCCAGGGCGAGTTAGGTAGGCAAGGCCCCCCGCCATGTGGCACTCTACCCCAGCTCAGAACAGTGGCAAGTTGATGTATAGTTGCCCCTTTGCCATCCATGTGCGCAGATTTCTACCATTGCCATGTAGGCCATATCCCAGAAATTGCATGTGCAGAGGGCAGGAGCAGGGCGTAATGCATGGGGCTGCTGCGTCTGTCTTGTCCGCCAACGGTAGCGGTATGCCATGCACTCAAACTCTCTTTCTTCTGTCTCCCCCCCTTTTCCTGCTCTCCCTGTCCTTTTTTACATCAGCATCATCAGACGGAGGTACAGTGGCACCGGAGCACGAGGGAGCTGCATCCCACATGGCCATGGAGGGCCACACCACAGACTCTGAATGCACCAGTGGGCCGGAGGGTGAGGGGAGCTTCACGTCGGCCACAGGATCACCAACCAGCGACACTGACTCGTCCGCCGATGTGAGCTCCCCTGTGGTGGCGGCACCATCTGTGCACCCCACTTCTACAGGTACAGCCGCCACCTCCCCTACCAGCACCGCCCTCCCCGCAGCCCCTCAGCGTTCGCCCCGTGCCCGCTCACCCAGGAGGGTGGGCATCACCTTCGCCCCAGGCACCTCAGGCCCTGCCCCTGTCACCCCTGCTGCCCTCAGTGAGGAGGCCATTGACCTCCTCAGGTCACTCACTGTTGGGCAGTCTACCATTGCGAATGCCATCCAGGGTGTAGAACGAGAGTTGCAACACGGTAATGCATTCCTGGAGGGCATTCATTCTGGTCAGGCTGTCCTTCAGCGAACCCTGCAATCTCTGGCCTCAGCACTGATGGCAGCCATTGTCCCTGTTTCCAGCCTCCCCCCTCCAACTTCCTCCACCCAGACCCAATCCCCTGTACCCCAGCCCATCCCAAGCACACCTACAGACCAGCATGCACACAAGTCAGCACCCCAAAGTAGCTCAAGCAAACATAGGCACCACACACACCACAGGCACTCACACAAGCATCACACCCATACAGACACAGCAACATCCACTGTCTCCACTGTGTCCCCCTCCTCCTCTTCTCCCTCCTCCCTCCCAGTCTCGTCTACACACACACCTGCATGCACCACATCTACAGGCACTAGGACTCGCACCAGGATACCCAGCACCAGAAGCCGCTCACCTGCACTCACCACCCCCACTGCCATTTTCACGTCCCCTGTGTCCTCTCCCAGTGTGTCTGTGACGCCCCCTCCCAAAGTACCCAAACGCCGGCAATCACTCACCCAACATCCATCCACCTCACGACAGCCTCCAGTACCTGCACCCAAAACACCTAAAGTGACACCTCCTACAACCACCTCCTCTTCCTCCACTCCCAGACCCCCTCCAACCACCCATCCCAGTGTCCATCAGAACCTGTCCCTAAGTCAAATTGACCTTTTTGCCCCCCCTCCAATTCATCAGTCCAGTCGTAGCGCCTCAGCCAAAAAGCCTCCAGTAACAGTTGTGCGTGTTCCAGGTTTTTGGAGTGCACCGTCCACCAGGGCAGGCAGTAGGACCCGGAGCCAAGGCACTGCAGCCCACCCCCTGTAAAGGCTCTCAAATTGGAGAGTGGACGACGGGACCGTGTCAAGACTCCTGGTGGGACTACAACTGAAATGGGATCGAAGGTGTAACTCCAAAAAAGGTGGGGAAGGTCCAGAGGAAGTCTCCCCAGCCTGTTGTGAGTGTCACGGCAGAGAAGTGCGCCATCATTTCCGGCGGTCCAGACACAACCACCAGCACCATCGTTACTGGTCAGGAGACCACCGCCAGAGTCACAGCCCAGGAGGGCCCAAGTATCGTTACTGGTCAGGAGACCACCGCCGGAGTCACAGCCCAGGAGGGCCCAAGTATTGTTACTGGTCAGGAGACCACCGCCGGAGTCACAACCCAGGAGGGCCCAAGTATCGTTACTGGTCAGGAGACCACCGCCGGAGTCACAGCCCAGGAGGGCCCAAGTATCGTTCCTGGTCAGGAGACCACCGCCGGAGTCACAGCCCAGGAGGGCCCAAGTATCGTTACCGGTTAGGAGACCACCGCCGGAGTCACAGCCCAGGAGGGCCCAAGTATCGTTACCGGTCAGGAGACCACCGCCGGAGTCACAGCCCAGGAGGGCCCAAATATCGTTACCGGTCAGGAGACCACCGCCAGAGTCACAGCCCAGGGGGGCCCAAGTATCGTTACGGGTCAGGAGACCACCGCCGGAGTCACAGCCCAGGAGGGCCCAAGTGTCGTTACTGGTCAGGAGACCACCGCCGGAGTCACAGTCCAGGAGGGGCCAGGATGCCACAGCCCCGCTGGGCAACGATGAATCGTCATGCCACACACCAATGTCCAGTGTGGAAATCGTCATGCCACACACCAATGTCCAGTGGAGATCGTCATGCCACACACCAATGTCCAGTGTGGAGATCGTCATGCCACACACCAATGTCCAGTGTGGAGATCGTCATGCCACACACCAATGTCAGCATCAGAACCGCCATGTCAAAGCACAGCTGAACAGGGCACAGACCGCCATGTCAAAGCACCGCTGAACAGGGCACAGACCGCCATGTCAAAGCACCGCTGAACAGGGCACAGACCGCCATGGCAAAGCACCGCTGAACAGGGCAAAGACCGCCATGGCAAAGCACAGCTGAACAGGGCACAGACCGCCATGGCAAAGCACCGCTGAACAGGGCACAGACCGCCATGTCAAAGCACCGCTGAACAGGGCACAGACCGTGTAGGTATGAATAGGCCGCCACATCAGGCATCCTTATCCCATGTGCAGCTGGGACAGTGACAGGACAGGAACTTTCACGGGGAGACTCATCCAGTCTGGGCACCAGTCCCACCCAGTACCAGTAGAGAACTGCATCTACTTGAGAGACTGTGGCTTTGCACTCCCCAGGATACATCAATGGGCATGGAGCCCCGTCGTGGATCTGGCTTTGCATTCATGTGGCTGAGGTGCCCCCCCTTCCCTTCCTCCTGAGGTGCCTGTACTGTTTCTATCTGATGCCCCGGCAGTGTTCTCTCGGATTTTGGTCAGGTATCTATTTTGGGCCTCGCCCATGCATTTTTGGACTGTTGGTGCACGGACATTGTTGTGTACATATCTGCACTACTTCTTGTATTGTATATATATTTATGACAGATTTCTAGATATATATCAGTATATTTTTGTATGACATGTATATTGGCACATTACAATGTTTAACCGCAATTCGCTTTGTCTTTGCATTCTTCCGGGGGGATTGTGGGTTGTTCATGTGATATTTTTGACTGCATTGGTGTGTATGTTGTGATATGCGACGGTGGGGGTGGGGGTGTTTGATGGGTGCCCTCCTAACTTTTGCCTCCCCCTTCCCCCGTGTCGTAGGTGCAGTACTCACCGGTATCTTCGGCGCCTACGTCGCTGTTGGTCGTAGAGGAGCAGAAAGACAAGGGCAGGTAGTATATGGAGTTCCGGCTCCATGGAGTCATCGTTCCTCGTGGAGTGTGTTCAGGTGAGCGTTTTCCCATAGCAAAAGGTGTTTCTGCCATGTTTTTATCCGCGGTGAATCCGCCCCGGAAAAGGTGGCGGATTGGTGTGTTCTGATACTATGGGCGGTACATTGTCTCCCGCCTGTCTGTTGGCGGTGATCGCCACGCTGCTTGTCTGTACCGCCGTGGCGGGCGGTGTGTTAAAGTGGCTGTCTTTGTTGGCGGTTTCCGCCAGGGTCATAATTCCCTTTTTTTGTCCGCTGGCCTGTTTGCGGTCTTACCGCCGCTTTAACACTGTCCGCCAGGGTTGTAATGACCCCCTAAATCTGTATTTTATGTAAATAGCTGAGTGGATTAGTAAAGCCAGCCATTACCCACGTTATGATACAAATGAAATGTATGTGCAAGGGGGGCTATGGAGAGATGAAGGACACCTTTGATAGGTGGTAGTGAGGGAAGCCAAGGAGGAGCTAACGACTGTGAAGATTGATATGTGACAAGGTGAAGAAATAGTGTGCCTTTTTTGTTTTTTTGAGTGTCTTGAGAGAACGTGCTGATTGAGGGAAGAAGCGAAAGTAAGGTGATTGACCTTTACTGTTACACGCATCACACACATACCCACCAGCAATTTTGTTACTGTCTACATAGGCTAGTGTTTTAGAGCGAGATTTTAGCCAATAGCAGAGATGGCGTCTTGTGGGATGACTGCTGCTCAAGCCCTAACTCGGGTTATAGAGGAGAGCTCTGAAGTAGGATCAGAGACTGAGACAGCAGATACTGAAACAGCATCTGAGGGATAGGACAATGGCGCAGACTCTGGGAGTGATTTTTCCAACAACTTCTCTTCCAGTGATTCTGAGGGAGGGGATGAGGACAGTCCTGCTGTCCCTTCGCAAGTACAGTCTGTGCAGAGGGACAATAGTGGGTTAGCCCAACCCAGAGGGCAAGTGCATGTGGCGGCAAGCACAGAGAAAGTGCTCTCCTGGGAGCCCCCCAATTTAGTTCAGCACCAAATTCCACTGCCCAAATCATATTATGGAGACATCAACATTATCTATCACAAAACAACCTGGTTTTGTAAGGCAGGTACCTGCGTTTCTGGTCCTGGGCTTGTCGGCCATATAGGGAAACCTACCAAACACAGATATTTCTGGAAACTAGACACCTGGGGAAGTCCACTGAGGTGTGACTTGTGTGAATTCCCAAAGTTTTCTTACCAAGAATACCCTGCAAAGGTGAAATGTTGAATAAAAATTCTATTTTTTCTTGCATTTCTGTCACACAAGCTACAGGAATATGCTGGGATCCACAAAATTCATACCACCCAGTGTTTCCCAACCTGTCCTGATAAAAACGCTACCCCACTTGAGTGCCTGTACCTAGTGCCTGCATCAGGAATTGATCACCCACGGGTCAACAGTTACCCTCATGTAAGGACTAACATAGACCCTGTGATCCATTCCTGACACGGGCACTAGGCCTACCCACACAAGTGAGGTACCATTTGTATTGGGAGACTTAGGGGAATGCTGGGTGGAAGGACATTTGTGGCTCCTCTCTGATTCCAGAACTTTCTATCACCGAAATGTGAGGAAAAAGTGTTTTTTTGTGTCAAATGTTGAGGTTTGCAAAGGATTCTGGGTAACAGAACCTGATTAGAGCACCACAAGTTACCCCATTCTGAATTTCCCTAGATGTCTAGTTTTCTAAAATGTATAGGTTTGCTAGGTTTCCCTAGGTGCTGGTTGAGCTAGAGGCCAAAGACCACATCCAGGCACTTTGCAAGAAACAGGTCAGTTTTCTTTGGGAAAATGTGATGTGTCCATGTTGTGTTTTGGGGGCATTTCCTGCCACGGGCACTAGGCCTACCCACACAAGTGAGAAGACTTGGTGAAATGCTGAGTGGAAGGACATTTGTGGCTCCTTTCAGATTCCAGAACTTTTCAGCACCCAAATCTGAGGGAAAAGTGTTTTTTTGCCAAATGTTGAGGTTTGCAAAGGATTCTGGGTAACAGAACCTGGTGAGAGCCCCACAAGTCACCTCATCCTGGATTCCCCTAGGTGTATAGTTTTAAGAAAAGCACAGGTTTGGTAGGTTTCCCTAGGTGCCGGCTGAGCTAGAGGCCAAAATTCACAGCTAGACGCTTTCCAAAAAACACATCAGATTTTAATGTAAAAATGTCATGTGCCCATGTTGCATTTCCTGTCGTGGGCAGTAGGCCTACCCTCACAAGTGAGGTGCCATTTTTATCAGCAGACTTGTGGGACCACAGAATAGAAGTACAAGTGTTATTGCCCCTTGTCTTTCTTTACATTTTTTCCTTCCAAATGTAAGACAGTGTGTAAAAAAGAAGTCTATTTGAGAAATGCATTGTAATTCACATGCTAATATGAGGACCCCAGAATACAGAGATGTGTAAATAGCCACTGCTATTCAACACCTTATCTTGTGCCGATTTTGGAAATACAAAGCTTTGCTTGATACCTATTTTTGACTCTTTATATTTTACCAAATGAATTGCTGTATACCAGGTATACAATGAAAACCCATTGCAAGGTGCAGCTCATTTAATGGCTCTGGGGACCTAGGGTTTTTGATGAACCTACAAGCCCTATATATCCCTGCAACCAGAATAGTCCAGCAGACGTAACAATATATTGCTTTAAAAAATCTGCCATAGCTGGAAAAAGGTTATGGAAGAAAACTTGGACAGAAATGGCTCTTTTTTTCACCTCAATTTCAATATTCTTTTATTTTAGCTGTTATTTTCTGTAGGAAAACCTTGAAGGATCTACACAAATTACCCTTTGCTGAATTCAGACTTTTGTGTACTGTTAAGAAATGTTTAGCTGTTTGGGATCCAGTGTTGGTTTCATACCCACTTCTGTCACTAATTGGAAGGAGGCTGAAAGCCCAAAAAATAGTAAAAATGGGGTATGTACCAGTGAAATGCCAAAATTGTGTTGAAAAATGTGTTGTTTTGATTCACGTCTGCCTGTTCCTGAAAGCTGGGAAGATGGTGGTTTTAGCACCACAAACCCTTTGTTGATGCCAAAACACATGCTTACTTCTGCAGCCCTTTTTTCCCATTTTTTTGAAGAAAAAAAAATACATTTTTGTCGTATTTTGGCTAATTTCTTGATCTCCTCCAGGGCAACCCACAACCTCTGGGTACTTTTAGAATCCCTAGGATGTTGGAAAAAAAGAAGGCAAATTTGGCATGGATTGCTTATGCGGACAAAGAGTTATGAAGGCCTAAGCACAAACTACCCTAAATAGCCAAAAAAGGGCTCAACCTTGAGGGGTGGCAGCAGCTAAGGGGTTAATTTACACATATGAGTAATTTACTCTTGTAAGTTTACTCTTATACTTTCTATCTTGTGCTATTCACAAAATCTGAGTGTACAGTTGCTCTAAAGTGTAGACTTACACCTCCTCATCGACTGAAAATTGGGATTGAGTGTACATTACAACTGTAAAAAAGAAAGATTATTAAGTCAAAGCAGCACACACAACCAACCATTGATATTGAAACACCAACAATACTGAAATATATGAGCTAAAGTACCTCTTGCTGTGCTTGGTAAGGATATTGCAGGCCACTGAGTATTTTCACGATCATACAGAGAAACAGGGTGGATGGCTGAGTTTATTTATAAGGTCAAGGAACTCTGAGGTGACTTGAAATATCATTTTTATGTACAACAGAGGGTATTTTATTCCTTATAACACATGATCACAACACCAGCCTTTCCACATAACCTTTCAAATCCCTGATGTTTGGCCCTTTAATGTTCACGGCATACAAGGATATTATAAGCTGAGTGTTTAGGGTGAAATTAAAGCAGTTAATAATTGTTTTCAAAAACATAGAGTCAGTTTAAAGTTGGTCAGATTACAACATGTTATGGTTTAGATTGCACAGAAACATAAATAGATTCTATCTTTCCTGCAATTATCTATAAAGTGTGAAAAAAGAAACTGTTGCCATAAATATTTTCTTTCTACTAAGTTTTCTTTTTAGAAAAGGGTATCAGAAGAAGGACATGCCAGGTACAACTGTCCTTGTTTAAACTGCAGCTCCTTGATCTGTCTTTCACTCTGGCTGCTAGCTCTAGCAGCAGGCATTGTGGCCTCAGAACTCAATTGAAATAGGTAATTAGAGTTGAAGAGTTACGCCATTAGTTTATTTGCAGTGACAACTAGAGATGCCACAAGTTGACTAATAAGAAAATTAAACATGGGCTTTTATACTGGAATTGTAGGGTCCCATATATTATAAATTCCCAAATTCAGACTGATGGTGGTTAAGGGACACATTAGAGACTCTAATGGCGGACAGTAAAAATATAGGAGACAGAGAAGATGCGGAAGAAAGGAGGAAAGGAGAAGATGGAGGAGAGAATGTGGGCATACAATGGGAAGGGCAAAGCTTGTGTAGCAGGTCTTAAGCTACGAATAAAGTTTGAACACGTGTGTTTTTAGCTTGTTGGGGAACTTGAGTTATGATCTTACCATCTAAGATTTACAGGAAGTGAAATTCAGAGTGCTGGTGCCATACCCAAAAAAAGACTGGTTCACAGCTAATGTGGTTCTGTGTGTCACAAACGTGACAGATATCCCTTCTGCCTGAGACATTCCTTTACTTAGCTCCGTTACCTTCCCTGAACATCACCAATGGGTGATGCATTATTGTGTTGTTACTACAGCTTGGAGCAATTTCCCCGATGAGATGGAGAAACTACCACTCAGGCTTCTTTCTGAATATATAAAGATCTCTGCTTATTGAGTATCCTATGTCAAATATTGGACACACTCCGAAACAATTTTTTCATTTCTTTTCTGGTCCTACTGAATGAAAGACCAAAATTTCACTACTGCATCACGAAATGTCAGAAAGCATTCATCTTGCACTCTGAATCCAAAGGAGTGATGCTCTCTTTTGCACTTAAAAGCACCCATCGTTAACTACACACAATAAGAACGTCAGCCAATAGTAGAAAGGTGACACAATAATGTAATATGAAAGAAAACAAAGATACTGTGGGCCGTATTTATACTCTGGTTGCGCCGAATTTGCGTCGTTTTTTTCGACGCAAATTCGACGCTAAACTAACGCCAACTAACGCCATATTTATACTATGGCGTTAGACGCTTCGGGCGCCAAAGTGCCCGGAGTGAGCGTCATTTTTTAGCGTGAACCCCTTCCTTGCGTTAATGATATGCAAGGGAGGCGTTCCCGTCTTAAAAAATGACTCCCAGGCCTTTACGTGGAATTTATACTCCCGGGCAAAAATGACGCCCGGGAGTGGGCGTGGCCAAAAACGGCGCATTTGCGCCGCTTTTTAACGCCTGGGTCCGGGTAGGCGTTAAGGGGCCTGTGGGCTCAAAATGAGCCCAGAGTGCCCTCCCCTGCCCCCAGGTACCCCCCCTGCCACCCTTGCCCACCCCAGGAGGACACCCAAGGACGGAGGGACCCATCCCATGGACATTAAGGTAAGTTCAGGTAAGTTTTTTTTTTTTTTTTTTTTGTGGCATAGGGGGGCCTGATTTGTGCCCCCCTACATGCCACTATGCCCAATGACCATGCCCAGGGGACAGAAGTCCCCTGGGCATGGCCATTGGGCAAGGGGGCATGACTCCTATCTTTACAATGATAGGAGTCATGTTGATGGGGGATGGGCGTCGTAAAAAAATGGCGCAAATCGGGTTGAGGCGATTCTTTTGCCTCAACCTGACTTGCCCCATTTTAAGACGCCCTAACGTCATTTTTTCCCAACGTCGGCGCTGCCTGGTCTACGTGGTTTTTTTCCACGCAAACCAGGCAGCGCCGGTCCGCTTGCGCCGGCTAACGCCATTCCATAAATACGGCGCCCGCATGGCGCTTCAGAATGGCGATAGACGGCGCTAAATTTTTTGACGCTAAACTGCGTTAGCGCAGTTTAGCGTCAAAAAGTATAAATATGGGCCTGTATGTCATCAATTGGGCATATCATTTTGTTAGCAACTGACAAGTCTAGGTGGATGTCTAAAGGCAAGATGAGATATCTTAAAAATACATCATTAAGGTGCTGCATCTAATATTAATGGGACAAATATATATATAAAAAGTATTTCTAGGTAACCAACACTGTGTTATGGTCTGATGTTTATATTCCTGAAATTGAATAGATTTTTATTTGGGTTAACCCTCCTCATATACTGATTAGCTATCTTATGCATTCCAAATATGCTCTCACTAGTTCTGCACCAGGACATTGTTTTAAAAAAACAACTTTTTATTAGTTTTGCATAAGGAGAACACAAACAGACATACAATACAGTTTCACAGCAGGTAGGATCGGCATAGCAGTTCAACGTCGGTGGAAGTTCACACAAGCAGAATGTGGAGTCCAATTAACACTGTATACATCCATATTCTATTCATGTGCTCTACACAGGTACATTTCACTCTTTTCCATATCCTATGTAGGTTCTCCATGAGGACCATACCTGTTCCCATTTTTCACCATTCATGCACCAGTCCATATCTTGTTGCCACTCACGTAGAGTCGACAGTCTGGCCGCTGCCCAGTTGCAGGCGATATTTCTATTTACAACTACTAGTCCAAGAGATTACTATATTTTACAGTATTGCCAGGTGCTTCATCACCCCGAATGTTTAGCACACAACATTTGACTGTGTCTGGTATGGTGTGTCCTGTTACCTCTTTCATTGTGTTCCTGATGGTCGACCAATAAGATTGTATGTGTGGGCAGCCCAATGCCATTGCAGGAAGGTCCCTTCCTCCCTGCATCCCCTCATGCAGCCCATCTTTGGGCATATACCCATGGCATGTTAAGTCGTCTGGGAGTAGTAGGAGCGATGTAGAAGACATAATTGATCCAGTTTAAAACAGGTTTTGATGGTACTTTCAATGGGTGCTCCCAGTGCCTCTTCCTATTTTCCCTCCTTATATTCCCCAGTGGCAGCCTCCCATTTAGCTCTGAGAGCCAATAGGATGAATGGGGCGTTGTTGACCATTTTTTTGTATATGAGGGAGATAGTTTTGCTACTGAATCATTCCAAGAGGGTACAATCCTCCAGGAAGGTCCCTTCCTCCCTGCATCCCCACATGCAGTACGGACCTCAATCTTGGTGCCTTTCAGTACATTAGAGGCTATGACGTGTGTACATTGGAGGTATTTGAAGCTTTGTGTGTGAGCTAGTGGGTATTGATCTATTGTTTCTGTTATGGTCTTGGGTCTCCTTGCCATACATCTTCCAATTTTGCCTTGTTAATCATCTTCCATTTTTCGAATCCCTGCAGCTTACCCACCTCTGATAGTAGGCCGCTTGACCAAAGAAGGGTCATTTTGGTTAGTCAGTTTTGCCAGCCTTGAAAGGCGTTGCTTCCCTCCATATGCATACTAATGTCTTGGTGTCGGGTGGGGAGTGTTCAAGCTAGTTTGGAGTTATGGAGTGCCCCTTCATAGCCCTCCTTGCACCATGCAAGTCTGTCAGTCCGTAAGGCTCACTTGTCCTATGGTGCAAACAGCCAATAATTGACTACTGTCAATTGTTAGGCCCAATAATACTTCTGTATATTGGGTAGCCCTATACCTCAATCGTATACTCCTCTAGTTAGCTTCTGGAGCTCTATGCGGAGTGAGACGGTTTCCCCAGAGTAGTAGCAGTAGGGCAGCCTCCATCTTGCGGAAGAATTCTCTGTGTTTCCGATACAGGGGTTTTTGTAAGGCATAGATTATCCCAGGCAGTGTCATTATTTTGAACATTCAGGCTCACCCCAAGAGAGAGACTGGCAAGGTCTTTCAGTGGTGCCCGTCAGCCTTGAAACTCTCTAGGATGGACATCAATTTTTTTTGGTAGAAAACGCAAGAGTACTTTGTAACATAGACACTTAGATATTTGAACCCCTCACATACTATGGGCATTGGTATTTCTGTCCTCACGACCAGTGAATGCCACATTACTAGGTACATAAGGGACTTCTGGCAGTTTATGGTGTACCCTGTGAAGGTGCCCAAGATGTGGAGCATCTGCATGAGTCGTGGGGTAGTAAACATCAGGTCTGTGGCATACAGCAAGATGCCATCTGCATTTAGGGATATCTGCTCCTCCCATGTCTCCCCCTCAATTGATCCCCCAAAACCAGCAGATCGCCCATAATCCACACCACCAAGGGCTCCAAAGCCAAGGCGAACACTAAAAGGGAGAGTGGGCATCCCTGTCTCATACCCCAATGCAATTTGAAGGTGCGTGACGTTGCCCCATTAACTCTAACTTGGTCCTCTGATTCCTAGTACAAGAGGCCGATCCACTCCAAGAAGTAAGGGCCAAACCTGAAGCGTTCCAGCACCGCATACATATATTTCCATTTTAGAATGGTGAAGGCCATAGATGCATCCATTGAGAGGACTTATGTGGATATTTTGTCTGATGCGCCAGCCAACACACCAAAGATGCATCGAACGTTTAGTCTGGTTCTTCTATCAGGCATAAAGCCTGATGGGTCAGGGTGAATCAAAGTGGACACAACATGTCTAAGTCTGTTTCAGAGAAGCTGGGCCAGGACTTTGATCTCCACATTTAGAAGGGATATAGGCCCGTACGATCAACATAGGTCTGGAGGTTTATTTGCTTTGTGTCTCACCACTATGGTGCCATAGATTTGGTCCCTTGGGATTGTCCCTGTGGCCTTGGTTCAATTTTTGAGTAAGTGAGGTGCCTCTTTGCTGGCTAGACTCTCTAACATTTCTTTTTGGTCTACCAATAATGTATGTGTTTTAGTGTCCCTAAGGAACTCCTGTGTGTCATGTTGTGGAACAGTGTCCCTGGTCTCATAGGGCTTGGAGTAGTAAGTTGCAAATTCTTCTACTATGTCCACCGCCATGCTTCTGACCTCCCCGCTATCAGCCATAAGCCAGCGCACCCAGCTGCAAGCCTGATCTCTCTTTTCGAACCATGCCAGGAGCTTCCGGATTTGTCCCTGACCTTATAGAGTCTCCTTTATGTCAGAATATAGGTTTTACCTGCTGTGCCTTTTGGCCAGGTCCCTATGTTCTCTTTCATTGAGTCTAAGGGTATGGGCAACTGTCTCGTTCTCCTCCCCAGATAGTTTTGGATCTAAATCTATGATCTCTTTTTCCAAGCAGTCCATTTCGGCCCTTGCTTCTTTCTTTTTTCCCTGCAGTCAGGGAGTAGGTTTGGCCCTTTAGCATGGTTTTATATACATCCCAGATGCTTGTAGATAAATCTACTGATCCCTCATGGTCCTTAAATTAATTGTCTGTTAGCTGTCTTAGGTTTATCACAATTTTGTTGTCCTTCATGTATCATGGGTTCACTATTTTCGGGCCTGTGTTTTTTCGGGAGTCACTTCTCAATTCCACAACAAAAGGTACACTGTTCCTGGCTGTAGGGTGAACAATTAAAGTTTAGGAGCTAGAACCCTCACACACCCAAGAGGGTGTCATGTTTCATCATCGGGAAGCTCCTCGTCAGACCGGCCGGTGCAATGTCTGACGGGCTCCCCCTTTTCTTGACCAGATCCTAGGGGAAGGTGACAATTTCCCAATACTCTAGGCTTTTCTTAAGTGGTCGAGCATTATTCTCTGATTCCACTTAATAGTGTTTTTTAATCTTGATCGTAACCCCTCTGGATAGATATTAAACAGAATAAGTTTAGGGGTTTCTAATCAATCTTAAATTCCGTTCACTCTCCTGCCAGTTACAGTGTCTGACCTTCACAACTTCAACGGCAGCCACCACATACCAAAAAAGATCTCCGGCAAAGAGCCCCCGAAAGGGGAGCCCGTCAGACATTGCACCGGCCGGTCTGACGAGGAGCTTCCCGATGATGAAGCATGACACCCTCTTGGGTGTGTGAGGGTTCTAGCTCCTAAACTTTAATTGTTCACCCTACAGCCAGGAACAGTGTACCTTTTGTTGTTGATTACATGTATAGGGAGCATGTACACTGGACCTTTAATTCTCCCGATCCCTCTCTTTGTTGATACTTCTCAATTCCAGCCTCACTGGTGAGTGGTCGGATATACCTTGGACAAGGTATTTCACTTCAGTTATTCTGGTTAGGTGAGTGTGGTGTGTGAAGTTATGCAGGGGCGTAGCTGGATCTGTAAGATTAGGGGGGTGTGAGCTTCAGATTTTCCAACGATCAGGCTTGTCATATAATGTATCAGTACATTAAATGACAAGCAGGGTGCATGAAAGGGCCTAGGGGGCAGTGGAAAGGGAGAGGAATGTGGATTGGTAGTAGTAAAAAGAGAGAAAACACAATATTTTGAGGACTTTCAAAACAGAGAGGGAGAGAGTGTGTGTGCGTTTTTGTCTGTGACTATGAAACATACCTGGTGAAATCCGACTGACATTTCACAATACCCGACTGAAAGCACCTGTACCCAACTATTTATCAGAAAACACATTTATTACGGAGATATAAAGTCTCAAACACCTCCCGAAGATACACCCCTGAAGATATGATCTAAGTGTAAGGCGCTGTTATGTTCTCTCAAGAGAAATGTGTATTGATGCTCCTCCGGGGGGCGAAGGCACCATGTGTTCACTAGTTTAGGGAACTCCTTGAATGCTGCTAGTGTGGATGTCGTTTTGGGTCATGTGGCTTGGGTGACTCTGTCTAATGCCTCGGACATGACAGAAATATTGGGGGTCATTACAACATTGGCGGTATAAGGTGCTTACCGCCGTGCAGAAGACCGCCAATACACCGCCGCGGCCGCGGTAGACCGCCACAGCTATTATGACACACATCACGGAATCCGCCGAAATCCAGACACCCACACAATACCGCCACACCAAAGGTCAGCGATAAACATGCGGAAACAAATCCTCCACCTCCACGCCAACAGAAATACGCCCATGCTATTACGACCCACGAATCCACGCGGCGGTCTTTCAACTGCGGTACTCCATTGGCGGTACACACCACCGCGCTCAAAATACACACACATCTACAAAACACTGCCACATTGGACAATTCAAAATACACACACCTGATACACATACACACACCACTCCCACACACCCAACACAATATTAAACACACACCCACATCACCCACAAACCCCTACGACCACAATTCAGGAACGAAGGCCAGAGAGATAGCACAGAACAGACAACCCCATCACACAGACGCACACAACACCATCAGCCACGCAACATCCAAGCACAAAACACCACATACCACTACACTCACCACACTCATCAACACATACACCACCCCACACATCACACACACCACCCCATGTCACGCCAAAGACACCCCGGCTTCTCCGAGGAGGAGCTCAGGGTCATGGTGGAGGAAATCATCCGGGTAGAGCCACAGCTATTTGGCTCACAGGTACAGCACACATCAATAGCCAGGAAGATGGAGCTATGGCAAAGATAGTCGACAGGGTCAACGCTGTGGGACAGCACCCAAGAAATAGGGAGGACATCAGGAAGAGGTGGAACGACCTACGGGGGAAGGTGCGTTCAACGGTATCCAGGCACCACATCGCGGTACATCGGACTGGCGGCGGACCACCACCTCCTCCCCCTCAACTAACAACATGGGAGGAGCAAGTCTTGTCCATCTTGCATCCTGAGGGCCTCGGAGGAGTCATTGGAGGAACGGACACTGGTAAGTCAAATCTTAACTATCATAACCCCCACCCTACCTGCATGATATCACACCCCCCCACCATCACACCCTCCCCTATCACCCCAAATCCTCACCTATCTACCCATGACACCAACCACCCATCCTAACCCCAAGCCCTGCATGACATAAATAAGCATGGACACCCATCACCAAAGCATGCCCACTGCACAGACCCAGAACACCCCCCAACCATCAGCACACAAGCCCCCCCACAGGAATGCCTGCACTGGGGTTCACGCACACCCAACCATTGCACACCATGAAACACACACATGCAATAATCATGTACTTATACCCCGCAGGAACCCTGAAGGAACGTCACCACCAGAGGGTCCAGACAACACCACTCCACCCCCAGAAGAGGCCCATAGTGACGACAGCAGCTCTGCCCCAGCCCGGACCATCGTGGGCCTCGGGACAGTCGGTTCCCCTTGCCCAGCCACAGCCTAACACCGAGCTTCCACCCTCTGGTAACACCAGCACAGCACCCACCCAGCGGGCCCAAACCTCCCTACCCAGGACAGGTCAATCAGCGGTGTGTCCACCACTACAGGGCACCCAGGCTAACCCACCACCCCAACAACAACAGGGACCTCGGGCAGTGGTAGCGGGCACACGGTCCAGGGGACGGAGGCCCAGGAACATAGGGGAACCGGGAGGGCTGCTGTGCGACAGAGGGAGGACAGGCCAAAGGAACCCACTCTCAACGAGGCCCTCTCCTCCATCATGGGAGCATACCACCACTCCCAGGAGACGATGGCCACGGTCCTGGACAAGTTGCAGGAGACCCTGCGTCTGCAGGAGGAACAATATTTGGGGTTCAGGGAGGAGCTCCGGACCATCGCCTCCACCCTGGGCACCATCGTAGGGGTGCTGACGGACATTCAAAAGACCTTGAGGGACACCGTGGCACTCCAAGGGGCGCCTGACACTAGCCAGAACGACGAACTGCCCACCACGTCCTCCGGCGCTAGTGGACAGGAGGCACCGCCACAGGACCACCACACCAGCACCCCACCCCCTGCAGATGGAGAACCACCCCGCAAGCGGTCCCTGAGATCCAGGAACAGGACAGAGCAAGATGGCAAGACCCCGCCAGGAAATAAGACCACCCTGATTGTCCTCCCACTGTCCCACTTTGTTACCCTGCCCAAATCGGAACTGCCCCAGCTCCACTTCCAATGCCCAGATGTGCAATGTACCTGTGAGACTAAAAGACTGGACTCTGCCATGGACATTCCTCCACCATCACCCATCACCATTTTACAACCCCCCTTAATTTTTTTGCACTTAAATAAACACCCATGAAACACCCCCAAAAAAATTGAGTCAGTCTATGATTTGTAAATCTGTATTATCAATTACAGTTTCATAATGGGTTACCCATTGGAAGGCTGACATACCTATGTCACACATCACAAGCCCTTCAAGGATGCAAACAGTTGACACGTAGGTTACCACATTTGTGAAAGTGAAATGGAAGGGGACAACTCAGTTAACAAATAGTGAGTGAAATGGAGGTACAGGATAGAGGTAGATGTGTGAAAGTCAATGTAATGGTAAAAAAGAAAAAGTTCTCACCTGTGTGTCACTGGAAATATTGCTGTATGACTGACTCCCTGTTGTCGTTTTCGTCTTCCTCAGCTTCATCCTCATCACTGTCCACAGGCTCCACAGCTGCTACAACACCGTCATCTGGATCATCCTCCTGCAGAAAAGGCACCTGGCGTCGCAATACCAAGTTATGGAGCATGGAGCAGGCGATGATGATGTCGCACACCTTCTTCGGTGAGTAGAATAGGGATCCACCTGTCATATGGAGGCACCTGAACCTGGCCTTAAGAAGGCCGAAGGTGCGCTCGATAACCCTCCTAGTCCGCCCATGGGCCTCATTGTAGCGTTCCTCTGACCTGGTCCTGGTATTCCTCACAGGGGTCAATAGCCAGGAAAGGTTGGGGTAACCAGAGTCCCCCAATAGCCATACACAGTGCCTCTGGAGTTGACCCATCATATCAGGGATGCTGCTATTGCGCAGGATGTAGGTGTCATGCACTGAGCCAGGGAACATAGCATTTACCTGCGAGATGTACTGGTCTGCCAAACAGACCATCTGGACATTCATCGAATGATAACTCTTCCTGTTCCTGTACACCTGTTCACTCCTGCGGGGGGACCAGAGCTACATGGGTCCCATCAATGGCACCTATGACGTTGGGGATGTGTCCAAGGGCATAGAAGTCACCTTTCACTGTAGCCAAATCCTCCACCTCAGGGAAAATGATGTATCTCCTTACGTGTTTCAGCAGGGCAGACAACACTCTGGAAAACACGTTGGAAAACATAGGCTGGGACATCCCTGATGCCATGGCCACTGTTGTCTGAAATGACCCATTTGCAAGGAAATGGAGCACTGACAGCACCTGCACGTCAGGCGGGATTCCAGTCGGATGGCGGATTGGTGACATCAGCTCTGGCTCCAACTGGGTACACAGTTCCTGGATTGTGTCACGGTCAAACCTGTAAGTCACGATTAAATGTCGCTCCTCCATTGTCAACAGGTCCACCAGCGGTCAGTACACCGGCGGATTCCGCCATCTTCTCATATGTCCCAGCTGACGTGCCTACGAAGGACAACAGCGAAGAAACAGTCACTATTCCTCCAGATATGTACCCACAGTCACACACAAGACTACACCAGACAATAAACCCTTCCTGTATGTGTGTTGAGTGTAGGCCTCAGTATGTGTGACGCAGTTGAAAATGAATCCATGTGGGCACCTGAAATGGCGGCTGCCTGACCTCTGAAGTGGGACAATGGGATTGTGGGGTAACAGCGCTGGCGTTGCACACCGTCACGGTAGCCGGTCGCAGAGCGTGGCGCAATGCTGCATTGGTTAACATTGGACCCTATGGGTCCCAGGAGCCAATGAACAGGTGTGCCGGCGGTGATGATGCGCCCCGCCGCGGACGTCACCGCCGCGGACATCACCACCATTTTCTATCTCTTCAATCACTACATACCTGACCTTCGACAGGAGAGGACCTACACTGCTAGTGCTGCTGTGACCTCGGTCTGGAAGCGACGATGGCTGCTGCGTCTGGGGAAAGGGCCCCTGTCTTCACTGCACAGGAGTTGGAGAAACTTGTGGATGGGGTCCTCCCCCAGTACACACTACTCTACGGTCCTCCAGACCAACAGGTTAGTACACAGGGAGCACGTTGTAGGGGCTAGGCCTGGGTGGACAGGGCTGGGTGGAAGAGGGAAGGGGGCAGAAGTCATACTACAGTAAAGCATGGGAATAAATGGGCCACATGGTCAGAGTATGGAGGGGGCCACACACATAGATGGTGCAATTGGTAATGACTGTTCCTCTTCCCTTGTGCATGTCATGTAGGTCAGCGCCCACCAGAAGAGGGACATTTGGCATGCCATCGCCAAGTAGGTCCGGACCCTGGGGGCCCACTAGAGATGGGGCACCCACTGCCGGAAGAGATGGGAGGACATTCGCCGCTGCAGCAAGAAGACGGCGGAGGCTCAGCTGGGGATGGCCTCCCGACGTGGGAGGGGTACCCGTCGTACCATGACACCCCTGATGTTCCGGATCCTGGTGGTGGCCTATCCGGAGTTGGATGTGCGCTTAAGGACATCACAGCAGACACAAGGGGGTGAGTACAACCTCATTCTGCTGACTTTGCGTGCAGTGGAGGTGTCTGGGTGGGGGAGGTGCGGCTGTGGGTGTCCCTAGGCCAGGGCGAGTTAGTTAGGCAAGGCCCCTCCGTAATGTAGGCCATGTGGCACTCTACCCCACCTCAGAAAATTAGCAAGTTGAGGTATAGTTGCCCCTTTGGCACCCATGTGCGCAGATTTCCAACATTGCCATGTAGGCCATATCCATGAAATCGCATGTGCAGAGGGCAGGAGCGCGGCGTTGTGCATGGGGCTGCTGTGTCTGTCTTGTCCGCCAACGGTAGCGGTATGCCATGCACTAATACTCTCTTTATTCTGTCTCCCCCCCTTTTCCTGCTCTCCCTGTCCTTTTGTACATCAGCATCAACAGGCGGAGGTACAGTGGCACCGGAGCACGAGGGAGCTGCATCCCACATGGCCATGGAGGGCCACACCACAGACTCTGAATACACCAGTGGGACGGAGGGCGAAGGGAGCTTCACGTCGGCCACCGGATCACCAACCAGCGACACAGACTCGTCCGCAGATGGGAGCTCCCCTGTGTTGGCGGCACCATCTGTGCACCCCACTTCTACAGGTACAGCCGCCACCTCCCCTACCAGGACCGCCCTCCCAGCAGCCCCTCAGCGTTCGCCCCGTGCCCGCTCACCCAGGAGGGTGGGCATCACCTTCGCCCCAGGCACCTCAGGCCCTGCCCCAGTGACCCCTGCTGCCCTCAGTGAGTAGGCCATTGACCTCCTCAGGTCACTCACTGTTGGGCAGTCTACCATTGTGAATGCCATCCAGGGTGTAAAAAGGGCGTTGCAACACGGTAATGCATTCCTGGAGGGCATTCATTCTGGTCAGGCTGCCCTTCAGCGAACCCTGCAAACTCTGGCCTCAGCACTGATGGCAGCCATTGTCCCTGTGTCCAGCCTCCCCCTCCACCCAGACCCAATCCCCTGTATCCCAGCTCATCCCAAGCACACCTACAGACCAGCATGCACACAAGTCAACACACACAAGTAGCTCAAACAAACATAGGCACCACACACACCACAGGCACTCACACAAGCATCACACCCATACAGACACAGCAACATCCACTGTCTCCACTGTGTCCCCCTCCTCCTCTTCTCCCTCCTCCCTCCCAGTCTCGTCTACACACACACCTGCAAGCACCACATCTACAGGCACTAGGACTCGCACCAGGACACCCAGCACCACACGCCACTCACCTGCACTCACCACCTCCACTGCCATTCACACGTCCCCTGTGTCCACTCCCAGTGTGTCTGTGACGCCCCCTCCCAAAGTACCCAAACGCCGGCAATCACTCACCCAACATCCATCCACCTCACGACAGCCTCCAGTACCTGCACCTGCACCCAAAATAGCTAAAGTGACACCTCCTACAACCACCTCCTCTTCCTCCACTCCCAGACCCCCTCCAGCTACCCATCCCAGTGTTCGTCAGAAACTGTCCCTCTGTCAAATTGACCTTTTTGCACCCACCCCCCCACTCCAATCCATCAGTCCCGTCGTAGCGCCTCAGCCAAAAAGCCTCCAGTACCAGTGGTGCCTGTTCAAGGTTTTTGGAGTGCACCGTCCACCAGGGCAGGCAGTAGGACCCGGAGCCAAGGCACTGGCAGCCCACCCCCTGTAAAGGCTCCGAAATTGGAGAGTGGACGACGGGACCATGTCAAGACTCCTGGTGGGACAACAAGTGAAATGGGATCGAAGGCGATTGGTGAGTCAGCTGTAACTCCAAAAAAGGTGGGGAAGGTCCAGAGGAAGTCTGCCCAGCCTGTTGTGAGTGTCACGGTGGAGAAGTGCGCCATCATTTCCGGCGGTCCAGACACAACCGCCAGCACCGTCGTCACTGGTCCAGAGAGCACCGCCAGAGTCACAGCCCAGGAGGGCTCAAGTATCGTCACTGGTCCAGAGACCACCGCCAGAGTCACAGCCCAGGAGGGTACAAGTATTGTCACTGGTCCAGAGACCACTGCCAGAGTCACAGCCCAGGAGGGCCCAAGTATCGTCACTGGTCTAGAGACCACCGCCAGAGTCACAGCCCAGGAGGGCTCAAGTATCGTCACTGGTCCAGAGACCACTGCCGGAGTCACAGCCCAAGCGGGCCAGGATGCCACAGCCCCGCTGGGCAATGATGGAACGTTATGCCACACACCAATGTCCAGTATGGAGATCGTCATGCCACACACCAATGTCCAATGTGGAAATCGTCATGCCACACACCAATGTCCGTACCAGAACCGCCATGTCATAGCACCGCTGAACAGGGTAAAGACCGCCATGTCAAAGCACCACTGAAGAGGGCAAAGACCGCCATGTCATAGCACCGCTGAAGAGGGCAAAGACCGCCATGTCAAAGCACCGCTGAACAGGGCAAAGACCGCCATATCATAGCACCGCTGAAGAGGGAAAGACCGCCATGTCAAAGCACCACTGAAGAGGGCAAAGACCGCCATGTCATAGCACCGCTGAACAGGGCAAAGACCGCCATGTCAAAGCACTGCTGAAGAGGGCAAAGAACGCCATGTCATAGCACCGCTGAACAGGGCAAAGACCGCCATGTCAAAGCACCGCTGAAGAGGGCAAAGACCGCCATGTCATAGCACCGCTGAAGAGGGCAAAGACCGCCATGTCAAAGCACCGCTGAACAGGGCAAAGACCGCCATATCATAGCACCGCTGAAGAGGGAAAGACCGCCATGTCATAGCACCACTGAAGAGGGCAAAGACCGCCATGTCATAGCACCGCTGAACAGGGCAAAGACCGCCATGTCAAAGCACTGCTGAAGAGGGCAAAGACCGCCATGTCATAGCACCGCTGAACAGGGCAAAGACCGCCATGTCAAAGCACCGCTGAAGAGGGCAAAGACCGCCATGTCATAGCACCGCTGAACAGGGCAAAGACCGCCATGTCAAAGCACCGCTGAACAGGGCAAAGACCGCCATGTCAAAGCACAGCTGAACAGGGCAATGCACCGGGTAGGAATGAATGGCCTACCACATCAGGCATCCTTATCCCATGTGCAGCTGGGACAGTGACAGGACACTACCTTTCACGGGGAGACTCATCCAGTCTGGGCACCAGTCACCCCCAAGTACCAGTATGGACCTGCATCAACTTGAGAGACTGTGGCTTTGCACTCCCCAGGATGTGACAGTGGGCAACCCACCCACTGTAGAGACTTGAGAGACTGTGGCTTTGCACTCCCCAGGATTGAAAAGTGGCCTACCCACCCACTGTAGAGACTTGAGAGACTGTGGCTTTGCACTCCCCAGGATACATCAATGGGCATGGAGCCCCGTCGTGGATCTGGCTTTGCATTCATGTGGCTGAGGTGCCCCCCCTTACCTTCCCCCTGAGGAGCCTGTAGTGTTTCTATCTCATGCCCTGGCAGTGTTCTCTCCGATTTTGGTCAGGTATCTATTGTGGGCCTCGCCCATGCATTTTTGGACTGTTTGTGCACGGACATTGTTGTGTACATATCTGCACTACTTCTCGGATTGTATATATGTAAATAAGAGTGATTTTATAATACATATATTTGTATATTTTTGTATGACATGTATATTGGCACATTACAAAGTTTGACCGAAATTCGCATTGTCTTTGCATTCTTCCGGGGGAATTGTGGGTTGTTACTGTGATTTTTGTGACTGTATTGGTGTGTATGTTGTAATATGCGAGGGTGGGGGTGTTTGGTGGGTGTCCCCCTAACTTTTGCCTCCCCCTCCCCCGTGTCGTAGGTGCTGTACTCACCGGTATCTTCTGCGCCTACGTCGCTGTTGGTCGTGAAGGAGTAGAAAGACAAGGGCAGGTAGTATTTGGAGTTCCGGGACCATGGAGTCATCGTTCTTCGTGGGATGTGTAGAAGGTGAGCGTTTTCCCATAGCAATAGCTGTTTCCGCCGTGTTTTTATCCACGGTGAATCCTCCCCGGAAAAGGTGGCGGATTGGCCTGTTGTGATACTGTGGGCGGTACATTGTCTTCCGCCTGTCTGTTGGCGGTGACCGCTGCGCTGCTTGTCTGTACCGCCGTGGCGGGCGAAGTGTTAAAGTGGCTGTCTTTGTTGGTGGTTTCAGCCAGGGTCATAATTCACTTTTTTTGTCCTCCGGACTGTTTGCGGTATTTCCGCTGCTTTAACACCGTCCGCCAGGGTTGTAATGACCCCCATAGTCTCTCCCCATGACAAGTACTCCCCATGGTAATTGCATTAACAATGTGCTCAGTTTAGGTAGGGTAAGCTGATGATGGAGCGGCAGAATGTAGACTGAGAAGCCATTGATGGTGATGCCATCCTATGTGCCGGACTGTGCAATGTATTTCCCCTGTACATCTCTCCAAGTTGAGTGTGATGTGAAAGGTGCTGTGTTTTTGACCAGGATGCCTACTTCCTTCGAGTTGGAGGTATAGCCTGTGTGCACTGTGAGTGTAAAACTGTTACGAGATAACACCTTGCAGGTGTTTTCCAATAAGTGGATCTCCTGCAGCAGTACTATATCCGGGATTTGTCTCTTTAAGTATTGTATAACTACACCTTGCTTTAATTTGTGGCCCAGGCCATTACATTCCAGAATATAACTTTGAGTGTGTGTGGGTTGCGCACATGTGACAGAGTGTCAGATATTGTGGTGGTCATTTTGACATTGGCGATAAAAAACGCTTACCGCCGCGGTGATGGCTGCCAAAATATCGTCACCACCGCTACCATACTTCTGCCATATTATGATCACTGCCGGACTTCCGCCACAAGAAGGGTGGAAATCCGACAGTGATCATATTGGCGGACAGTGGTAACCAGGCACTGAAACCACCAGCACCGCCCCACCAGTAGAATACTGCCAGCCATATTTTGACCAGGAATACAGCCTGGCGGTGTTCTGTTGGAGGGGCGCTGCTGGTGGTAGCAGTGCCCCATCCTGTCCCCTGCTGGACGATGTCGTCGCCTGACAAGGTAAGTCGGGCGTCAGACGGGGGAGGGGTTTGGAGGGTGTGTGTGTTGTGTGTGTGTGTCTGAGTGTGCGAGTGCATGTGTGAATGGGTCTGTGTGTGTTCTGTAGTTTGTGTGCTTGTATGTGGGTGAGTGAATGCATGTAAGAAAGAAGAAGTGAGTGCGTGTCTCCATGTTCGTTGTCGAGACGGGGCCACTCACCTGAAAAGCAGGATGTCTGCAGGGGCGATGGTATGCCCCCGACCTCCTGGAACACCTCTTGGCACTTCCTGGTGGACACAAAAACCCCAGCAGGTGTCCCAGAAGGAAAGGGGGAGTGGAAGAGAAAGAGACAAAACACTGCCATGTCTTGCCAGTCCAGCCAGGCACCCTGTATCTTCGGGGGGCAGGTCATTGTTGACAGAGTGATAGAGTTAGTACACTCAAATTCCTTGAAACTGGATCCCTCTTTCTGATATGGGCATGTAAGCAGTAGAAGAACACCGGAATGCTCCAGCACTTTTCTTGGATAATAATAACTGTTCCCACAATTACTAACACTGCATTACCAAAAACCCAAACTGAGTACCATAACAATAAGTATTGCAAAACTAGGGCTGGCTTCACAGAGATTCACTGTTGCACACTACAATTAGAACTGTGGTTGCACTTATCACGCACAAGAAAGACAAACAAGGGCATTAATTATATCACATATAACTTTCCTGCATGCATAGGATTAAACTAAAAGGAACAAAAACAATCCAAGAAATACAAATGTCCACTTTGGGTTTAAACTGTTAGGGTGGCACAGTTTGGTTTGGTTTCGCTGTGTTTGTGAAAAACCCTTCAAAAGCAAATTCCTCAAACCTAAAACACAGGCATGAATGACACAATTTAAATCCAAGAGTTATGCTATTAGAGAAAGAAAAGTCACGTAAATGCTCTTTACATATTGCCCTGTCACTTTTTGTAGTACTTGAGCTCAAGCAGATTTCCTGAAGCACATTCAGGTAAGTTACTACAATAAAAATGTAGAATGGTCAGAAATGCATTTGTCTTTTCATGAAAAGCACTCTGCCAAAATACGAGGCCTGGAATACACCAGCTGTTCTAGGAAAGCGCAGTGCTCAAAGAACAAACTCCCTGGAGAATACTAGTCACTAAGCTGCAGTGTTTTCCAGAGTGCTGGAGAAATGCCTGGTGTCAGCTGGTATAGGAACGAACAAATGAATTGCCTCAAAAGTCCTGAATATGAGAGTGACAGCAGGGGCTGGACTGCCAACTCAGATGCTGAGATCAGGAAACAAAACAAAGCCAAGCAGGGAGGCATGCCTCACTCTGCTATTTATAGCCAATCAGGAAGGCAGTTGAGTTTCCACATGTGGATGAGTCACCACACCCAATTAGAAGCACATGTCTACACCACACCCAATTAGAAGCACATGTCTACACCTGCTCACAGTAGCAAACAAGCATTGGTAAAACAAGCATTGATAAAACAAATTGTGTAACACAGCACATTTGCCCTCATTACAACCCTGGCGGTCGGTGGTAAAGCGGCAGTAAAACCACCAACAGGCCGGCGGTAACAACAATGGAATTATGACCGTGGCGGAAACCGCCAACATACACAGCCACTTTAGCACTCTGACCGCCACGGCAGTACAAACAAACAGCAGGCAGTCACCGTCAACAGACAGGCGGAAGACAATGTACTGCCCACACTATTATGAAAGGCCAATCCGCCACCTTTTCCGGGGGGGATTCAACGCGAACAAAAACACGGCGGAAACAGGACTTGGAAGGGGAAACACTCACCTCCACATATTCCACGAGGAACCAGGACGCCATGGAGCCTGAACTCCAAATACTCCCTGCGATTGTCTTCCTACTCCTCTACCAGGAGCACGACCGACGGCGGCGAGAACCACAGTGAGTACTGCACATACGACACAGGGGAGGGGGGAGGGAAAAGAGAGTGACACACACACGCAACAAGCAACACCCCCAACCTCACCCACAACAACACACACACCAATATATGCTGAAACATTACATTTACACCCCCCAACCCCCCTGGAAGAACGCAAGGACAAAAGGAAATGAGTTGAACAATTGCAATCATGTAAAATCCATTAATCAAAAATGTATATACACTATAAACAAATATGTACACCAAGAATTAAAATTCAGGTACTGCACCAATATAGTCCGTGGGCCACTGGGCCGAAAATGCATGGGCGAGGCCCACACAAGATACCCGATCGAAACGGAGAGAACACTGCAGAGGCATCAGATCGAAAAAAAACACAGGCACCTCAGGGGGAAGGGGAGGGCACCTCAGCCGGATGAGTGCACTACGCCAGTTCCACAAGGGGGCTCCATGCCCATTGATGTATCCAGTGGGTGGTTTGCCCACTGCTTTATCCTGGGGAGTGCAAAGCCACAGTCTCTCAAGTCTTTCCAGTGGGTGGTTTGCCCACTGCTTTATCCTGGGGGGTGCAAAGCCACAGTCTCTCAAATGGATAACAGTCTCCACTGGTTCTGGAGGGGGCTTTGTGCCCAGAGTGTTTCATCCTGCTAAGGACAGAGGTAGTGGATGTGATACTCCACTGGGTAGTGGATGTCTTTCTCCACTGGTTCTGAAGGGGGCTTTGTGCCCAGAGTTCTTCATCCTGCCAAGGACTGAGGTAGTGGATGTCTTTCTCCACTGGTTCTGGAGGAGGCTTTGCGCCCAGAGTGCTTCATCCTGCCAAGAACTGAGGTAGAGGATGTCTTTCTCCACTGGTTCTGGAGTGAGCTTTGTGCCCAGAGTGTTTCATACTGCCAAGGACAGAGGTAGTGGATGTGACACTCCACTGACGGTTGTGCAACATGCAAGCTGGCCAGGCCCCAGCCTCGTACGAATGACCACTGGGGATGGCAGCCATGTCTGCGGAGGTGCCACTGGCTCAGGATGTGGCGTGGCCGCTGGTGGTGATGGCGGCGGGCTCAGTAGCGGCGATGCTTGCGGTGCTCATTGGGCAGCGGTGCTGGTGGGGGGCTCACTGACCTAGGTGCTGGCGACTGTCATGAGCGGCGGTGCTGGTGGGGGGCTCACTGACCTTGGTGCTGGCGGCGGTGTCCTGAGCGGCAGTGCTGGCGGCGGTGTCCTGAGCTGCAATGCTGGTGGCAGTATCCTGAGCGGCGGTGCTGGTGGGGGTCTCACTGACCTTGGTGCTGGCGGCGGTGTCTTGAGCAGCGGTGCTGGCGCGGTGTCCTGAGCGGCGGTGCTGGCGGCGGTGTCCTGCGCAGCAGTGCTGGTGGCAGGCTCAATGACCTCGGTGGTGGAGGCGGTGTCCTGAGCGGCGTTGCTGGTGGTGGGCTCACTGACCTTGGGCCTGCTGAAGGGCACAGTGTTTGCGGTGCACGTAAAGGGCTCAGTATCTTGGGTGGTGGCCGTGGCTGTCTTGCCACTCGCAGCTGTCTTGCCACTCCCAAATATTGTCCTGGCTGAGCACTTGGTGGCAGGTGTTTTGGCCTTCTTCCTCCGGGATGTGGGCAACTTCTTCTGTTTTGGAGGTGGGGGAATGTCCTTGGCCTCGCTCCTTGGGACACTGGCAGCCCTTCTGCTTGGCGCACTCCAGAATCCGGTTACTGCTGGCACCACTGTGCCTGGTGATGTGGTGGCTGAGGTGCTGGGTTGGGACCTGGAAAGGCAGGCCCTAGGGGACGGAAGGGGTGGGGGAGGTGAAGGGAAGAGGTCAAGGTTTGACAGGAAGTTTTTTAGACACACTGGGATGGGTAGATGGAGGGGGTTTGGGAGTGGAGGAAGAGGTAGTGGTTGTAGGAGGTGTTCGTTTGCTGACTTTGGGTGAAGGTGCAAAGGCTGGATGCTGTTGTGAGGTGGATGGCTGTTGGGTGGGTGTGTGACTGCGTTTGTGTACTTTGGGAGGAGGGCTCACAGACACACTGGTAGAGGACACAGGGGAAGTGTGAATGGTAGTTGGGGTGGTGATTGCACGTGAGCAGTGTGTGGTGATGGGCATGCTGGTGATAGAGGTAGTGGCTGAGGATGTAGTGCATGCAGGTGTGAGTGGGGAAGTGACAGGGTGGGAGGAGGGAGATGTGGAGGAGGGGGACACAGAGGAGGCAGTGGATGTTGGTATGTGTGCATGGGTATGATGCTTGTGTGAGTGCCTGTGGGATGTGTGGTTCTTATGTTTGCCAGAGCTACCCTTGTGTGTTGAGGTGTGTGCATGCTGGTCTGATGGTGTGCTTGGGATAGGCTGAGGAACAGGGGATTGGGTCTGGGTGGAGGAAGTTGGAGGGGGGAGGTTGGACACAGGGACAATGGCTGCCATCAGTGCTGAGGCCAGAGTCTGAAATGCTCTCTGTTGGGCTGCCTGACCAGAATGATTGCCCTTCAGGTATGCATTTGTCTGTTGCAACTGCCCCTCTACACCCTGGATGGCATTCAGAATGGTAGATTGCCCAACAGTGAGGGATCTCAGGAGGTCAATGGCCTCCTCACTGAGGGCAGCAGGGCTGACTGGGGCAGGGGCTGAGGTGCCTGGGGCAAAGGAGATGCCCACTCTCCTGGGTGAGCAGCCACGGGCCACACGCTGAGGGGCTGCTGGGAGGGCGGTGCTGGTAGGGGGTGGCGGGTGTACCTGTAGATGTGGGGGGTACAGAGGGGCCCGCCACCGCAAGGGAGCTCCCATCAGAGGAGGAGTCAGTGTCGCTGGTCTCTGCTCCAGTCCCCGCCGTGGAGCTCCCCTCGCCCTCCATCCCACTGGTGAATTCTGACTCCATAGTGTCGCCCTCCAGGGCCATGTGGGATGCAGCTCCCTCCTGCTCCGGTGGCACAGCTCCTCTGCCTGATGATGCTAATGCACATAAGAACAGGGAGATCACAAAAAGGGGGGGAAAGAAAGTAGAAAGACATGTTCAGTACATACAATACCGCTACCGTTGGCAGACACTACAGACACAGCAGTCCTCTGCACAACGACATGCACTTAGAGTACCCTAATTCCTCACAGGGACATGGGGTACATGGCCTATGCTCGATTGCTGCAAACATGGAAGTCACAGGAGCCTGACTAGGTGTAGATAGCTCTTACCACTGGTGGGGTTGGAGTGCCACTTAGCCTGCCTCACAAAGGGTCCTTGCCTACAAGGCTCGCCCTAGCCTAGGGGAACCCACAGCCCACCTACCACACCCAGACACCTCCAATGCGCGCAGAGTCAGATGGATGTGACTGTACTCAACCCCTTGTGGCTGCTGTGATGCCCTCAAGCGCCCATCCAACTCCGGATACGCCACCGCCAGGATCCAGAACATCAGGGGGGTCATGGTGCGACGGGCACCCCTCCCACATTGGGAGGCTATCCCCAGCTGGGCCTCCGCCGTCTTCTTGCTCCAGCTGTGAATGTTCTCCTATCTTTTACGGCAGTGGGTGCTCCGTCTGTGGTGGACCCCCAGGGCCCTGATGTCCTTGGCGATGGCACGCCAAATATCCTTCTTCTGGTGGGCGCTGACCTACAGGAATAGTACAGGGGAAAAGGTACAACATTATTCGTCCGGACCGTCACAGTCATTGGCCCACATTCCCACCCTTGCCCTGACGCACATACGCTCACCGTCGGATCATGCACGCCTCATCCCCCCCATCTCCCATCTACACCACTCCAAACAGGCATTGCCCATACAGCATACTCACAGTGTACTCACCTGTTTGTCTGGAGGACCGTAGAGTAGCGTATACTGGGGGAGGACCCCATCCACTAGTTTCTCCAACTCCTCCGATGTGAAGGCAGGGTCCCTTTCCCCAGACACATGAGACATCGTCGCTTCCAGACTGAGGTCACAGCAGAACTTGCAGTGTAGGTCCTCTCCTGTTGAAGATCAGGTATCAAGTGAGTGAACAGAGAGAAAATGGCGGTCACGTCCGCGGCGGTGCGTACCGTCACCTCTGGCGTACATCTTCATTGGCTCCTGGGACCCATAGGGTCCAATGTTAACCAACGCAGGATTGCGCCGCTGTTTTCGACCGCCTACTGCGACGGTGTACAACCCCAGCGCAGTTACCTTATATCCCCTTGTCCCACATTACAGGTCAGGCAGCCGCCATTTCAGGGGGCCACATGGCATTATTTTTAAATGTGTCACACATATCTAGGCCTTGTATACACACCAAGACAGGCACATAGCGGATTGACAAATGTGTGCAATAAAGTTGTTGTTTTAGTACCTCAGTGTTGGCTGACCCCCTGCTCGCTGTTCTCATCCATAGGGCACGTCCGCTGGGGCAGGTGATGAGAAGGCGGCATCCTCCAGTGTTAAGACCACTGGTGGACCTGTCGACAATGGAAGAGCGACATGTAATTGTCACCTACAGACTTGATCGTGCCACAATCCAGGAACTGTGTGCCCAGTTGGAGCCAGACCTGATGTCAGCTATCCGCCATCCCACAGGAATCCCCCCTCTAGTGCAGGTCCTGTCAGTACTCCATTTCCTGGCAAGTGGGTCTTTTCAAACAACAGTGGCCATAGCATCTGGGATGTCCCAGCCTATGTTCTCAAACATGTTGCCCAGAGTGTTGTCTGCCCTGCTGAAACACATGCGCAGCTACATCGTTTTCCCTCAGGTGGAGGATTTGCCTACAGTGAGAGGTGACTTCTATGCCCTGGGACATATCCCCAACATCATAGGTGCCATTGATGGGACACATGTGGCCTTGGTACCCCCCGCAGGAGTGAACAGGTGTACAGAAACCGGAAAAGCTACCATTCGATGAATGTGCAGATGGTGTGTTTGGCCGACAAGTACATCTCCCATGTGAATGCCAAATTTCCTGGCTCAGTGCATAACGCTTACATTTTGAGGAATAGCAGCATCCCTTATGTGATGGGGCAACTCCAGAGGCACAGTGTGTGGCTATTAGGTGAGGACAAGGACCCTATACAGTGTGAATAGTTGTCTGGGTCTGGGGTTGTCCCTAATGGTTAGTGTGTGTCTGACAGTTGTCCCTCGACATTTACAGGTGACTCTGGCTACCCCAACCTGTCATGGCTACTGACCCCAGTGAGGAATCCCAGGACAAGGGCAGAGGAATGGTACAATGAGGCACATGGGTGAACTAGGAGGGTTATAGAGAGGACCTTCGGCCTCCTGAAGGCCAGGTTCCGGTGCCTCCATATGACAGGTGGTTCCCTATACTACTCACCAAAGAAGGTGTGCCAGATCATCGTGGCCTGCTGTATGCTGCACAACTTGGCTTTGCGATGACAGGTGCCTTTTCTGCAGGAGGATGGTCCAGAAGGAGGTCTTGTGGCAGCTGTGGAGCCTGTGGACAGTAAAGAAGAGGAGGCAGAAGAAGAGGACATAGACAACAGAAACACCGTGATCCAGCAATACTTCCAGTGAAACACAGGTAAGAAGACATCACTGTCTCCTACATCTGATAAAATTGTTCGACCTATCATCTGTCTGTCACATTCACCCAGAGTATGGACCCTAATTTGTCACTTTCCCTTTCGATTTCACAGATGTGGGTCCCACTGTGTGACCTCTGCTATGTTACCTCATGGGCTAGAGCTATGTGACATAGGTATGTTGACAATACAATGGACATTGCTATTTCCCTCAGTTATAGCAAATACACATTTGTGAAAGCACAGACTGACTCCAGATTGTTTTGTGATTTAAGGGTGTTTATTTAAGTGCTAAATAGTGGAGGGGTTTGTAAAATGGTCAGGGGTGATGGTGGAGGAATGTCCATGGCAGAGTCCAGTTATTTGGCTCACAGGTGTATTGTCCAAAGGGACATAGGAAGTGAGGCTAGGGCAGTTTAAGGATGAACAGGGTGACAAAGTGGGACAGAAGGATGACATTTAGGGTGGGCTCATTTCTTGGCGGGGGTCTTGGCATTGTTCTCTGTCTTTGTCCTGGATCTCAGGGACCGCTTGCAGGGTGGTTCTCCATCTGCAGTGGGTGGGGTGCTGGTGTCGTGGTCCTGTGGCGGTGCCTCCTGTCCACTAGCGTCGGCGGAGGTGGTGGGCAGTTCATCATCCAGGCTAGTGTCAGGGGCCCCTTGTTGTTCCACAGTGTCCCTCCTGGTGTTCACGAGGTCCTACAGCACCCCTACAATGGTGCCGAGGGTGGTGTTTATGGACTTTAATTTCTCCCTGAACCCCAAATACTGTTCCTCCTTCAGCCGCTGGGTCTCCTGAAACTTGGCCAGTACCGTTGCCATTGTCTCCTGGGAATGATGGTACGCTCCCATGATGTTGGAGATGGCCTCGTGGAGAGTGGGTTCCCAGGGCCTGTCCTCCCCCTGTCTCACAGCAGACCTCCCAGTTCCCCTGTTTTCCTTGGCCTCCGTCCCCTGAACCGTGTGCCCACTGCCACTGCCCCCAGGTCAATGCTGTTCTCGGGGTGGTGGGTTAGCCTGGGTTTCCTGTAGTGTGGACACACTGCTGCTTGACGTGTCCTGGGGACAGAGGTATGGGCCCGCTGGGTGGGTGCTGTGCTGGTGTTTCCTGAGGGGGAAGGCTCTGTGGTGGCCTGTGACTGTGTGAGGGGAACCAACGGTCCCGAGGTCCCTTATGGGCCGGGCTGGTCATCTAGATCCAGTTGGACAGAGCTGCTGTCATCACTGTAGGCCTCTTCTGTGGGGGGAGTGGACATGTCTGGAACCTCCTGTCTGGTGACATTGGGTATGGGTCCTGCAAGGGTGTAAAGGCATGATTATTGCATCTGTGTGTGCCATGGTGTGCAATGGGTGGGTGACCCTGTACCCCAGTGCTTACATTCTTGTGTAGGACCTTGTGTGATAATTGTTTAGGGGTCTGTGTGGGTATCTGTAGTGGACATGCATTGGTGATGGGTGTCCATGCTTTGTTGTTGCATGCAGGGATTGGTGTTGGGATGTGTGGTTTGTGATAGTGGGACATATGTGAGGAGTTGGAGTGATGGGGGTGAGGGCCAAGGTGGGGGTATATGTGATAGCATGCAGGTAGGGTGGGGGATGAAGTAGTGAAAGATTTGACTTACCAGAGTCCATTCCTCCAGCTACTCCTGCAAGGCCCTCAGGATGCAGTATAGCCAAGACCTGCTCCTCCCATGTTGTTAGTTGTGGGAGAGGAGGTGGGGGTCCGCCGCCAGTCCTCTGAACTGCAATGTGGTGTCTTGAGACCACAGAATGCACCTTCCCCCGTAGGTCGTACCACCTCTTCCTGATGTCATCCCGTGTTCTTGGGTGCTGTCCCACTGCGTTGACCCTGTCCACGATTCTGCGCCATAGTTCCATCTCCCTAGCTATAGAGGTGTGCTGCACCTGTGATCCGAATAGCTGTGGCTCTACCCGGATGATTTCCTCCACCATGACCCTGATCTCCTCCTCAGAAAACCTGGGGTGTCTTTGCGGTGCCATGGTGTGGTGTGGGTGATGTGTGAGGTGGTGTGCGTTGTGATGTGTGGGGTAATGTTTAGGGGTGTGTGGTGTTTTCTGCGTGGATGTGTATGAGTGATGGTGTTGTGTGCCCCTGTATGCTGGTGTGGTCTTTGCTTTGCTGTCTCTCTGCTTCTTCCATATTGTTCATTGTAAGGGTTTGTGGGTAATGTGGGTGGGTGTTTTATATTGTATTGGGTGTGTGGGAGTGGTGTGTGTGTATGTGTATCAGGTGTGTGTATTTGTCCAATGTGGTAGTGTTTTGTAAATGTGTGTGCATTTTGAGCGCGGCTGTGTGTACCGCCAATGGAATACCGTGGTTGAAAGACCGCTGCGTGGATTTGTGGGTCGTGATAGTGTGGGCGTATTCCTGTTGGCGTGACGGTGGAGGTTTTGTTATCGCCAGTTTATCACTGAACTTTGGTGTGGCGGACTTGTGTGGGTGTCTAGATTTTGGCGGATTCTGAGCTGTGGGTCATAGTAGCTGTGGTGGGATTCCGTGGCCGCGTCGGTATGTTGGCGGTCTTCTGCACAGCGGTAAGCGGGATTTACCGCCAATGTTGTAATGAGGGCCATTATGTTTACATGAAACATGAAGGTTTAACCAAGAACAGAGATATGATTTAACCCTAATCCCTGGGGATGCTGACAGATAATGCAGGAGGCACCTTGGGGATTACTGACATTAGTGTGATTGTGTAAGAATGTGTGTCAGTATGTCTGTAAGTATGCGTTATGCAGTGTGTGTATGAATGCGTGTATGGCAGTGTCAGTGAATGGGAGTATGCGTGGTGCGTGTAAGTGTCTGTGTGCATGTATGCAGGGAGGGGGGTGCGGGCGCTGTGACTGGTGGAGTGATTGAGGAGGGTAATTTGTGCATGTGCGGCTGTGGGGTCAGTTGTGTGGTGTGTACGTGTCAGCGGGTGTGTGAATGTATAGGTTTGGGGGGTGTTTGTGGATAGGAGGGGGGTGGGGGTGTTAGTTTGTGGATCGGGTGGGGGTTAGTGTGTGAATCGGGGGTGGGGAGTGGGGTGAGTTTGGATGGAGGCGGGTGGGGGGCATCAGGTGAGTGTTGGGGGGGGTGGGGGAGCCACCTACCCGTGACAGGGAATGAATTCCCTGTAACTGATAGGGCCTACCACCATGGTTTCCATGGCGTTGCTAACGCCACAGAAACCATGGTGGTAGGCCGGCTCATAATGCCATGGGTGGTACTCTGTGAACCGGCAGGCTGGAGATAGACATCTCCGGCCCGGCGGCTCATACTGCCATGGCGGTATGAGTGGAGAAGTGGCAGGTTGGCTGCAGCCAACCCGCCAATCTCATAAGATGGCGGTATGTACCGACAGCCTGTTGGCTGTACCACCGCCATATTAACCCCGACCACCAGGGTCATATTGACCCCCTGTGTGTTGTGATAGAGTTATCTAATTTATGGTGTAGGTCTCTCCCATGGTTGCCAGTGAGTTGAAGGGTACCTGCTGGAGAAGCATGTAAACTGTCCCTTAGAACCTTATCCCCAATCTGCACAGGGGCCTCTGAACTGACCACCATACCCCAACTTGCAGAGCGCCTGTTACCCTCATTAACAGTGTATCATAACTTTTATCTGGGGGGGAAACTTGACTAGACCACTTAAGCCTCAATATGTGCTGCCCTTTATATTGAGGATAGTAGTCACTAAGCCCCCGCCAAAATCTCAAATAGCATTAGGCAGGACTCAATATTACTACGCCCATTCATTCCCACCCTAACTCCTGTGTACTGATAATGACTTAGCAATGAGACTTTCAACAAATTCTTCCATCCTCATAGGTGTGATGCCTGATATCATCTGCTGCTGTGCTGTCACCCTCTCCCTCCATTACAAGGCTTCATTTGATTTATGGAGGTGGACTTCTGCCATGTCCGTCTTTGTCTCAGGACTTTGGTGTCTGTTCTTATGGGATGCAGAGCGCCAGCCCTCCCACCACTCCCACCACTCCTCTGGGGTGAGAAAGTGCCACATTTTCCCCTCAGCGATAACATGAAGTTTGGTCTGGGAGAGCATCATGTACTTTAAGTACTTTTCACGCAGTTCCTTTTTGACTTCCGCAAAGCTCCGTCTCTGTTTTTGCACTTGAATGGTAAAGTCCAGGTAGAGACTGATAGAGTTTTTTAAATTCTACAGCCAGTTATCTTCGTGCTGCCTGTAGGATAACATTGTGATCCCTGTAATTAAAAATTCAGGCAATGATTCTTCTTGGGGGTCCCACTTTAGGAGGCAGACCAGGTGTTCTGTGATCCCTCTCTACTGAAAAGAATTTGGAGAGGCCCAGAGGTTTCAGGATTCCAGGATAGGATGCTCCAGGAAGAGGTCGAGACGTGGCCTTCTGCTTTTTCAGTGATGCTGACTCAGTGCAGCTTATTCCTGGGCGATCGGCCTTCTTTGTCCACGAACTTAGCAAGCATCCGAATATTGTCTTTTTGTAGAAGATCAACTTGTTGAGTCCATGAACTCCATTACAGCTGTCTCTCTGTCCTTGACTCTGGCTCTACTCACTCCGTAGCAGTGACATCTCCACAACAAAATAGTCTACTTTGGTTTCTAGTGTGTCTTTAGTTTCCTGTATCCCCATCTTTATTTTCGTGAGTGTAGGCTGGGGGACCAGCGCTGTTGCATGAAGTGTGGGAACTTGAGGGGAGACCTCCATCCCACCCAGGGACGCCGTCAGTACTGCATATTTGTCCATTTTATTAGATTGGAGATGTTTGCCTCCCCTGCCCCCCACCATGGTGGTGTGTGTGCTGATCACTAGGTTTTTGGGGTTTGATGGTCAGAGGGTATTTTCCCCGCCACTTGCCTGGGGGGAAGAGAGACGTAGCAGGAGAACCTGACGGGTTCAGTGCTTCCCCACTGCGACTTGTCAGTTTTGAGCTAATAGGGGGTTTGCTATTGTGAGGGAGAGGCAAGGCAGCCTCCTCTCCCTTGCTTGTCCTCAGTGACCCACATGGAGGCCAGCTTACAACTGCCTTGGGGGGATGTCAATAGAATGGGTCATGGTACAACACTGGAAACAAGACAAACCTGGCTGCCCTCCACCTCAAAGAAAGGGGCAAACTGGAGCAGATATTAGTTAATCCAAATGGGACCCCTAGGTTTAGGACCCCCCTCTTGTGAGTGAGGTGGCTGAAGCATTCTGTAGAAGTGGAAATGTTCATGGCAGCCGTTATTACCATTATCACTTAGGCCGCAGCAATCAGTGCAGTGTGGGGGTGTTGTAAGCGCACGGGTGTCTCCTTTCCCTGGCTTCCAGATGTCTAAGGACTGAGACTGGATGGTAAGCTATGAGCCGTGGTGGTGTATTTGGGTCACGCCACAGGATGGAATCTGCACTGGGGTGGTGTGGGGCCAAGGGCTAAGCATCCATGACACATCCCCCTCCCACTGTCACTGAATCCATCTCAGGAGGTCCCCCAAATCTGTCCCCTTATACTTGGAGGCCTCTAGCAAGGTGATGGGAGCTCAGGATATGCAGTATCTTTGTGTCTCTTTAACCTGTGTTTTTGCCTCAGGGGTGGTTCAGTCAGGAAGCCCCTGTTTCCAACTCTGCTCACACACTGCACAGCAGATGGGCCGGCTGGCCACGAGTACACCACTGGGTGCCAATGTGATGGGGCAGAGTGGTTAGCTGAGCTTTAGTCAGATGTTGCTTGCTGATGAGGGCCTCTGGGTCTTCATAGGTGAGCCATTCAGCACTGCCCGCCTCAGCACAGGATTAGACACCCTTCAGGTCGACCACACTGCTGGTAATCAGCTCAGCAGATGACACAGTCCTGTTCATGTTGGGCATTGTGGAGCCGAGTACAGACCTGGGGCCTTCACAGGTGAGCTGCCTGGCTTGTGCGGTCCCTCTGTCCCGCCCCTGTTCTGGCACGTGTCTGCCCAGCTGCTCCACCCTTTGCTGCAGGTGATGTTTCCCTCTGTTTTTCCACCCCCTGGAGTGGATACACCACCCTCACCACCACTTCTTTGATTCGGTTGGGCCATGGTTGAGATGTATTATATCCAGATGATACAGGCTGCCACAGTGCGGCTGAGGAGCTCGTTTAGATGGCGTCTGCATTTTTGACTGCAAGCTACGCCACACCAGGACATAGTTGCTTCCATTTCAAGGCTTTGACATATTCACTTGCATGCCTGGATGAGGGGTCTCGCTATCAGGCTCCATTCTTCGTCTGGCTGTTTGGCAGGATACTTTTTACATCTATAATTCTTAATCATTTTCTCTCTTCTGTGTGTAACCGTACCTGAAAGGCCCGTAAGTTACTACAAAGTGATGTGAAGCACTTTACAAAAAATAGTAAAGCATTTATGAATGATTTCTTCATTCGATAGCATGGTTTGCACTGCTTTGCATGCTGACCACATTGATTCGGAGGGTTAAAGTCTTGAATTTGTTTCAAATTGGTGGGTGAACAGTGGTCAGTTCAAATGTAGGGTCAACCTTTGAAATTACAATTTTGCAGTCTTGGTTTTGTTCAAATTATAGCTCTGTGGGAGAAACAAACTATTCTATTATGTCCCAAGAAAATTCATTCAGGTTCCCTCCTCTGCAATTTCATGATTGAGGATGCATACATTGCGGTCGTACTACTGCACATCGAGCTCAAGAATATTGACATACAAAAGTATAGTAGAGAGGACATTGAGTGACAAAATATCAGAAGGTAAGTGTATTTAGGAAAGTTTACATTGATTATTCCTAACTCCATGAAGATATATATCACCATGGTACATAAATGTGGAGTTAGGTATATAAAGTCTACACTTACTTACCTTTTAATATTAAGTATTTGATATTTTGTCCTTGATATTTGCATGCCTTGATATTCTGGATTCTATATTGAGGGTGTATATCCTGCATAGTGTTTCATCATTTAGAGCACGATTTATGATAGTACAGCCTGCAGGCCACTACCTGCAAGCTCCTGTTTACCATGTGCAGGCTTTGACCTTTCCACTTGGCCCTGGCAAACAGTCAAACTTGTTAATGCTGAATTTTATTAATGAATATTCATGAATTCTGAGTGTTGGATTTGCATAGAAAATGAATTAACTTAGAGAAAAATAATGCACACATTTCAAGTTGCGCCCACATGAGTGGCCGTCAATGTTCACAAAGTGTACTTATTAATACAATACAATACAATACTTTATACTTTATTCGACCATAGGTCATAAAAGTTACATATTAAATTGTACAAAAAAGGTACGTTTTCTTCATTATACTTTTACACTGGCTGAAAATAGTAAGGTTTAGAATAGGAAAAGCTTCTATAGGCAATGGCCTACTATAATCCACCATTGATCCCGATACATAACTTAACATTTAGATACCAGGGTTTCTGAGACAATTGCTTCATAACGTTAAAATAGTACAAATATTTAAAACTCTTAAAACAATATGGGGTGATTTCAAAATACATATTTCCCAGATGGTATCATCATCAAGATAAATACAAACTATCCGACCCAAGATGTAAAAATGTAAAGTGCTGATTTGATGTTACATAATAATATAATTCCTTAATAATTTAGATGGCATACTTTAACAAAGAGAGCCTACTACCGGCACAATCATTTGGCAAATTTAAGCACTGTCAAGTCGTTAAGACACAAGCACAGTGTGATAAAAAGCTTATATATTAACTTAAAATGGTTATCGGATTCATGTTAAAATGGCACGAGTACCAGACAGATGCATAAAAAATAGCTCTTTATGGCTAAAACTAGTGTTGAAATGGCAGAAACACATAATGATTACCTACATAATGTCTGAAAAATCTATTCCAAGCCCTATCCAACCCACTTCATCCAGATCATCTTCATCATCAACTTAGTTCATCAATGACCATAAAAGCACATAAAACAGAATATAATAATTCTTAAGTAAATAAATAAATACATGTCTGTAAATAGGTGTAAAATATTAAAACAATAACTTGATTTGCACATATGGCTCTAAATCTTACCTATATAGAGATAAGACCTTAAATAACTTTTTGAAGATGGCAACGTATGCGCCAAGCTGTTGCTAAATACTTACTTACTGAAAGAATTACGTCAGCTGAATTATGGCTTTTTAGAACCCGTAGAGCCAAGGAGCAATTCTTGAATCCCATGTCCCTGCAAATCTTGCGGATCCATTTTGTTCGCGGAATCGCATAGGCTGGGCAGAAGAACATAAAATGCTCAATGGTTTCAAAAATACTGCCACAGGCAGGGCATGTATCGGGAAGATTAATCGACCCCCACCTATGAATCAATGACATCAGGGGCAGTGAGCCAAAACGAAACCTTGCGTATAAGCTCTTGCCTTGCAAGTCCGGTATCACATCCAAATAGGATTCAAACTTTGGGGACCATTTAATATCAGTAAAGGAATTAGTTAAGCGACCATGGGATTTATGGATTATGTAGTTGTCCTTAACATAAGACCAATAGGTTAACTTTAAAACATTTTTGTGCCGTCTCTCTAATTTGTGGGGATTTTCCCAATAGTCGCCCAAGCCCAAAAGCCTAAGCCAATGGGCCACATGGCGAATCCAGGGAAGAGTATTAGCATTTTGGCATTTCAGTAAATCGAGTAATGCGGTCTTATATATATCTAGTTCGGGGGTTGTCCATAATCTAATCCAATAAAGGAGAGGTCTTAGAGTAGCTAGATCTGCTACTCGGCTTAACCCCAGATCTAGAAATAATGGAAGCAAGGGTGTAGTGCGTGGACATGCAATTAAAGCCCTTGCAAAGTTGTTTTCCCCCACACTGATCTTATTGCAGTTAGCGTAACCCCATACCTCCGCTCCGTACAGGGCTGCACTTTGAGCCTTAGCCGTGTAAATTTTTATTGCTGGGGAAACAACCTTTGTAAAGGAGCTTTGATAAAAATGCAATATGGATGAGGCTCTATGTTGAAGGAGCCCTGCACTTTTCGTAATCTGCTCTTCCCATAGTAGTTTACTGGTTAACCTAACTCCCAAGTAATCTATAGAGCTTACTTCCTTCAGCGGTATTCCCTCAATGTGGATGGAACATCTTTTCCTAGGTCCCTTGGATAAGACCATCAATTTTGTTTTGTTAATGTTAACCTCCAGCCCATAATCGCTACAGAATTGGTTAAACCGGTCAACAAGGGTCTGCAACCCCATTGGTGTCTTAGAAATGAGGAGTGAATCATCGGCAAAGAGCAGGATAGGGATTTTTTGTGTATTCAGGGAAGGGGCATCATTCTGGCCTGTGGACACAGCCTTTACTACTTCGTTGATAAATATAGTAAACAGTAGGGGGGCTAACACGCAACCTTGGCGAACTCCTCTTCTGATTGGAATCCGTTCTGTCAGTTCGCCTTGTTCACCGCACCTCACTTGGGCATAAGTGTTCTCATGCAGTCATTTTAACAGGAGTAATAGATCCTCTGGGATTCCCAATCTACCCAGCACTTCCCACAGTTTGGCTCTTGGGACCAAATCAAAAGCCGATCGCAGGTCTATAAATACCACATACAGGCATTGTTACTTATTAATAGTTTATTTATGTAAAATATTGAGCTTATGTTTGATTAAAGTAGTAATATGTCAAATTAAGGGTTATGTATTATGTAATAGCTTTATTAATCATAGGCCTTAATGTAGTGAGGTCTTGGGCCTAGTTGCACGGCCTCATGTCAAATTTCATTTCTTAGACGACTTATAAAATGGGTGCTTAGAGAATTAAATTGCGATTTTCCACTGTGCTGACCAAGTGCTCATAGCAGAAGTTAGTTCTCATGGGAACTGCTTGCTAGAAGGTGTTGTACTAGCTAGGGATTCAATGTTTAATGTAGTATATGTAAGGCTGACCTTCCCAGGAGGACACAATGGATGCACTGACTGGAGTATAAGCTGATACGATATTGTTACCTGACAAGCGCATTGACCAGAATGGGTGAAGAGGAGTCAATCATCGACATGTGAACCTTACAGAAGTATACTTTTAGATTTTGGGTTTTATTTTCATTGGACTAAACCCAAACATGTGATTCTTTAAACAATAAGGACGTGGGAAGTAGTTTTAGAAAATCTAACTTAGCAGGACTGCACCGAGAGGAGAGAAGCCATTCTGCAATATTCTTCTTAACTGTCTTGAGTGTTTAAGCTATTCTTTCCTGAACTGCATGAAGAGACTTTGCTTTTTCTGAACTCTAATGCTGAACCCTGATGCCTTGCTGACCGAACTGATGTCCACTTGACGAAGAATGTCACAGCTTGCTGAACCATACCGAGGCAAGGTATAAGACAATGTTACCTGTTGTTACGTCTATTAGCTTTTGTTCATAGGTACCAACCGCTATTTTGATAGAGCCACAGATGTTTTCCAAATTTGTGATGACTAAATTGTTTTGCATGAAGTCAAAATGCGCTATTCTAATCATGTGTTAGTTAGGGTACTCACGGATGAAGTTTGCTACATATTATAACAGTTGATGTATTTTCTTTGCTGAATCTAAATGTATGCCATTTTGTTTGCTCAGTTATTCGTGCTATTAATTTTTACTGTAATCTTAGAATGTGTGGTCGCTCAAGTTTTGATTAGATTGTGATTCTTTTGATGCTTTGGGCAGCCAGTATTGTTAGTTTATGTTTATCATTTGATTTTAAGACTAAGCTACATGACATTAGAATTGTTCATATAGGGAAATAAATGTAACTTTTAACTTTTACATAAAGGTGTGGTTATTCATGGCTGCGAGGTCATGGGGAGTGGAAATTACTGACTCACTGATTGTTGATGTCATTTATTGTTATTGCTATTGCTTTGTATTGGTATGGAGTTATATGGTGGGAACTACTCGAAGCAAAAGGTCCATCGCCCTATACGAGTCTCCTTGTAAGTTTACTTAATAAGGTCTGACCCGCTAACACACTCCACTGCTGTTTAACAGGCTGACCAGATGTCAGACAAACACAGCTCTGCATGGTAAACAAGAGATGTGCAAAAGTGCAATGATTTACATGGGAACTAGGATGAAGAAGCTGCAGGATAGAAGTGTCTTGCACAACATAGTTTCAGATGCACAATTCCCTTTAGAAACATTATTAAAGAGGAATGTAATTGTAATTGTACTTGCATTTATATAGCGCTTACTACCCCTGATGAAGTGTCGAAGTATTTATCAAAGAGTAGCAAGCTACTCCGGAACTCAAAAACTCAAAAACGATTAGTGGTGAATTAGTGTATGGAAATATGAAATTCATTTGAGTGGTGGACATGTGAGTCTGTTAGTTGGCTTGAAAGGATAGCGGAGAGATAGAAGAGGGAAGAGTTTAGAAATTGTATAATTGGAGATCACAGCAGGAGGAGGAGGTTTGGAATGAGTAAAGGAGAGATGGAGGGAGAGGATTCAGAGGTAAGTGTTTAGAAAGTCTTTTTTGGGATCTGAATATAAAAAGAAGGTTTAGATGATGCAAGGAGGGCTAGAAGAGGGAATAGTCTAGTCTGTTATTTTCGGGATCAGAGTGGTAGAAAGGGGATGAGTCAGATAGTGAAGCTAGAGGATATATTGAAAGAGGTATAGGGTAAGGAGTAGGGTAGTGCTTTGGAGAGAGTGACATAATTAGGTTTGGGATGACTCAGAGAGTGGAGTTAGAGGACATATTGAGAGAGGTATAGGGTGGGCTTTGGAGATGCTGAATTAGGAGTAAAGAAATAAATATAGAGACACATATGTACATGAAGGTATATATGTATAAGGAAGGCAATATATATGTAGATTTAAGTTGTATTTAATAAACTCAGACTTTCAAGAGTTGCTGTTCTTTAAGCCAATTTATAATATTTTAATATAATATATTTGTTTTTTCATTGTTTAGTACAAAGCAGCTTGAATGTGGATCTTCTGGCAACCGGTATCCAATTTAGGGCCAATAATCCAGGAGAGATGTGGGCTTGTAGCTTTACATGTAAGAGTAGCCTGGCAGCAGAGTTCTGAATCCGTTGTAATCTTTTCATAGTTGTTAATGATGATCCATGGTAGAGGCTATTTGTGTAATCAAGTTGAGACAGAAAAAGAAAGATAAAAGCCAGAACCTTTTGTGGAAATCCCAGGTGGGGAAAGATACATCATAGAGTTTTTATAGTAATGAAGCTTGATTTTGCCAGTTTGGCCACTTGAGCATTCATTGATAGCTTGGAATACCTGGTGATTTTGAGGTTTCTTACTCCCTTAGATACCTTAGGTGGTGTTCCCAGATCGTAAGGCCAGTGAAATTTATTGATCAGTGCCGGTAATGACTTCATGTAGATGTTGAAAAACATGGGTGGGATGAGAGAGCCTTGAGAGACACTTGTTTTTTGTGAAGTATGGTTTGGATGAGAAATGGGGGTATGGATGTCATTTGTTCTGTTTTGAAAGTAGGATGTGATCCAGACAAGAGCAGTCCCTTCTGTGCTGGCTTCGTAGAACCTTTGTATAAGAGTGTCATGGTCAGCTGTGTAAAAGGCAGCTCAGAGGTCGAAGAGAAGTGGTACAGCAACCCCGTTTTGGTCAACTGTGTTCTTCAGATCATCCTAGATGGTAATGAGGGCAGATTGTGTGCCTCTTCCAGGGCGGAATTCTGTTTGAAAGTCTGAAAGTATGGAAATACCTTCATTGAATTGTGACATCTGGGCGAATGCTGCTCTTTCTATCAGTTTGCCCAGGCAAGGTCCATTTGTAATCGGTCTGCAGTTGTCAGGGTTAAGCGAGTTCAGGTTTATTTTCTTTAGGAATGGACATATGTATGATGTTTTTATGTCTTCTGGAAATCTTCCTGTAGATAAGGAATTGTTGATGATTCTTCTTACTGGTGTGGTTGGCAGCAGAGGTAATTAGAATAATATTCTTGAAGGTTTGTGATGGATATGGGTCAGAGGGGCTGCCAGCAGGCCTGCTTGCAGATCCATAAATTCATTGTGTGATATTTGTTGGAAGGAATGTTGAGGCTGAGTTAGCCTACTCTTGGAGGGTTTTTAAGAACATGGTTGGTGCTGGTTGTTTTCCTTTGTTTAAAATAGGAGTCAAACGTGTCTGCTTTGGTTGTGTAATTGTGATTTGCCAGTTTGTCTGTGAATTCTTGAGTAATGAGATGAGCTTCTTCTAGGCAGTTATTTTACTAAATTTGGTGAGAATTTTAAAGAATGATTTTTTTCACATTTACCATTTTGAATTCTGTCTGAATAGTATCTCTTTTTAGCTGTTTAGATTGCTGACTTGTAGAATCTGTTAAGTTTTGTATCCAAAGTTTGTCTTGATTAGTGTTTGTTTTGAGCCAGGTGCGTTGGAGCTTTCTAACTTGCTGTTTTATCTCTGTATTTCTCCAAGGTGCCTGTTTTATTTTGTCCTGTTTTGTTGTTCTTGGTGGTATTACAATATCAAAAGGTTCCTGTAGCCACTCTTATAGTTTTAAAACAGATTTGATGTGCCTAGATTTATATTGGATGTTAGATGTGTTTTCTAAGTGTTCAAAATTGAGTTTGTCCCACGGTCAATAGGTGGCTGCATGTATGGTGGTTTTAGGTGTGTTGCTTTGTGTTGTTTTACGTTGGAAAGCAAGCAAATGGTGGTCTGACCATGTGACTAGAGTAATGGTTTGAAAGGTAACTAGTTCTGTATTTGTAAAAATGACATCTAGGCTGGGTCCAGTGATTTGTGGGTGGATTTATGGATGATCTGATGTAGGTTGAGTGTGTCTAGGCCAGTGATTATTGTTTTTTGATGGGGCATATTGAGTTTGTCAAACCAAATGTTTAGGTCCCCAACAGTGCATAAATTGGAGTGCAGTGTTCTCAGGTTTGAAACTGTGTCTAGAAGTGTGTCTGGAAATGTTGCATTGCTAGGTGGAGGTCTGTAACTGAGTAGGAAGTTACAGGAGGAAGATGGTGTAGGGTTGCATCTGGTGAAGAGGACCTTACAACTTTGTTTAGAGACGTTGTCAGCTTTAGTGATATTTAATGTTTGCTTGAATACAACAGCTAGGCCACCTCCTCGTTTGCCTTTTGTGTAATAGTTTGATAGCCTCGAAGAATGTATTTATGTTACACTGTAGCCATGCCACCTCCCATTCATGATTCAGTTATGAAGAGTAAGTCCGGTTGTATGTCAGTGAGAAGGTAGTAGACATGATGCTTGGTTTACAGAGCGATCAAGCCTTTATTAGTAGGCAGTTTAGAGAATGTGTTTTGGTGATAGTGTGCCTTTGTTTTATACAAGAGTGAGCAGTATTTCGTAGACTTTCAGCAGGTGTGTCATTAGTGCTGGTATTAGATGTATGAGGATAGCAATAGTGTAGCTTTTTAGTATCGTATTCCTGGTCCAGCAGGCTAAGAAGGCATTTGATGGGTCTGCGTGTGTATGTGGTGGAGATGGCGGTTGAGAGTGAGTTGGTGAGTTGTGTTTTTTGTAGAGAACCTTGTTCTCTACAAGACATGGAGATGAAGTAGACATGGAGATGCGAAGTCGTGTTGTTCAATTGATTTGCATCTGTTTAGGGTGGAAGGTGTATGAATTAGGGGTGGTGGTGTAGTATCTGTGTCATGTTATAATATTCTAAATTGTCCAAATAATGAGAGGCGGTTAGAAAAGAGTTTCTGCATTGAGCTTGGCAGTAGAGTTCGTTTAGGGTGTCTACTATTTATATAGTCAGGATGGGGGGAGTGGGTGTATGTTTTTGGTTTGTGATTGAAAGTATTTTGAGGTAGTGTGTGTGTGATGTTTTCTTGTGCTGGTGTGAGTGTTTTAGAGTTTGATTTTGAGGAGTAGTGAGAGGAGATGGTGATGTATTTGTTTTCTGAGAGGTATTTTCTTGTAAAGTATTGCTGGCTAGTGGAAGCTGAAAGGTAAAGTGGGTAGTGATGTAGTTTGGAAAAGAGTGTGTGAGAGGTGATGGACATGAGTTGAGTGTTTGTGCTAGATTTGATCATTGGAAGGGGTAATATGTGTGGTAGAGGGGAATGTGAGGGTTGTGTTGTTGTGTTTCTGTTGTAGAAAGAGGAGGAATGTGTTTGTGGATAGAAATATAGAAGGCTGATTATAGGTTTGGTTGTGACAGAAAGGGGTCTGCTAGGAATAGGTAAAGGGTAGAGAAGATCCTTTGTCTGAGCCTGGAGTGTGTGTCTGGATGACATATCATTATGTATAGTGTGGCTTTGTGATGTGTTGGTTATGAGTGGATTACATCCTGGTATAGGGTAGAGTGGTGTTTTGTGTGTGAGTGACGGTGCCATTGTGTGATAGTGGGGGTACAAGGGTGTATATTTGTGGTTAGTGATGGTTTTTGGCAGTTTTTAAGATGGTGAAATGTGGTTAATGTATGTTTGTAGTAAATGAGTGGGGTGCATTTGCTGTGAGTGTGTTGATATGTTTGTGGATGTTGATGCGTTTATGTGGGTGCTGTTGAATGGAAAAAGGGTAGCATTTCTGGCCCTAGGCCCAATCTCTCCTGGACAGGCCCAAACAGGCAGCTGCCCTTGTCCACTCTGCCCTTAGCCTCAACTCCCACGCTGAGACACACGCATCCCTAAGCTTGAATAGCCCTAGTGATCAGGTGACACCTTCTACCAATGGGAAGCCTAGCCCTAACCCCAACCAATCAGAACTAGCCCTAAGTCCAATAGAAAACCTAGCCTCAGGAACCAATCAGAATCCCAAACCTATCATCCAATCAGCCAACCCCAGCCCTAAGTCCAATAGGAACCCCAGATATAGGAACCAACAAGTGCACAGATGCAACAACCAATAGGAAACTTATACAAGGAGCATGTGACCATAAGCACAGGCTGATGGCCCAGGGTCAGGGGCAGGGAAGTTGCTCCTGAAGCCCAGAATCTCCTTGGAGACAGACAGACTCAATCCACACTTTGCAGGTCCAGGTTTTAACGCTGCAGACAAGGCCCAAATCTAAGCCACTTAATAGACTGCTTTCAACATACTTAAACAAATCACTTTCTTCTAGCCAAAAAATGAGTGCTAAATACACTTTTCAAACACAGTTTAAACGACAAAGCAGATGAATAAGTCTTTTAAACACACTCTGCTTAGCCTCTTAGGGTGTACTTTGTCTTTTTAACTTTAGAACACCTACAGTAAAGCTGTCCTGAACCAGCAGGAGAGCCCAGCAGGATTGTCCAGCAGGGAAGGGCTCTTAACCCCTTACATTAGCCAAATTTAGTTAATTACCAGTCCTGGTAAAGTGATGAAAACAGCCTTTAGATCCCAGGTCAAGTGTAGTATTACAATTTTGAACATTTTTAGTGTTTGTGGAAAAGGAAAGTACAACATTGTGATTCCAGGGATCTAATTTCCACCAGTAAGGAATTTGTGGTAAGTTTGGTATTTCCTCACAGTGCTATTGTTATAATATTGTGAAGGCATAGACATAACTCAAAATTCAATTATTCATTTCGTTTCATTAAGCAATGGCAGTGGTGGTCCAAGTGGTCATCACCTGTCATTTAGCTAAAAAATATGATGAAATCATAGTCATGTACCACTATACCACATGTTAGCAGCATACTTTGGCATTGGAGACTGTCCCGACTGGGGTACGATCCAAGCTTTTTGGGGGCACTGCTAGTTTTCTTATCACACACTGACTACCAGAGTTTAGCCTTATTCTTAGTACTTCTTAGTACTTATATTTTTTGCAAAAGACAGGAATAGAGGGATATTTTAAAATGTGAGGGCACATGGCGAGGGCAGGAATGTATACCATGCCTTTTGTTTTTTAACTATACTACAATGTAGTAAGTAGCAAGACCCCTCCGCTGTCCTTCCTAGAAAAACCTGCAAGGCTGTTGGAAGCCCTGCCGAAATTGTTAATGTAGTATTTACTACCAGCATATTTGATGAAATGGTAGAGCCAGGATTGGATCTCAAGTCTGTTACTGCCTACGCAATGGAACACATGTTGTAAAGGGGATGGACTGGTGTGTCTACCTGCCAAAAGTGCATACTGGGGGTCCTGTCATATATTTACAATAGCATTCACTACCTTAACAAAGCCTGTTTCTGAGCAAAGGCCATGACTGCAGAAATGGAAATAAAGGTAGGATACTGTGAGACATTTTGTGTGGATCCCAGAACAGTAGGTGGTGCTCGGCAGTATCCATGATAGATACTATTGTTTACCATTAATGCCAAAATAATATTTTTTCTGATTGTATGACCAAGGTACGACTGACTCTCCAAGAATAATTATAGCTAGCACTCAAGGCAAACCTCAGGAGTTTGAAAAGAGACTGCAACATAGATACAGTATAAGACAGTGATCACATGTGACAGACTCAATGTCTTAACAGACACAGCCCAAAAAGACTAGTGGACTAATTTAAAGGAGTGTGGAAGGAATGAAACCCTAAAAATGTGCTCCATGCACGTAGCCCTTCAATTCATGTTTTACAAAGCCTTCATAGCCTACCTCCACTGACTAGCATAAATAAAGCCTCCACCTACAACCCAGGATGTTTTGTTTGGATCCTAAGAAAATATTTGTGAATACCTATGAATTAGAGAGATAAGCAGTGGCGGAAGGTAATTCAAGCAGTTTGCGCAGGGGGCGTGGAAGCCACACATGCACAGACATATACTAATTCATCTGTATGCACACTCACTAAAACCCCCATGCATTTAGTAGTGTGTACACATATACGCACACTTGTTCACAGCACACACTACCAAATACACATTCATACATACACACAAGCACCAAACGTTACAGAACATACCACTTATTTTCTGCAGTGTCCCAAGGAGGGAAGTCTTGGAGGCTCAAAGAGGGTTGAGACTGTCGCCTCTTTCATTGGCTGACCTTTTATTTATTTACTTATTTGCAATTGTATATAGTGTGAACATGGCCAAAGGTGTTAGAGCAGTTTACAACACATAACATACGGGGTTACAGTAATTGAACTCGGATGTTTACATCAGTGAAAGTATACAGGATTTACCACAAGACAGTTACAACAATAGGGCAGAGGACATGAACAGTTAACGAACGGAGTCAGGATGCAGAGGAGAAAGTAAATAAGTCTGGATGAGGGTGAGTTAACCAAGTTATCTGTCAAATAGGAGGAGCTTGAGGTCCTTTTTGAAGGCTGCTAGGCAGGTGGTTCGACGGAGTGAGGGAGGCAAAGAGTTCCAGATTCTAGTGGCGCTACCAGAGAAAGAATGAATCATGTATCATTGTTGCCTGAAGATGGGTGGTTCCAGGAGCAGCGATAGGGCATTTCAGGAACCCCTATTTGCTCTGGAGATTTTCAGTTTCTCATTTAGATAGGAGGGTGAGGAGGAGTTCAGTGCTTTGTGGGTAATGCAAACAATTATGAACTGGGCCCTCGCTTCAATGGGGAGACACTGGAGAGTTAGTAGGGCAGGGGAAATGTGGTCAAATTTCTTCAGACCTAAGACAAAGTGTGCTACAGCATGTAATATTGCTCTCAGTGGGCCTAGGTGAACATCTTTGGGGATCCCTGAGAGAAGGACAGTTCTACATTCTAGTCTAGAGAGAACGAAAGACAGCACTACTGTTTTGAGGTCTTGTTCTGGAATCAATAGTCTGATGCCCCAAAGCTGCCTAAATTGGTGTTGTACTCTGTTGGCCATGGCTGCTATGTGCCTGTGAACTTTGAAATGACTATCAAGGGTGATGCTGAGTGACTTGGCACTGAGATCAAAAGAAATTCAGTTTTAATTAGTTTGAGTTTTAAATGGTGGTTGGATATCCAGTTTTGAATCTTTAAGAGAGTATTTGAAAGCAGGGCAACGTCCTCTGGGGATGAGATTTTCAAGTATATTTAGGAATCATCGGCAGAGAGGTGGAAGAGAATCCCAGATTTTCTGAAAATCAAATGTAGTGTTTCTAGGTAGACGTTGAAGAGGGTTGGGAAGAGGATCAAACCTTGAGGGACACCTTGGTGAACGCTGCCTGGTCTCAAGAACGAGTTGCAACTTTTGACAATTTGGGAATGGTTGGATAGGTAAGAGGAGAACCAGTTGAGAACACTGCCTCCACATCCCACGCGTAGGTAAGAAATACAAAGGACATCATGATGGTTGACTATGTCGAATGCGATGGATAAATCCAGAAGGACCAGAAGGCAGGAGTTGCCGGATTCGATGATTCTAAGGAAGTCATCAACTATTTGGAAGATTGCAATTTCCATACTGTGACCCTAGCAGAAATTAGATTGGAGAGTGTCTCGGGGGTTCCTAATTTGGATGTGTGGGGCTATTTGGTACACAACGCAACTTTCAATTACTTTCCCTAAAAACGGGTGTGGAGACTGGGCAGTTATTGTTAAAGTTCTCTGTTTTGAGAGGTTTTTTACAGCAGAGAGATTTGACCTATTTTTAGTCGTTCAGGGACGATGCCTTGTTTGAGAGAGGAATTTACCATGGTGATCCATATGAGGAGCAGGTGTCTGGCAAGAGATCTGTTGATAGAGCCTGGATTAGCGTCCTGATGATTGTTTGAGGGGTTTTACTTTGGAGATAGTTCACTGTAGGTCCTGCTTGGAGATTGGAGAGAAAGATGACCGTGACTGTATTGCAAGGCATGGTAGAGGCTTAACCATTTTAAGAGAGTTGTTAACCTCAAACAGCCACTTCTGTCTATTCTTTGCAGAATTCACAAGGGCTCTGATATGGGAAGATTTGGGTCTGAGGATTTAGGGGGTCATTCTGACCCTGGCGGTCTTAGACCGCCAGGGTCGTGAATGACGGAAGCACCGCCAACAGGCTGGCGGTGCTTCCATGCCCATTCTGACCGCGGCGGTAAAGCCGCGGTCAGAAAACCGTGACCGGCGGTTTCCCGCCGGTTTTCCCCCGGCTGGGCGAATCCGCCAGGGCAGCGCTGCAAGCAGCGCTGCCATGGGGATTCTGACCCCCTTCCCGCCAACCTGTGTCTGGCGGGAACGGGTGTCTTGGCCACTGGCATGGGCAGTGCAGGGGCCCCCTAACAGGGCCCCATTAAGCTTTTCACTGTCTGCCTAGCAGACAGTGAAAAGCGCGACGGGTGCAACTGCATTCGGAGCCGGCTTCTGTGTTGCAGGCCTCCTTCCCGCTGGGCCGGCCGGCGCTACCATGGGTAGCGCCGGCCGGCCCTGCGGGAAGGTTGGAATGCCGGCAGCGGTCTTTTGACCGCGTAGCGGCCAAATGGCGGTTCCCGCCTGGCGGGCGGCAACCGCCGCCCGCCAGGGTCAGAATGACCGCTTAAGTCTTTTAACTGTTTTCTTGCTCTGCAAAGCTTAGTTATACTCTGGAAAGATGGTGCTTTTCTCTAGTCTTTCTCATATTTTCTGATAAGCTTTTGTTCTTCATAGAGCTCTTTAGAGAACCAGGGCCTAGAGGGTTTTGCTTCAGGGGTGCACATTTGTCAGTAAGGGATTCCATGCAGGAGCTGAACTTGTCAGTGGCCTCGTTGATGTCAAGCTGAGGTGTAATCGCACTTAGGGTAGGAAATCAGTCGTGGTCCTGATGAACTCTCAAAGTTGCAGAGTTTTGAGCATCGTTTTATACATTGTATTGAGGTGCAATAAAACCATTGAATACATTCTTTGAAAAAAGGAATCCAGGCCTAGTCACAAGGTCATAAATCTGACCATCTGATAAAGTGAGTGTGCAGGTAGGTCTCGATCTTGCATGGACATGGTGTGGGCCAGTAGTTGACAAGTTCCGATATCCAGCATGGAGAGCGCGTGATCACTGCATGTAGTGTGTGTGTTGTGTCCTGATTGGCTGTGTGTTCATAACCTCATGTGCGATCTAACTTTATAGTGTTTTGGGAACGTGTACCCCTCCGGCCAAATGTGTTTTATTGGGGGCCAATTTCCTAGGACCTTTGTGGTGTTGCTGCCTATCTGGGGCGTCAATGTGTGTCTTTTCTGTTTTGCATGTTTGTCTATGGGCTACATGTCACCCCACCTGTGACATGTCAATCCGTTACTTCAGGCTGGGTCACAGGGCTTCCTTGACCACCTACATCTGGCTCGGGGTTGACGGGGAGTTCATGTCAGGTGGAATCAACAATAGCAAAGTGAGTTTGTTGTTATGCTGGCACATATCATGGTATACAATGACATTGTTTTAATGCATATCAACATTCACCCCTCTAGCTGAATTTTGAACTACTTTATCCACCCCATATTTCATGACAGTCACATTATTCGATGTTTGACGTGCTTCTGTTGTGTTTACTACCATTTCTCTACCTAATTTGAGGACTGTGTTTTTACAGCAGGAAACCCCCATTTGTGTGAAACAACAATAAAACAGCACAGAAGTGAGAACTGGCAGCAATAACATGCACAGTCCTTAGGTCTGACAATGAGAGAAGGCAGCAGCCTCTATCTCGTCACTGAGTAGGTTAGGGTCAATGAGAGCTGCTGACCCCACTGCTCTCTGAGACAAGGTATCAGTGATAGACGCTCACCCCTGGGCACATCTGGGCTTAAAAGTGAAGTGCCCAGGTTTGAGGCAACAGTAACAGGGAGGTCAACCAAGCACTTTGCTAGGGTAAAGAGGACACGCCTACAAGAGCTGTGACATCTTCCACGCAGCAAAGTTCAGCTGAGGCAGCCGGGTGCTTGTGCATTTAGCACATCTAGCTTCTGGCTGCCAGACCTGAAAACAAAGACTGTCAGGCTGATCTCTGTTTAGCCTGACAGACACTCTTTAGGTTGGCCAAAAGATAGGAGGGGCGTGGCCCCTCTGTCGTTGGGGACAGGCTGCTGCTGGCGACGAGTAGGCAAGGACCAAGCAACCTACTTGTTGAAAAATACTGCCATCTGCATAAAGGTTTGCGTTTTATTCCTGCACCGGATGCAGAAGCTAGACTGGCAAAAGCTTTGTACATTTTAGCTGTGAAGGAGGGGTTTGGGAGCTGAATGTCTACACATTTTCAAATGTTTTACCTCAGATTAAGAGATCTATTTTTAACATTTGTTGTTTCCAGAGTGTTTATTTGTTATACAAAATAAACTGTCCATCAAATAGGATCTCTTCCTGACTCCTTAAACAACGGCAATATCAATGATATGAGCCATGGCAAAGGAAGATGATTTTCTAGCTTTTTGAGAAATTGTACCATTTTGTTGTTATATTTAATCTAATTATTAATGCAGGGCGTGCATGAAGGTGAATTGGGATGGGCTCAGAGTGTTTTGAGGTTATGGGACAATTGTTTCTCCTTTGTCTTAGTTTATTGAAGTCTAGTTCTACTTTTCATACATAAACAAGTCTGTGAAGAATGTACGTATGCGAAGAATGGTAACAATCACTCTAACACCCCCAATATTATTTTCAACCACAAACAGTACTGCACAAAAACTCAAGTGCTTCCAACATGGAGTAACCTGAATTCTTGAATTCCTGTTCTCAAGGCTTGTTGATTACAATCCAGCCACCCCCAATCTCAATATGAACCCAGTGTCAAAGCACTATGAGGCTACTGTTTGGGTGGTTTGTCGTGCTTTACAAAACCCTCCAAATAAATGTTGCCTTCTATTGTGGATGTTGCAACGTATTCTACCTGAGTCTCAGACTATGGAAAGACGAGCAGATCTTCCAGACTTCGCTGCTAACAATCTGGTTAAACAAACTAAGCTAGACACCAACATAATAGTGGCCCACTAGCAGATCAGATAGCTAAAAAAGTGACCCACATTTGCAAATCAGGGCAAATTTGAACATGTACAAACAGGTTTTTTGCATCTTTTAGGAGACTGCATGCATTTGTGATTGCTGATTGCAATGTTTGTTGTAAAATCAGGGAAATTACAGCAAAAAAAGCAGCTGCCCCAATCATAAAGCAGCCACACAAACAGACAAAAAAATGGCTCACCCATGAACCTGCCAGACCAGGCCTTTTTGTACTGCCAGATGGCCCCATAGGCCAGTCCGATCCAGCATTTTTCCCACTTTTTGTTCAGCATAAGGAATGTTCTGTTGGCACATGGAACGGTAATGATTGTAGGCTGCTGGGGTGAAAGGAGAAACCTCCCAGTAGAAGAGAGATAGCAATAAGTGCGTGTATTAAGTTTAAAGATATGTCATGTGAAATATCTATTGTTCATTCCACTGAAGCTCTGGGTGTATGCGACATGTTGGGCTCTGATTATCCTGAAACAAAGGTTGCCCATTTTATTGTTCCAACTATTGCTCTCAACACGTGCTTAACTGGTAAGCCTACCAGTGAGGTTTCTGAAAGCTATAGTTAATTCTGCAGAGCAGCGTAAGAATAATTTATGGAGTGAAAAATCCAAGGTGGACAGAGTTTCCTTAGTTGCATTTATGCAGAGATCATTTATTCCATATGTAGAAGCCTACACACTGACTATGAAATATACTTCTGGCTGGCACCAGAGTATATATACTCATCTTGCAAAAAATTACATGCAGATGTTCACAGTGTTTTAGAAGGGGGTATGCCACTATGTTGTAAGGAGTGGAAGTCTAGTAAAACAAACACAAATATCATAAGGAGAAATTGTTTCCAGGCGTGCCATAGCTCCTTTCAGCTTCCAGCTGGCGCGCATTGCCTTATAAAATGATCTTATTTCAGGTTAGAATAACATAAAAGAATGTACAAGCACCGTTTCTTCCAAATCCGGAATGAATTCGTTTTTGCAGGAATACTCAGTTTATTTTGCTGTGTATCTCAAGTTTAAACTATATCGGGAGCCGAACCGGCTTTCTGAATAAAATTAATAGCGAGCTCTCAGGGGTTTCACTAAGACTGGCAGATTTCTTTTTAGGGTCGAGCCTATGATAGTATGCGCTAGCGCATTTGTCTCGCTTTCGAGACTCTTTTGTTAACTTAAAAAGGCTTGGAGCCCACCCCTTGTTTACCATTTGTTGGCTTGTGTGGCACTCTTCTTGAGAGCCTTGTAATTCATCAATGGAGGCCTAGCATAATTTCTGTTCCTGTCTGTGGAGCAAGAACCAAGCTCTGATTGATACAACTTAATCAGTGCCAGTTTGCTTTTCTCGATGTTATTGAGGTACTTCTTTTTAACTTCTAGGACCCTTCAAACAGAAGATGTGTGATTGGTAAAAACTTGGCCAGCAGGACAAAACAAAATTGCAGAGTTTTTTTTCTATAGTTAACTTTTTTCTTTATTTTGCCAAGACTTCCTTTCTCATTATGCACACGTTTTGTTTTGTTTTTGCTCAGGGGCACTGTTCTAAAAAGATTAGGATTATCTTGTTCTAAATATTGCAAAATGAAATAGTTTTTTTAGTGTAATTTCCAAAATTATGCTTTACCACATAACACATAATCGTGCAGTACACCTTAATCAACCCCACTACAATCCAATCCGCCCCACGCAAATCCACCCCACCACACCCCACACCACCCCACCCTGCCCCACTCAATCCAGTCCAACCCACTCATTCCAATTGACCCCAAACCAATCTAATCCACTCCACTCCAATCCACACTACCCACTCCAAACCAAACCACTCACCCCAATCCTCTCCAATCCACAACACTCCAATCCTCCCAGTCTATCCCACTCCAATCTGCCCTATCTGCTGCACTCCAGTTCAAAGCAATCTGCCCCATACCAATCCCAAACCCTCTGCCCCACTCCAATCTAACAAAATCTGCCTTACTCCATTCTGCCCCACTCCAATCTAAAACAATCTGCCCCACATCAATTCAAAACAATCTGCCCACTCCATTATAAAGCAGTCTGCCTCACTCCGAACCAGTCCACCGCAACACAATCCACACGACTCCAATCATCTCACTCCAATCTAATTCACTTTAATCCACCCCATCCCACTCCAGTCAAATCCACTCCACCTTAAACCTCCTCACTATAGTCCAATTCACTCACCTGCAAACCACCTTAATCCACTTCACTCCAGTCAATCACCCCACTCCAATTCAGTCCATCTCAAACCAGTCCAATTGACCCCACTCCAATCCATCCCACTCCAAAAATCCACCCTATTCCAAAAAGCCCACCCCACTCCAGTCCACCCCACTCAAATACATGTCCCATTCCAAAAATGCACCAATTAAAAAAGTCCACCACACTCCAATCTACTCCACCCCACCCCACCCCACCCCAATCCAATTCACCCCACGTCAGTCCAATCCACCTCACACCAATCCAATTCACCCCACTCCAATCCACCGCAATCCAATCAACCACAATCTACCTCACTCGAATCCAGTCCATTCCATTCCATCCCAGTCAAATCCACCTCACTCCATTCCACTCCACTCCAGTCCACCCCACTCCAATCCATCCCACTCCGATAATCCACTCCAACCCTATCCACACAACACCATTCCACCCCAATCCACCCCACCCAAATCCAATCCACCTCACCTCACTCCAATCCAATCCACCCTACCCCAATGTAACTCATCCCACCCCAATCCAATCCACCCCTCCCCAATCCAATCCAATCAATCCAATCCGCCCCACCCCAATCCAATCCACCCCACTGAACTCCAATCCACCTCACTCCAATCCAATCCATCCCATTGCAGTCCAATCCACTCCACCTCAATCCACCCCACTCAATTCCACCCCACTCCATTCCACATCACTCCAATTTGCCCGCTCCATCCCAATCTAATCCAATCCACCCCAATTGAATCCACCCCAATCCACCCTGCCCACTTCAGTCCAAACAAATACACCCCACTCTGGTCCACGCCATCCCAATCCAATCCACCTCGATCCACCCCATTTCAATCCATCCCATTCCAATTCAATTCAGCCCATCTAGCCAACCCCACTCCAATCCACCCCACTCCACTTCAACCTACCTCTCTACTCATTCCACCTCAATTCACTTCAATTCAGTCAGTGACAATCCACCCTACTCTTCCCTACCCCAATCCCATCCACCCCACCCCAATTCAGTCCACCTCACTCCTATCCAATCCATTCAGGCCACCCCATTCCAATCAAATCTGCTCCAAATCACACCACTCTAGTCCAATCCATCCCCGCTCCAAACAATTAATCCAATCTACCCCACTTCAATCCACCACACTCCAACCCAATCCACCCCACTCTAGTCCAATCCAATCCACCTCACACCACCCCACTCCAATTCACTCAAATCCAAACCACCTCATTCCAACCCACTCTACCCCTCCAAACTCAATCCACACCACCCCAAGATAATCCACCCACCTCAATCCTATCACTCCCATACAATCCACCCACCCCAATCCAATCTAATCCACCCCACTCCAATCCATCCCATTCCAATCCACCTCACCTCATTTCAATCCACCCACTCCAATTCACCCCATCCAGGATACAAGTTGTCACATGCCCCTACTCGAGTTTTAAAACAAGCATTGGCTCAAGTAAACATTTCTCAACGGCAACAACAATCATTGGCCCATGCAAGGGCAAGTGATTTGCTTTATGAGCATGATTTACTAAATACCAGATATGGGTTCTGGAGCATGTTCGGGTTTGCAGGTCCAAAACTCCACTCTATGACACTTTACTTCCTCTACTCCACTCTGTGACACTATACTCCAACAAATCCATCCTACAACATTACTCTCCAACTCCACTCTTATTTATATATTTCATGCCACTAACTTTTAGCCATGCTGAACAACAGCCACACTTGTGTACAACATGGTAAAAACACATTGCCAAGCCAAGACCCCTTGTATAGGTGAGATCTATTGGTTTTGCCAATGCTTGTTTTATTTAGGTCTGGCTTGAATAGAGCATTAGCTTCAGGAGTGCATCATCTTTTGTCATTGGTGGTGAAGGCAGCATAAGTTAAATTACTGTTACAATGAAGGAATTACAGTTCCTCGACTTGAGCAGGAGCTGGAAAAGATCTCAATCCTCCTCAAACAGCAAGCACTCATCACCTGCTACATCTCTTGTAGGATCGCACCTCTGCTTCCAACTTCACCTTTCTCACATTACTCATATTAATCTTTAGTTTTCTAGACAACTCTAAACTATAGATTCTAAAGTGCTATTGATGTGTCATCATATGTATTGTGATGTCACCATTTTCTATTAGAATGCAGAGAAGAGTTTGAAATGTAATGGTGGGACAGAGAGAGCCGGTGTTCATCTGAGAATGAGCTCCTTCACTGCAATATTTGTACTAATAAACTCACAAATTCATCAGCCATCGTGTGAGAGATTTCACTACAATTGTACTGATGATGAGTTTTTGAACCTTCGTTAGTGCATTCTACTCTCACGTACCATCTTTTTGAGATGTGTTTGCATAGATCAGCAGAGGCAGGAAGACATTGTGGCCATTATACATTTTTATCACCGTTCAGGAAAACCGATGGGTGTATCCTGACTCAAGGTGAAGTTTCCACGCATGTGAATTCCCTTTTGACGATACAAAGGAAAGAACCAGCTGTCATGTCTAGGCTAGGCACGTCAGCACGCTGAACGTAAGTTGCAACGCCATTTTGCAAATCGTCATTGACTGCTGTCATGCCTCGGTCAGGCACATCAGGCCATTTTGGGAGGGTGCACTACTTGGAGCCATTTATATTCTCTCCTGTCACATTTAGGTCAGGCACGTCAGGCACACTGAACGCCATTTTGAGGAAGAGTTATCCTCCAGTATCATTTTCTGTTCAGTACAGCAGACACGCTGATGTTATTAGATATCGCATTAGGTCAATGCACTGTTGTGGTGCGCAGCTACCCCTACATGCTTCTCATAATCCACATACATGCATGGTCCAGTTTATGTTCATTTTCATCATGCCTACAAGTACCATAGCAACAGACTAATTCAGGAGTATTTAAACATCAGTTTTACAATCTATCGAGTATGTTTGGAAAATGAACACTTAGAATATAAAGCACAGGGTCGTTTCAAGGTTCCTCCATACCCTGTCACTTTGTTTCCTTCATGCGTACCGGTGATGTGCGCATCTACCTGAGTGTAATTGGAAGTTATTATAATACATGCACATCAGTGATATACACACAAGATATGTTGGCAGATATATTTCAAACCATACATGAAGGTTGCATACCGGTGATGTTAATCTGAAGTTACGCAAAACAGCATATTCCCTGTTAAGTGCATACAGTAACCTGTACCGTAGGGATATGCACACCAGTTATTATGGGGTTCCAGCACATACCAATTATTCACTGAATCACACACAGTAAAATGTGGACATTTCATAGCAGTTATCTTAAAATTGTCAGTATTAGTATTTTCTGTTTATTTATTAGTTCTACATTCTTTTGTGTTGAAAATGCAGCCTGTATCACCTCCACCACTGTTTTTGGAAGCTCCAGGTACCCACCTAATTTGTGGAGGAATGTTTATGATGTATTTGAAATGTATTTGGGGGTTACTGGAGCACAATGTTTTAGTCCAGAGAGAATTTAATTTATTACTACATTTGTTAGGTTTTGAAGCAAGATCCGTATTTAAACATCTACCACCACTAGGACTTAATGTAGGTGAAGAGATTGATGAGTATGAAGAAACAGTCAAAAATGAGGGTTACAGTTTGATGTTCAACCCAGCCGTGTTGTAATTACAAACAAGTTTTTTAAAAGGGAACAGAGGAGTGATGAAGATGTTGACACCTATATTTCAGCACTCAGGAATTTGGTTGTAGATTGTCTGTTTGAAATGTTTACTGATCAATTAGTCAGAAATCAGTATATTTCTAAATGTACGGATATCTCTATTCAACAAAACTTCTTTCTATGGGTAATCCTTCTCTTGAAGAGAACATAAGAACGGCTATAAGCATTAAAGCCTCAAAACTTTCTGTACCAAAATTAGAGAACAACAAACCTGAAATCATAAATATTGTAAAAGCTATGGAAGACAAGGCTGTTGAGGTGATTTTTGGCAAGAGTGGTTTATTTTTCAAACAGACAAACATAAGTTTTAGGTGTGGGAATCCCAGCCACCATAGAAGTAACCAGCCATGCCTGGTTAAGAATGTAAGGTGCAGAGTATGTGACAAAGTAGCCCATTTTGCTAAGGACAACACTTTGAATGAAGTACTAAACATTATGCAAAAAAGGTGTGGTATTAAAGGCTGAAAAATGTCAATTTCTTAGAGATAAGGTGGAATACTTGAGGCAAGCTGTATCTAAACAAGACATTGAATCAAGATCTGGGTTAGTCAAAGCTATTGTTGATGCTTCAGCACCTGTTGACAGAACAGGTCTTAAATCGTTTGTTGGATTGTGTGAATTGTATTCACAATTTATAGCTGATTATCCTTGTATTGTCAAACCATTAACTAGTATGGTAAGGAAAGATATTACATTTATGTAGGACAAAACATGTCAGGAAACTTTTGATTGGATTAAATCTCAATTAGCTAGTTCAAGGATTTTGAAACCATTTAACCCGGAATGACCATGCATCATCACAGCTGACACTAGCAGTTTTGGTTTAGGAGCCATTCTTACCCAAGTGAAAAAAGGGTTGAACACACACATTAGGGTATGCCTCAAGAGTTTTGAGGGGGAAGAAATACATTTTTCTGTAATTATAAAGGAGTTGTTAGCCTACTGATGAGCTGTCAGGAAATTTCAACCATATGTATGGTGTAACATGTTTACTCTACAGACTGATCACAGCCCATTCGTTTCCATGTTATTGGGATAGAAGATCAGGGATCACACCCCCGCACTGCTAGATCCTCTACTAAATTGTTACAGTATGATTTTGAGATTTGATATCTTCCTGGTAAGAGGAATATCAGAGCAGACTACTTCTCAAGGTTTCCTGTGGAAGAATTGATACATACAAGTGTGAGAAAAATGAGTATGAAAATTGTTTAACAGCTGCCATTGATATTGAGGACATGTTTGCAATTAGTGAAAGTGAATGGAAGGAAGAAGTTAATAAAGTTGTAACTATGGTTCAGATCATAGATTTTGTGAAGAAAGGGTGGCCTAAAGAGAGAAATAGGCTGTTCCAATTTCAAACGTATGTGAAAGTGCCCTCTGAATTATCTGTAGAAAATGATATTTTAATATGGGGTGGAAAATTGGTACCTCACAATTGTTTACTTAAAAGAATACTATGTGGGCCACATAAAGGACATTTAGGTAAAACCCTTACCAAGCACAGGATTAGATAAATATTTGGGTGCCCAGTATGGACAAACACAAGGATAAACACATTGGGGATTGTGTATTGTGAAGTGGAAGTGACAAGAAGGAAGTGAAAAGAGTATGAAAACTAGGAGACCTCCTTTACAACCTACTGAGGTGCCCTCCAAACCATGGAAGAAAGTAGGTATTGATCTTGTTGGTCCATTCAATTCCATTCCTTCATTTTCTAGATTTGTAATAATCCTAATGGACTACTACTCAAAATGGCCTGCGGTGATCCGACGTCTACAAATGTCATAGATTTTTTAAAGGATGCATTTTTATGAGAAGGTTTCCCATCTTTTCTTGTGTCTGATAATGGAGTATAATTTATGTGTGATGAATTTGAAAGATTTCTATACCAGGGTGATATCAAACACTTATAGAGTTCACTTTATCACCTAGAAATTAACAGTTTAGTAGAGCGCATGAACTGTATCCTGCGAAATTGTTTTCAATGAGCAATTGCTGATAATTGTATTGTTCAAAATGCAGTATGATCTATGTTGTGGTTCTACCGCACAACCTCATACTCTTCCACTAATGTCTCCTGTTTTGAACTTTTGAGAGGTAGGAAACCTTCTACCAAAATATGTCCGAGTGGATGTCAAAGTGGGTTACACATAATGTGCTAGAAGATGTTGATAGAGCTGTAAGAGAGAACATTGAAATGGTACAAGACAATCAAAATAAGTACTTTGACTCAAGAAAGAGAGTTTGTTCCCATTTATTCAAAGTGAGGGACAAAATATGCATTAAAATTCCAGATCATAAAAAGAAAGTAGTATGAAATATACTGATCCCATGGTTATTGACAAAGTCTGTGGGAATGCTGCCAGAGTCAGTATGCGCAATTGGTGGAATGTAGGAATAGTGGTAAAAGTCACTAGCAACAATGCTACTACTAAGAATCTCAAAGTTATTTCAAGTGGAAGTGGTGAGTGTAATCATTTGATTAGTTCTAGATTTACAAAGGAAAGTAATGGAAATACTTTTTCTACTAACTATAGGATATTGCCAGAAGTTGTAAGTCATACAAGTGATTGTCAGAGGAGATAGCTTATCAGGTATTGTTAATGCTTTACATACCATATATGTACTAAAAAGGTACCACATATTTAATGTTTTCTATACCACATGTGTACCAAGCAGGTATTTCTCTTGTTGAACCTTACTTTGTGATTTTTGTGTGATATACCTGCCAAGATGTTTTTTGTGTCCTCATTTGTATATAGATGCTTATATTTTAGTAGGTTCATTTATTCATTAGCTGTTTAAATCCATCTCTGAAGCGTTTTTTATTAATATATTTGTTATATATCAGGAATACGTTGTTGTTTCCTAATGGTTATGCTTCTCAATATTCCAGTAGACGAAAATTATTTTTTGTTACTTTTCGTTAGAGAGGAAAAGCATAATGTAGTGTTCTAGATAACTCTAAACTGTTCTAGACAACCTACAAACGACATTTTGTAAAGTGCCATTGATGTGACATTATATGTATTGCGATTTCACCATGCTTTTTTAGAATGCGGAGAAGGGTTTGAAGTGTAACAGTGGGACCGAGAGAGTTGGTGGTCATCTGACAACGAGCTCCTTCACTACAATCTCTGTATTTGTTCTAGACAACTCTAAACTGTTCAAGACTACTCTAAACTACAGATTGTAAAGTGCTATTGATGTGACATAATCCACCACCACAAGGCACCATAAATGACGTCCCCTACAAAACCAGACCACCACCACAGAGAAAATAAATGAACAATATAGAGATTCGAAAAATTCTTAAAACAAATCCCACTGTGACTCATCCCAATGCTTTAGCATTGGTCTCAAAGACCAAACCTTCTTCTCAGAGACCATAAGCTCAATGCTTCCCTGTTCTTTTCTCTTCAAACATGAAACACTGATAGGATCTGAAATTTCCCTCCGTCAACTCTCACCACATTTCTAACCACTGAATCACATCTAATGGCTTGGAGAACCTGCAAACATGCAAAACTGGCATTTGGTTCTATTTTTTTTGCGCAAAATGTATCCTCATGTCCATTTTGGAAACGGGGAAGCATTTCCCACTAAAATTAGAGAGCGAAAACACAACCACTGCAAACAGCAGCCACTCACGTTCTGATTGTTTGTTTTGTTCCTGTGCGCTCATGTTAAATTTAGACTGTGAATGGCATGTACATATGTAATGTGGTGTAATAGTGTAATTTTGGAAATTTCAAGTAACAAACACAAAATTACTAAAATTATGTGAAATTATGCTGGCGTAATGGTCATTAAGCCCAGGCCTTACTTCCACCTGGATTCAAGTCAAGTCAAAAGATTTATATTTTGGCTAAAAGAGCCGTAAAAGCACATAGCAGCAGTACATAAATACACAAGGTTATATAAAATGTGTACAGTACATGTAACTAGATAAAAATAATAAAATGAAATGCACTCTCAGAGTGAAATGATACATTCTTGCTAAAACCATTATACAGATAACATTTTTCCTATGACAATCCAGCTTGCCCCAAGGAACGTAACAACAGCAATCACTAACGTCAGGTAGGTGTCTGATCTGAGAATTCAGAGGGCTATGTCAGACCTGCGAACTCCTAGCAGTCTACAAGCCAGGGCCAGACATTTCCTACGAGAGGCAGCGTATGCAGGGCAGACAAATAAGACATGAGGGAGGTTTTCAATGGGTACTTTGCAAGCTGGGCAGATGGTTGTTTCTTCATGTGACCAGCGACTGGTAAGTAATCTTAGTGGCAAGGTGCAAATGCGGAACTAGAAGTACAAATTTCTTTCTCTTGGCACCGTGATTATGTCCCAGAAAGCCTCATATTTGCATGTCTCTTTTAGGTTGGCAAAATCACATGATAGTGTAGAGTGAAATATAACCCTCAGATCTTCAGAGTCTACCATATGCCAATACAATTTTTTGAGGTCGCTTTTTGAAGGAAATGAGATAGTGGTGGTAGAATCCCAGAGTTCTCTAAGCCAAAGCGAATAAAGTATCCCCTTGATGTGTCTGAGCCAGGGGATACTATAAGAATGGTCAGCTTCTAAAATGACCTGCAGGGCTACAGTAAAGGAGGCAAGCTCTGAGGTAGTCCAAAGACACCGCCAGTACAAAAGGGAATGTAGGTGTGCTTTGTGCCAATACGTTTCATGCCTAGGTCCTTAAAAAGGGGGAACAGTGGAGTACTTGGTGGAGGGACACAAGATTTCTTAGGAAATTATTTTCAGAAATTGTTATTTCTTAGGCTTTGGCATAACCCCACAGTTCAGCCCCATCAATGGCTGAGCTCACAGCCTTGGCTTCATATATCTGTTATTGTAGGGCGTATTGGCTTGGTATGCAAGAGGTAAAAGTCCTTTAATAAAAAACCCAGTTGTTTGCTTTAGTTTTAGTGCTTGCTTAGCAATATGTGATTTCCAAGACATTTTTTCAGTTAACATTATGCCCAGGTAACTAAACGTGCCCACCTTTTCAAGTGGGGTACCCTTGAGAATAAACTTCCCCCTGAAGGATCTATGAGAATTGAACGTCACCAATTTTGTTTTAGAAGCATTGATTTCAAGTCCCCACGTGGAACAAAATTCCTCGAAGCATGTGAGGAGTTTCCGTATTCTGCTTGGGGTCTTGGATCTCAGGAGTGTATCATCTGCAAAGACCAAGACCGGAAGTTTTTGTGTGCCTAACGATGGTGCGTCAGCCTCCACTCTGAGTAGAGAGGGTAGGATATCATTAATGTACAAGGAGAACAGGGTGGGGGCAAGGATACACCCTTGCCGTACACCCCTTGACACCTGGATTCTGTCAGTTAGCTGCCCCTTGTCATCCCACCTGATAGATGCATAATTACCCTCATAGAGCAGAATTATTAGTACAAGAATGTGCTTTGGGATTCCCGTTAGGGAAAGGACTTCCCACAGCTTGATACAGGGTACTAGGTCGAATGCGGATTTCAAATCCACAAAAGCAACATACAGATTCCCACTCCAATAAAAACAGTTTTCCAGTGTAAAAGCAAAAACCTAAGGTCTTGCTCAATGGTAGATATTTTTTTACGTAAACCTGCCTGGAGGGGACTAAGGATGTCGTGTTCAGTCATCCAGTCTTGAATCCTGCCCAAAAGGCAGTGACAGAACACTTTCTGCATGCAATCTATTAAGCTAATTGGCCTATAATCACAGGGGAGAGCTCTGTCACCCTTTTTAAAAATCGGGACTTCAATTGCCTCCTTCCAGGACTCAGGGATTGGTGTCCCAGATGCTATTGCATTCACTATGATGGTGATATATCTTGACCAGATTGCAATGTTGGTTAAGAATAGATCTGCTGGAACACCATACGAGCCACGTGCCCTACCACGCTTTTGAGTACCTAAGGAATATGCTATGTCCGCTTGGGAGAACAGTTACATCACTTGAGGGGTGGGTGTTTGAGTAATATTTGAGCAGATGTCCTTATGTTCAGAAGTTGTACTAACATGGTCATAAGAGTACAACCCACTTAAATGGTCTAACCAGTCCTCTGGAGCAATATTAGTTGTAATGTTCAATTTACTGTTTCCTGGGTTGAGCACTACCAGGGACCAGAACTCACTACAGTTCCTCTCTTGTGCAGTGTCACTAAGTGCTGCCCACCACTTGTCATCTTGTTCACGCTCGGCTTTGCAGACAGCTGACTTGTAAGACTTTTTAGCTGAGCGAATGGTGTTTATATCCTTAGATTTAATAGCTTGGATTAGATTCTTGTTTGAGGACCGGCACTCTTTGTTAAACCAGGGATGCCTACCCTTAAGCCTCTTGCCATCAGGAGCTATATCTACTGAGAAGTGGGCCGCAATACCCTTGAATCATGAGGTGTGAGTTAAGCTTATTTCCTCATTGGGGATTGCGGGACCCGCCTCTAAACCCATCAACGTGGTCCTCAAGGTGTTGTTAGCAGCATTGATGAGCGTGGGTCGAGCCAGAACCTTATTCCACTTTACGTGACATTTGTCATTAACCAGACTAATTCCCTCTGGTGCTATTACTGAGGTATTAATCATGGGCAAGTGGTTACACAAACATGACATATGGACTGGAAGAGGGTTATGGTCGCTTTCAGATCTCTTAATAACCATCATCTCGATGACTAGGGGCCACAGTCTTATGTCGACTAGACAATAATCAATTCTACTGGTATGGTTTACTTTGTTATATGTATGACAACCCTTTGCGTCTGATTTGGTCCAGCTGTTAAGCGCCCTGAGTCCAAATTCCATGGTCAGTGACTTTACTTGGACAGCAACGTGCGTCTACCTTTTGATGGGTGGGATATCCAGGGCAGGGATAGACCATGCCCGATCCTCCCGGGTGGACCCGAGATCATCCCAGTCTAGAGGTGGACCCGAGATCATCCCAGTCTAGAGGTTCAAATGTGACACACCTGCCACAATGATTTTACAATGCCGGGGACAGTTTTGCAAAAATGCCTCCAGAACACAGAGGGTTTCGGAGACCCAAACCCCCCTAACCCCTCTAGTGTAGATTGTAAAAATGATCACAACTGTGTCTGTCCCGAATGATAGGCGAAGACCTAACAGGTCGGGGGAATCAATAGATAACTGAGATATGCTGTAGTTTCGTGATGTTCTAGTCCATATGGTTAAACCCCCGGAAGGCCTGCCCCTGATACTGGGCTAAGCAGGGATATAAAAATTTCAGTAGCCAGTTCGAAAGAGTGGATCGGTCGACCATGTCTCCTGGAGAAGACATATGTTGTTTTCCTCAATAAAGGAGGTAAAGGATGGGAGGGGGAGGACAGATCTCAGACATGCCACAGTTCATGAGACAAGTCGCACCCCAGTGATTGGAGGGACCGCCCTACCCACTGATCTGATATTTGAAGGTTTAGCTACCAGAGGTTGGTTTGGCGGGTGGAGTTGGTTGAGGGGTGAGAGATCGTTATCACTACTGCCCAGCACGTTCTGGGTTGAGTGGTGGTATCAATCTAGGGGAACTTGCCTCAGCCTAGGTTGAGCAACGGGGCCTAGGCGGTCTGGTGGAATCTGTTAGGAAGAGGAACATGGGTGCTTGTGGTGACAATGTTGGGAACTACAGCGAGACCAGGGACAGTTGTTTTATGTAAGTCGGAGGGTAGTTCAACATGTGTTTCGGATGGTACTTCAAGTCAATCATTCTCACTGAGAACAGATAGATTACCTGCTGGACAATAAGTGATGCAAACCCCATAGTTCACAGGTGGCCTAGGGTATTTAAACTGGATACAGAATTGACCTGGAGCACTTGTCCTTGCATCTAGGGCCACCAGGTTATCCACCATGCTCCTGTACCTAAATGTCAACTTTAGCATGTCAAAGTGTGTGCCTGGATAAGGCCTTCTGACTGCATCAACTATATCCACACGTATTACAGAGTAGCAGCCTCTTACGTGGCAAATCCAATGAATTACCTTATCTCTGATAGAATCTCCCCTTTCCCTTTTTTCCAGTGGGTGTAGCTTGGGAATGTTGACCATTAGAACAGTGTTTTTAGATTGAAACCGGTCAATGGCGGGCCGTGCAGTGCATTTAGGGACAGTGTTGCTTGTGGATTTGGGGATTTGGTAGCAGGCATCAAATGCCTTTCCTGCTCCTAAGCTGTTGTGTGAGGGAGACTGCTAGAAATTTTTGATCTTAGCACCAGCTAAAGGTTGGCCAGCAAAACTGGTTGCTGGCGATTTGGGCAACTTCATCGAGGTATCTAATGGATTTGGCATTGAGTTACGGATATGATTCATGATGACTGTGGAGTCTGAAGGAATTAGCTGCTTGACTATTGTAATTAAGGAATTAACCATAGACTTGAGTTCTGACACTTCCCTCTTTAAATCTTGTTTGCAGAAGATGGGATGCGCGTTTGTCTGGGCTGAATACACATTTACGTCTACTGACCCACCCACCCTGATGCATGGGTCGGGGCCATCATGTGGGTCTGAGATATTTATTAAAAGGCTAAAGCCGTTGGTACACTGAATAGAGTCACTAGGATCTAGTGGTGGCTCATTCGCTGATAATCAGGGAGCGTCGGTGATGACATTCCTACCCTCCCCCTGCCCTGTAGTGGCTGGGACCTGTTGACCGCGTATTACGAATATGTCAGCAATTTTCTTGTGACCAGCCCACTTCCTGACTGGGGAGCACTCGCCCCCAGTTTTGTTGGGGCCATTATGCAGGGAAGAGGGTAAAATTTCTTTGCATTCACCAAGAAGGTTGTCAATTCTGTCCATAACACAATTATTAGCTGCATGCTTATGTCTTTTCTGCTTAGTTTTTAACACCGCCCCTGCCCCACCCTCTGTTGCTTTCCTTTTACCCATGAAAGGACTGTAATTGGTGGATAAGTGTTCTATAGAGAGTTAGTTAAATGATACAACCTGCAGGAGAATAAAAATATAAAAAAACGAGAGTCAACGAGGCCTACTTGGAGATAAATGTTGAGGGGGTGGCCCAGCCTCATCTGGGCTCCAACAGGCGTGGACGGGCCCGTCCTTGACCCGGGCTTCGTTACTTAACAGAGTAATACTTCACCTGATTTCAATATGAGGACCTCAGAATGCCCTGGTTACTTCCCAGCAATCTTCATTACCCTGAGGCAGAGTTTCTCTTGTCCTAGCCTATTCATCTACCTCCAGGTACAGGCTCCCAAAATCCCTTATTTGTTTTTTTATCCTCCTTCCCCTAGAAGTACAGGAATAGGAACTTTGCACTATATTAGTTCATCCTGTAAACAACAAGTAAGGAAACCATGCCCAATGCTCCTGTCTTGGAGCAGAGGCATAGCGAAACTTGAGGGCTCCCCCCTGCAAAGTACCTGGGCGGGCTTCCCCCCAGACTTAGTAATGGGCCTGCCACCCATGCACAGTGTACTGTGCTGAGGAGGCCCCCTGGAGCTTAGGGGCCTCACCCCTGCACCACTGGGCTGGAGGAGCCTTTGTTTCATCACTGTCTTGAAACACTTTGACAAAGAGGTTCATCCCTCAGCCTTGTTCCGGGATATCTGTGAGAAAATAGCAAGCAGTCAAATTATCATGGGATAAAAACACAGACCCAATGAAGTAATGCATGACACAATAAGCTTAATAAGTACAGCTACATTACATAACATTGGAACTCATTATAGCAGAACTAAAACCACCACCAAAAGGAAGAACCTGAAGCTTGAAGGTTTGGCAAAAGCTCCAGGTAAAGCATAGATGTCAGCAAGGCAAACATCCAGAAGAGAATCTCCCCTAGCCTTAATCCAAGAAGCTGCCTAATGCATGGTGAAATGACCCAGATTAAAAACAGGGAAAGGCACTCCAGATTGATTGAACTTAAGTCATGGAGGTGGTGGATCAAAACTATTTGCTAATAGTAGCAACCAAAGGTTTATCACCATGGTAGCCTAGGACAAAAATGAAGGACGAGAGTAAGACACACACAAAGAAGAGGTGATCTATATAAATCCACATTGCTCTCCCTCCATCCAGTATATGGAGGACCACATCTTCGGCTGAAGTGGAAGAAAAACATAAATAATGTAACACAATCTCCTGGTACAGGTGAGAATTTGAAAGTATTTTTGGAGAAAAGTCCATGGAAGGACGAAAAACCAGTCCATATGGAGAAAGTCAAAGAAAAGGAGCAGAGCACATGAGCTCCATGTTCTCCCAGTCTGCGGAAGTGATAGCAACTGCAACAATGACTTTTACAATTAAGATTTCCAGGAGACTCTTCTGCAGGTTTGAAAAGGATGTTTTGTAGAGGCAACAGAACGGAAGCAAGGACCCAAGAAAGGGCAAGGACACAGACTCTGGGACAAACTATCTCAAAGCTTCAAAGCAAATGAAGAGCAAAAGATCCTGAATGAACCTAATCTCCTCCTGCACTGTAAAAGGACTGCCATTTGACAATGTTGGGGTGAGACTTTTAGACTCAAACCTAGAAATTTTCAGGATTATAGGAGAGAGTGGTCAAATTGTGAGAGGAGTAACAATGAGATATAAAGACCGTGGTGGGTTAAAGATCAAAGAGAGGGAGGCATACGAGATTGTTGTTTCGAAAGTGCAATCTTTGTGAAACTCCTAAATCACAGAGACCTACCTGTTCAGATTTAAGATTGTCAAGTGTAGACACAGAAAAGATGATTTGGACAATCTGACGGTTGGTCAATGGACCATAAAGTGGAACCAACTCTGGACTCAAGGGCAATTCTCAAAGGAGAAGCAACCGAAATTTCCTCTCCCATGCAGAGGTCCGCACAAGAACCTGCTCCTTTCCATCTGGATCCTGAGCAGAATAATTTCAGATGAGAGAACATGGGGGGAAACTAGGGACTACTGTACATAGATAACTATCCAAGACATTAGGATTGCCAGCATCTGAAGAAGAAGGCTTGGAGAACTCTGGAAGCCCATTTTTGGTACGAAGGTCAGCCACAACTTCATGTAGACCGCCTTCATTACATATTTTTCTTTGGCTTTAATAGTGGGAGAGTCACTGTCTTTCATAGAGGAGGGGGAATCATCAGTGTCCCCACATTCAATCAGAAGCATCTCAGTGGCGTCAATACCAGACAGAGGCAGATCTACTGAAGTAGCAGTTTGGTCATTACTGACTGGACTAGAAGGGTGGCTTATGGATCAGGACTAGAAGCGGTTGGCAATATCCCTTTTAACACTGCTTCTACTGTTTCTTCAAGCAAAGTTTTTAAAGCCACAATATCAAGCACCAGAGTTTGAGATAAAGGAGAATTAAACCTCACATGCATGTGCCTCTTATGTCCTCCAGTGTGTGACCCCAGAAGTCAGAGAAGGAAGTACTATCCCTGCAAGTACAATGTCTCCTCTTAGAGGGTTGTTTCCTTGAACTTCGCACCATAATTTTGGCAATGGACTCTGATGGATCTAAATATCAAATTGCAGTAAAATGAGGTTAATAGAATCACAATCTATTAAAAAATACTCACCGTTCTAAAGAAGGGGCATCAATGTTTGAGCTCACAACTGAAGAGATGATCAGGCATACTACTGGGTGAACATTCTGTTTCAAGATGCCTGGTTTTCACTTGTGCAACAAACAGCAAGGTAATGGAGGGACTGTTTGAATTAATCCCAGCCACTGGCAATTGTTTGGAGATACATTCAGTGTTGGTCCTGCTCCATTAGAAACAATTCAGAATGAACTACCAGGCTAGGTCCCTACTACATAGTAACACAAGCAAGCCTACTCCTCTTTCATCCTACAGGGGACTCATCAATAGGGTGTGGCTTGAGTCCTATGGTATACTGTGCAGGGAAAACTCATCTGGGAATTCTCATTGCACTGAGGGCATTCCAACCATCACTTTGTTGCTTGTTGCAGTTGACTTTCATTTCTGTCTGGAAGTCAGGTGCAGTGGAAGCAATGAACAGGAGGCCTTGTCTATCTTCACCAAAATGTGGGCCAGGTGTACTAACATTGAGAATAGTGATTTCCTAATTAAAAGTTCTGCCAATCCCAATTAGGAAATCTCTATTCCTAATGTATGAAACTCCTTGATTTCATTTAGTGATTCCTAGTGGACCACAAATCGATCTACCTCATGAATATTGATGAGGTAAGTCACAATTTTTAACCCTTTAAAATCCTCAGCTATCACAGTGATGGTGACTTGTTGGGGTCAGCAAACCGCAGTGTCTGTGTTGGTTTTTAATAGAGCATTTTTTATTTGTAAACGCAGCCCATTTTCCTTAAAGAAAAAAATATCACATTGCAAGATAATTTGTTACAAATAATCAGTGTGTTTGCAACCACTGCCTGTTTTTAACAAATATTTTTGCAAACATTCTCAAGGGAGAAAACTGCTTCCCACATCTAGCTCTCTGTGTTGATGAGATGAGATGAGATGGACTAGTACTGGGAACCACAGGGCACAATAGCCAATGCAAAGAGTGGGCATCTTGAGCACCGAAGATTGATGACTCCCTTTAATCTGGGGGGGGCGGGTCTGATTAGCAGATTGCACTTGCACAGCTGCGGGTAAAATAAAGATGGACCCTCTGTAGCAGGATTACTTATAGAAGAAGGCAAAGAAGAAAGATGGTGAGTGAGAGAAAACTTCCCAACAAGGGCAGGTGACAGAGCACAAGGTGTCTGTTCCCAGAGATCTGGGAAGTAAAATCAGTATGAACTAAGGGTGTGTAACTTTCTTATACCTCTCAGCCTGGAAGTAAGATTGGTTGGGTTACTTCTCAAACATACAGACTGCAATGAAGAGGAGACATGAAGTGGTAACAAGGGATAGCATGCTCAATGCACATGTTTTCCTGCATTTCAAGGTTTGTTTTTAAGTTCTTCTTAGACGTGGTGCAATTTGTAAGCTCTGAACCTACTGCATTTTTCCTGAACACTAGCTGTCCTGCCTCTCCTCTAGTCCCTCCATTCAATTCTAACCAGTGCTTAATTTGAACTGGTGGTTTCTGATAGTGAGCAGGGCACTTGAATGTCACCACCAGCAATTATGACAGTATGCCACATGGTGGCACTGTTTGTATAATTTAGAGATAAGCAGAACAATAGTTGTTGAATATTTCAATATACACTAGAAATGACATGCCTGCTGTCCAAGCCATTCTTGTAGCTTTAGGGGCCTAGAATAGTCTGAACTGTCACACCTGGTGGCACGTGATAGTAGTAGCAGTGTTAGTACTGGCATTGGAAGGCACTGGCAGGGGCAATGGGTGCGGTTGCCTCTAGACAAGGGCCCTGCCACTTTTTTTCTTTTTTCTTTTACAAATTAAGTACTGACTCTGACCCCAAGAGGTTCATTATGACTGTAGAAATGGATGTTATCACGGGACTGCATTGATCAGAGGGTTTGCGCTCTCTTAAAGGCTGTTAGATAAGCTAAGGTAAATCCAAAAGACGACATGTAGAGAGAGTACGAAAGTGCAGCAGTAGTAGTGAAAGCTAATGAGTTTTTCCTCTGTGCTGATGGACGTAGATTTGAGACTTTCCATTTTTGGTCTAAGGCCATGGGAATGTGCCTTGGCGCCCGAAGCTACTAAACAAAAAAAAAGGCTAACCAGTTGGCAACAACGAGACCATATATGAGACCAGTTATGCTTGATACCTGTTGCTGCCAGGTGAGGCTCCATGTAAGATCTGTGTGCACATTTCTAACTGTAACTGTATCTGCAGCTTTGGAAAATGTTGTTCTGTAATCAAACTGGTATTCTAGTTAAAAAATATTTCAAATCAAAACAACTTTTATGAAAATGAGTCCATAGATTACTAACATGAGGGCTCATCCGTTAGAGGGCAACCTATCACACCTGCATAGTAGCCCTTTACACGCTCGAGTCCTCTCTCAGTGGTTGCGTTTTTCCCTTTTAAAGTGCCCAAAGATGGTACAAGCTGCAGGTCCCAACATCGAAGGTTTTTCTGTGCCATGCAACGTGTGCGGTGACCCACATGTCAGGGTGAGTATCTCAAGGTATCTTCAAACCTACTTATCCATCTCGATGTCTGCAATCCAGGAATGTCAATCATAACGACCTCTCTCCTCCCTGCTACCACCCCCACTCAAAAATAGACATAGATTGAGTATTAAAAAGTGTGAAATCTGAGAGGCAGAATACGTGTAACACAGGTTAATGTCACCCCAGAATCAACGCTTCCAGCCAGTGCTTGTAACAGGGTTGGCTATCTGACTGCGAGTAGGGCAGGCCCAGGAGAACTAGTCTGACACCTTTTGTAAAAAGGCACAATAAGTGCTAAATGCAATACCACCTATCATTGCATTGCAAACGCAGTGATCTTTATGGGGTTAGCTGAGGGTCAACATGCGTTCGGACATGAGGTTGGGATCTCGTCAGGGTGTAGCCCAGTCGGGGATCAACCCTGGATATCAATACATATCATGAGGGACAGAGGGCAACTGATTATCAGCACAAAGCTGTTAATCACCATAATACCCTCATACTGCAGGCCAATGAAAGCTGTAAGTTGTGCTTATCCACCTCAGTGGAAGTTCCTTTGGCTCGAATCCATACTTTTGGACAGGTAACATCAGGTATTGCCTGCAGTCAGACAATATCGCTTAATTATTATGAGAACTAAACCTAATTTAACATAAAAAGGAAAATTACAATACATGCTCTCTGCTGCAAAGGTTAGTGCACGTACATGCCTAAATATAACACACTTGATAGGTTGCAATTGATGTTCAGTTAACCAAGAAGTATGGCAAAGAAACTAGAAACTGACCATTCAAAATATGACAAACTTAAGGTTTTAGTCCAGAGGTTTAATTTCATTTGAATCAATGTCAACCAATGAGACAGTTCAAGTGCTCACTACTTGATTCCCCAATGAATGAAATGCAGACCTTTAATTTGGAAAACTTTTCATATGCTAGAACATCACTCTCGATGACTTACATACTTCATATAAAGGAAACTAATTTATCATTCCAAAACTAATTAACTTTTTTTCCGAAGACATAAACAGAGTTTATGACTAAAATAATTGGCCTATAATGTGGACATTTTTTAAAAAACGTTGACCTGCGGCTCTGGCTCATGTTGCTGAATGTAAATTATAGAACATGTTCGTCCCCCCAATAATTGGTTTAATTCGTATTTGTAGGCGCAATCACATTCTTTCCTTGCAGCACTGGCGAAAATGAACATATGAAATCTGGTCCATATTGAGAAGTCGCTCAAATCAATTACTGCTCCTGATACTAAGAATTATTTAAGCGATTGAAGGAAGAATAGACATTCTTAGAAATGTGCAAATATCAAGTATAGTGAATTCACCAGCATGTAATGGGTAAAAGAAGGAACAGGCATTGGCAAAGCCACTAGGTGTCGCCTATGCAAGAGCTATTGGCTTTGCCAATGTGTTTTAGCCATGTTTTTCACCAGCATGGCTGCTGTTCAGCATGGCTGAAAGTTAGTGGCATAGAGGAGAGTGGCATGAAGTGCCGTAGAGTGGCAAGGCAAAGAGTGAAGTAGAGTGTTGCAGAGTGGAGTGGCAGAGAGTGTTGTATATTTGAGTGGAATAGAGTGCAGAGCAGAGTCCAAAGGCATAGTGTGCTGTGGCATAGGTTGATGCAGAGTACAGTAGCATAGAGTGGTGCAGAGTATAGTATAGTGCCATACAGTGCAGTGGCATAGGGTGCAAGTGAGTAGAGTGGGGATGTGCAGAGTAGAGTGGAGCAAATTTCAGTGGTGGAGAGTGCAGTGTTGCATAGTAGAGTGTCAGAGTGCAATCACGTAGAGTGGAGTATAGTGGTATAGAGAGCAGTGGCCTACAGTACAGTGATGCAGAGTAGAGTGCAGTGGTGTAGAGTGCAGTAACATAGAGTGCATTGGCATAGGGTGCAGGGGCATAGAGTAGAGTGGGGCAAAGTGGAGTAGAGTGGCATAGAGTCCAGTGGTTTAAAGTAGATTGTTTCAGAGTGGAGTGAAGTAGCATAGAGTGGAATGGAGCAGGGTAGAGTGCAGTTACATAGAGTGGCATAGAGTGTAATGGCGATGGGTAAAGTGGTGTAGAATGCAGTGGCATAGAGGGTAGTGGTGCAGAATAGATTACAGTGGTGTATAGTAGATTGGTGTAGAGTGCAGGGGCATAGAGTTGAGAGTTATGCAGTAAAATACATTGGTGTGGAGTGTATTGGTGTAGAGTACAAAGTAGAGTTGTGCAGAGTAGACTGGTGTGGCCTAGACCGGAGTTGTGGAGAGTGCAGTGGCAAAGGGTGCAGTGGTGTAGAGTAGAGTGGTAGATAGTGCATTGGCATAGAGTTGAGAGGTACAGGGTAGAATATAGAGGTATAGCATGAAGAGGCATAGAGTGGAGCCGTGTAGAATATAGAGTCTTGGAGTGCTGTAAAGTGGAGTAGTGCAGAGTAGAGTGTAGTGGCGTGGAGTGGTGCAGAGTAGAGTGGAGTGGAGTTGAGTGCAGTATTCAAGGTGTGGTAGCACACTGCCATTACAGACAATGCATTTTCAATTGAAATGACCATTACATTTGCGCAGACATACAGTTTTACTAATAAAACTATACAGTGCCCAGACAAAAAAAGTGTGGAAATTGCATAACCTACTTTAATGATTTGTTTTGATAATATTAAAGTATTTGTTTCCAACACACTTCAGAAATAACATTTGTGCGTTCATAATTCTGATATATTCTGAAATACTTACACAGTTCACTTAAACACTGTTGTATGCTAGGAAAAAAACTCTTTCCTACCCCAAGTATCCAGAAAGATTGTCACATAAATCCTCCCATTTTGACTTCATAGAAAGAAAAGTAAACAAGTGTCCTTGGAAGACAGCGTGTGACAGTTGACCTCTGTCTTTGAATGCATAGCAAATGTGATGAGATAAGAAGAAGATTTAAAGGCTTGTTAACAGAAAATGAGTTTGTGGAAGGAAACAGAAAACATGGTTTAGGCAACGGGAGGGACGAACTGAACCTGGTAAGCCTAAAGCAAATAAAGCCAGCAAATGGAAAGCCAGAAAGAGTAAGTTACAAACCACAAAGCCATGGTAATCAATGAGTGAAATGCATTTCTAGGTCACCTTTCTGAAAGTCCCCAAGATGTCTTTAGCAAACCAGACACCTGTGCTTTCTGATAGGCTGCAAGCTAAAACTGAGTCTCTTTCGCAACCGAGTGTATTGAATATTCAGCCCCTCATCACTTCGGTTGGCCCTTAGTGGCCTTCTACCTACTGTGAAGGACTAGGTTATGGGAACGGAGTGGAAACTAATTAAAGTACACAGGCCTTTTAGAGTCCCATTATAGGTTACAGCTTTAGCTTTTGTTAGTGCAGAAGGTGCATGTGGCCAACTATTCCTGGGGACCTACGCACTTCAATCATGGCTGCCATATACTACCACCTCACAAGTGGGCTAGGGTCCATCTTCCTTTCATGTAGTATGGCCATGACACCCTCACTATGCCACTGACCCCTGTTTACTTTCTAGTCTTGCAGCACTTTTCATGACCCAATAGCAGGACCACTGGAATTATGCAGCATGAAAGGACCAAATGATACTGCTGGGGTGACTACATTATGTAGCAATAAATTAAGAGGCATAATGTGACACTTCCTCAGGGGCAGGACCGTTCCCTTCAAACCCAGCTGGAAGAAGGAAGAAGGTGCGAGGCAGCCAACCCAGGAGCAGGACGTTACCCAGGAGCAGGACACCACCCAGGAGCAACATGCCGCCAAGGAGCAACAGGATGCCCACGGGGTGAACGCCGCCAAAAGAACAGCACAAGCCACCAAAAGAGTCCCATCAGGCCAGACAGAGTGAGGATGGAGCTGCGCAGCCAACACAGATGAGGAGATACCTGATGTTGCTAGAGAAGATCCAGACACATGAACGGAGGACTGGTGGACGTCACCAGGAGATGTCTACCTGCTCGCCACAACTCATGAGAGTTGTGGTAGTGCAGTGAGTTTTCCGTGAACAGTGGGAGGTGTTTCAGGGTTGGGGTTGGCTGGTAAACTTTGAATTGGGCTTGCACCTGTTTTAAATTTGCACTACAGGGGTAAAGCTTGTTCATTCTGGGGAGAGATGGGCCGATACCTTGAACATGTGGTCTCAGAGTAAAGCTCAATTAGCATATGCACTCATACCCAATGAAACAAACTATTGACCTTTTGAGCTTTGTTTTATGATTTTGGTTTTTGCTTTCTCACAGTTTTAAAGACAGAGTAATTAATATCATTGCTCCTTGATTTTTGCTTCCCAAGACCTTTCCTGCACTAGGGGAGGTGAGATATGGGAAGCAGTCATGTGTAGTTCACCTTTTATTTCCTACTCACTGGTGACACAGTGAAGGGATAACTACAGAGAGAGGAATGCCCGCAGTATACTTACCGTGATTTTCTCCGGTTCTCCCCCTGAGGGTACTGGCCACGTCACCATGATGGAAATCCTAAGGAGGTAAAAAAGAACGAAGATCTGAGTTTCCAGTCAGTTCATAAAGAAATCCACTATAAATACTGTTGATGTACATTCTAATGCACTGTGGAAAATACATTTTTCACAATTAGTAAAACTTGCCCCTGAAGCCATATATCCTCCAATCCCTCTCAGAATTATTGTGTCTTTTTTATACATGCTAACACTGTCTGGGCAAATGTTTCATCTCATTAGTACAATTTTCACACTCAGGTACAGCAATAAACCACCTCTGCTGTGCACAACTGAAAGCAGTGGGAAGCATGGGTCGGTTGCTTGTGGGGGGTTGTTTGTAGAGCCTGGCTGGGTGTTTACTGTACACAAAGGTCAGGTCAAAAAAATATAAATTTAGAATACATTAAAAAACACAGAGTTCATTGAAAAAAACTAAGGTTAGAATGACTGTTAGACCTGTTATACTTTGGCGTGTTTCCCCTGTCTTTTTGCCTTCTGACCTCCCGTTTTTATGGTATGCTGGACTCTGTTTTTGCTGATTTATTACTGCTCAGAGTCTGCAAACCAAATACTACTAGTGGGCATGCAGCACTGATTGTGCCACTCAAATGAGTAGCCCTGCAAACATGTCTCAGGCCTGCCACTGCAGTGTCTGTGTGTGCAGTCTTGCACTGCCAATCTGACCTGGCAAGTGTACCCACTTGTCAGGCCTAAACCTTCCCTTTTTGTACATGTAAGGCACCCCTAAGGTAGGTGCTAGGTAGCCCCAGGGGCAGGGTGCGGTTTATGTTAAAGGTGGGACATGTACTGATGTGTTTTACATGTCCTAACAGTGAAATACTGCCAAACTGGGTTTTCAATGTTGCAAGGCCTATCTCTCTCATAGGTTAACATGGGGGCTGCCTTTAAATAATGTCCAGTTTCCCTTTGGGAGCAGATAGAGCTTTGGAGTTTGGGATCTCTGAACTAACAATTGAAAAATATATATTTTTGTAAAGTTGGTTTTTAAATTGTCTGTTTGAAAATTTCACTTTTAGAAAGTGGGCATTTTCATGCCTTAACCATTCTGTGCCTCTATATTTTTGTGTATTCCAAGTCTGGGTCAGACTGATGGTCAGACTGATGGTTGGGCTGTTGTGATTCCCTCTAGACAGTGACACAAAAGGAGGTGAGGTGTTGCTTGCATATCCTGATGGGCCATCTGGGCTAGAGTGGAGAGAGGAAAGGTCACTTACACCTGAAAGGGCTGTGCCTGCTCTCACACAATGCAGTCTCCGAACCCCTAGAGTGTGTCTGGGGCCAGGCCTGGGCAAGGCAGGATCTTTTGAACAACAGAGACTTCCCTTTTAAGTATGCCTACTTCAAAGGCAGAAAGGGGTATAAGTAGTGGACCCAAAACCCCAGACTTTTAGAACACTTCTAGATCAAGAGGAACCTCTGACAAGGAGAAGAGCTGAAGGGCTGGAGAAGGAGTACTGCCTCTTTCCTGTGTGTGCTTTGCTGGGTTGGCCTGCAGTTGCTGCTTCTGCCTTAAAGGAGGCAAAGACTGGACTTTGCTGTGTATCCTGCTTGTCAGGCTTCTTCAAGGGCTTGGAGTAGAGTCTCAGGGATATCAAAGACTTCAGCTTCACCTGCCTACAATACTGGGAACTATTGGGTAGATTTATACTCTGTTTGCGCCAAATTTGCATCATTTTCTTTTAACACAATTTTGACGCAAACCTAACTCCATATTTATATTTTGACATTAGGCACGTCTAATGGCAAAATATAGGAGTTTGCACCATTTTGTGGTTGCGTGCACTTACCTTGCGTCAATGAGATGCAAGGTAAGAGTTTCCATCTAAAAAATGCTGCTAGCCCTATATTTATCCCCTAGTGCTAAAATGATGCATGGGTGGGAGGACGGGCCAACTTTGCACCATTATTTAACGCCTGGGTCAGACCAGGCATTAGGGGACCTGTGGAACCCTTTCCATGGTTCAACACCATTGACTGGGTTCACAGGTGCCCTCCTCAAGCCCCTGGAACACCCCCATCCCCACCAGAGGTACACCGGAGAATGGGGGACCCCATCTCAGGTAAGTTTGTGTAAGTATTTGTTTTTTTGCCAGAGGGGACCGTAACTTGGGGCCACCTGCATGGCACAGGGTGCAATGGCCATGGCCAGGGGACACTTGTTGCACAGTTTGGGGCAAAAAGTATAAATCAGTCCCTATGTGTTTTGTGCTACAACAGAAGAAAAACCGCCGTGATGCCATCAACAACGCCGCTGACTGCACCGTGACCTGACTATGCCATACGGAGCTGTGTCCCACATCGCACCGCAACCCTGGCACTCACTGTGCCACTGGATTCAAGCTAGCCTGGCTGAAGAGGGGTGAAACCCCGAAACCGGTCCCAGGATGCTTGTTTCCGGTCCAGGGAGAACCTGGCCTGGCAGTTCAGGCTGGACTGTTCCCATGTGGAACAGGGTCAAGACTGATTTGCATATGGCTGGGTTCAAACTGGGGTGGCATGGTGAGCAAAATAATGGATGGATTAAACCCAGATCTGTGACTGGGGGTGAATGTTTGATTGGTTCCGCATTCCGTCCATCCAGTTACGCTATCCCACAGCGTTTGTATTTTGCTTTGCTCACCGATGCCACCACCTGACGCCGTCACTGAGCTGCTGCTTGCACCGTGACCTGTGGGCCCTGCATCGCCTGCTCACACTGCAGCCTTGGCATCCCCGACGACGATGCTCCACACTGACACCGGCACCGCTACCTGCACCGTGGCCTGTGGACACCACTCGTGAGCTACAGGAAGCACTGTCCCATCCTGCACCTCAGTCCCGGTCCTCCGACGCTAGTGCCATCGACTCCAGTGTCATCAACGGACGACCCTGTTTGCACCGCGACCCATGGGTGCCACACAGAGCCCGCTCCATGCCACACCGCCGCCTTGGGCCTACCGATGGCAGCGTTTAAGCAACGACAATGCTGCTGCCTGCACCATGACCTGGAGACAGTATGCCCTGCCCTGCTTCACAACGAAGCCCTGGTCTCACCAACGCCGCAGGACGCCATCACTGTGCTGCTGCCTGCACCCGTGACCTGTGGGCACTGCACGTCACATCATCCTACTTCTCATCACATCCCCGATGCCATCCACTCCAGCGCTTCTGACTTCATCATCAGCCCGGAGTTTGATCTGAAACGCATGTGACTTCAAGGGCCCAACATACCCCACACCGACCTCCGGAACCAATGCCTGCAATAACAGTGACGCCACACTCCAGATCTCATTACGAGGATCACGACGCCTTGCATTTCAAAACGTACTGTTTGTAGGTCTCACCGACACCATAGCTGGTCTGTGACGCTGCTGCCAGCCTGAACTTTTGGATTTGTTGTTCGCAATGCTGTTATAGCCCTAGACAGAGCTATCGACTTCAAGGAACTGTTTCTTTAAGTTAATTCTTGCAAAATTCATATCTTTATTATTGTATGTTGGAGTTTTCTCATTTTGGTCTTGTTTTACACAGATAAATATTGGCTATTTTTCTAAAACTGGTGTGGTGTCCTTTTGCAGTGTTTTCTCTGTATTACTGTGTGTTATGTGCAAATGCTTTACATACTGCTTCTGAGATAAGCCTGACTGCTTGTGCCAAGCTACCAAGGGGGTGAGCAGGGGTTATCTGAGCTGGGTATCGCCCTTATCCTGACTAGAGGGAAGGTCCGTACTTGGACAGGGTGCAAACCGACTGCCAACTAGAGACCCCATTTCTAAATTGGTAGCAGTGATGGGATTCGAGCTCACAACTCTGAAAAGGCTGGAAGATAGGAGGGAAACTAGGAGACATCAGAAAGAGATTGAGAGGCTAACAATGGAGGACCAAAGGGAGAAGAGAGCCATGGAGGAAAGAAAAATGCTTTTAGCCCATGAGCTCAGAGTAAAGGAGCTGGATCAGCGGAGTAGATCCAGCAGCCATGGTGGCAGCTATACCTCAGTGCACTCAGATAGACTAGTACACATTCCCAAGAATGTAGGAAGGGAGTACAAGAAGGGAGATGATATCCAGAGGTGGTTTGAGGGATATTAGGCATCCATCCACATGAATGGGGTCCCTGAGAAGAATTGGGGAGCAGGATTGTGGAACCCCTTCACGGAGGAGGGGACAGACACTTTGTTAGCTTTGGGTAAGAGGTACAATCTCACCTATTCTGACATGAAGGAGGCCCTTCTCACCAGGCATGGTCTCACTCCTGACAATTACAGGGATCAGTTTAGAAGTAGTAAGAAAACTGATTCACAGACCTGGTTAGAAGGTGTGGATTCTTTTTGCAGGGCACTGGATGGTTGGGTGAAGGGCAATAATGTCACCGATTTTCAGGGGTTGTACAACTTAATTGCATGGGAGCACTTGTCTAGTCTGTTTTGCAGATCTGCACCAGCACTTGTCTGATAGTAAGCTGACTGACCCTAGGAAACTTGCTTTAGAAGCCGACCTCTGAGTGAGTACCATGGTCCACAAGAAGGTGTATGGGGGAGGCTCGACCAAAGGGGACAGGGCATTATAGTTAGGTTTAGTAATAACATCTTAACATATACTAACATGTTATTTACTAAAAACGCAGTTAAAATACAGTTATGTTTACAAAACAAAACCTAAAAAAACACTTAAATTCACCAGGTTTAGTTCAGTGAACTAACTATCACTTGCACAACCGCATGCACTGCTTATGATCCCACATATTACATCACCCTACATCTCAAATGACATCATTGATGAAATCACTGATGACATCATCCTGGATACTCTTATGCACATTACTCCAAAAACCATGAGAAAATGGTAACAAAGGATCTACAGTAACATACAGCATAACATTACTGTGTGCACATATGTTGGTGCAACAAATGGACATAGGATATGCCATGGTATAAAATGTACCTATATATGGTGAAACATATATAGTGCATGTTGGACTTTTTATACTTATGCAGGGTCATCCCCAATCTTTTTGCCTCCTGCCTCCTATTTTTTTGCTGACCTGTTGCTGATGGATTTTGAACTCTGAGCAGTTTACCACTGCTAACCAGTGCTAAAGTGCATATGCTCTCTGTGTAAATTGTATTGTTGATTGGTTTATCCATGATTGGCATATTTGATTTAATTTACTAGTAAGTCCCTAGTAAAGTGCACTGGAGGTGCCAGGGCCTGTAAATCAAATGCTACTAGTGGGCCTATAGCACTGGTTGTGCACACCCACATAAGTAGCTCTCTAATCATGTCTCAGACCTGCCATTGCAGTGTCTGTGTGTGCAGTTTTAACTGTAAATTCGACTTAGCAAGTGTACCCACTTGCCAGACCTAAACCTTCCCTTTCCTTACAAGTCAGACACCCCTAAGGTAGGCCCTAGGTAGCCCCAAGGGCAGGGTGCAGTGTATGGTTGAGGTAGGACATATAGGGGGTAATTACAACATTGGCGGTAAAAGCCGCTTACCGCCGTGCAGAAGACCGCCAATACACCGCGGCGGCGGCGGGAGACCGCCACAGCTATTATGACACACATCACGGAATCCGCCGAAATTCAGACACCCACACAAGTATGCCACACCAAAGGTCAGCGATAAATATGCGGAAACAAATCCTCCACCTCCACGCCAACAGAAACACGCCCATGCTATTACGACCCACGAATCCACGCGGCGGTCTTTCAACCGCGGTATTCCATTGGCGGTACACACCGCCGCGCTCAAAATACACACACCTCTCCAAAACACCGCCACATAGGACAATTCAAAATACACACACCTGATACACATACAATCACCACTCCCACACATCCAATACAATATAAAACACACACTCACATCACCCACAAACCCCTACGACCACAAATAAGAGACGAAGGCCAGAGAGCGACAGAACAGAATAGATAACACCATCACACATAGGCACACTACACCATCACCCACACAACATCCACGCACAAAACACCACATACCACTACACTCACCACAGTCATCAACACATACACCACCCCACACATCACACACACCACTCCATGTCACGCCAAAGACACCCCCGCTTCTCCGAGGAGGAGCTCAGGGTCATGGTGGAGGAAATCATCAGGGTAGGGCCACAGCTATTTGGCGCACTAGTACAGTACACATCCATAGCCAGGAAGATGGAGCTATGGCAAAGAATAGTCGACAGGGTCAACGCTGTGGGACAGCACCCAAGAAATAGGGAGGACATCAGGAAGAGGTGGAACGACCTACGGGGGAAGGTGCGTTCAATGGTATCCAGGCACCACATCGCGGTACAGCGGACTGGCGGCGGACCCCCACCTCCTCCCCCACAACTAACAACATGGGAGGAGCAAGTCTTGTCCATCTTGCATCCTGAGGGCCTCGGAGGAGTCGTCGGAGGAACGGACACTGGTAAGTCTAATCTTCACTATCATATCCCCCACCCTACCTGCATGCTATCACACACCCCCACCCTCACACCCTCCCCTATCACCCTAACTCCTCACTAATCTACCCATAACACCAACCACCCATCCCAACCCCAAGACCTGCATGACACAACTAAGCATGGACACCCATCACTAAAGCATACCCACAGCACAGACCCACAACACCCCCCAACCATCACCACACAAGCCCCCACACAGGAATGCCTGCACTGGGGTTCACGCATACCCATCCATTGCACACCATGAAACACACACATGCAATAATCATGTTCTCATACCCCTGCAGGAACCCGAAGGACTGTCACCACACCAGAGGGTCCAGACAACACCACTCCACCCCCAGAAGAGGCCCACAGTGATGACAGCAGCTCTGCCCTACTGGATCTTGATGACCAGCCCGGACCATCGTGGGCCTCAGGACAGTCGGTTCCCCTTGCCCAGCCACAGCCCAACACCGAACTGCCACCCTCTGGGAACACCAGCACAGCAGCCACCCAGCGGACCCATACCTCCCTTCCCCGGACAGGTCAATCAGCGGTGTGTCCACCACTACAGGGCACCCAGGCTAACCCACCACCCCAACAACAACAGGGACCTTGGGAAAATGGTAGTGGGCACACGGTCCAGGGGACGGAGGCACAGGAACACAGGGGAACTGGGAGGGCTGCTGTGCGACAGAGGGAGGACAGGCCAAGGGAACCCAATCTCCACGAGGCCCTATCCTCCATCATGGGAGCATACAACCACTCCCAGGAGACAATGGCAACGGTCCTGGACAAGTTGCAGGAGACCCTGCGCCTGCAGGAGGAGCAGTATTTTGGGTTCAGGGAGGAGCTCAGGACCATCGGCTCCGCCCTGGGCACCATCGTAGGGGTGCTGACGGACATTCAAAAGACCTTGAGGGACACCGTGGCACTCCAAGGGGCCCCTGACACTAGCCAGGATGACGAACTGCCCACCACCTCCGCCGGCGCTAGTGGACAGGACGCCCCGCCACAGGACTACCACACCAGCACCCCACCCCCTGCAGACGGACAACCACCACGCAAGCGGGCCCTGAGATCCAGGAACAGGACAGAGCAAGATGGCAAGACCCCCGCCAGGAAATAAGACTACCTTGATTGTCCCCCCACTGTCCCACTTTGTTACCCTGTCCAGATTGGAACTGCCCCAGCTCCACTTCCAATGGCCAGATGTGCAATGTACCTGTGAGACTAATAGACTGGACTCCGCCATGGACATTATTCTACCATGACCTCTCCCCATTTCACAACCCCCCTACATTTTTATGCACTTCAATAAACACCCTTGAAACCTCAATAATATTGGAGTCAGTCAATGATTGTGAACTTTGTATTGTCAATTACAGTGTTAAAAAAGGTTAGCCATTGGAAGGTCAACATACCAATGTCACACATCACAAGCCTTTCAAGGGTGCAAGCTGTTGACACGTAGGTCAACACATTACTGAAACTGAAATGGAAGGGGACAACTCAGTTAACAAATCGGGAGTGAAATGTAGGTACAGGATAGAGGTAGACATGTGAAATGTAAAATAATGTGAAACATGAAATTGTACTCACCTGTGTCTCATTTAAAATATTGCTGTATGACTGACTCCCTGTTGTCGTTTTCATCTTCATCAGCTTCCTCCTCATCACTGTCCACAGGCTCCCCAGGCTCCCCCTCTGGAACAACAACACCGTCATCTGGATAATCCTCCTGCAGAAAAGGCACCTGGCGTCGCAATGCCAAGTTATGGAGCATGGAGCAGGCAATGATGATGTCGCACACCTTCTTCGGTGAGTAGAATAGGGACCCACCTGTCATATGGAGGCACCTGAACCTGGCCTTCAGGAGGCCGAAGGTCCGCTCGATTACTCTCCTAGTCCGCCCATGGGCCTCATTGTAGCGTTCCTCTGCCCTGGTCCTGGGATTCCTCACTGGGGTCAGTAGCCAGGACAGGTTGGGGTAACCAGAGTCCCCCAATAGCCATACACAGTGCCTCTGGAGTTCACCCATCATATCAGGGATGCTGCTATTCCGCAGGATGTAGGCGTCATGCACTGAGCCAGGGAACATTGCATTTACCTGCAAGATGTACTGGTCTGCCAAACAGACCATCTGGACATTCATTGAATGATAACTCTTCTGGTTCCTGTACACCTGTTCATTCCTGCGGGGGGACCAGAGCTACATGGGTCCCATCAATGGCACCGTTGACGTTGGGGATATGTCCGAGGGCATAGAAGTCACCTTTCACTGTAGGCAAATCCGCCACCTCAGGGAAAATGATATATCTCATTACGTGTTTCAGCCGGGCAGCCAACACTCTGGACAAGACGTTGGAAAACATAGGCTGGGACATCCCTGATGCCATGGCCACTGTTGTCTGAAAAGACCCACTTGCTAAGAAATGGAGCACTGACAGCACCTGCACGTCAGGGGGTATTCCAGTCGGATGGCGGATTGGTGACATCAGGTCAGGCTCCAACTGGGTACATAGTTCCCGGATTGTGGCACGGTCAAACCGGTAGGTCACGATGACATGTCGCTCTTCCATTGTCAACAGGTCCACCAGCGGTCGGTACACCGGAGGATTCCGAAATCTTCCAATATGTCCCAACTGACGGTGCCTAAGAAGGACAACAGCGAAAAAACTGTCAGCATTCCTCCAGGTATGTACCCACAGTCATACACAAGACTACATCAGACAGTTAACCCATCCGGGAAAGGTTTTGAGTGTAGGCCTCGATATGTGTGACGCAGTAGTAAATGAAGCTATGTGGGCCCCTGAAATGGCGGCTGCCTGACCTCTAAAATGGGACAATGGAATTGTGGGGTAACTGTGCTGGCGTTGCACACCGTCGCGGTAGGCGGTCTTAGAGCGCGGCGCAATGCTGCATTGGTTAACATTGGACCCTATGGGTCCCAGGAGCCAATGAACAGGTGCGCTGGCGGTGATGATGCGCACCGCCGCGGACGTCACCGCCGCGGACGTCACCACCATTTTCTATCTGTTCAATCACTAGATACCTGACCTTCGACAGGAGAGGACCTACACTGCTAGTGCTGCTGTGACCTCGGTCTGGAAGCGACGATGGCTGCTGCGTCTGGGGAAAGCGCCCCTGCCTTCACTACACAGGAGTTGGAGAAACTTGTGGATGGGGTCCTCCCCCAGTATACGCTACTCTACGGTCCTCCAGACCAACAGGTTAGTACACAGGGAGCACGTTGTATGGGCTAGGCCTGGGTGGAGAGGGCTGGGTGGATGAGGGAAGGGGGCAGAGTACATAGAACAGACATGCATGGGGATGAATGGGCCACAGGGATAGAGTTGGGAGGGGGCCAATTACAACGACGGTGCAGTAGGTAATGACTGTTCCTCTTCCCTTGTGCATGTCATGTAGGTCAGCGCCCACCAGAAGAGGGACATTTGGCGTGCCATCGCCAAGGATGTCCGGACCCTGGGGGCCCACCATAGACGGGGCACCCACTGCCGGAAGAGATGGGAGGACATTCGCCGCTGCAGCAAGAAGACGGCGGAGGCTCAGCTGGGGATGGCCTCCCAACGTGGGAGGGGTGCCCGTCGCACCATGACCCCCCTGATGTTCCGGATCCTGGCGGTGGCCTACCCGGAGTTGGATGGGCGCTTAAGGACATCACAGCAGGCACAAGGGGGTGAGTTCAACCTCATGCAATGGACTTTGCGTGCTGTGGAGCTGTCTAGGTGGGGGTGGTGGGCTGTGGGTGTCCCTAGGCCAGGGCGAGTTAGATAGGCAAGGCCCCTCTGTTATGTAGTCCATGTGGCACTCTACCCCAGCTCAAAAAATAGACAAATTGATGTATAGTTGCCCCTTTGCCATCCATGTGGGCAGATGTCTACCATTGCCATGTAGGCCATTTCCCAGGAATTGCATGTGCAGAGGGCAGGAACACGGCGTAATGCAGGGGGCTGCTGCGTTTGTCTTGTCCTCCAACTGTAGCGGTATGCCATGCACTAAAACTCTCTTTCTTCTGTCTCCACCCTTTTTCTGCTCTCCCTGTCCTTCTGTACATCAGCATCATCAGGCGGAGGTACAGTGGCACCGGAGCACGAGGGAGTTGCATCCCACATGGCCATGGAGGGCCACACCACAGACTCTGATTTCACCAGTGGGACGGAGGGCGAGGGGAGCTTCACGTCGGCCACAGGATCACCAAACAGTGACACGGTCTCGTCCACCGATGGGAGCTCCCCTGTGGTGGCGGCACCATCTGTGCGCCCCACTTCTACAGGTACAGCCGCCACCTCCCCTACCAGCACGGCCCTCCCAGCAGCCCCTCAGCGTTCGCCCCGTGCCCGCTCACCCAGGAGGGTGAGCATCACCTTCGCCCCAGGCACCTCAGGCCCTGCCCCTGTCACCCCTGCTGCCCTTAGTGAGGAGGCCATTGACCTCCTCAGGTCACTCACTGTTGGGCAGTCTACCATTGTGAATGCCATCAAGGGTGTAGAACGAGAGTTGAAACACGGTAATGCATTCCCGGAAGGCATTCATTCTGGTCAGGCTGTCCTTCAGCGAACCCTGCAATCTCTGGCCTCAGCACTGATGGCAGCCATTGTCCCTGTGTCCAGCCTCCCCCCTCCAACTTCCTCCACCCAGACCCAATCCCCTGTACCCCAGCCCATCCCAAGCACACCTACAGACCAGAATGCACACAAGTCAACACCCAAAAGTAGCTCAAGCAAACATAGGGACCACACTCACCACAAGCACTCACACAAGCATCAGACCCATACAGACACAGCAACATCCACTGTCTCCACTGTGTCCCCCTCCTCCTCTTCTCCCTCCTCCCTCCCAATCTCGTCTACACACACACCTGCATGCACCACATCTACAGGCACTAGGACTCGCACCAGGACACCCAGCACCACAAGCCGCTCACCTGCACTCACCACCTCCACTGCCATATACACGTCCCCTGTGTCCTCCCCCAGTGTGTCTGTGACGCCCTCTCCCAAAGTACACAAACGCCGGCAATCACTCACCCAACATCCATCCACCTCACGACAGCCTCCAGTACCTGCACCCAAAACACCTAAGGTGACACCTCCTACAACCACCTCCTCTGCCTCCACTCCCAGAGCCCCTCCAACTACCCATCCCAGGGTTCATCAGAAACTGTCCCTATGTCAAATTGACCTTTTTGCCCCCAGCCCCCCCCCTCCAATTCATCAGTCCTGTCATAGCGCCTCAGCCAAAATGCCTCCAGTACCAGTGGTGCGTGTTCCAGCTTTTTGGAGTTCCCCGTCCACCAGGGCAGGCAGGAGGACCCGGAGCCAAGGCACTGTCAGCCCACCCCCTGTGAAGGCTCCAAAATTGGAGATTGGACGACGGGACCGTGTCAAGACTCCTGGTCGTACAAACAGTGAAATGGGATACAAGGCGATTGGTGAGTCTTCTGTAACTCAAAAGAAGGTGGGGAAGGTCCGGAGGAAGTCTCCCAAACCTGTTGTGAGTGTCACGGCGGAGAAGTGTGCCATCATTTCTAGGGGGCCAGACACAACTGCCAGCACCCTCGTTACTGGTCAGGAGACCACCGCCAGAGTCATAGCCCAGGAGGGCTCAAGTATCGTCACTGGTCCAGAGACCACCGCCAGAGTCATAGCCCAGGAGGGCTCAAGTATCGTTACTGGTCCAGAGACCACCGCCATAGTCATAGCCCAGGAGGGCTCAAGTATCGTCACTGGTCCGGAGACCACCGCCAGAGTCATAGCCCAGGAGGGCTCAAGTATCGTTACTGGTCCGGAGACCACCGCCAGAGTCATAGCCCAGGAGGGCTCAAGTATCGTTACTGGTCAGAAGACCACCGCAACCGCCAGAGTCATAGCCCAGGAGGGCTCAGGTATCGTTACTGGTCAGGAGACCACTGCCAGAGTCATAGCCCAGGAGGGCTCAAGTATCGTCACTGGTCCAGAGACCACCGCCAGAGTCATAGCCCAGGAGGGCTCAAGTATCGTTACTGGTCCGGAGACCAGCGCCAGAGTCATAGCCCAGGAGGGCTCAAGTATCGTTACTGGTCCGGAGACCACCGCCAGAGTCATAGCCCAGGAGGGCTCAAGTATCGTCACTGGTCCAGAGACCACCACCAGAGTCATAGCCCAGTTGGGCTCAAGTATCGTTACTGGTCAGGAGACCACCGCCAGAGTCATAGCCCAGGAGGGCTCAAGTATCGTCACTGGTCCAGAGACCACCACCAGAGTCATAGCCCAGTTGGGCTCAAGTATCGTTACTGGTCCGGAGACCAGCGCCAGAGTCATAGCCCAGGAGGGCTCAAGTATCGTTACTGGTCAGGAGACCACCGCAACCGCCGGAGTCACAGCCCAGGAGGGTCCAGAATCTCACAGCCCCGCTGGGCAATGATGGAATGTCATGTCACACACCAATGTCCAGTGTGGAGATCGTCATGCCACACACCAATGTCCAGTGTGGAGATCGTCATGCCACACACCAATGTCCAGTGTGGAGATCGTCATGCCACACACCAATGTCCAGTGTGGAGATCGTCATGCCACACACCAATGTCAGTATCTGAAACGCCATCTTAGGCTACCGCTGAACAGTCCATAGGCAGCCATGGCAAAGCACTGCTGAACAAGGCCAAGACCGCCATGGTGAAGACCGCTGAACAGGGCAAAGACTGCAATGGCAAGGCACCGCTGAGCAGTCCATAGGCAGCCATGGCAAAGCACCGCTGAACAAGGCCAAGACCGCCATGGTGAAGACCGCTGAAAAGGGCAAAGACCGCCATGGCAAAGCAGCGCTGAACAGTCCATAGGCAGCCATGGTAAAGCACCGCTGAACAAGGCCGAGACCGCCATGGTGAAGACCGCTGAGCAGGGCAAAGACCGCCATGGCAAGGCACCGCTGAACAGTCCATAGGCAGCCATGGCAGAGCACAGCTGAACAAGGCCAACACCGCCATGGTGAAGACCGCTGAACAGGGCAAAGACCGTGTGGGTATGAATAGTCCGGCACATCAGGCATCGTTCTCCCATGTGCAGCTGGGACAGTGAGAGGACAGGTACTTTCACAGGGAGACTCATCCAGTCTGGGCACCAGTCCCCCTCCAGAACCAGTGGAGACCTGCATCTACCTGAGAGATTGTGGGTTTGCACTCCCCAGGATATGGCAGTGGGCAATCCACCCACTGTAGAGACTTGAGAGACTGTGGCTTTGCACTCCCCAGGATATGGCAGTGGGCAATCCACCCACTGTAGAGACTTGAGAGACTGTGGCTTTGCACTTCCCAGGATATGGCAGTGGGCAACCCACCCACTGTAGAGACTTGAGAGACTGTGGCTTTGCACTCCCCAGGATAAAGCAGTGGGCAACCCACCCACTGTAGAGACTTGAGAGACTGTGGCTTTGCACTCCCCAGGATGGCACAATGGGCAACCCACCCACTGTAGAGATTTGAGAGACTGTGGCTTTGCGCTCCCCAGGATACATCAATGGGCATGGAGCACCGTCGTGGATCTGGCTTCGCATTCATGTGGCTGAAGTGCCCCCCTTCCCTTCCCCCTGAGGTGCCTGTAGTGTTTCTATCTGATGCCCCGGCAGTGTTCTCTCGGATTTTGGTCAGGTATCTATTGTGGGCGTCACCCATGCATTTTTGGACTGTTGGTGCACGGACATTGTTGTGTACATATCTGCACTACTTCTTGTTTGGTACATTTATTTTTGACAGATTTTGTGATATATATCCGTATATTTTTTAATGAGTAGTATATTGGCACAATACAAAGTTTGGCCGCTATTCACTTTGTCATTGCATTCTTCCGGGGGGTTGTGGGTTGTTACTGTGATTTTTGTGACTGCATTGGTGTGTATGTTGTAATATGCGATGGTGGGGGTGGGGGTGTTTGGTGGGTGTCCCCGTAACTTTTGCCTCCCCCTCCCCCGTGTCGTAGGTGCAGTACTCACCGGTATGTTCTGCGCCTACGTCGCTGTTGGTCGTAGATGAGCAGGAATGCAAGGGCAGGTAAGATTTGTAGTTCCGGGTCCATGGAGTCCTCGTTCCTTGTGGGATGTGTTGAGGTGAGCGTTTTCCCATAGCAAAAGCTGTTTCCGCCGTCTTTTTATCCACGGTGAATCCGCCCCGGAAAAGGTGGCGGATTGGTGTGTTGTGATAGTGTGGGCCGTACATTGTCTTCCGCCTGTCTGTTGGCGGTGACCGCTGCGCTGTTTGTCTGTACCGCCCTGGCGGGCGATGTGTTAAAGTGGCTGTCTTTGTTGGCGGTTTCCGCCAGGGTCGTAATTCCATTTTTTTGTCCGCCGGCTTGTTTGCGGTATTACCGCAGCTTTAACACCGTCCGCCAGGGTTGTAATGACCACCATAGTAATGTGTTTTATATGTCCTGACAGTGAAATATTGCTAAATTCGTTTTTCACTGTTGCAAGGCCTGTCCCTCTCATAGGTTAACATGGGGCTACCTTTAAATCTGATTAAAGTGCAGATTCCCTTTGGGAGCGGATGGACATGTGGAGTTTGGGGTCTCTGAGCTCACAATTTAAACATACATCTTTTAGTAAAGTTGATTTTAAGATTGTGCCTTTGAAAATGCCACTTTTAGAAAGTGAGCATTTTCTTGCTTATACCATTTCTGTGACTCTGCCTGTTTGCGGATTCCCTGTCTGGGTCAGTTTGACAGTTGGGCTGGTTGCACCTCACACTAGACAGTGACACAAAAGGAGCTGGGGTGTAGTCTGCATTTCCTTATGAGCCATCTCTGCTAGGGGGGAGGGGAGGAGTGGTCACTTACACCTGAAAGGGCTGTGCCTGTCCTTACACAATGCAGTCTCCGACCCCCTGGTGAGTGTCTGGGGCCTGGCCCTTGGGCAAGGCAGGATTTCACATTCAAAAGAGACTTTACTTTGAAGTAGGCCTACTTCAAAGGAGAAATTGGGTATAAGAAGACTTTAGATCACTTCTGGACATCAAGAGGAACCTCTGCCTGGAGAAGAGCTGAGGAGAAGTGCTGCCCTGCCTGTGACTGTGCTTTGTGGAGCTATCCTGCAGTTGCTGCTTCTGCCAGAGTAAGAGGGCAAAGACTGGACTTTGTATGCCTTCCATCTTGTGAAGAAATCTCCAAAGGCTAGATTTAGAGCTTGCCTCCTGTTGTTTGAAGACTCAGCGACAGCAAAGACTTCTCTCTGCCAGCACCTGGAGTCTCTGGAGAGATTCCTGCTCTGACAATTGGTGCCCTATCCAGTCCCTGGGCCCTTGAAAGGAAAGCTGGTGGAAATCCAAGGAAATCGACTTCGTTCGGCTTCGGACCGCGCCGCTGCCGGATCCGGTTACACCACCTGGAACCGACTCTGTGATCTTCGCTGGAACGCGACGACCTTCGCAGGCCCGAAGTCGCTGCAGCCCCTCTGAAGTCCGCGACTCTGTGGAAGTCACTGCACCACGTCGTGACCGACGCCGCTCGAAGTGCACGGATTCAACGTTTCGAACAAACACCTGATCCCCGACATTGCGCATCGACTTGTTTTCACTCTTCACCAAAGGTACTTTACTTGGGGGTCTATGCGACTCCGTGTCTGGCGCCGCTGGTGTTGGCTTGTTGGGGACAACTCTGTCATGACGCCGTGTTAACACCTCATCAAAGCATTTTGTGTTTCTAAGCGCTATTTTTGAGTATAATCTTTAAAAATTCATACCTTGACTTGTGTATGTCGGATTTTTGTCGTTTTGGTCTTGTTCTGCTTAGATAAATATTTCCTATTGTTCTAAACTGGTGTTGTGTCATTTTGTAGTGTTTTCCTTAAGTTACTGTGTGTGTTGGTACAAATACTTTACACCTAGCACTCTGAAGTTAAGCCTACTGCTCTGCCAAGCTACCAAGGGGGTAAGCAGGGGTTAGCTCAGGGTGGTTCTCTTTTACCCTGACTAGAGTGAGGGTCTTTGCTTGAACAGGGGGTAACGTGACTGTCAACAAAGACCCCATTTCTAACAGTGCACAATTTACCTAACACTAAAGGTTTGTGTGCAAGCTGTAAGGCTTCTTAAACAAAATAAAAGTTAAAGGCACCTAGTGTGATTTGGTGGGGCATTTTTTAAAGTAGTTTCCCGTATTAAGGGCAAAGTCTCTTAGCAAAAATCAGAAAAAAAGCCAAAGCTTCTATTCACAATAGATTATCCACCTATGGATGTCTGGCACATGCCTACATTAAATGATTGCCATACACTGCTTTAAACTAATTTTCTAAAAAGATGGGATTTATAAGGTGTGGATATTTAATTGTGGCACTTCCTTGTTGATTTTGAGTCATTACACATGAATGTACTACCTAAGAGTGACCCACACAGACATGTTTCAGTTCACAGCATGAATGTGAGCATGTCTCTAAAGTTGCATTGTATTTGTATTGTATTGTAATTGCATTATTTCGCACTTACTATCCAAATGAGGCATTGAAACACGTTGTGGCAAGTGGCATGCTGCTATGGAAACCCAACGTTAGAGATATTTTCAGCGGTTATTAGCTGTTGTTGGCTATTTGGGTTAGTATTGTGCGCTCAGGAAACTGTTCCATGGTTTTTTTCTAGTTTTCCTGTGGTAGGTTAAGTTAAAATTAGTCAGGTGAGGCCATTATTGTGATCCCATACGAATGGAAAGAGGGATGAGAAGATAGACAAGCAGAGATTAAATATTGTTATATTGCAAGAAATGGCTACACAGGAGAGTTTGTGATTTTTGGGGAGAAGTATGATCAGCTTGCAGAAACATAGTGGAGAGTAACACAGGCCTCCAATAGAGTAGGCAATACTCAAGACAATGAGGCATGCAGAGGATAGATGGTAAGGAGAGGGTGATTCAATAGCAAGGGAAGGAAGTGAAACAATCAGTAGATATGATTCAAAGTCCGTTTCATGCAGGCTTTCAAGAATGTAGTGGAAGTGGAGGCTTTTGAGATAGCATGGAATCTGAGGATATAAGAGGTGTAGCAAGAAGAGTTGATGGTTGTCACCTGTGGCAGATATTATATGTTGTTGCATCTCTAGTTCCATTTGGTTAATTCTCCCGTTGAACAATTTATCTTGGACCTTTTTAACATAATAACATAATGTGGCAACATCTACACTCATCCTATACACACTACAGGATAATCTGTAAGTACATATTTCTGTCTACACTGCAAATTAGAATATGCTCCCACTCTGGTACCTGTTGGTGCCGCCACTCAGTGTTAAAGTTCTTGTGTGTTCTCATGACATAAAACAGGGCTTTATCTGATTCAAACACAAGCATGAGGGGAAGCAGGATGCTAGCCATATCATATCACCTGAGGTTAGAGCCCATCCACCATGTGATGTCTCTTGATAGGGGCATTAGTATTTACATTTTTTTTAGGTGCTAAAACACTGCAGGAGAATGGAAATTCCTATTTTTATGATTTGTTATCCCTCTGACCATCTCCCTGATGACAAGGACCATAACATTTAAGAACAAAGCAGGATTTATTATAAACTATGTTGCAGTGGCGGACAATGCAGGTGATGATTCTCTTTGAGAGGTGCACTCTTCTGGCATTTAGGCCTCCTCAATCTCCTCCTTAGTCCTTTCCCTCTTCAACCTAATTCTCCTCTGAGGTGTACTGTTGCTTACGGACTTCATACCAGGCTTTTAGAGCTATGTAATAATCAGTGACGGGCAGTGACCCTCAACAGTGGATGGGCATTGACTCAGTCGAGAGCTGAGAGTTTGGTGAATATTATTAACAAGCCCAGTGACAAGCACTGTAATAAATAACATTACCTTTATGCTCAAGGCTAAAGCTCTCAATCACGACTCATTAACAGATTTTTGTTTAGAACTGGCCATGACTGAGAGTTCTGAAGTTAAGCAATGAGAGTTTCGCACAGTGCCTGTGAGCAAGCCAGAAGAAACTCAATAAAATAAAAAATGTACTTACCCATGCTTTCTCGTCCTCCGCGTTGTCTTAGAATGCAGTCAGCTTGAGTCCTGCTGGAGCCTCTGCCAACTCCCCTCTACAAATCCGGACGCTGCTCTTATGCTGCTGATGATGTCAGTAGCGTGAGAGAAGTGCCAGGATTGGTTCGAGTGGGCTGTCTTGATGCTCTATCAGGAACTGGGGCCCTGTGCCTGCTCTCCACCCAGCTGTCTAAGATAGCTAGATGGAGAAGTTTGAAGTGCGCATGTCAGGCTGGTCATCGCACAACAGCCGGCTAAAGTGACAGACGCACTTTAAACTGGAGTGAGCACCACTCCTCTCCAGTTGCCAGTCAGCTGCATTGGCCCCACCCTCAAACACTGCTCAAGCTGGGAGCAGTGAAAAATAAAATGGAAATTCATGTTATTGCCGTTTTATTTTTCACTTCTGCTGCACTGCCAGCAGGGTGTGATGCTCCTCTACCGTAATGGGGGGCCGCCAATGCTATGTTGAATGCCAACCCAGATTAGCCCTCTCTAAATGCTCTTATCCTTTTTAATCAATTCTTTTACAATGTAACAATATAAGATTCGAAAAAATCTTGTTTTAAAAGTCTTTGTGTGATCTGTGGTCCTCTTTTCTTCTTTGGAGGTCACTGCACCTTTCATCTTTGGTCTCCAGTATTGTTGAGTTATATTCTTTGCTACAGACTGGAATAAAATTGTGTCGTTATTTCTTGTTTCATAAACTGTCTTCATAGTGTAGATTACTATGTTTCATATTTGTCTGGTTCAGTGGACCTGAAATGTATGCATGTGGAGATTTCAAGGAGAGAACACTCCTAGCAGGTTATATCTGCAATGGCAATAGGGATATTTGGTGGTAGTGTTGATGCGTTCATAGTCTTAAAAAAAAGTGCTGTGTGTGGGCCTCTCTCGGAATGGAGCAGTCAGCATTTGTAATGAGTGTACTCTTTGTGTTCACAATATCCTGGTGTTCCATAGGAATCAGATTGGGAATAACCAACTCTTCACCATTCTTCTAAATTCGAAATAACTGTCAGTGGCTCGTATGTTTTCTGGGAGTGAATTCAAGAATTAAAAAGCCTGTTCAGGGAATGTAGTGCCACCAATGTTTTTTTTCTTTTACATTGCAATTATTAGACACAGTGCAGGCCTTGAACATATTTTTCAAGCTTATAAGTATTTGGTGAGTTTTCTCTGCAAGAAGTTGGGACACTTATCATTAATGCTCTGTGGATGTTGCATAATAAGTAGAAAATCTTGCGGCTGGAAACCAATGCAGAGGTTACAGGACAGGAAATATGTGGGTTCATTCTTATCTTTACGTGTGGGAGTAATCTTGCTGCTCAGTTCTGAGTTATCTACAGGCTTCTCATGGTTGCAAGTGAGATGCTGAGTCGCAAATTATCACAATATCCATTTTTCAAAGGATGATTGATATTGTTATTTGAATTTTTTTACAAAATCCAGGATGTGGGAATACTCACCAAAATGTTCTCATGACATGGAGAAAGGATTTAGACAATTTGTCCAATTGAGGTTCCATGGAAAGATCGAAGTCCCTGACATTTCTAAGATTATATTCCTCTTTGGCTATTTATGGTGGCAATCCCAGCTCATCCATCCACAGGGATAGAGAGACATAGCTTTTCCATTGACCACATGTGAGAATGTCGGTTTTGAAGCATTAAGTTTGAGATGATCCAATGTTATACATTGATCTATGGCAGAAGGACAGCTAGTCAGTGTTGACTTTCCTGTCTCTTAAAGGGTTTCAAGTTTTAGAATTATCTGAGTGTCATCGTATAATTGTAACAGATAAGCTCATGGCTGCTGCTTAGCTCTGGTGAGGGTTTCACACACATGTTGAAGAGGAAGGGTGATGTGATATATCCTTGTGGAACTCCTATTTTCTTGTGTTCGTGTCTTGATGTGAAGGGGAGACTAATCATTTTAGTTCTAATCATGTTAGTCCAAATGTGTATGTAGAATTAGAACAGTTGAATGTTGGGGCTCCATTGCAGACAATGGAGTGCTCTGGGCTTTTACTGGCTGAGCGTCAACATTCCAATGTTCACTTTGTTCACAGCAACAGATGTGAACAAAGGCCTTACGAAGCCCGAGGGGATTTTAATCCCCTCAGGCTCCTTGAGGACTTTGGCCCATATTTATAACTCTTGCTGCAAAACTGCACTAACACAGTTTTGCAGCAAAAAGTTTAGCGCCGGCTTGCATCATTTCACAACACCAGCCAGGGGCCATATTTATTGGATGGCGCAAGCCAGCGTTAAACTTGGGCTAGCATCTTAAAAAAAGAGGCTAGCCAGGTGAGGGTGTCAGTAGGGAAGGAGGGGGTTGTGCGGCAGAAAATTACACTAGCCTGATTAGAGGTTAAAAAAAAATGCCTGTAACCAGACTAGTGCCATTTCCTGGCGCACAACCATCAAAAACATGACTCCTGTTTTAGGAAAGACAGGAGTCATGACCACCACTCCAATGGCCAGCAGAGGGCACACGTATCCCCTTTGCATGGCCATTGCACCGTCAGCCATGTAGGGGGCCCTAAATTAGGGCTCCCGATGGCAAAAAAAATACAGAAAACAAAGTACCTGGACTTACCTGGGATAGGGTCCCCCATCCTCTTATGGGTTGGGGGTGGTCTTGGGGCTTGGGGAGGGCACCTGTGGGCCCATTCCATGGTGTTCAACCATGGAAACGGGTTCACAGGTCCCCTAATGCCTCGTCTGACCCAGGTATTAAATAATGGTGCTAAGCAAGCTTAGCACCATTATTTAGGCCCTCCTCCCACCTGTGTATCATTTTAGCATGGAGGTATAAATATGGGGCTAAGGGGATAGCACCATTTTTTGGATGGGAATGCCTACCTTGCATCTCATTGATGTAAGGTAGGTTCACTCATCCAGAAAATGGTGCAAACTCCTATATTTTGACGTTAGACATGTCTAACGTCAAAATATAAATATGGAGTTAGGTTTGCACTGAATTTACATTAAAAAAAAATTACGCAAATGCAGTGCAGAAAAAGTATAAATAATGGGCCCTTGTTTTATTTATTAGAACATTCTGCCCTCCAGTGGCAGAATGCTCTAATAGCCCTAGAGCCTGCCGTAAAGACTCTCGCCTTCGACTCGGGCCTTTAACACTGGAGCGGGCCTTCAATGGCCGGTAGAGCCTACTACGGTGGGCTGTAAGGCTATGTGAAATCCAAGCACAAATGGTGTTCATAACACCCATTCTTATAGTCTGTGAATTAATGATTTGTGATGTATCATGTTAAATGGTACCAACAGTTCCAAATGCAGTATTACAGCTACACCACTATTGTTGACCGTTTTTAGTACATCAGAAAATAGAGCTACTTCAGTTTCTGTTCCTAAGTGAAATCCTTTTTAGTAGTCAAAGAGAAAACTGTTTTCTTCTATGAACTTTGATATCTCTAGAAATTCTGGTCTTTCCATTAGTTTGCTAAGGAAATGTCCATTAGAGGTTCATCTGTATGCCATTCTGTTCTTCGCAGCAATGTGTATAGTGTATTTTTCCATACCCTAGAGGGTTGTCCATAGGGCTTAGTTAAAGGTGCCTTATTGGTGGGCAATGCACATCTGTCAACTTTTTGACTGATATATTGTGGGTCTTCTAAGGTGTTTAAGAGGGTATGCAGCTGTGTATAGGAATGAACATTCGAGCACCCAAGTCTTTAGTTCTCTTCTGGATCGCTGGAGTGACGGTGCGATCCTAAGGTTCAGGGAGAGGCTGTTCTAAGCCTTGGCTTGCAGGTGCACGAAGGAACATCCTCCGCTGTTTGCTCGACGGACCCGTGGTTTGTCTGCGAGTGAGAGGGAAGCTGATCAGAGGTGTCTCGTCGGTTGGTGGAAGGTCTGGCATTTGTTGATATCTGCTGGTCCTTTGTTGTGCAGAGCCTTGCAGGCATGGGCCAGCATCTTAAACTGGCATATCTTCTGAATCGGGAGCCAGTGTTGTTTATTGAGTTGGGGTGTGATGTGAGTCCTTCTAGGGCGGTCGTGTATGAAACTTGCCTATCTGTTCTGTATTGTCTGAAGTCTCTTCAGGAGGCGTGCTGTGATTCGTACATAGAGTGTGTTTCTGTAGTCCAGTCTGCTGGTGATGAGGGCCCGTGTGATGGTTCTTCTGGTGTCTGCTGGAAGCCACCTGAAGATCTTGTAGAGAATGCAAAGGGTGTGGAAGAGGCCAATAAGAATGCAACGACTTGTTTATTCATGGATAGCTTGCTATCCAGGATGATGCTGAGGTTGCTGGCATGGTCTGTTGGGGCGGGTGGTGTGCCAAGCTCTGTGGGCCACCATGTGTCAGTCCATGGCAAGGTGTAGTTCCCAAAGATGAGGACTTCAGTTTTTTCGGTGTTGAGTTTGAGACAGTTGTTCTTCATTCAATTGGCTACATTCATCATGCATCTGTGGAAGTTAGCTTTTGTGGAAGAGGGATCTTCAGATGGTGAGAGGATGAGCTGTGTGTCGTCATCCACAAGGGTGGACATTATAGCTAGATTATTGACCCATCACGGGTTAATTTCAGTGGTTTTTAAGTTTTGTTTTGTAACCATAACTTAATTTTAACTGTGTGTGTTTTTTTCCGTGACTTTCTTGGTTTTGTGTTTTCAAACATATGTAAATGTTTTGTTCAGTGAATTTGTATTTTGTTTAATTATATTCCATGTTGATTTGTTTTTTGGACCACAAATTCTGGTCATAGCTATCATCACTGAGCGCAGACTTGGTTTGTGCGCAGTAGGGAATAGCCCTTGTACAGAGCCTGTAGTGGAAAACTAACCGCCACAGCACATATTCTTTAGCCATGTGAAGTACCAATTGACTGCAGAGAATAACTTATGGAAAGGTCCTGCACTCTGTCTGTACCACACCTTCTATACGTACCCCTTAGTCTCAAGCCACCACTGGTGACCAAATCCACAAGTGCATAGCCTTCAACTGTGTGTACTAGCAGTGGTCCACAAGACCTGGCCACCTGCCAGACACTACACCTCACCCTCCATGGGCATCCAACCCAGATATGCACACTCTTTGGCCATGTGCAGCTGAAGTGGGCTGCAGGGCCAGGGTTGGATGTCCACAGACAGTGGGCTGCAGAGCCTGGCCATGCAGCCCACTCTCTGCAGACATTCAAACTGATATGCATTGGCCTCTATCCAGAACCTATGCCTTACCCTCCAGGAGCAGACTCTCCCACCTGTGTGCAGTGGTGGTGGGCTAAGCAGAGTGCCAGTGGCAATATTGAGGGCAGCCACATCACAGTGCACATTGTTGACACAAACAGGTGCAAAATAGCACAAAATAACTTTTCAGTGGAAAAATAAATACCCTTGTAAAACTCTGCACCGCTCTGCATCACTTTCCATGACTTTACTTGCTTATTGCGCGTTATGCTGACTGGCACGTAGGGCAGCATCGAAGGACCTCTGCTTCTGTCAGTCTTGGGGCAAGTGTCTTTATGGTCCTCATCTGTGGCTCAGGGTCTTCCTTCCAGATCACACAGCTCAGCTTCAGGTGTTCTTTGGCCCGCCTCTCTTCCATCTGCATCTGGGGCCCAGTGGACAGCTGTTCTTGTGATAATGTATCCTATTTATATCCATCTTTTCTCATAATTAAGGTGTCCATGCTCTCCTCCTTGCATCTGGTGAACAGTTTCTGGTTGGAGATGGTTCGCAGCCAAAAAATGCTCAAGAATCTTTTCAGGTGACTGGTGTGGAAGGCTGACAATTTAGTGATGTCTCATTTCATCATCCACCAGCATCCTGATCCATACAAGAATGTAGATAGAATGCAGTTCTGGTAGAGCCTCTGCTTAATGTCAGGGTTGTACTGAGATGAACTCTACAACTTATTCAGCATCCTGAAGGCATTCTTTGCCTTGTTCAATCTGTTATTGATGTCATTGCCTGCTGCTCCATAAAGTATTACTAGAATATTTCCATGATTTTCCCCCATCGCTGACTCCTAGAAAATCTGGTTCTGTGCACATGGAAGTTGTATTACCATAATAATTGTGCCTGCAGTGCACAATAGTAAAAACGCAACTGCTCAACATTTAATTTAAAAATACCATGAATTAATTCCTCTGAAATATACATGTGCTGAGTCTTGATATTTGCAGGACATCCACCTTTTCTCTGTGGTCACCCCAGGTGTTTCACCTTTTGCTGGACCCTATATATTTGCTGCTGTTAATACTCTGTGCACTTTGCCCTTCTGACCAGTACTTAAGTGCCTATGCTTCCTCTTCAAACACGGACAAATTGGCATATTGCTAAATGGCATGTTTAACTTTCCTATAACTCCCTTATATATGGTTCAAAGTGTAACCAGCACCTGGAAATTACCTATCACTTTTGGACTGCAGCACCTATTGTGCCATCACTATAGTGGCAAAGCAAACATGGCTTTGGGCCTACCATTGTAGCCTACTGTAGCAGTGTAAAAACTGCAATTCAACCTGTCAAAATAAACCCTGTTGACATGTAAATATCACCCTTTTAAATATTAATAGGTCACCTCTATGACGTCCTTGAAGCCCACATGGCAGGATGTGTGGTAACTTAAAAGTATGACATGTAGAATCGTATTGTTAACATGCCCTTACAGTGACTAGCACCCAAGGAGGCTAATCTTCATTGGCTCTCCAGCATCTCCCAGCCTGTGATTAAACTTGAATAGAGGTGAAATGCCTTACACAAGCAAAAAATAGGCTTATGTGGCAGGGCAGAGATGACTCCTATGAATTCCAAAGAATATGCAGAGTTGGGGCTGTAGGCATCTTTTGTGATACTACAGTGTCAAATCCTGCTTGAGTGTGACTTCCTGCTTGACAAGTCTTCTGAGTTCACATATATACCCATGAGGCACAATAGAAAGGGGAGCGAACAGGATGCCAAGACAATTTGTCCTCCCAGACATCTATTGTGGAGACAATGGCTGCCTCAAATTGGAGTTTAGTGTTAGGCATTGGGGGATATTAGGATTGCAATAGTTAACTCCACACACACTCCCCAGCCCTCAGAGTCCAGGTTTAATGTGGTCGGAGACTTCTGCCATCTTGAAAATGCCAAAAGTCAGTAGTGTTGGCTTGGGAACTTTTACCCTATTTGTTGGGCATGTCATTTCCACCCACTAGCTAGTGCCAGATATAAATGTTGCACCTCAAGCGCCAACTTCAGAATACTTTTTATACTCTGCAAGGATCAGAAGGGGACTGGACCTGATGTCTGGGATATGAGAGGAGTCCTGAAGGATTGGACCTGCTCCCTCTTTTACCAACGACAAAGAAGTGGGTTCTAATGTTCGGTTGGCTCACCTTCTCTGTAGCCAGAAAGAGACAAGAAGCTGTAAGATGCCTTTTTCTAGATGTTTCCAGCTGACTATTGGCAACTATACCTAGACTGAGCCCTGCTGATGGCCTCTTCCTGACACCCTGTGAATCTCTTAATTGTTCCACTGAGATCCTGGGGTGATTTAGAAGTGTACCTCTTAGTTGTATTCTGACTTCAAAGAATAAAGGTATGATTCAAATCTCAGCAGCGAGGGAACTCCATCATAACTGGAGTGAAGTTCCCTTCTCCCAAGACTATTTTCTACCAGCCGGATTTAAATCTGGATGTACAATAGTTTGATGACGGGGGAGACTACTCCTTTTCCATCGTGGTCAAACTTCTCCGATGACCTGACAGAGTTTGGGCTGTTGGAGATTTGGCTATACGTCCTCCCATCTAATTTAGATGGGCGGACATATAGCAGTTTTTCAATGTCCACCACTGCCAGGGAAAAACTTTGCAGTAAGGGTATTGAAAAGTACTCTACGCCCCCTTGCCATGGGAGGGAACTCCCATGGTGAGGGGGCCTTTGTTTTATTTTTTAGTCTGAAAGAGAGAATTCTGCTATGGGATTTTCTTTTTGAATTAAAAATAAACTTTGTAAGTTTGCTTGAGTGAGCCCTACAAAATTACAAAGCATTGCCTAGGACTGCCATGACAGTGGTTCCTGCTAATGTTAGAAACGTCTGCTAGCCCGGTGGACATTTGTAAACCATCGGCACCTCCACCTGGGCGACAGAGTAAATTACTCCATCACCCTGGTGGAGGACGGTCCAACCACCAAAATCTAAATCAGGCCCTAAGTCAAAAGTTCAAATCTTGCACAAGGACAAACCTGTTTGGTGTAACTGAAACACACTCCATCAAAGTCAAGCTCAAATTACGCCTAGGTCCTGGTCTATTGAGACCATTGACTTCCATTGGTTCTTTGGGATTTTTGGAGCTATTTCTAACTACAACCTAAAACAGTCACATCTATGGTTGCCCTTATTGTTTTTTTGTTATTTTGGTATAATTGTTTTTAAAATAAATACTCATCTTTTTTCGTTTGATTTGGATCTTTTTGTATTGTTTTCTCATTTCGACTTTATTGTTTATGTTTTGGAACTGCATGAACATTTTACTCATTTCCCTAAGTTAGGCCTGTCAGCTCCCTGCCATATTTAACAGAGGGTAGAGGCCAGATTAATTTAGTGACTTTGTGGTTTAACCCTGACATAGTCTAAGATTATTCCCTGAGGTGGGTAGCCATTCACCAAAATAATAATCCAATTTCTTACAATATGTGTTATAACATGTGCAGTTGTGTAGTTAATGCCTCTGCTGCTGTATTTCACACTACTGCAGTTTAACAATATACAGCATCACTGCCTTTACTATGAAAATACAACTCTCAGTACCGCGTTAATTACTTTTCCTCTTTTATCTCTTTAACATCACTTAAAGATATTTAATAATACATTTTCTTCAACTCAGACAGTAATAAAACAAAACGAATAATGTACTTAAAATTAGCTCTCAAGCCACACATTCTCTAACACTATAGAGAAAGTCTAGGAAATTGTCAACATCAGGGCAGTGCGCGCTCTACAGGCGACAAGAATGCAAAAACCCAACAGTTTCAAGCTAACATAATTTATGCATTGTGATGATATGAGGTTGTTTAACCTTTTGCATTGCAGAGTTTAATCTTAAAGACTTATGTTCATCATGCATATAAATACTGTTCACATGCTATGTACTGCTGCAGGTTTCCAGACTGTGTCAGGGTGTGGTCCCCTTCCAGGGCCTTCTGGTAGCTTTCCCTGCAGCATGCCTGGGTGTGGTTTGTGGGCTGGGCCAAGACTCTATATAAGGGAGCCAGCCCAGCTCCACGTGCTCACTATTCAGAGGTCCCGGTGCAGAGCAGCAGCAACTTCCTGAACTCCTGTTCCGGTGGCCTACTTTGATCTTCCAGGCCTCTGCCCTTCATTTACATTGGTGATCCTTAATCAGAGCAGTAAGACGGAGGTTGGGCTGGGCCCCCGACCCCGTTTTCGAGGACGCTCGAGTTCTTGGGCCTAATTCTTGCATGATAAACCATTTTAACTCTTGCGCGTGTGAATGTGCGCTTAGGCGTTTCGTGGCATTTGCATGCTGAAACTCGAATCGGCAAGACGCGCAATTCATGTTCTTGTGATTTAAACATTGATGTTTATTGTGCGCTACCATTCCTTGACAGTTACATGGTGGCATTCAAATCGGCGAGACGCGCAATTCATGTTCTTGTGATTTAAACCTTGATTTCATTGTGCGCTACCATTCCTTGACAGTTACATGGTGGCATACGAAGCGGCAAGACGCGCGACTCATGTTCTTGTGATTTAACCCTTGATATTCATTGTGCGCTACCATTCCTTGACAGATACATGGTGGCATTCGAATTGGCAAGACACGTGATTCATGTTCTTTTGATTTAACCCTTGATATTCATTGTGCGCTACCAATCCTGGGCAGTTACATGGTGGTATTTGAATCGGCAAGACACGCAATTCTTTCCTCGTGTTTAATTCATGTTATTCATTGTACGCTACCATTCCTTGGCAGTTACATGGTGGCTTTCGAATCAGCAATATGCGCGATTCTTTCCTCGTGCTTAATTCATGTTATTCATTGTGCGCTACCATTCCTTGGCAGTTACATGGTGGCATTCGAATTGGCAAGACGCGCGATTCTTTCATGGTGCTTAATTTATTTTATTCATTGTGCGCTTCCATTCTCAGGCATTTACTTGGAAGCTTTAGAGTTGACAAGTCGCGTGATTTATTCCTCGAATCTCCGTGGTGTTCTTCATGGTGCACAATCCTTCTATGGCGTTTACTATCTATGTGAAAATCTGCAAAGTGCGCAAATTCATGTTCCGACAATTTGAGAAAACAAACAGGCCAGAGATGTAATGTGGTGTGTTCCTAATATTTTTTCTCAAAAATGATTCAGATGATGGTTTAGAAATTATTCAGATTGTTTCCTGATTCTCATGCAAAGGAAAGTACTTGAATTTGAAAGTTTCATTTAACCATTTCTTGATTCCCTCAAAGGTATCCAGTCATCATGAAGCCTAGTCATGTTAAATCTATGTTTAGGTTGTTCATGTTTTCAGAATGACGATGCTTAGAGTCATTACCAAGTACTGTTTTCTTGTGATGTAATTTTGATACTGTGCGTTTTAACTTTTGCTTCCTACAGGTCTCCTTCCCAGCTGTTCCTTTTCTAATCCCCTTTTCCTCACTTGGACTCTCTTAGACTCTGTGACAAATCTAATCAGAGTATTGGAGCTGGCTTGTGGTGGAAGTGTTGGGAACGTGCACAGACCCAGAGGATCTGGTGACTCTGACAGAAATATTCCCATGAAAACCTAGATAAGCACACAACCACACAAATCCCTTCATGAAGTTTGTAAATTTCATCCCAACTTTATTATGGAAAGCTACCATATTGGGAATCTCTGAGCTTTATTGACCTATTTTCTGTTGGTTATATGTAACCCAACACTACAGCAGTTGATCATAAAGTAATTACCGTAAACAATCACTTTTTTCTGTTCAAATCACAAATTCTTGGTGAGGACATCACGTCAAGTAGCTCCGCACCTGAAGTTCATAAGATCTCCAGCATCATGGCTCATGTGTGGATAGATCAACACTCTTTTGTGCAAAATCATGTGGCATTGACAATGATATAAGGTTGCCTAATATGGAAATTACATGGATTGGCATCCAAGGAATTAAATGTCAATAACATCCATTTTTGGTGATAAGCATCATTGAAATATGAGCAAATAGGTGTAAATAATGTGCATTGTAGAGGAAATGATTTAGGAACACTCATGGTGTTGCTTTATCACTCAAACTGAAAGAAATCCTTGAAAGGTTTATATATCGTTGTCCCTACACAACCTTTGTCTATTTCAACATTTGTCAAAGGTAGAAGCCAAAATGGTCCTGCCGGTTTTGCCCACAAATCAAAACTTTTCTGAAGAGATGGAGTGCACTTGACATGCAGAAGGCAATAAGAATGTATCAAATTTTATCTATACCGGTTAAAAAAAACAAATATGAACTCAGAGCTACCTTTTCTTCATAAATATGATTTCCTTTTGTAAAACCCCCTTGTATTGCATGATCATAGCTCCCTCAACCAATCTGCAAATCCTATAAATTATTTTTTTAAAATGTACTCCACCCTCTCTGGGCCTCTGTCTCTAAATGCACATGGTTGAATGCCCTGGCCTCACACTCTGCAGATGTGCATGCAGATAAGTTGTAGGGCATGGGACCTGACATCAAGCAAGGACCTGCACTACCTTTAGCAATGGGCAGTGGGTGTGGGCCACAGACACCAAGGGGGTTAAGCTTTGACAAGCTTCAAGGACTTTGTACCAGGTCCGCAGTCCCCCAATAGGGATCAGAGAAGCTTGCCCTGGTGTCACAGTACCAAGCATGGGAAACTTGCAGGTACCATAGAACCAGCATTAGATCTTCTTTAACTAGGGCCCGTGAAGGATATGCAGAAACTTTAAAAAACAATCTCAATTCTTTAAAGCAACTTCAGGGGGAGGGTTCCATTTGGAACCACCCTACTTAGGATTTGAGGTCAGGATGCCCTCACCCTGCCTCTTTCGTCAATAAACATCTCACAACAGGGATCCTCCCATCTCCTGATGTTTTAGAACACACCAAATAAATACTCAATCTCACAGCCCTAACCGTCAGGTTCACCTAAGGCCAACAAACGGATGACACACCATCACATTGCTACATCTCGTGTTACCTTTAGTCACTCTTTGGTCACTAAATCACCAAACCCTATTATAAAGAGCCTCCCAATTCCACAGACAGTTTCTTCAAAAGTGGAAAATGCACAACTTAACTATGACAGTAGCAATATTCAAATGAAAATAAACATTTTCACTCTGTTAATAAGATCAATGGCAGCTGACATCAGGGAATCCTTCACTAAGCTCATCACTTCAAAGAACTTAACAAGCATTCAACAGACATCCATTCAATGAGGACTACTCGCTAGCACTCCCACTAAAACATAACCTCATTATATAACAGAGTCATTTGGAAAGAGAACAGCATTTCTCTGTTTTCGAAGGGACATTAAAGAGACTATAGCAAGGAAAGGAAAAGATGTAATGAGACAACCATGAAGGCACCATCATTTATATTATCAAGAGGAGGAAGAGGAAAGCACAGGTTTCTCACATGAAAGGTAAAAACCACAGTAGCATGCTGGAAATGAAAAGTCGTATTTGTTTCCACCCTCATGTGTCACATTCATCTGTAGGTCTGCAGTGAAACACAACATAGAGACAGGAAATCTAATCTCAGCTCACAACCTAAATTTAGCATTCCTATCAGAAACCTGGCTAACTGAAAACACACTAAGAGCACTAGATCTTCTTGCCCCACATTGTCCACCTAGACAGAACCACCAAGGCTGGTAGTATGTAGTGTATGTCACATTAACAAAGTCCATCAAATTGAGAAACCTCACAAAAGATCAATTTCCACAATTTAAATGTCTATCTATAGAGATTATATCGACCCACCCAAACCCCATGAGCTCCACTTCATTGGCCATTCCCTGAGAATCAACGCAACTTTCACCAAACAGCTAACATCTCTTTGCAGAAAGTGAGTTCAAGTCAGACAACAATATCTATCATGGGGACTGCAAATCCATTGGGATGTACAAAAAGACTCTGCAGCGCCGGTTTTCTCAGATGTGTAATTTTGGGTAACAAATAATTAAGTGAATTTAATAATTTTTTGATTGCATATGGTTGTAACTGATGAACTAATTATGCTGCACTTGAAGCAACAGAAATATATGGTTCAGAGGAGGGTCTAAAGTGTAATGTAGTTATGGAACATTTTCATTTTATTACCATTTCTGATGTTCTGTTTATCCTGCTTGCTCCTCCTCCCAGTCAGTGACCCGCTACAAATCTTCGCTTCTCACAGTTTCTGGGGACCGTATCATTTGTGATGTCAATCATTAACCCTATTAGAAAGCATGTATTGTGAAAGAAACTGCCACAGTATTCTTTATTTATAATTTTGAAGGGTGTCCACTGGCAGGTCTGATGTAGGCTTGTAGGAGAACATTTTCTACTGAGTGTTGTTTAGAATGTTCATATTGTACTTGCATCTCCGGACTGTAGTTGCTGAGGGAGCAAATGGTAGATATCCCTACCTTAAGAAATGAGTTTGTATTAAGTAGGTTGTGAGGATTTTGCCTCTGATTTGTCCAAAATGAACTAACTATGATCATGCCATAGTGAGTTTGTAGTTTTGCTAATTGAAAGTGCAAATTGTGTACACAAATCCCAGTTTTGGAGGATCCACCTCTCATTTCCTCCTGAGACTCTGTCCTATTTGATTAAGACTTAGGAGCTGATTTATGAAAAGTTAGCACCCCCTTTACATTATTTTTTGACACAAAAGCGGTTCAAACTTACAAATTATGATTATATTTTGTAAGTTTGCGCCACTTTTGCATCAAAAAAAGGATGTAAAGGCGACGCTAACTTTTAATAAATTAGGCCCTTAGGGTCTTATTTAGATACTGTTGGACATGTGACTTATGCCACACTGGTGCTGGATATCCCAATCACTGAAATCTAAATCCAATTATTTCCTATGGGATTTAGATTTCGACTGACAGGATATTCGTCACAGTGGTGATAGAGTAACTCATCTGCCTTTATCTAAATTAGGCCCTTATTTCCTTGCCTTAAAATGCTTTATGAGTCAAAACTTGATTTCTGGAGAGACATAAAAGCTTAAATAAGGATAATAACTATTCTGATGCTGATTATGTAGTCTGTATCCGAGTCTTCATGACCCTTAATTCATTATCCTGTAAATATCTTACTGAGATTTCCTGTATTAAAGCTTTGAAACATATTGTCTGATCTAGAGCTCAGTTATTGAGTGGTCCCAAATTCCATTTGCCTATGTTGATTTATATTTTACTAAGTTGATGGGACTAGGGAAAGAAGGTGGTGTCTCTGGCTGCTAGATAAATGGAACAGTGAAGCTTAACTGCTGAGGTAAAATTAAACTGGAGTGTCTGAATTATTAGGTTTCATTTGATTATTAGGGTTGGTGCCCACACAAGTACCTAGACAACAGTAATCAAATGCAATTCTGCACATCTGCCCACTCAAAAGGAGCCATGCGGGACCTTCTAATAGCTAAATAAGGCAAACCAATGACAGACTCTGTTCTCCCTGTAGACTGGTTGGATCACTCACTCTTCCTGTTCTCAATGAACTTAACAAAAAACCTTCTTCCATTGTCCACCAAAAGCCAAGTAACACAAGAAACCTAGCTAAAGAATGCATCACCCAGCAACAGAGAACACGTTACAAGATATCTCTGTCAGAAATGGAGTTCCTGTTTGTCTAAGGTAAGCACCTCGGCCAGGCAGAGATCACCACTCTAGTCAGGGTGAGGGAGCAACACACACACAAGATAACCCTTGCTCACCCCCTTGGTAGCTTGGCAGGAGCAGTCAGGCTTAACCCAGAGACAATGCATAAAGCGTTTGTACAACACACACAACACTGGTGATACAATAAGTACTACACAAAGAAGACTTCACAACAAGTTATATAAAAATAAACTGTGTTACGTAAACATAGATCATCATTAGACCAAAAATGAGATGTATCAATAATACCCTGCTACACAAGCAGTTGTCAGAACATCACACAGGTTACTAGTACTCTGCGAAAGCAAGCAGTAATCAGGTAAACACATAGGTTACTAGTATTCTGCAACACAAGCAGTAGGCTGGTCATCATTATCACCAAAAACGCACATGTCTTAGCAGTGCCAGTATCAGAATGATATGCCTTATGATAGCAGACCATGAGAGGTAATAGCACATACGGGAATCGTCCCCAATCAGTAATATCAACATGGATCATGACATCCTCCTTCTTAGTACATAGGGGGCAGCCCATATGCCCTCATATAAGGGTCATTCTTTTGTACTGCCACAACATACGCATTGGCAGGGGCACTAAAGCCCTTGCACATGTATTAAGCTTTATATGGTACTCCCACTCTCAGGGCATGGCAGCCAGTGCTCCTGGATGCCAATAATACAGTACTCCGGTGCAGGTGTCGCGTAGACTCTCATTATCCTAATGAGACTACTGGATTTTGAGCTGCAAGATCGTTTACAGTGTGGGGGAATAAGTCTGACCCACGGTGAAGGACCCTTGTCACTCTAAATCCGGGTTTTGCTCTGGCTAACTAGTAGTTCCTCATCTCCCCCAAATGGGAGAGACAATTGGGCAGCCGAGCGCATGACATCTTAGCACTTCCCAGGGAAGTCGTGGTCACTCAGGCCACAACCTGTTCTCTCATACACAGTACGGTCTCATATATAAATGACAAAGGCAGTTTAAGTTTTAAAGATTGGTTTAATAAAATGACTGCATTTTAGAGAGCAAAGCATGAGCTGCAATAACCAGAACTACACAACACAGTAGGATTAAAATAGTAACGATGAGAGTGAAGCACAAGAATAAGGCTACCATAGTGCCGCTAGATTATTTTCTCTCTCAGTTATATTTCGAGCACAGCATGTAAAGCTCTAAGCCTGCCTTTCAGGTTCCCCCGGGAGAACATCAACCCTCATACCTGAGCAAAGGACTGTAATCTGCATCAGCATCTGCAACTAGGCATTGAGCATCTAGTTGTAGGTTCCTGGCCGAAATCTCCCTCTTGATCTGTACTAGGACTAGGAAGTGTTTTTATACTAGCACGCAGATGTTCCAAGAAAATGCCGCTACGTAAGGATGTGTATTTTATATGAATACTGGAGACTAAACTTCTACCACGTTTACTGGCAATGTACCAGACTGTAACCTTGAATGAAGCACAGGGCGATCAAGAATATATTATTTGAGAACACAGTGCTGAACTGAGCTAAACAATGCGATAGAAGAAATTAAAACAAGACCGTAAAACTGGTTATTGTAAAATAACAGTACGAAGCTGAATAAAATATATCTAGGGCAAAGTGCACAGCGGCCTAGTATGCTAAACTAACATGCATGAAGCTATATTAAAAATGGCTACACTACACCCTCCCCTTGTCGGTAGAAAGAGGTTTAAGCCTAAGCTAAAATGCCCTAAGGTAAAATATATATAAAACCCTACTTAATTTTAACAAGTTAAGAGGACACACAAGCATACTATTTGGTAATTTGAAAAAGAGCATGCGGCCAAAAAGCCGAATCCAAAGGAAAATGTCAATTTAGGACCGTTCCAAATCAAGCATCAGTCATGGAAAGAAGGAGATTCTACACCTCGGCAGATGACAAAACTGGTAAATCCATGCCAAAAACTATCAAGGAGCAGATGTGTTCCATAGCCCCAGTGTCAACCAAGGCGGAATCCCGTGCAGTGCCTGTGAACGAGTGAATGGTAACTTCCTCCAAGAAGGGTAGCTCGTAATCGGCTTCTCTGAGCAAACGCAGCCGCACCGTGCATGTCTGGTAATGAACCCTCAATGAGAACATCAACAGATCAGCAGCAATCACTGAGGGGCGTTGCTGTGAGAGACAAACTTCTAGTGCCTGTTCAAAAGAGCACCAACGGCACCGAAACACGGGCTGCACACAATCCAAAACCGGTCTGAATGACAGAGAACAGTAACACCCCAAATGTTCCAGGAGTGTTGCTCCAAAGTGCTGCATCATGGGTTCACGACACAGCTGCGCTGATGGGAGCGCCCTCATTTGTCCTTGTTGCGGCAGGACAGCCATTGCGGAAAAACAACAGCAAAATGCTGGCTAATTAAGCCAAAGTTATCGGAAATCCCCCAAAAATGCTTCTGAAAATTGAATGAATAGCCGAAGGTATTAAACCGAATATGGAGGAAAAGGTGTGAACAAAACCAATACTAACAGCTTTGAAAAAATGTGCTAGTCCAGCCATGCTGGACGCATTAAATATACGTCCCACGAGTTCACCAAAGTGTCTCGGAAAGTTTGTATTTAACAGGGACTGTATTTCCACCGATGACCTTGCCACCTGAAGTGCATAGGTCTCGCGTGCAGATGTAAGGGCCACATGCTTCTGAAACAATAAAGCTTTCAGTCTACTTAACTTGTCAAAATTCACCTTTGAAGTAGCAATGTGAGGCCAAATATCTGCTATCTCCCTAATTTTAGTGGGGGGAAACAACACTATCCCGCAGCATGTAACTACCTTAGTGACCGAAACAACGTAAACTATTCCGGCCCGCATGCCACAACAGTCTTCACTATTGAGAAGGACGTAGCTGCCGTTTGAAAGCACCTGGAACGTGCGTTTAATCAAGGGGACTGGAACTCCCTTCAGATAGCAAGTCAAGTTCGTAACCAAGGCATTACACGCCCCATGCAAGGACAGCTGCTTACAAATCATCGAATGGCTGACTGAAGTCTCGCATTCACTACCCCTAAGAAAGACCTCTTTCATACCATTGAAGCACTTGTACGAGAAGGGAAGCTCCCACACCTCATGGATGTAACTATCTCCCAACTTTTCATATCTGCCTACCGGAACATGTTTGAAACAAGAAGTGAATTGTAATGTAGAAATAGGCAGATTAATAACCCCGTGTATCAACCACTCTGCTGAGGGAATCTCGGCCACGGTAAAAGGCAATCTTTCTATCTTTTCAATGTTAAGCATGACATAAGTCGCTTCCTTTTTAGCCATTAGTTGTTGTTGTCGCGTCAAATTAAAGGAAAAAAATATTTCCCTGGCACTGATGTGCTGCCACGGAATGCGACCTGCCTTCAATGTCTTAAGTGTCCAACCCATCTGCATAATGGACCTGGTCTGACTCTGTCCATGATATAAAGAAGACATATCAGATCGTATAAGGTCTATAGCAGAAGAAACAATGTTGTTAATTGTGTATATCTGGTCGGACAAGGTGTGAATCCCATTATCCACAACAGCTAATGCCTTTTTCAGATTTTCCTGATCTATCTGCCTTAACCGGGCTGCAGCTTCTTTTTGGGAGAGTTTCCATATTCCATTGTATACCTCATACAAGAAACGCTTCCTATGTGGTATCTTTGGGCCTGACAAAAAATCTTGTAAGTCAGTGTCGTTAGACAGGAGACTAAGGTGTGTCTTAACCTCAACTAGTGAGGAAGATTCTAGCCACTGTTGGCACAATTTTCCTACACTATATGTTGTAATTATTTCAGCATGTTCTGGTGATATGTAGCGAAGGTCTGACCTACTCATTCGGAAACCCCCCGAGGAGGTGACAAAGGCCCTGATTATGACCTTGCCAAGGTACCGTCGCCAAATGACCGCACCGCGGTCAGAAGACCGCGGCGGCCATTCAGACATTTCCTCTGGGCCGGCGGGCGCTCTCCAAAAGAGCGCCCGCCGGCCCAGACGAAATGCCCCTGCAACGAGGACGCCGGCTCAGAATTGAGCCGGCGTAGTTGCAGGGGTGCGACGGGTGCAGTTGCACCCGTCGCGTATTTCAGTGTCTGCTTTGCAGACACTGAAATACTTTGCGGGGCCCTCTTACGGGGGCCCCTGCAGTGCCCATGCCATGGGCATGGGCACTGCATGGGCCCCCAGGGGCCCCGCGGCACCCCCTACCGCCATCCTGTTCCTGGCGGGAGACCCGCCAGGAACAGGATGGCGGTAGGGGGTGTCAGAATCCCCATGGCTGCGGAGCGCGCTCTGCAGCCATGGAGAATTCTGTTGGGCAGTGGTAAACCGGCGGGAGACCGCCGGTTTACCCTTTCTGACCGCGGCTGAACCGCCGCGGTCAGAATGCCCTCGGGAGCACCGCCAGCCTGTTGGCGGTGCTCCCGTGGTCGGTGACCCTGGCGGTCACCGGCCGCCAGGGTCAGAATGACCCCCAAAATGTTGATGACACCTGTTGGTATCTATTGGCCACAATAACCACCCGCCGGGACGTGTCAATGAAGCATTAAACGTACCATTCTGGACCCACTCATTAAGCTCACTAAAAGTTGCATTCGTGTATTTTTGCCAGTTATTACATTTTGCAGGGGCAGGTATACTGGGCATGTTTAATTCTCTAATTGTAGCTAAGCCTAAGCAACTGGTCTGTTGTACTGTGTCATTTAAAAAAATCATTTGTACGGGGATGAGACATGCTCTAAACAATGTTTCAGTACCCTTGGTCTGCCATTTTTTTGTTCCCCAAACACTTTTCAAATCGACATTTTTTTACCAATATTCATAACCTTCAATTGATAACCGGGAAACAAAGAACTCCGAATATATACATTTTGTGTTGGTCAACAACATTTATTCATCCCTAGTCGGAGTTATCTTAAAATAATATGACTCAGTATTTTTTTGATGATTCCCAGAAAAATACGCACATTTTTCAAAATAAGTTTTCAAACTCCCTTGCTGGGGAGTTGGGCAATGTTCCCATTGTACATAATCAAATATCGTTTTTGGACTTCTCGCTTTATGTATGAAGTGGTGCCTATAATAATTATAGCAAAACACATCACCATAATTGTCTTTATCCTGGTAAACATCTTAGTTTTCATAGACAGTATAATATTGCAATTCTGTCATCATTGAATCAACTGTTTTCACATCCCAATCATCAGATACAATGCCTGGTATTACTATATCGTTCATAGACAACTTTAACACATACAGTATTTGAATTATTTCAGTGGGATCATATATATCAAACATTACTTTATCCCACACAATCCCATCCGGAATTGGCACTGCAGAAATGTTCACAAAGGACAAGTCTCTTCGAACCTTATGTGATGAAAAATGTGGTTTCAATATCTCCTCCACCTGTTCAACCGCTGATCTCTCGAGAAGAAAATGACCATGTATTAACAGAAAAAAGGTAGTAACAAACCCAATCCAAAGGAAAAACCCTAGGACAGTCAAGGAAAGCCACACATAGTTCCATGGAAAAATGAAATATGTATCTTTAAGCCAATGTATCAGCTTACGTGCACCTGACAGTTCAGCAGTCGAGGAGGCAAACGAGTCCGATAGACAGTCGTTGTAGTCGGCAAAGTAACCAGAGGCAGTTCGTACAAAAGGCGTTGCCGTAGTCAATGGAGGAGTTGGTGTTTCCTGTGGTGGTACACTGTAAATAGCACCATCTGTCTGGCTTGTAGTCATAGTGAGTTGATCAAATGTTTCTAAGTTGCTTGTCGTTAGTGGAACCAATGCAAGATCATCATCATCCACCCTCCCCAAGCTCTGAGAGGCATCAGTGTTGGTGTAAACAACTTGAAGCGGAACTTCTTCTCCAGTAGTGAGAGGGATTCTGGAACTACTGGATGTTTCTCTTGGTCGGCTGTGTAGATTTGGCCACATGTTGTAGCTTGACATTGTCAATGGAAACAAAGAGGTTTTCTTTGGCACCTGGCAACGGTGGTAGAATAACAGTTCTGGTACCGTGTATCCCCAACACAGGGACTGGTGCTCGATAAGAAGGGCTGAATTCTTTTTTCAATGTGACCTTCTCACGCACAAGATCCCCAACTCTGGGAATCCAGCCAGTAGGTGTTACTGGCACGTCCTTAATTTCTTTGAAGGCAGCACTTTTAGAAGAGTTATCTTCACGGAACTGCTGTAATTCCTATAAAACAGTGACACGTTCATTTATGTCAAAAGGTGTTCCCGCCGCCTCCACACCAGGACCATCAAGATCCGGAACAAACATTTGTGTTCCGAACAGGCACTCATATGAAGTACGACCCCTCAGGGACCTTCTAGGCAGGTTAGTTAGTGCTCTCTGAACTCCATACAGGTGGGTTAGCCAACTACGACCCGTACCTAAGACTCTGGCCGTTAAGGATTGCTTTAAATCGCGGTTTAATCGCTCCACAACAGAATTTCCCTCGGGATGAAATGGAGACGAGTACTGGAGCTGGACCACCAATGAAGCCATGGTGTCCCTGAATATCCTTGAGGCAAAAGCAGGGCCCTGGTCCGAATGGAATGCCGCAACTGCAAAGACTCGCAAATCTTTAATAACAATCCCAGCGTAAGCCGAGCGTTGTGGCCACACCCACACAAATCTGGAGCAAGAATCAACAGTGACTAGTATATATTTGTATGCACTATCAGGTGTTAATGGACCCCAATGATCCAAGTACACACATTGTAATGGTCTATTTGAGATTAAGAGGGATGTCTTCGGCGGGTGCTTAGCTGTGGAAACTTTAATTTGTTGACCGATCTCACAGCAAAGGACATACTGCTTAGTCTCTTTATAAAGACCAGGCCACCAGTAACGGGCCTGCAAGAGTGATATTGTAGCCACCATGCCAGCATGTGCAGATGCCACCCCCTCATGCGCTGCTTTAATCAAATGTGATCTTACATCTTTATTGGGAATGTCGCTTACGCCTACGCCTGGAATTTTAACTTCAGCGTTCAGCATACTTCCCATCAAGTATTGATATTTATTGGGAAATCCTTTAGGATAAGGCGTATCATCAACCGTAGCTTTTATGGCAGCCATAATGTCTGTGTCTAGTTTGGAACTCGAACGAGTCACTGTAGCTACAGTGGCGACTGCCACTTCCGATTTTGCAGCTTCATCAGCCAAAGTATTTCCAGCAACGTGTATCCCAACGCGCTGGTGTCCAAGTGTATGCACAACATGGACTTTGGGTAGCATCTCTTTCAGTTCTGCTACCTTCCCCCACAGGAGTCTGTGTTTTATGGTGTTGCCTTTCGAATCTCTGAACCCATTCCAGCGCCAGTAATGCAGGTATTCATTAAAAGACTAGATGCAATAATAAGAATCACAAACAATCAGTGTAAACTGTGTCGGATCTGTTTGTTCTAGTGTCATTAGTAGAGCCTTTAGCTCAGCAAATTGTGCTGTACAATCCCCTAAGGTCTGTGTATAGGTATGTTGGGGACAGAGTTTCTTCCCCTCCATATAGTCGCTCACGACCGCACATGCAGCTGAATATTGATGTTTGGTTCCAATCGCTGGTTGCGCAGAGCCATCGGTGTACATGACAACATTATATTGATCAATAGGCAAGGTGTCAGCGGGAAATGGATATTCTACTTCATATTGTAGAAATTCCTGAGTTTGTAACTTTGGGTCAAAGATGTAGTCTACATCAGTGGCTGTTAAAGACGTAGCCCATTGTATCCAACGTGGATGAAGTGCTTTTGCGTTCGGGATGCTAGCTTTTGTAACAGCCTCAAGGGCTGGAATAGGAGAAACGACAATAATGTGTTTTCCTTTGGCAAGAGGTCTTTCTTTAATAACAGCCATCTGGACAGCAGTGAAACTTTTCTCCGTGGGTGCAAAGCGTTGTTCTGCAGCGGAATACAGGTGTGATTTATATGCAATCAGGACTGTCTCACCTTCATTAAAGGTGACATATGTAAAACCAATGGCCCCACCTATCACCCTGATGACCAAATGTGTCTTATTGTCCCATGTGTGTAAATGTTTTGCTGCTAGCATGTCTGCCTGTAACTCTCGAAGAGTATGTGTATGTTCAATTGTCCAGTATTTGCTTGAAAAATCAGGACGTATTAATTCATATAAGGGTTTTATGCGTGTAGCATAATCAGGAATGTATGTTCTGCCAAAATTTAGAAAGCCCAACAATGATTGTAGTTTTTTAATCGCATTTGGTGGTTGCAATTGTGCACATTTTTCTAAAAATTGTGGCGCTAGTCTTTTCCCTTCATTCAACAGCTCATATCCCAAGAACAGGACGCTGAGGAAGGCAATTTTTGATTTTTTAAAATTAAATTTGTAGCCGATTTCGGCAAACCCTACAACAATGCGGGATACCCGTCTTAAATGTTGTAGTAACTCGTCATCCGTGTGATATATATAGTCCACGTATGACAATGCTTCAGGGTCTATCTCGTGTAAAATAGCAGTCACACGAGCTGCAAACAGTCCTGGGCTGTTGTTATACCCTTGAGGCAAACAACAGTATTTTTTGTGGGAGCCTAGTGGGCTAAAGCTTGTTAAATCTCTACTTTCAGGTGCTATATTCTGGCAGAAGAATCCATTCGAGATATCTAAAGTCGTTTTTTCGCACAATGTTGCTCATTAGTGCAGTGCTATGCAAATTTTGTACAGCATATGTATGTGTATGTCCGTTTAAATGTCTGTAGTCTAAAACTATTCTGTATGAATGGTCCGGTTTAACTACAGGAAACAAGGGATTATTCATTGGTGAGACACAGGGTTCAATCACCCCCTGGTATTCTAATTGCGTGAGTATTTCTCTCACTGGTGCCCTTGCTTCATGTTTTATGGGATATTGCGGTTGTGGCTGAGGTTCACCTTTAATGGGAATTACATGGTATGGAGAATCCCTATCCCACCCTACGTGATTTCTATATAACGCAGGCGCTTGTGCTAGAGCCCATTCTATACAATAGGACTCAGGGAGTTCCTCCGGAACAAGGGGCTAGAAGGAAGGTTTAATAACCTCCTCTCCAGATGGGCAGGTGCGGACAAAATCAGGCGGCCAATCTTGTTCAGCCAACAAAATGTCATATATATTTACTACACGATCCCAGAAGATTGCGTGTATGGTGCGTTCAATGTCTCCTTCTAATTGTAGAGTTACTCTATACACCCTATCGGGTTCGGAGACATGCATATCTGTTGTTTCTACTTGTATGAAGTCATCAGTTGCTTTCACCTCCAGATGCTCTAGAAGATTTCGGCGAACTATTGTGACCTCTGCCGCGCTGTCTAGCAGTGCTAGAGCCCATTTTTTGTTCTTCAAGAGAACCCTCTTCCTGAGTGGTATGTCTAACTGAGACAGCTGCCACTTTTTTTCTTTTTAAATTGTTGTTTTTGTTGTACCCTTTTTCTCTTCCATCTTAACAGAAACCTCAGAAGAACGTTGTGATTCCTGTCTCGGTTTCACGTACTCTGTTCTCCGCTCTGATCACCCACCTCTCTCATTTCTCTTTTCCGATGAGTCCGGAAAGGAACGAGATTGGCGTGTATCAGTATATTGATATCTATCAGGCGTTTTTATATTCTCTCTATTTCTGAGATTATACCTATTCTGTGGGGTCTCCGTGCGTGGAGATTCTCCCCTTTCTTTTTTAGGCGTTTTGTTGTTTTTTCTCCCAGCGTTTCTTATTACCCTCAGGTTGTTGTTTAGTATTTTCTTTATTAATTTTACCCTGGAATTGAGGTTTTTGTGGTCTAGCCCCAAGGCTATCTCGACCAATACTGGAATATGTTTCCGCTATTATTTTAGGCAGCTCTCGTTCCTGATCTTGTTGCGGAATGTCACGGAGCCGCATTCGCACTGCGAGTGCAACTGCTTCCCCTTTAAGGTTACTTAGGATGATTGAAGAAACTGTGGCAAAGTTACCCATCAGTTGCATTCCCAAGTCTAGGGCCGGGGCAGCCCCGTATTCATCTTGAAACTGTTTAAGCACTTTCGGTAGATTGGCTAGTGTCAGTTTACCATGTGCCGTTGTATAGAGCGCGGCAAATACCGTGCCCCATGTATTACAGTGTTCAACTGTAGGAACCATCACAAAGGGCAAGCACATAGTTAATATTCTATGTTTCTCCTGAGGTCCTGTATGGGGAAATACTGCCTCCAGCGTATTAATTTTTTGTGCTAGCCAAAACAGAGTCTCCTCTCGTTTGGCTGGGACCTTACCCATAATAGAGTGTACAGTCACAGGATTTATACCTGGTGTTACTGCATTTGGTTGTGCTGGAGCAGCACACGCTGGGTTTGTATTTAGGCCCGTATTTATACTTTTTGACGCTAAACTGCGCTAACGCAGTTTAGCGTCAAAAAATTTTGCGCCGGCTAACGTCATTCTGAAGCGCCATGCGGGCGCCGTATTTATTGAATGGCGTTAGCCAGCGCAAGCAGACCGGCGCTGCCTGGTGTGCGTGGAAAAAAACCACGTACACCAGGCAGTGCCGGCGTTGGGAAAAGTGGCGCTAGGGCGTCTTAAAAATGGTGCAAGTCAGGTTGACGCAAAAAATCGCCTCCACCCGATTTGCACCATTTTTAACGACGCCCAGACGCCATTTACATGACTCCTGTCTTAGTAAAGACAGGAGTCATGCCCCCTTGCCCAATGGCCATGCCCAGGGGACTTATGTCCCCTGGGCATGGTCATTGGGCATAGTGGCATGTAGGGGGGCACAAATAAGGCCCCCCTATGCCACCCAAAAAAAAATAATAATAATAAATTTATACTTACCTGAACTTACCTGAATGTCCCTGGGATGGGTCCCTCCATCCTTGGGTGTCCTCCTGGGGTGTGCAAGGGTGGCAGGGGGGGTCCCTGGGGGCAGGGGAGGGCACCTGTGGGCTCATTTTGAGCCCACAGGCCCCTTAACGCCTACCCTGACCCAGGCGTTAAAAAGTGGCGCAAATGCGGGGTTTTTTGACCCGACCACTACCGGGCGTGATTTTTGCCCGGGAGTATAAATACGACGCATTTGCGTCGCCGTAATTTTTTTACACGGGAACGCCTTCTTTGCATCTCATTAACGCAAGGAAGGCGTTCACGCAAAAAAATGATGCTATTTGCCCATACTTTGGCGCTAGACGCGTCTAATGGCAAAGTATAAATATGGCGTTAGTTTTGCACCGAATTTGCGTCGAAAAAAACGACGCTAATTCGGCGCAAACGGAGTATAAATATGCCCCTTAGTGTCTGCATCACAAACTGTACTAATCGTCTATATATTGCTGTTAATTCAATATATAAGCGTCGAACCACAGCTACCGCCATATTCGCAACTGCAGGATGAGGTGTATGTGTGGCCAATAAAGGCCTGGTAGGACCATCATTACTTAGTGGACCTAACCTTACTGGTAATATTGTATGGGGTAGGGCGCCATCAAGCAAATTATTATGTTCTTGATAAGATAGAGGTATCTCTAAGTATGTGTACGCCCTGTACTGTCCAGGCGCGTTCGCAACTGTATATGTATGAAATGTATTTGTGTTCCCATCAACTGCTGGAAATGTGACCCAAGAGTAAAACAGCTCTGTTCTATAGGCTGTGTGAGCATCCACCACAAATGTGACTGGACCTCCCTGTGCTGTAAGACCATGTGCTAGTAAATGTGTCGTAAGTGGTTGTCTCTTGTTAAGAGCTATTTGTACAGCCTGGGGATTCGGCATTATAAAGGCACTAAGAGGTCAGAGAAGGCACACGAAGATAGTTTTTTTTTTCCTTTTAAGGCTCAAGCTTGAACAACCACCCGCTGTAAAATAGGGTTACCTATACGGCGGTGGTGGAAATCCTCAGTACCACGGACGTCTCCATTAACGGAACTGAGGGGGTCATTATATAAAAATGAGACCGAGATATGCCGGTGGACCCGAAAATTAGAGCCTGACCAAACGTTGGCGGCGCCATGTCGCGTAGGCTCTCATTATCCTAATGAGACTACTGGATTTTGAGCAGCAAGATCGTTCACAGTGTGGGGGACTAAGGGGGTTATTCCAACTTTGGAGGAGGTGGTAATCCGTCCCAAATGTGACGAATTTACCACCAGCCGTATTACGAGTTCCATAGGATATAATGGACTCGTAATACGGCTGGTGGTATATCCGCCACTTTACTGTCACTTTTGGGACGGATTACCACTTCCTCCAAAGTTGGAATAACCCCCTAAGTCTGACCCACGGTGAAGGACCCTTGTCACTCTAAATCCGGGTTTTGCTCCGGCTAACTAGCAGTGCCTCATCTCTCCCAAATGGGAGAGACAATTGGGCAGCCGAGCGCATGACATCTTAGCACTTCCCAGGGAAGTCGTGGTCACTCAGGTCATAACCGGTTCTCTCATACACAGTACAGTCTCACATATAAATGACAAAGGCAGTTTAAGTTTTAAAGATTGGTTTAATAAAACGACTGCATTTTAGATAGCAAAGAGTGAGCTGCAATAACCAGAACTACACAACACAGTAGGATTAAAATAGTACAGATGAGAGTGAAGCACAAGAATAAGTCTATCATAGTGCCGCTAGATTATAGTTATATTTCGAGCACAGCATGTGAAGCTCTAAGCCTGCCTTTCAGGTTCCCCCGGGAGGACATCAACCCTCATACCTGAGCAAAGGCCTGTAATCTGCATCAGCATCTGCAACGGGGCATTCAGCATCTAGTTGTAGATTCCTGGCCGGAAGCTCCCTCTTGACCTGTATTAGGACTAGGAAGTGTTTTTATACTAACACGCAGATGTTCTAAGAAAATGTCCCTACGTAAGGATGTGTGTTTTCTATGAATACTTGAGACTAAACTTCTTCCACGTTTACCGGCAATGTACCAGACTGTATCCTTGACTGAAGCACAGGGTGATCAAGAATGCATTATTTGAGAACACAGTGCTGAACTAAGCTAAACAATGCGATAGAAGAAATTAAAACAAGACCGTAAAACTGGTTATTGTAAAATAACAGTACGAAGCTGAATAAAATATATCTAGGGCAAAGTACACAGCAGCCTAGTATGCTAAACTAACATGCATGAAGCTATTTTTAAAATGGCTACACTACACAGGGAGCACAGCTGAGACCCCCGAGGTGGATTGGCCCCTGGTTGCATTAGGCGTGGGAGCCCAGGAAGATCAGGGACCCACAACATCCAGGTGAGGGCCAAAATGAAGTATTTGGGGAAGCCGCTGCACTTCAGCCCCGAGGGCGCAGCTCTATTGGAAAAGACACTCCTCCGGCTAGGATTCCAAAGTGTGATTCCTAGGTGTCACCGGCTCCCCGGGACCGAGGAAGGGGGTAGCTTCTCCACAATGCGGTAGCCATGGGGCATGGCAAGCCCCTCTTTGGGCCTGGAAGCACTAGGCAGGAAGACGCTCTTCGCTGGACGGGAGCAGGAGAAATTCCAGTCACCTCCAGGCACTGAGCAAAGGACTGCTTCGGGCCAGGCAGAGCGTCCTTGGTCCTCGGCCCTATTCCACGTGAGGGAGTCAGGGCTGCTGTCAGGATTTTCTTCCTGCACTCCGTGCTTCCAGACACTCTAGGGGCCCACTGGATGTTGGGGGAGTCTACACAGCCTGCAACAAAGTACCCAGATAGGTGGGTGGGGCGCTTCCTTTCTGGCGGGGTAAGTCGCGGTCTCCCCTAACTGAGGGGAACGCAGGTTTCCACAAAGTCAACAGTGTTTGCTTTCTCCTTGCCTGCACAGCACTGGGCTTACCATGTAGCCCCAGGGAAGGTAGAAGCATGCTGGTGAAAAGAAGGGCTCACCAGGGGCTGCGTAGATTTGAAAAGAGTGCTCACCACGCGTTTAGTGGAAGTATGTAGGAGGCTGGACTGGCTTGTAGTGAGTACCAAGGGGTACTTGCACCTTGCACCAGGCCCAGTTATCCCTTATTAGTGTATAGGGTGTCTAGCAGCTTAGGCTGATAGATAATGGTAGCTTAGCAGAGCAGCTTAGGCTGAACTAGGAGACGTGTGAAGCTACTACAGTACCACTTAGTGTCATATGCACAATATCATAAGAAAACACAATACACAGTTATACTAAAAATAAAGGTACTTTATTTTTATGACAATATGCCAAAGTATCTTAGAGTGTACCCTCAGTGAGAGGATAGGAAATATACACAAGATATATATACACAATAGCAAAAATATGCAGTATAGTCTTAGAAAACAGTGCAAACAATGTATAGTTACAATAGGATGCAATGGGGAAACATAGGGATAGGGGCAACACAAACCGTATACTCCAAAAGTGGAATGCGAACCACGAATGGACCCCAAACCTATGTGACCTTGTAGAGGGTCGCTGGGACTATTAGAAAATAGTGAGAGTTAGAAAAATAACCCTCCCCAAGACCCTGAAAAGTGAGTGCAAAGTGCACTAAAGTTCCCCTAAGGACAAAATAGTCGTGTTAGAGGGAAAATGCAAGGAAAACACAAATCAGCAATGCAACAACGATGGATTCCTGACTGAGGGTACCTGTGGAACAAGGGGACCAAGTCCAAAAGTCACAAGCAGCTCGGAGATGGGCAGATGCCCAAGAAATGCCAGCGGTTGGTGCAAAGAAGCTCTTACTAGGCTGAAGAACTGTGAATACTGCAGGAACGACAAGGGCTAGAGACTTCCCCTTTGGAGGATGGATCCCCCACGCCTTGGAGAGTCGTGCAGAAGTGTTTTCCCGCCGGACGGACGCCAACAAGCCTTGCTACACGCAAATCGTGCGTTTGGCGTTTTTGGACGCTGCTGGGGCCCAGGAGGGACCAGGAGGTCGCAAATTGGACCTGCAGAGAGAGGGGACGTCGAGCAAGACAAACAGCCCTCACTAAAGCAGATAGCACCCAGAGAAGTGCCAGAAACAGGCACTACAAGGATGCGTGAAATGGTGCTCGCCGAAGTTGCACAAAGGAGTCCCACGTCGCCGGAGACCAACTTAGAAAGTCGTGCAATGCAGGTTAGAGTGCCGTGGACCCAGGCTTGGCTGTGCACGAAGGATTTCTGCCGGAAGTGCACAGGGGCCGGAGTAGCTTGCAAAGTCGCGGTTCCCAGCAATGCAGCCCAGCGAGGTGAGGCAAGGACTTACCTCCACCAAACTTGGGCTGAAGAGTCACTGGACTGTGGGGGTCACTTGGACGGTGTCGCTGGATTCGAGGGACCTCGCTCGTCGTGCTGAGAGGAGACCCAAGGGACCGGTAATGCAGCTTTTTGGTGCCTGCGGTTGCAGGGGGAAGATTCCGTCGACCCACGGGAGATTTCTTCGGAGCTTCTGGTGCAGAGAGGAGGCAGACTACCCCCACAGCATGCACAAGCAGGAAAACAGTTGAGAAGGCGGCAGGATCAGTGTTACAGAGTTGCAGTAGTCGTCTTTGCTACTATGTTGCAGGTTTGCAGGCTTCCAGCGCGGTCAGCGGTCGATTCCTTATCAGAAGGTGAAGAGGGAGATGCAGAGGAACTCGGCTGAGCTCATGCATTCGTTATCTAAAGTTTCCCCAGAGACAGAGACCCTAAATAGCCAGAAAAGAGGGTTTGACTACCTAGGAGAGAGGATAGGCTACTAACACCTGAAGGAGCCTATCACAAGGAGTCTCTGACGTCACCTGGTGGCACTGGCCACTCAGAGCAGTCCAGTGTGCCAGCAGCACCTCTGTTTCCAAGATGGCAGAGGTCTGGAGCACACTGGAGGAGCTCTGGACACCTCCCAGGGGAGGTGCAGGTCAGGGGAGTGGTCACTCCCCTTTCCTTTGTCCAGTTTCGCGCCAGAGCAGGGGCTAAGGGGTCCCTGAACCGGTGTAGACTGGCTTATGCAGAATTGGGCACATCTGTGCCCAACAAAGCATTTCCAGATGCTGGGGGAGGCTACTCCTCCCCTGCCTTCACACCATTTTCCAAAGGGAGAGGGTGTCACACCCTCTCTCAGAGGAAGTTCTTTGTTCTGCCATCCTGGGCCAGGCCTGGCTGGACCCCAGGAGGGCAGCTGCCTGTCTGAGGGGTTGGCAGCAGCAGCAGCTGCAGTGAAACCCCAGGAAGGGCAGTCTGGCAGTACCAGGGTCTGTGCTACAGACCACTGGGATCATGGAATTGTACCAACAATGCCAGGATGGCATAGAGGGGGCAATTCCATGATCATAGACATGTTACATGGCCATATTCGGAGTTACCATGGTGAAGCTACATATAGGTAGTGACCTATATGTAGTGCACGCGTGTAATGGTGTCCCCGCACTCACAAAGTTCAGTGAATTGGCTCTGAACAATGTGGGGGCACCTTGGCTAGTGCCAGGGTGCCCTCACACTAAGTAACTTTGCACCTAACCTTTACCAGGTAAAGGTTAGACATATAGGTGACTTATAAGTTACTTAAGTGCAGTGTAAAATGGCTGTGAAATAACGTGGACGTTATTTCACTCAGGCTGCAGTGGCAGGCCTGTGTAAGAATTGTCAGAGCTCCCTATGGGTGGCAAAAGAAATGCTGCAGCCCATAGGGATCTCCTGGAACCCCAATACCCTGGGCACCTCAGTTCCATATACTAGGGAATTATAAGGGTGTTCCAGTAAGCCAATGTAAATTGGTAAAAATGGTCACTAGCCTGTCAGTGACAATTTGGAAAGAAATGAGAGAGCATAACCTCTGAGGTTCTGATTAGCAGAGCCTCAGTGAGACAGTTAGTCACTACACATGTAACACATTCAGGCACACTTATGAGCACTGGGGCCCTGGGTTACCAGGGTTCCAGTGACACATACAACTAAAACAACATATATACAGTGAAAAAATGGGGGTAACATACCAGGCAAGATGGTACTTTCCTACACAACCCCCCCCCAAACGAAGGACAATAAGACTAGCCATTACCTGATGAGTCTTCATTGTCTAAGTGGAAATATCTGGAGAGTCCATCTGCATTGGAGTGGCTACTCCCAGGTCTATGTTCCACTGTATAATCCATTCCCTGTAGGGATATGGACCACCTCAAGAATTTAGTATTTTCACCTTTCATTTGTTTTAGCCAAAGTAGAGGTTTGTGGTCTGTCTGAACAATGAAGTGAGTGCCAAACAGGTATGGCCTCAACTTCTTCAGAGCCCAGACCACAGCAAAGGCCTCCCTCTCAATGGCAGACCAACGCTTTTCTCTAGGGGTCAACCTTCTACTAATAAAAGCAACAGGTTGATCCTGGCCCTCAGAATTAAGTTGTGATAGGACTGCCCCTACTCCTAATTCAGATGCATCAGTTTGGACATAGAATTTTTTAGAGTAACAAGGGCTTTTCAGGACAGGTGCAGAGCACATGGCCTGCTTCTGCTCCTCAAAAGCTTTCTGACAGTTTGCTGTCCATAATACCTTTTTAGGCATTTTCTTGGATGTGAGGTCATTAAGAGGGGCTGCAATGGAGCCATAGTTCTTAATGAACCTCCTGTAATACCCAGTGAGGCCTAGGAAGGCTCTCACCTGAGTCTGAGTGGTAGGGGGAACCCAATCAATAATAGTTTGGATTTTCCCCTGAAGTGGTGCAATCTGTTCCCCACCAACAAGGTGTCCCAGATAAACCACCTTACCCTGCCCTATCTGGCACTTTGAAGCCTTGATAGTGAGGCCTGCCTTTTGCAGAGCCTCCAAAACTTTCCAAAGGTGGACCAGGTGATCATCGCAGCTGGAGCTAAAGACAGCTATATCATCCAAATATGCTGCACTGAAAGCTTCCAGCCCTTGCAGGACTGTGTTCACCAACCTCTGAAAAGTGGCAGGTACATTTTTCAAACCAAAAGGCATTACAGTAAACTGGTAATGTCCTCCAATGGTAGAAAATGCAGTCTTAGGTTTAGCATCTTCTGACAATTTGATCTGCCAATACCCTGCAGTCAAATCAAAAGTGCTTAGATACTTGGCAGATGCCAGTGTATCTATAAGCTCATCTGCCCTGGGTATAGGGTGAGCATCAGTTTTGGTTACCAAGTTGAGACCTCTATAGTCTACACAAAACCTCATTTCCTTCTTTCCATCTTTAGAATTGGGTTTTGGTACCAGTACCACAGGAGAAGCCCATGGACTGTCAGAGTGCTCAACCACTCCTAGTTCCAACATTTTCTGAACTTCTTGCTTTATGCAGTCCCTGACATGGTCAGGCTGCCTATAGATCTTACTTTTGACAGGTAAACTGTCTCCAGTATCTATAGTGTGCTCACACCAAGAAGTGGTGCCTGGCACAGTAGAGAAGAGTTCTGAAAATTGTCCTAGGAGATTTATGCAATTATCTTTCTGCTCAGCAGTAAGACAATCAGCCAAAACTACACCTTCCACAAGAGCATCTTGTTCTGTGGAAGAGAAGAGATCAGGTAGAGGATCACTGTCTTCTTCCTGTCCCTCATCTGTTGCCATGAGCAGGGTGAGATCAGCCCTGTCATAGTAGGGTTTCAGGCGGTTGACATGGAGCACCCTAAGGGGACTCCTGGCATTGCCTAAGTCAACCAAGTAGGTGACTTCACCCTTCTTTTCAACAATTGTGTGGGGTCCACTCCATTTATCTTGGAGTGCTCTTGGGGCCACAGGCTCCAAGACCCACACTTTCTGCCCTGGTTGGTACTGAACCAAAACAGCCTTCTGATCATGCCATTGCTTCTGGAGCTCTTGGCTGGCCTGAAGGTTTTTACTGGCCTTTTTCATGTACTCAGCCATCCTTGATCTGAGGCCAAGTACATAATCCACAATATCCTGCTTAGGAGCTTTTAAAGGTTGTTCCCAACCCTCCTTTACAAGTGTGAGTGGACCCCTAACAGGGTGTCCAAAAAGAAGTTCAAAGGGGCTGAAGCCCACTCCTTTCTGGGGTACCTCCCTGTAGGCAAAAAGGAGGCATGGTAGAAGGATATCCCATCTCCTGCTGAGTTTTTCAGGGAGTCCCATAATCATGCCTTTGAGAGTTTTATTAAATCTCTCCACCAGTCCATTTGTTTGTGGATGATAGGGTGTTGTGAACTTGTAAGTTACACCACACTCCTTCCACATGGCCTTTAAGTATGCAGACTTGAAATTGCTTCCTCTGTCTGATACTACTTCCTTTGGGAAGCCCACCCTGGAAAATATTCCCAGGAGGGCCTTTGCCACTGCAGGAGCTGTAGTGGTCCTTAAAGGAATAGCTTCAGGATATCTTGTGGCATGGTCCACTACCACTAAGATAAACCTATTGCCTGAAGCAGTAGGAGGGTCAAGGGGGCCAACTATGTCAACCCCTACCCTTTCAAAGGGAACCCCAACCACAGGCAGTGGGATAAGGGGTGCCTTTGGAGTGCCACCTGTCTTGCCACTGGCTTGACAGGTTTCACAGGACTTACAAAATTCCTTTGTGTCCTCAGACATCCTAGGCCAATGAAACAATGGTACCAATCTGTCCCAAGTTTTCATTTGACCCAGGTGCCCAGCTAAGGGAATGTCATGTGCCAGTGTTAGGAGGAACTTTCTGTACTCCTGAGGAATCACTAATCTCCTGGCAGCTCCAGGTTTAGGATCCCTATGCTCAGTGTACAAGAGGTTGTCATCCCAGTAAACTCTGTGAGAGTCACTGACATCCCCATTAGCCTGTTTGACAGCTTGCTGTCTGAGACCCTCTAATGTGGGACAGGTTTGCTGTGCCACACTCAGCTCCTCCCTGGCAGGCCCCCCTTCACCCAAAAGCTCAGCAGTGTCTGCTTCCAGCTCCTCTGGTGTAGGTTCTGCACAGGGAGGGAATTCTTCTTCCTCAGAAGTAGAATCCACTGTAGAGGGAGGGATAGTAGGAAGTGGTTTGCTTCTACTAGCCCTAGCTTTAGGGAGCACTTGGTCCATTGTTCCAGGATCCAAGCTTCCCTGTCCTTTTTGCTTTTTGGCCTGAGCCCTTGTCAAAGCAAAAATATGCCCTGGAATGCCCAGCATTGCTGCATGGGCCTCCAACTCCACATCTGACCAAGCTGATGTCTCCAAATCATTCCCTAATAGACAGTCTACAGGTAAATCTGAAGCTACCACAACTTTCTTTGGACCAGTTACCCCCCCCCAGTTGAGATTTACAACAGCCATGGGGTGGCTTTGTGTTATGTTGTGAGCATCGGTTACTTGGTACTGGTGTCCAAGTATGTGTTGTTCAGGGTGCACCAGTTTCTCAATCACCATTGTGACACTGGCACCTGTGTCCCTGTAGGCCTGGACCTCAACACCATTTATTAGGGTTAGTTGCTTGTACTTCTCCAAGTTATGGGGGCAAGCAACCAAAGTGGCTAAATCAATAGCCCCTTCAGAGACTAAAGTAGCCTCTGTGGTCTCCCTAATCAGACCAACCCCAACTAAATTACCAAAAGTGAGCCCAGCTACTCCCTTGGATTGGCTATTAGTAGGTTTGCTCCCACCACCACTGCTATTAGTAGGGACACTAGGTGTAGCAGTAGGGGTTGTAGTGGTAGGAGCGGTGGGGCCTTTCTTTGGACAACTGGGATCTGTTGTCCAATGGCCTTTTATTTTACATAAATAGCACCATGGTTTCTTTTCCTTGTTCTGATTAAAGGAGGATTTGGACCCACCACCCCCACCAGAGTGTTTTTGTGGGCCTGATGAAGACTCATTTTTAGATTTGTCCCCACCATTGTCAGAAGACTTACCATCCTTCTTTTTGTTGCCATCTTTGTCACCCCCTGTATGAACTTTTCTGTTCACTCTTGTTCTGACCCATTTGTCTGCCTTCTTTCCCAATTCTTGGGGAGAGGTCAGATCAGAGTCCACCAAGTACTGGAGCAACAAATCAGACACACAATTATTAAGAATATGCTCTCTCAGGATCAAGTTATACAGGCTGTCATAATCAGTAACTTTACTGCCATGTAACCACCCCTCCAAGGCCTTCACTGCCTGGTCAATGAAATCAACCCAGTCTTGTGAAGACTCCTTTTTGGTCTCTCTGAACTTTATCCTGTACTGTTCAGTGGTTAAGCCATAACCATCCAGGAGTGCATTCTTAAGAACTTGGAAATTATTGGCATCATTTTCTTTTACAGTAAGGAGCCTATCCCTACCTTTTCCACTAAATGATAGCCATAGGATAGCAGCCCACTGCTTTTGAGGGACATCCTGTACAGCACAGGCCCTCTCAAGTGCAGCAAACCACTTGTTAATGTCATCCCCCTCCTTATAAGGGGGAACTATCTTGTGCAGATTCCTGGAATCATGCTCTTTTGCAGGATGACTATGGGGAATACTGCTGCTGCCACCATGGGTTTCTAAACCCAACTTCTGTCTTTCCCTCTCTACTTCTAAAGACTGTCTATCCAAATCCAGCTGTTGCTTCTTGAGCTTCAGTCTGGTTTGTTCCACTCTCAATCTATTGAGCTCCCTTTCTAACAATCTGTCATCAGGGTGGGTGGGAGGGACATTTCTAGATACAGAGGTATGATGGGAATGCACAGGAGACCTGTCCCTTACAGAGGGCACCCTAACAGCTTGGCTACCAGTATAATGTGAGAGCACACCATTAGTATGGTGTGATTCAACCTCTGTACCAACTATGCTAGACTGTCTAGTAATGGGCAGGCTGAGAAGTTTCTTTCCTGAACCTTTTCCTGGGGGAGTCCCTGGATCAGATTGAGAACCATTAGCTACTTTTTCTACAGATTGGGCCCTTATGGCCGTATCCTGTACTCTAAGCATATTAATTAACAGTTCTAAAGAAGGATTCTTCCCTACACTCAAACCTCTCTCTATGCAGAGACTCCTTGCTCCTTTCCAGCTAAGGTGATCATATGCAAGTTTGGACAGTTCAACATTTTTTCCTGTGCCAGACATTTTTTAGAGAGAGTTAAAGTGATAGAAAAAGAGAAAAAAGTTTTCAGAACTTTTTGGAAAGACAGAAAAAACTTTTTAAACTTTTAAGAACTTTTTGAAAGTTTTAGAAGTACTTTTCAGCACTTAGAAAAGAGTGAAAAGAGGAAATGCAAAACTTTTTGGCTATGTGTATATACACTGACCTTGTTTTGTATATTTTTCTCTTATGAAAAGTACAATGACAAGAGTGGTAAGTAGTCTCAAGCACTTATCCCACCACTGCACAACCAATGTAGGAGGCTGGACTGGCTTGTAGTGAGTACCAAGGGGTACTTGCACCTTGCACCAGGCCCAGTTATCCCTTATTAGTGTATAGGGTGTCTAGCAGCTTAGGCTGATAGATAATGGTAGCTTAGCAGAGCAGCTTAGGCTGAACTAGGAGACGTGTGAAGCTACTACAGTACCACTTAGTGTCATATGCACAATATCATAAGAAAACACAATACACAGTTATACTAAAAATAAAGGTACTTTATTTTTATGACAATATGCCAAAGTATCTTAGAGTGTACCCTCAGTGAGAGGATAGGAAATATACACAAGATATATATACACAATAGCAAAAATATGCAGTATAGTCTTAGAAAACAGTGCAAACAATGTATAGTTACAATAGGATGCAATGGGGAAACATAGGGATAGGGGCAACACAAACCATATACTCCAAAAGTGGAATGCGAACCACGAATGGACCCCAAACCTATGTGACCTTGTAGAGGGTCGCTGGGACTATTAGAAAATAGTGAGAGTTAGAAAAATAACCCTCCCCAAGACGCTGAAAAGTGAGTGCAAAGTGCACTAAAGTTCCCCTAAGGACAAAATAGTCGTGTTAGAGGGAAAATGCAAGGAAAACACAAATCAGCAATGCAACAACGATGGATTCCTGACTGAGGGTACCTGTGGAACAAGGGGACCAAGTCCAAAAGTCACAAGCAGCTCGGAGATGGGCAGATGCCCAAGAAATGCCAGCGGTTGGTGCAAAGAAGCTCTTACTAGGCTGAAGAACTGTGAATACTGCAGGAACGACAAGGGCTAGAGACTTCTCCTTTGGAGGATGGATCCCCCACGCCTTGGAGAGTCGTGCAGAAGTGTTTTCCCGCCAGATGGACGCCAACAAGCCTTGCTACATGCAAATCGTGCGTTTGGCGTTTTTGGACGCTGCTGGGGCCCAGGAGGGACCAGGAGGTCGCAAATTGGACCTGCAGAGAGAGGGGACGTCGAGCAAGACAAACAGCCCTCACTGAAGCAGGTAGCACCCGGAGAAGTGCCAGAAACAGGCACTACGAGGATGCGTGAAACGGTGCTCGCCGAAGTTGCACAAAGGAGTCCCACGTCGCCGGAGACCAACTTAGAAAGTCGTGCAATGCAGGTTAGAGTGCCGTGGACCCAGGCTTGGCTGTGCACGAAGGATTTCCGCCGGAAGTGCACAGGGGCCGGAGTAGCTTGCAAAGTCGCGGTTCCCAGCAATGCAGCCCAGCGAGGTGAGGCAAGGACTTACCTCCACCAAACTTGGGCTGAAGAGTCACTGGACTGTGGGGGTCAGTTGGACGGTGTCGCTGGATTCGAGGGACCTCGCTCGTCGTGCTGAGAGGAGACCCAAGGGACCGGTAATGCAGCTTTTTGGTGCCTGCGGTTGCAGGGGGAAGATTCCGTCGACCCACAGGAGATTTCTTCGGAGCTTCTGGTGCAGAGAGGAGGCAGACTACCCCCACAGCATGCACAAGCAGGAAAACAGTCGAGAAGGCAGCAGGATCAGCGTTACAGAGTTGCAGTAGTCGTCTTTGCTACTATGTTGCAGGTTTGCAGGCTTCCAGCGCGGTCAGCGGTCGATTCCTTATCAGAAGGTGAAGAGGGAGATGCAGAGGAACTCGGCTGAGCTCATGCATTCGTTATCTAAAGTTTCCCCAGAGACAGAGACCCTAAATAGCCAGAAAAGAGGGTTTGGCTACCTAGGAGAGAGGAAAGGCTACCAACACCTGAAGGAGCCTATCACAAGGAGTCTCTGACGTCACCTGGTGGCACTGGCCACTCAGAGCAGTCCAGTGTGCCAGCAGCACCTCTGTTTCCAAGATGGCAGAGGTCTGGAGCACACTGGAGGAGCTCTGGACACCTCCCAGGGGAGGTGCAGGTCAGGGGAGTGGTCACTCCCCTTTCCTTTGTCCAGTTTCGCGCCAGAGCAGGGGCTAAGGGGTCCCTGAACCGGTGTAGACTGGCTTATGCAGAATTGGGCACATCTGTGCCCAACAAAGCATTTCCAGAGGCTGGGGGAGGGTACTCCTCCCCTGCCTTCACACCATTTTCCAAAGGGAGAGGGTGTCACACCCTCTCTCAGAGGAAGTTCTTTGTTCTGCCATCCTGGGCCAGGCCTGGCTGGACCCCAGGAGGGCAGCTGCCTGTCTGAGGGGTTGGCAGCAGCAGCAGCTGCAGTGAAACCCCAGGAAGGGCAGTCTGGCAGTACCAGGGTCTGTGCTACAGACCACTGGGATCATGGAATTGTACCAACAATGCCAGGATGGCATAGAGGGGGCAATTCCATGATCATAGACATGTTACATGGCCATATTCGAAGTTACCATGGTGAAGCTACATATAGGTAGTGACCTATATGTAGTGCACGCGTGTAATGGTGTCCCCGCACTCACAAAGTTCAGTGAATTGGCTCTGAACAATGTGGGGGCACCTTGGCTAGTGCCAGGGTGCCCTCACACTAAGTAACTTTGCACCTAACCTTTACCAGGTAAAGGTTAGACATATAGGTGACTTATAAGTTACTTAAGTGCAGTGTAAAATGGCTGTGAAATAACGTGGACGTTATTTCACTCAGGCTGCAGTGGCAGGCCTGTGTAAGAATTGTCAGAGCTCCCTATGGGTGGCAAAAGAAATGCTGCAGCCCATAGGGATCTCCTGGAACCCCAATACCCTGGGCACCTCAGTACCATATACTAGGGAATTATAAGGGTGTTCCAGTAAGCCAATGTAAATTGGTAAAAATGGTCACTAGCCTGTCAGTGACAATTTGGAAAGAAATGAGAGAGCATAACCACTGAGGTTCTGATTAGCAGAGCCTCAGTGAGACAGTTAGTCACTACACAGGTAACACATTCAGGCACACTTATGAGCACTGGGGCCCTGGGTTACCAGGGTCCCAGTGACACATACAACTAAAACAACATATATACAGTGAAAAAATGGGGGTAACATGCCAGGCAAGATGGTACTTTCCTACAGAGTATACAGGGCCTCTGGCAGCACTCAACTCACACCTGTGCAATGAGGGCAAAAGCGCTCCTCACATGCTGGGCAGACAAAACCAAAGGAGCAGAAAACATAGCTACATCAGCGCTGGACTCCTTGGAAGGCACTTGTGGAGGCATAAAGGGGCAGGCAAGCCAGCACAATGTGGCAGGTGGCTATTTAGCGGTCCCTCCTGAAAGTCCCACACAACCCGGGTAGTCCAGACTCAGGGAACAGGCTGGCAGCAGGGCAACATACTTAAAAGCAATCCAGATGCGTCCTTTGGGCTCACCCAGCAGACACCAGGCAGCAGGGCAGCAAAAGAAGAGCAGTCCAGATGAGTCCTTGGTGCAAACCAGCCGTCCCTCTGGCAGATGGTCGGTCCCAGTTCCAAAAGTGCTTTCCTGTCAGGAACAGAAATGCCTTTCTTCAGGGGGGTAACTTCAAAGAAAGTCAAGCACAATACCCTCTCAACCCAGCCCTGTCTCCAGACATCAGACGGGGTAATCAGTCCATTGTGTGAGGGCAGGACACAGCCTATTCACATGAAAGGTGTGAACGACCCTTCCTCTCCCCAGCCCAGGCAGACTATCAGTATGCAGATACCTCTTCTGTCACACCCAGCCCCTTCTTTGTGATGGCTGTCTCTGAAGTATGCACCAAATGGAGCTCTCACTCTGCCCAGACATGGACTGGAGTCAGGCTCCACCCTCAAAGTCACTAAATTAACCTGAGGTCAAACCTCTGGTAGCTGTGGAACAGAACAGACATGATTAACTTGCAAATGTAAATTAGGCTTCCTCTTGCAGAAAATATACATTTCTAAAAGTAAGTTTTTCTTAATATTTATTTAAAATCCAACTTCACCATTGAATTGGATTTTCAATAACTATTAAAAATAGTTGTTTTGTTATTTTCTAGTTTTGTCCATTTGTGGTGAAACTGCATTCGTATTTCAATCTGTACTCTGGTTTTCTACATAAGACTGCTAGGCCTGTCACAATGACAATAGCATTTGTGTGCTGTATGCTATGTGCTGCATGGACAGGTGAAAATTAACTTTCTATATGTCCTATTTTTAAAGACCATGTACCCTTCTTTCTGGGCTTCAAAGCCTTCATGTGATAACATATTAATATCTGAATTGAAGGTTTTTACCCGTCAAAAATGGTTTATTTTGACAGTTTGCAGTGTATGCTGAGCACTGTCACAGACATGCTACAGTGGTAGTCCTGACACCATGTTTGCCCTGCCACAATACTGGATTGCTCAATAGGTACTACAATCATCCACTTGTGGTATTTAGCAACCAGGACTTGGGTGCTTCGTGTACCATATTCTAGGGACACATAGGTGGTCATTACAACCGTGGCGGTAGGTGTTAAAGCGGAGGTAAAACCGGCAACAAAAAAAAAATGGAATTACGACCGTGGCGGAAACCGCCAACATAGACAGCCACTTTAACACTCCGACCGCCACAGCGGTACAAACAAACACCGCAGCGGTAACCTCCAACAGACAGGCAGAGGAAAATGTACCGCCCACACTATTACAACCCACCAATCCGCCCTCTTTTCCGGGGCGGATTCCCCGCGAACAAAAACACAGCGGAAACAGGACTTCGAAGGAAAAATGCTCACCTCTACACAACCCACGAGGAATCAGGACGCCATGGAACCCGAGCTCCAGATCCTGCCAGCCTTTATCTTCCTGCTCCTCTACCAGGAGCACGAACGCCGGCGGTGAAGACAACAGTGAGTACTGCACCTACGAGACAGGGGAGGGGGAGGGAAAAAACAGTAACACACACATGCAACACACAGCACCCCCACCCTCACCTACTACAACACACACGCTAATACATATTGATACATAACAATTACACCCCCCAACTCCCCCCTGGAAGAATGCAAGGACAAAAGGAAATGAGTTGAATAATTGTGATATATTCAATTACATACATCAAAAATATTTACAAATACATACATTTATACTATATCCAATTATATACACCAAGAACACAAGTCCAAGCGATTCCACCATCATAGTCCGTGGATCACTGGGACCAAAAGGCATGGGCGAGGCCTACACTCAGTACCCGATCAAAACGGAGAGAACACTGCAAGGGCATCAGATAGAAATAAAACAGGCACCTCAGCGGGAAGGGAAGGGGGGGCACCTCAGCCGGTTGAGTGCACAACGCATGATCCACAAGGGGGCTCCATGCCCACTGTGCAATCCTGGGGAGTGCAAAGCCACAATCTCTCAAGTCTCAACAGTGGGTGGTTAGCCCACTGTGCAATCCTGGGGAGTGCAAAGCCACAGTCTCTCATGTCTCTACAGTGGTTGGTTTGCCCATTGTGCAATCCTAGGGAGTGCAAAGCCACAGTCTGTCAAGTCTCTACAGTGGGTGGGTTGCCCACTGTTCAATCCTGGGGAGTGGCAAGCCACAGTCTCTCAAGTAGATAACAGTCTCCACTGGTTTCTGGAGGGGGCCTTCTGCCCAGAGTGCTTCATCCTGCCAAGGACTGAGGTAGTGGATGTGATACTCCACTGGTTCTGGAGGGGGCCTTGTGCCCAGAGTGCTTAATCCTGCCAAGGACTGAGGTAGTGGATGCCTTTCTCCACTGGGTCTGGAGGGGGCCTTGTGCCCAGAGTCCTTCATCCTGCCAAGGACTGAGGTAGTGGATGTGATACTCCACTGGTTCTGGAGGGGGCCTTGTGCCCAGAGTGCTTCATCCTGCCAAGGACTGAGGTAGTGGATGTCATTCTCCACTGGTTCTGGAGGGAGCCTTGTGCCCATATCTTCATCCTGCAAAAGGACTGAGGTAGTGGATGTGATACTCCAATGGTTCTGGAGGGGGCCTTGTGCCCAGAGTGCATCATCCTGCCCGTGGCAGACTCAGTAGCGTGGGAATTATTGGCGCTGACTGGCCTGCGGGGCGGCTGGCGGCGGTGTCCTGGGCAGCAGTTCAGCTGGTAGCACTCTTATCCTGGCCTGTGGGGCTGCTGGCGGCGGTGTCCTGGGCAGCGGTTCAGCTGGTGGCTGTCTTGTCCCGGCCTGCGGGGCTGCTGGCGGCGATGTCATGGGCAGAGGTTCAGCTGGTGGCGGTCTTGTCCTGGCCTGCGGGGCTGCTGGCGGCAGTGTCCTGGGCAGCGGGGCTGCTGCTGGCGGTCCTGTCTGTGGCAGCGGAGCTGCTGGCGGTCGCTTCCTGGGCAGCGGGGCTGCTGCTAGCGGTCTTGTCTGTGGCAGCGGGGCTGCTGGCGGTAGCTTCCTGGGCAGCGGGGCTGCTGCTGGCGGTCCTGTCTGTGGCAGCGGGATGCTGGCGGTCGCCTCCTGGGCAGCGGGCTGCTGCTGGTGGTCTTGTCTGTGGCAGCGGGGCTGCTGGCGGTCGTTTCCTGAGCAGCGGGGCTGCTGCTTGCGGTCTTGTCTGTGGCAGCGGGGCTGCTGGCTGTCGCTTCCTGGGCAGCAGGGCTGCTGCTGACGGTCTTCTCCTGGGCAGTGTGGCTGCTAGCGGTCGCTTCCTGGGCAGCGAGACTGCTGCTGGCGGTCTTCTCCTGGGCAGTGTGACTGCTGGCGGTCTTGTGCGCAGTGCTGATCTTCCCAAACTTGCCGGTTTTACTGTGCCCCTTGCCCTCCTTGGATGGTGTTGCAGCTGTCTCCACACTCCCAACTGTACTTCTGGGAGCGGATTTGGTGGCTGGTTTCTTTCCCCTCTCCCGCTGGGCACTGACCAACTTTTGATGCTTGACAGGTGGGGGACTGTTCATGCTGTGGCTCCTTGCCACACTGGCTGCCCTGCAGCCTGGTGCACTCCATAATCGAGTGACTACTGGCACCACTGGTCCCGCCAATGTTGTGGCTGAGGGTTGGGACCTTGAGAGTCGGCCCTAGGAGACTGACGGGGTGGGGGAGGTGAGGGAAAGAGGACTAGGCTGGCCAGGAAAAGTTTCTTAGGAACACTGGGACGGGTAGCTGGAGGGGGTTTGGGAGTGGAGGAAGAGGTTGTGGTTGTAGGAGGTGTATGTTTGCTGAATTTTGGTGAAGGTGCATGGGCTGGAGGCTGTCGTGAGGTGGATGGCTGTTGGGTGGGTGTGTGGCTGTGTTTGTGTACCTTGGGAGGTGGCCTCCCAGACACACTGGGAGAGGACACAGGGGACATGCTGGTGATGGACGTAGTGGCTGAGGATGTACTGCATGCAGGTGTGAGTGGAGACGAGACAGGGAGGGAGGAGGGAGACGAGGAGGAGGGGGACACAATGGAGGCAGTGGATGTTGGTGTGTCTGCATGTGTGTGATGCTTGCGTGAGTGCCTGTATGATGTGTGGTGCTTATGTTTGCCAGAGCTTCCCTTGTGTGTTGAGGTGTGTGCATGCTGGTCTGATGGTGTGCTTGGGATAGGCTGAGGTACAGGGGTGTGGGTCTGGGTGGAGGAAGTTGGAGGGGGGAGGCTAGAGACAGGGACAATGGCTGCCATCAGTGCTGAGGCCAGAGTCTGAAAAGCTCACTGAAGGGCTGCCTGAGCAGAATGAATGCCCTCCAGGAATGCATTTGTCTGTTGCATCTGCCTCTCTACACCCTGGATGGCATTCAAAATGGTAGACTGCCCAATAGTGAGGGACCTGAGGAGGTCAATGGCCTCCTCGCTGGGGGCAGCAGGGGTGACAGGGGCAGGGGCTGAGGTGTCTGGGGCGAAGGTAATGCCCACCCTCCTGGGTGAGTGGGCACAGGGCAAAGGCTGAGGGGCTGCTGGGAGGGCGATGCTGGTAGGGGGGAGGTGGCTGTATCTGTAGATGCGGGGGCACAGATTGGCCTGCCACCGCAAGGGAGCTCCCATCAGAGGAGGAGTCTGTATCGCTCGTGTCAGCTCCTGTCCCAGCAGTGGAGCTCCCCTCGCCCTCTGTCCCACTGGTGAATTCGGAGTCCGTATTGTCGCCCTCCAGGGCCATGTGGGATGCATCTCCCTCCTGCTCCGGTGCCACTCTTAATCCGCCTGACAGTGCTAATGCACACACATACAGGGAGACCACAAAAAGGGGGGAGAAGACAGAAGAAAGACATGTTGAGTGCATGCAATACCGCTACCGCTGGAGGACACGACAGACACAGAAGCCCCCTGCACTACGCCGCGCACTTGGGGTCCACTATTCAATCCCAGGGAAATGGCTTACAAGGCTATGGCCGATTTCTGCACACATGGATGTCACGGGAGCCTGACTAGGTGTAGTTGGCATTGTACACAGGTGGGGTGGGGTGGGGTGCCACAGGGCCTGCCTGAAGAAGGGAACTTAACTAGCAAACTCGCCCTGGCCTAGGGGAACCCACAGACTACCTCCCCCACCCAGACACCTAAAATGCGCACTGAATCAACAGAATGAGAATGTACTCACCCCCTTGTGGCTGCTGTGATGCCCTCAAGCGCCCATCCAAGTCCGGATACGCCACCACCAGGATCCTGAACATCAGGGGGGTCATGGGGCGACGGGAACCCCTCCAACGTTGGGAGGCCATCCCCAGCTGGGCCTTCGCCGTCTTCTTGCTCCAGAGGCGAATGTCCTCCCATCTTTTCCGGCAGTGGGTGCTCCGTCTGTGGTAGACCCCCAGGGTCCGGACTTTCCTTGGCGATGGCACGGCAGATGTCCTTCTTCTGGTGGGCGCTGACCTACAGGTATTGTACAGGGGAAAAGAGAAGTAATTACCAACTGCACCGTCACAGTCATTGGCCCGCATCCGTACCCTTGCCATGACGCACATGCACTCACCATCGTTTCATGCACGCCTCATTCTCACCCCCCCTATCTTTCATCCACCCCACTCAACACAGGCATTGCCCATACAGCATGCTCACAGTGTACTTACCTGTTTGTCTGGAGGGCCGTAGAGTAGCGTGTACTGGGGGAGGACCCCATCCACGAGTTTCTCCAACTCCTCCGTGCTGAAAGCATGGGCCCTTTCCCCAGACACACAAGCCATTGTCTCTTCCAGACTGAGGTCACAGCAGCACTTGAAGTGTAGGTCCTCTCCTGTCGCAGATCAGGTATCGAGTGATTGATAAGAGAGAAAATGGCGGTCACGTTCACGGTGGTGCGTACTGTCACCGCCGGCGTACATCGTCATTGGCTCCTGGGACCCATTGGGTCCAATGTTAACCAATGCAGAATTGCACCGCTGTCTTCGACCGCCTACTGCGACGGTGTACAACGCCAGTGCAGTTACCTCACATCCCCTTGTCCCACCTTAGAGGTCAGGCAGAAGCCATTTCAGGGGCCCACATGGCTTTATTGTTGACTGCGTCACACATACCTAGGCCTTGCCTAACCACTCATACAGGCAAATTTCAATTTATGAATATGTTCAGAGTAAGCTGTGTTTACGTACCTCAGAGTTGGTTGACTCTGTGCTCGCTGTTCTCCTCCATAGGCACCGTCCGCTGGGGCATGTGAGGAGGTGGGGGCATCCTCCGGTGTACAGACCACTGGTGGACCTATCGACAATGGAGGCAAGACATGTGATTATCACCTACAGGCTTGATCATGCCACAATCCAGGAACTGTGTGCCCAGTTGGAGCCAGACCTGATGTCAGCTATCCGCCATCCCACAGGAATCCCCCCTCAAGTGCAGGTGCTGTCAGTACTCCATTTTCTAGCAAGTGGGTCTTTTCAAACAACAGTGGCCATAGCATCAGGGATGTCCCAGCCTATGTTTTCCAACGTGTTGTCCAGAGTGTTGTCTGCCCTGCTGAAACACATGCGGAGCTACATCGTTTTCCCTCAGGTGGAGGAATTGCCTACAATGAAAGGTGACTTCAATGCCCTGGGACATATCCCCAACATCATAGGTGCAATTGATGGGACACATGTGGCCTTGGTACTCCCCCGCAGGAGTGAACAGGTGTACAGAAACCGGAAGAGTTACCATTCGATGAATGTGCAGATGGTGTGTTTGGCAGACCAGTACATCTCCCATGTTAATGCAAAATTCCCTGGCTCAGTGCATGACGCTTACATCCTGCGGAATAGCAGCATCCCTTATGTAATGGGGCAACTACAGAGGCACCGGGTGTGGCTATTAGGTGAGCACCTGGACCCAAATCAGTGGAAATAGTTGTCTGGGTCTGTGGATGTCCCTATGAGTTAGTGTGTGTCTAACAGTTGTCCCTCACCATTTGCAGGTGACTCTGGTTACCCCAACCTGTCATGGCTACTGACCCCAGTGAGGAATCCCAGGACAAGGGCAGAGGAACGCTACAATGAGGCCCATGGGCGAACTAGGAGGATTATAGAGCGGACCTTCGGCCTCCTGAAGGCCAGGTTCCGGTGCCTCCATATGACAGGTGGTTCCCTATTCTACTCACCAAAGAAGGTGTGCCAGATCATCGTGGCCTGCTGTGTGCTTCACAACTTGGCTTTGCGACGACAGGTGCCTTTTCTGCAGGAGGATGGTCAAGATGGAGGTGTTGTGGCAGCTGTAGAGCCTGTGGACAGTGAAGACGATGAAGCCGAAGAAGACGACATCGACAACAGGAACACGGTGATCCTGTAATACTTCCAGTGAGACACAGGTAAGGAGACAAACCTGCCTGCTACATCTAATTTAAATCGACTACCTCTCTACTGTCTGTCATTTTCACCCAGTGCATGATCACTGACTTGACACTTTCTCTTACGATTTCACAGATGTGGGTCCCACTGTGTGACATCTGCTTTGTTTCCTCATGGACTAGAGCTGTGTGACATAGGTATGTTGACATTACATTTGAAAGAGCATTTTGGCACTGTAATTGCTAATACGCTATTTCGAAATCACAGACAGACTCCAGATTGTTTTGTGCTTTAAGGGAGTTTATTTAAGTGCTCAAATATTGGAGGGGGTTGTAAAATGGTGAGGGGTGATGGTGGAGGAATGTCCATGGCAGAGTCCAGTCTATTAGTCTCACAGGTGCATTGTCCAAAGGGGCATAGGAAGTGGAGCTGGGGCAGTTTAAGTATGGACAGGGTGACAAGGTGGGACACATGGATGACAATCAGGGTGGTCTTATTTCTTGGCGGCGGTCTTGGCATCGTCCTCTGTCTTTGCCCTGGATCTCAGGGACCGTTTGCGGGGTGGTTCTCCCTCTGCAGAGGGTGGGGTGCTGGTGTGGATGGTCCTGTGGTGGTGCCTCCTGTCCACTAGCGCCGGCGGAGGTGGTGGGCAGTTCATCATCCAGGCACGTATCAGGGGCCCCTTGTTGTGCCACATTGTTCCTCCTGGTGTTGAGGAGTTCCTTCAGCACCCCTACAATGGTGCCCAGGGTGGAATTGATGGATTTGAGTTCCTCCCTGAAGACCAAATACTGTTCCTCCTGCAGCCACTGGGTCTCCTGAAACTTGGCCAGTGCTGTTGCCATCGTCTCCTGGGAATGGTGGTAGGCTCCCATGAATTTGGAGAGGGCCTTGTGGAGAGTGGGTTCCCTGGGCCTGTTCTCCCCCTGTCGCACAGCAGCCCTCCCAGTTCACCTGTGTTCCTGGGCCTCTGTCCCCTGAACTGTGTGCCCACTACCACTGCCCCCAGGTCCCTGGTGTTGTTGGGGTGGTGGGTTAGCCTGGGTTCCCTGTAGTGGTGGACACATTGCTGCTTGACGTGTCCTGGGCACAGAGGTATGGGCCCGCTGGGTGGGTGCTGTGCTGGTGTTTCCAGAGGGGGGAAGCTCTGTAGTGGCCTGTGCCAGTGTGAGGGGAACCGACTGTCCTGAGGTCCCAGATGGGCCGAGCTGGTCGTCTAGATCCAGCTGGACAGAGCTGCTGTCATCACTGTGGGCCTCTTCTGTGGGTGGAGTGGACATGTCTGGACCTTCCTGTCCGGTGACGTTCGGTAGGGGTCCTGCAGGGGTGTAAAAGCATGATTATTGCATCTGTGTGTGCCATGGTGTGCAATGGGTGGGTGACCGTGTACCCCAGTGCTTGCATTCCTGTGTAGGACCTTGTGTGATGATGGTTTAGGGGGGTGTATGGGTATGTGCAGTGGCCATGCTTTGGTGATGGGTGTCCAATCTTTGGTGTTACATGCAGGGCTTGGTGTTGGGATGGGTGGTTTGTGATATTGGGACATGTGTGAGGAGTTGGAGTGATGGGGGTGAGGGTGAGGGTGGGGGTATGTGATAGCATGCAGGTGGGTGGGGGATGAAGTAATGAAAGAGTTGACTTACCAGAGTCCATTCCTACAGCTACTCCTGCGAGGCCCACAGGAGGCAGAATAGCCAAGACCTGCTCCTCCCATGTTGTTAGTTGTGGGGGAGGAGGTGGGGGTCTGCCGCCAGTCCTCTGTACCGTGATGTTGTTCTTGAGACGACGGAACGCACCTTCTCCCGTAGGTCGTTCCACCTCTTCCTGATGTCATCCCTATTTCTTGGGTGCTGTCCCACTGCGTTGACCCTGTCCACAATTCTTCGCCATAGCTCCATCTTCCTATCTATGGTGGTGTGCTGCACCTGTGATCCGAATAGCTGTGGCTCTACCCAGATGATTTCCTCCACAATGACCCTGAGCTCCTCCTCAGAGAACCTGGTGTGTCTTTGCCGTGCCATGAGGTGGTGTGGGTGATGTGTGGGGTGGTGTGTGTTGTGATGTGTGGGGTGATATTTTGAGGTGTGTTGTGTGAGGTGTGTGGATGTTATGTGGGTGATGGTGTTGAGTGGCTGTGGATGCTCGTTTGTAAATGGTGGTGTCACTCTGTGGCCTTCAGTCGCAATTGTGGTCGTAAGGGTTTGTGGGTGATGTGGGTGTGTGTTTTATATTGTACTGGGTGTATGGGAGTGGTGTGTGTATGTGTATCAGGTCTGTGTGTTCCGAATTGTCCAATGTGGATGTGTTTTATAAATGTGTGTGTATTTTGAGCGCGGCGGTGTGTACCGCCAATGGAATACCGCGGTTGACAATCAGGGTGGTCTTATTTCTTGGCGGCGGTCTTGGCATCGTCCTCTGTCTTTGTCCTGGATCTCAGGGACCGTTTGCGGGGTGGTTCTCCCTCTGCAGGGGGTGGGGTGCTGGTGTGGATGGTCCTGTGGAGGTGCCTCCGGTCCACTAGCGCCGGCGGAGGTGGTGGGCAGTTCATCATCCAGGCAAGTATCAGGGGCCCCTTGTTGTGCCACATTGTCCCTCCTGGTGTTGAGGAGTTCCTTCAGCACCCCTACAATGGTGCCCAGGGTGGAATTGATGGATTTGAGTTCCTCCCTGAAGCCCAAATACTGTTCCTCCTGCAGCCACTGGGTCTCCTGAAACTTGCCAGTACCGTTGCCATCGTCTCCTGGGAATGGTGGTAGGCTCCCATGAATTTGGAGAGGGCCTCGTGGAGAGTGGGTTCCCTGGGCCTGTCCTCCTCCTGTCGCACAGCAGCCCTCCCAGTTCCCCTGTGTTCCTGGGCCTCTGTCCCCTGAACTGTGTGCCCACTACCACTGCCCCCAGGTCCCTGGTGTTGTTGGGGTGGTGGGTTAGCCTGGGTTCCCTGTAGTGGTGGACACATTGCTGCTTGACGTGTCCTGGGCACAGAGGTATGGGCCCGCTGGGCGGGTGCTGTGCTGGTGTTTCCAGAGGGGGAAGCTCTGTAGTGGCCTGTGCCAGTGTGAGGGGAACTGACTGTCCCAAGGTCCCAGATGGGCCGGGCTGGTTGTCTAGATCCAGCTGGACAGAGCTGCTGTCATCACTGTGGGCCTCTTCTGTGGGTGGAGTGGACATGTCTGGACCTTCCTGTCCGGTGACGTTCGGTAGGGGTCCTGCAGGGGTGTAAAAGCATGATTATTGCATCTGTGTGTGCCATGGTGTGCAATGGGTGGGTGACCGTGTACCCCAGTGCTTGCATTCTTGTGTAGGACCTTGTGTGATGATGGTTTAGGGGGGTGTATGGGTATGTGCAGTGGCCATGCTTTGGTGATGGGTGTCCAATCTTTGGTGTTACATGCGGGGCTTGGTGTTGGGATGGGTGGTTTGTGATATTGGGACATGTGTGAGGAGTTGGAGTGATGGGGGTGAGGGTGAGGGTGGGGGTATGTGATAGCATGCAGGTGGTTGGGGGATGAAGTAATGAAAGAGTTGACTTACCAGAGTCCATTCTTACTGCTACTCCTGCGAGGCCCACAGGATGCAGAATAGCCAAGACCTGCTCCTCCCATGTTGTTAGTTGTGGGGGAGGAGGTGGGGGTCCGCCGCCAGTCCTCTGTACCATGATGTGGTTCTTGAGACGACGGAACGCACCTTCCCCCGTAGGTCGTTCCACCTCTTCCTGATGTCATCCCTATTTCTTGGGTGCTGTCCCACTGCGTTGACCCTGTCCACGATTCTTCACCATAGATCCATCTTCCTATCTATGGTGGTGTTCTGCACCTGTGATACGAATAGCTGTGGCTCTACCTAGATGATTTCCTCCACCATGACCCTGAGCTCCTCCTCAGAGAACCTGGGGTGTCTTTGCCGTGCCATGAGGTGGTGTGGGTGATGTGTGGGGTGGTGTGTGTTGTGATGTGTGGGGTGATATTTAGAGGTGTGTTGTGTGAGGTGCATGGATGTTCTGTGGGTGATGGTGTTGAGTGGCTGTGGATGCTCGTTTGTAAATACTGGTGTCACTCTGTGGCCTTCAGTCGCAATTGTGGTCGTAAGGGTTTGTGGGTGATGTGGGTGTGTGTTTTATATTATACTGGGTGTGTGGGAGTGGTGTGTGTATGTGTATCAGGTCTGTGTGTTCCGAATTGTCCAATGTGGATGTGTTTTATAAATGTGTGTGTATTTTGAGCGCAGTGGTGTGTACCGCCAATGGAATACCGCGGTTGAAAGACCGCCGCGTGGATTCGTGGGTCGTGATATTGTGGGCGTATTCCTGTTGGCGTGACGGTGGAGGATTTCTTATCGCCAGTTTATCACTGACCTTTGGTGTGGCGGACTTGTGTGGGTGTCTAGATTTTGGCGGATTCCGGCCTTTGGGTCATAATGACTGTGGCGGAATTCCGCAGCCACGGTGGTGTGTTGGCGTTCTTCTGCACGGCGGTAAGCGGCTTTTACCTCCAATGTTATAATGACCCCCATAGTCACATTAAACATATCAATTGGAAATATACCAATTCAATCATGTTTATGGGGGAACACAGGCACTTTACTACTAGTTAGCATGGGTAAAGTGCACAGAGTTCTAAAGTCAGCAAATTTATAGGGTCCAGCAAAGGTGAATAATCTGGGGTGATAACTCAGAAAAGCTAGGTTTCCCACACAGGCTGCCCCCAGCCGAGAGCTAGGGTAGACTAATTAATCCCTTGATGGACTACCCTGATCAGGCAGTATAACTTGGACAATTGTGACTGCCCCTCTGAACCTATGTGTACTACTCTGTCAACATCCGTCTCATCCACTAACCCTGCCCATGGATACCCCGTCTCCTCACCTGCAGGCCCCACCTGTCAGATGACGAACCCTAGCTCGTTCTGAGGTGCATTGCAAGGACACTTTAACATTAACTTTCTACGTGCCCTACTTTTAAATACAATGCACCTTTCTTTCTGGGCATGAAGGCCTACGTGGGGGGACTCAGTAATATTGGAAGTGCAGGTTTTCTACCTGTCAAAAATAGTTTATTTTGACAGTTTACAGTGCACCCTTGAAGCAATGCTTGCACTGCCACTATACTGGATGGCTCAATAGGTACTGCAATCCACTTGTGGCCTTCCACTTCCAGACCTTGGGTGCTTTTTGTACCATTTACTAGAGATTGACATGCCCATTAAATACCAATCAATCAATCAAAAAGGATTTGTAAAGTACAACTAATTAGCCTCAAGGGTATTCAGGCACTTGCAGGTCTCAACTGCTCACTCAAATAGGCAGGTCTCTATGGAATTCCAGATGAGAGGTGATAGTCTGGAGATGAATGGGAAGGAAGTTACAGGTTTTTGGTGCTATGTGGGAGCAGTGCTGAATTACCAACAAAGACAATCATTTTTTATTTTTAAATCAGCCATCCAATCTAAATCATACTGCTATATAAAAATAGGTGTTCTAAAAAGTGATTTGGCCCAGTGAAAGTGATAAGGTGAAGAGATAGTGCGCAAATTATATGTACAGTGCAGATATATACAAATGACTGGTAAACATGTAGAAATAAAAAGGATCATACTCCTACATAAAATTTTTGCTATCCTGTGATTCATTTCTCAATGTGTCAGTTTATCGACATTTCTACCCCTATTATGATTTAGGAAAGAATTATCATCAGGAAAAGGTAATATGTAGGAAACACCTACTTAGGTAAGTGGCCACCCCATAGATAAATCCTAGCAGGAGTGTGCTTGACCATGTACCCATAACATGAACCAACAACAAGAGTGCAGTAACCACTTGCTCATGCAGTCAGAGGGAAAGCCTGTTGTTTAATCCCTTCAAGAGTTTTATCATGTGGAACCTAGATATTAGAAATAATATTCCACAAACAGCAGCAAAACTTTAAAAGCAAAATGCCTTTTGCTTTTTGCCTGATAGGTGAGCATGCAGCACTCCTGAGACCCTAGGTGCTTCCGTAGCTTCAAGTTTCACTGCTGCTTCACCCAGCAGAGGCCACTGATAGGTGTCAGCGTAAGGAAACAGGCCTCTGGCTGCACACTGCCAAGTGGAGGCTCCAATTTGGGGCTTTGTGTAGGGCTCACTTCTAGCCATGGTGCTAGCAAGTAGTCACTCACTTGCTCCTAACATCCTTTTGACCTCTTTTTTTTTTGTAACATCTATTTATTGTTTCAGAGTGATATACATAGCTAGCCGCCGACAAGGCGGTCATTAAGGTACGTAAAGAAGAGCATCGGGATAAAACATCTTTAAACATTAACAGTGATTTACATATTCAACGTCAACTTAAATTATACCCTGTGTCGTGTGGTGGCCAGTACGTGAACGCGCCGGGGAGGGTGGGGGATGTATACAGTAGTATTCTGATAGTTGGGGGGAGCCCACGCACAGAATAAGCATTTGTTATGTGAGCGTGTTGGTGATTGGTAGTATAGCCTGGCTGTTTCAGGTGTGGTATGGGGTGAGAAGGGGGCAAAATGGGTAGAATCGCAGGGGTGTCCAGGAGCCCTTTTACGATGGTATGTTAGTGGTGTGCACTTTCATGTGGGAGCAGGGGCTGACGCTATTGACGCCGCCAGGGCAAGATTCGAATTCAGAACGATGGAGAGGGGGGCAATCAGCCAGCTGCCCTCGATGACTTATGAAGAGACTATGGTGGGCGAGTGTCGTCCCTGACCTCCAACTTGACTATAAAGGCGTCCCATACTTCTGAGCCACCCTGTGCTAACCCTTTATGTTGCAGGCTGCGCAGTGTCTGGGACTCGGCTTGAGACTGCTGTAGTAACATCCAAAGTCACCCTTCCTGTTTAGGGGTGTGCTGTGCCTTCCAATTAATGGCAATTTCTCGTTTAAAAACTATGTAAGCCAGATCGATGAACCTATGTAGTTGCTTGTCTTTGTTGGTGTGACGTCTCAATCCCAGTAGGCAAGATTCGGCAGTCGGCAGCAGAGCATGGGAAGTTATGTCAGACACTATGGGGGTCATTACGACCCTGGCGGACGGCAGAAAAGCAGCGGTAAGACTGCAAACAGGATGGTGATCTTTTTTTTGCAATTATGACCATGGCGGTTACCGCCATGGTCATCCGCCGCTTCTCCTTTCTGCCCGCCAGGGCAGAGACGACCGCTGGGCTGGAGACCTGGAATGAAATCCATGGCGGTAAGCACTATCAGTGCCAGGGAATTCCTTCCCTGGCACTGATAGGGGTCACCCCCACCCGACTCCCTCCCCTACACCCCCCACCACCCCTGCCACCCCCCAAAAGTGGCAGGACCCCCCTCCCCACCCCAATCCCCAACATCAGACATCACTCAATCACGCACGACAAGCATGCAGGCCAACACACATACACGCACACACACCAACATACATGCCAACATCCACGCACGCAGTCAGACACGCACACCCACATTCAAACATACACGCACACATCCATACAGACATACCCACAGACATACACGCACTCATTCCCAAACACACAACACCCCCGCAAACATACATGCACTCACACACCCCCTCTACATACACACACGCACACCCCCATGCACGCACACAACACACAACAGCCCCCCACCCCCCTCCCCTAACAGACGATCGACTTACCTGGTCCGTCGATCCTCTGGGAGGGGACGGGATCCATGGGGGCTGCTCCGCCGACACCACACCGTCAACAGAACACCGCCACGCCGAATCACAGGACGTGATTCAGTGGGCGGTGTTCTGTTGACGTGGCGGTGGAGGTGGAGCAACCTCCACTTCCCCGCCGCCCGCCAGTATGGCTGTTGGTGGCTCTCCATCCGAAAAAGGACGGAGAGCTGCCAACAGTCATAATAGGTCGAGCGGAAAACCGCCACCACTGGCGGTCTTCAGCACGGCAGTCCCTCAGCGGTCTTTAAAAAAGACCGCCGAGGTCAAAATTACCCCATATATCAGTGACGAGTTGCCAAGCTGCGGCCAACGGGGGACAACTCCACACTATGTGGTAAAAATTCACTAGAGGGTGCACGCATCGGGGGCAAGCTGGGTCCGAAGCAGGGAACGTGCGTTTTATGCAGGAGGGGGAGAGGTAAGAGCAATGTAAATAATTGAATTGGGTGTAGCGGAGTCTAGCATTACGGGAGAAAGTTTTAACTGAAGAGAGCGCAGACGACCAAGCCGTTGAGGACAGGGGGCCAGGGTGCGACTCGTCCCAGCGAGACTTTGCATGATCTATGCATGGGAGGGCATCTAACAGGAGCATGGCGTATAATCATGACACTGCTCTCCTACGGTCACCCATTGAGAGGAGCAGGGTGAGGATCTGTGACATGGGAGGTTCAGTGTCACCCAGGCCCCACGATATATGAAGAAGATGGCATATAGCGCAATATGCTAAGAAGTTACAGGCCAGTATCTTTGTGTGGGTCTGCAATTCGTTGAATGTTAGTAGTGTGCCTTCAGAGTAGAAATCACCAGTCATGGCAAGGCCCGCCGCCTTCCACGGGGACATGTTGTGGTGTGCCAACAAGGACCGTGCATCAGGCAGAAGTGTCAAGGGGTACTTGGGGGAGTATGGCAAGCGAGGTCCCCTGCCGTGGACATAGCGTAGCCAGCACGACCTTGCAGCGGTCAATACAGTATTGCCATGTAGTGGGAGGAGGATTTGTCTGACAGTCAGGTCAGTAATGGTTTCTGAGCCAGGGAGCTGGGCAGGGTCGATTTTTCGCCCAATGGGTGATCGCGTAGCCAATCTGCTGGCCACTGCAGCTGGGCCGCAGCATATTACATTTTGAAATTAGGGACACCCAGTCCACCCTCAGTCTGTGGATGTTGGATCGTAGATGAGGCCGCGCCGCATCTGTCCTTCCCCCACACAAAGTCCGTCAGAGTGCTCTGTAGTGTATTAAAGAATGAGCATGGAAAGACAAGTGGGAGCGCTGCAAAGTAGTAAAGTAGGCGAGGGAGGATGCTCATCTTAGTGATAGAGACCCTGCCCATGCGGGACAGGGGCAGGGTACCCCAGAAGGGCAGGGAGCCCCTAATGGAGCAGAGGTGTTGGAAAGTACCATCTTGCCTGGCATGTTACCCCCATTTTTCACTGTATATATGTTGTTTTAGTTGTATGTGTCACTGGGACCCTGGTAACCCAGGGCCCCAGTGCTCATAAGTGTGCCTGAATGTGTTACCTGTGTAGTGACTAACTGTCTCACTGAGGCTCTGCTAATCAGAACCTCAGTGGTTATGCTCTCTCATTTCTTTCCAAATTGTCACTGACAGGCTAGTGACCATTTTTACCAATTTACATTGGCTTACTGGAACACCCTTATAATTCCCTAGTATATGGTACTGAGGTACCCAGGGTATTGGGGTTCCAAGAGATCCCTATGGGCTGCAGCAATTCTTTTGCCACCCATAGGGAGCTCTGACAATTCTTACACAGGCCTGCCACTGCAGCCTGAGTGAAATAACGTCCACGTTATTTCACAGCCATTTTACACTGCACTTAAGTAACTTATAAGTCACCTATATGTCTAACCTTTACCTGGTAAAGGTTAGGTGCAAAGTTACTTAGTGTGAGGGCACCCTGGCACTAGCCAAGGTGCCCCCACATTGTTCAGAGCCAATTCACTGAACTTTGTGAGTGCGGGGACACCATTACACGCGTGCACTACATATAGATCACTACCTATATGTAGCTTCACCATGGTAACTCCGAATATGGCCATGTAACATGTCTATGATCATGGAATTGCCCCCTCTATGCCATCCTGGCATTGTTGGTACAATTCCATGATCCCAGTGGTCTGTAGCACAGACCCTGGTACTGCCAGACTGCCCTTCCTGGGGTTTCACTGCAGCTGCTGCTGCTGCCAACCCCTCAGACAGGCAGCTGCCCTCCTGGGGTCCAGCCAGGCCTGGCCCAGGATGGCAGAACAAAGAACTTCCTCTGAGAGAGGGTGTGACACCCTCTCCCTTTGGAAAATGGTGTGAAGGCAGGGGAGGAGTACCCTCCCCCAGCCTCTGGAAATGCTTTGTTGGGCACAGATGTGCCCAATTCTGCATAAGCCAGTCTACACCGGTTCAGGGACCCCTTAGCCCCTGCTCTGGCGCGAAACTGGACAAAGGAAAGGGGAGTGACCACTCCCCTGACCTGCACCTCCCCTGGGAGGTGTCCAGAGCTCCTCCAGTGTGCTCCGGACCTCTGCCATCTTGGAAACAGAGGTGCTGCTGGCACACTGGACTGCTCTGAGTGGCCAGTGCCACCAGGTGACGTCAGAGACTCCTGCTGATAGGCTCCTTCAGGTGTTAGTAGCCTTTCCTCTCTCCTAGGTAGCCAAACCCTCTTTTCTGGCTATTTAGGGTCTCTGTCTCTGGGGAAACGGTAGATAACGAATGCATGAGCTCAGCCGAGTTCCTCTGCATCTCCCTCTTCACCTTCTGATAAGGAATCGACCGCTGACCGCGCTGGAAGCCTGCAAACCTGCAACATAGTAGCAAAGACGACTACTGCAACTCTGTAACGCTGATCCTGCCGCCTTCTCGACTGTTTTCCTGCTTGTGCATGCTGTGGGGGTAGTCTGCCTCCTCTCTGCACCAGAAGCTCCGAAGAAATCTCCCGTGGGTCGACGGAATCTTCCCCCTGCAACCGCAGGCACCAAAAAGCTGCATCACCGGTCCCTTGGGTCTCCTCTCAGCACGACGAGCGAGGTCCCTTGAATCCAGCGACTCTGTCCAAGTGACCCCCACAGTCCAGTGACTCTTCAGCCCAAGTTTGGTGGAGGTAAGTCCTTGCCTCACCTCGCTGGGCTGCATTGCTGGGAACCGCGACTTTGCAGCTGCTCCGGCCCCTGTGCACTTCCGGCGGAAATCCTTCGTGCACGGCCAAGCCTGGGTCCACGGCACTCTAACCTGCATTGCACGACTTTCTAAGTTGGTCTCCGGCGACGTGGGACTCCTTTGTGCAACTTCGGCAAGCACCATTTCACGCATCCTCGTAGTGCCTATTTCTGGCACTTCTCCGGGTGCTACCTGCTTCAGTGAGGGCTCTTTGTCTTGCTCGACGTCCCCTCTCTCTGCAGGTTTAATTTGCGACCTCCTGGTCCCTCCTGGGCCCCAGCAGCGTCCAAAAACGCCAAACGCACGATTTGTGTGTAGCAAGGCTTGTTGGCGTCCTTCCGGCGGGAAAACACTTCTGCACGACTCTCCAAGGCGAGTGGGATCCGTCCACCAAAGGGGAAGTCTCTAGCCCTTTTCGTTCCTGCAGAAACCTCAGCTTCTTCTGTCCAGTCGAAGCTTCTTTGCACCCGCAGCTGGCATTTCCTGGGCATCTGCCCATCTCCGACTTGCTTGTGACTTTTGGACTTGGTCCCCTTGTTCCACAGGTACCCTAGATTGGAAATTCACAGTTGTTGCATTGCTGGTTTGTGTCTTTCCTGCATTATTCCTCTAACACAACTCTTTTGTCCTTAGGGGAACTTTGGTGCACTTTGCACTCACTTTTCAGGGTCTTGGGGAGGGTTATTTTGCTACCTCTCACTATTGTCTAATAGTCCCAGCGACCCTCTACAAGGTCACATAGGTTTGGGGTCCATTCGTGGTTCGCATTCCACTTTTGGAGTATATGGTTTGTGTTGCCCCTATCCCTATGTTTCCCCATTGCATCCTATTGTAACTATACATTGTTTGCACTGTTTTCTAAGACTATACTGCATATTTTTGCTATTGTGTATATATATCTTGTGTATATTTCCTATCCTCTCACTGAGGGTACACTCTAAGATACTTTGGCATATTGTCATAAAAATAAAGTACCTTTATTTTTAGTATAACTGTGTATTGTGTTTTCTTATGATATTGTGCATATGACCCTAAGTGGTACTGTAGTAGCTTCACACGTCTCCTAGTTCAGCCTAAGCTGCTCTGCTAAGCTACCATTATCTATCAGCCTAAGCTGCTAGACACCCTATACACTAATAAGGGATAACTGGGCCTGGTGCAAGGTGCAAGTACCCCTTGGTACTCACTACAAGCCAGTCCAGCCTCCTACATTGGTTGTGCAGTGGTGGGATAAGTGCTTGAGACTACTTACCACTCTTGTCATTGTACTTTTCATAAGAGAAAAATATACAAAACAAGGTCAGTGTATATACACATAGCCAAAAAGTTTTGCATTTCCTCTTTTCACTCTTTTCTAAGTGCTGAAAAGTACTTCTAAAACTTTCAAAAAGTTCTTAAAAGTTTAAAAAGTTTTTTCTGTCTTTCCAAAAAGTTCTGAAAACTTTTTTCTCTTTTTCTATCACTTTAACTCTCTCAAAAAAATGTCTGGCACAGGCAAAAATGTTGAACTGTCCAAACTTGCATATGATCACCTTAGCTGGAAAGGAGCAAGGAGTCTCTGCATAGAGAGAGGTTTGAGTGTAGGGAAGAATCCTTCCTTAGAACTGTTAATTAATATGCTTAGAGTACAGGATAAGGCCATGAGTGCCAAATCTGGTGAAAAAGTAGCTAATGGTTCTCAATCTGATCCAGGGACTCCCCCAGGAAAAGGTTCAGGTAAGAAACTTCTCAGCCTGCCCATTACTAGACACTCTAGCATAGTTGGTACAGAGGTTGAATCACACCATACTGATGGTGTGCTCTCACACTATACTGGTAGCCAAGCTGTTAGGGTGCCCTCTGTAAGGGACAGGTCTCCTTCTGTTCATTCCCATCATACCTCTGTATCTAGAAATGTCCCTCCCACCCACCCTGATGACAGATTGTTAGAAAGGGAGCTCAATAGATTGAGAGTGGAACAAACCAGACTGAAGCTCAAGAAGCAACAGCTGGATTTGGATAGACAGTCTTTAGAATTAGAGAAGGAAAGACAGAAGTTGGGTTTAGATACCCATGGTGGCAGCAGCAGTATTCCCCATAGTCATCCTGCAAAAGATCATGATTCCAGGAATCTGCTCAAGATAGTTCCCCCTTATAAGGAGGGGGATGACATTAACAAGTGGTTTGCTGCACTTGAGAGGGCCTGTGCTGTACAGGATGTCCCTCAAAAGCAGTGGGCTGCTATCCTATGGCTATCATTTAGTGGAAAAGGTAGGGATAGGCTCCTTACTGTAAAAGAAAATGATGCCAATAATTTCCAAGTTCTTAAGAATGCACTCCTGGATGGTTATGGCTTAACCACTGAACAGTACAGGATAAAGTTCAGAGAGACCAAAAAGGAGTCTTCACAAGACTGGGTTGATTTCATTGACCAGGCAGTGAAGGCCTTGGAGGGGTGGTTACATGGCAGTAAAGTTACTGATTATGACAGCCTGTATAACTTAATCCTGAGAGAGCATATTCTTAATAATTGTGTGTCTGATTTGTTGCACCAGTACTTGGTGGACTCTGATCTGACCTCTCCCCAAGAATTGGGAAAGAAGGCAGACAAATGGGTCAGAACAAGAGTGAACAGAAAAGTTCATACAGGGGGTGACAAAGATGGCAACAAAAAGAAGGATGGTAAGTCTTCTGACAATGGTGGGGACAAATCTAAAAATGAGTCTTCATCAGGCCCACAAAAACACTCTGGTGGGGGTGGTGGGTCCAAATCCTCCTTTAATCAGAACAAGGAAAAGAAACCATGGTGCTATTTATGTAAAATAAAAGGCCATTGGACAACAGATCCCAGTTGTCCAAAGAAAGGCACCACAGCTCTTACCACTACAACCCCTACTGCTACACCTAGTGTCCCTACTAATAGCAGTGGTGGTGGGAGCAAGCCTACTAATAGCCAATCCAAGGGAGTAGCTGGGCTCACTTTTGGTAATTTAGTTGGGGTTGGTCTGATTAGGGAGACCACAGAGGCTCCTTTAGTCTCTGAAGGGGCTATTGATTTAGCCACTTTGGTTGCTTGCCCCCATAACTTGGAGAAGTAGAAGCAACTAACCCTAATAAATGGTGTTGAGGTCCAGGCCTACAGGGACACAGGTGCCAGTGTCACAATGGTGATTGAGAAACTGGTGCACCCTGAACAACACATACTTGGACACCAGTACCAAGTAACCGATGCTCACAACATAACACAAAGCCACCCCATGGCTGTTGTAAATCTCAACTGGGGGGGGGGTAACTGGTCCAAAGAAAGTTGTGGTAGCTTCAGATTTACCTGTAGACTGTCTATTAAGGAATGATTTGGAGACATCAGCTTGGTCAGATGTGGAGTTGGAGGCCCATGCAGCAATGCTGGGCATCCCAGGGCATATTTTTGCTTTGACAAGGGCTCAGGCCAAAAAGCAAAAAGGACAGGGAAGCTTGGATCCTGGAACAATGGACCAAGTGCTCCCTAAAGCTAGGGCTAGTAGAAGCAAACCACTTCCTACTATCCCTCCCTCTACAGTGGATTCTACTTCTGAGGAAGAAGAATTCCCTCCCTGTGCAGAACCTACACCAGAGGAGCTGGAAGCAGACACTGCTGAGCTTTTGGGTGAAGGGGGGCCTGCCAGGGAGGAGCTGAGTGTGGCACAGCAAACCTGTCCCACATTAGAGGGTCTCAGACAGCAAGCTGTCAAACAGGCTAATGGGGATGTCAGTGACTCTCACAGAGTTTACTGGGATGACAACCTCTTGTACACTGAGCATAGGGATCCTAAACCTGGAGCTGCCAGGAGATTAGTGATTCCTCAGGAGTACAGAAAGTTCCTCCTAACACTGGCACATGACATTCCCTTAGCTGGGCACCTGGGTCAAATGAAAACTTGGGACAGATTGGTACCATTGTTTCATTGGCCTAGGATGTCTGAGGACACAAAGGAATTTTGTAAGTCCTGTGAAACCTGTCAAGCCAGTGGCAAGACAGGTGGCACTCCAAAGGCACCCCTTATCCCACTGCCTGTGGTTGGGGTTCCCTTTGAAAGGGTAGGGGTTGACATAGTTGGCCCCCTTGACCCTCCTACTGCTTCAGGCAATAGGTTTATCTTAGTGGTAGTGGACCATGCCACAAGATATCCTGAAGCTATTCCTTTAAGGACCACTACAGCTCCTGCAGTGGCAAAGGCCCTCCTGGGAATATTTTCCAGGGTGGGCTTCCCAAAGGAAGTAGTATCAGACAGAGGAAGCAATTTCATGTCTGCATACTTAAAGGCCATGTGGAAGGAGTGTGTTGTAACTTACAAGTTCACAACACCCTATCATCCACAAACAAATGGACTGGTGGAGAGATTTAATAAAACTCTCAAAGGCATGATAATGGGACTCCCTGAAAAACTCCGCAGGAGATGGGATATCCTTCTACCATGCCTCCTTTTTGCCTACAGGGAGGTACCCCAGAAAGGAGTGGGCTTCAGCCCCTTTGAACTTCTTTTTGGACACCCTGTTAGGGGTCCACTCACACTTGTAAAGGAGGGTTGGGAACAACCTTTAAAAGCTCCTAAGCAGGATATTGTGGATTATGTACTTGGCCTCAGATCAAGGATGGCTGAGTACATGAAAAAGGCCAGTAAAAACCTTCAGGCCAGCCAAGAGCTCCAGAAGCAATGGCATGATCAGAAGGCTGTTTTGGTTCAGTACCAACCAGGGCAGAAAGTGTGGGTCTTGGAGCCTGTGGCCCCAAGAGCACTCCAAGATAAATGGAGTGGGCCCCACTCAATTGTTGAAAAGAAGGGTGAAGTCACCTACTTGGTTGACTTAGGCACTGCCAGGAGTCCCCTTAGGGTGCTCCATGTCAACCGCCTGAAACCCTACTATGACAGGGCTGATCTCACCCTGCTCATGGCAACAGATGAGGGACAGGAAGAAGACAGTGATCCTCTACCTGATCTCTTCTCTTCCACAGATCAAGATGCTCTTGTGGAAGGTGTAGTTTTGGCTGATTGTCTTACTGCTGAGCAGAAAGACAATTGCATAAATCTCCTAGGACAATTTTCAGAACTCTTCTCTACTGTGCCAGGCACCACTTCTTGGTGTGAGCACACTATAGATACTGGAGACAGTTTACCTGTCAAAAGTAAGATCTATAGGCAGCCTGACCATGTCAGGGACTGCATAAAGCAAGAAGTTCAGAAAATGTTGGAACTAGGAGTGGTTGAGCACTCTGACAGTCCATGGGCTTCTCCTGTGGTACTGGTACCAAAACCCAATTCTAAAGATGGAAAGAAGGAAATGAGGTTTTGTGTAGACTATAGAGGTCTCAACTTGGTAACCAAAACTGATGTTCACCCTATACCCAGGGCAGATGAGCTTATAGATACACTGGCATCTGCCAAGTATCTAAGCACTTTTGATTTGACTGCAGGGTATTGGCAGATCAAATTGTCAGAAGATGCTAAACCTAAGACTGCATTTTCTACCATTGGAGGACATTACCAGTTTACTGTAATGCCTTTTGGTTTGAAAAATGCACCTGCCACTTTTCAGAGGTTGGTGAACACAGTCCTGCAAGGGCTGGAAGCTTTCAGTGCAGCATATTTGGACGATATAGCTGTCTTTAGCTCCAGCTGGGATGATCACCTGGTCCACCTATGGAAAGTTTTGGAGGCTCTGCAAAAGGCAGGCCTCACTATCAAGGCTTCAAAGTGCCAGATAGGGCAGGGTAAGGTGGTTTATCTGGGACACCTTGTTGGTGGGGAACAGATTGCACCACTTCAGGGGAAAATCCAAACTATTATTGATTGGGTTCCCCCTACCACTCAGACTCAGGTGAGAGCCTTCCTAGGCCTCACTGGGTATTACAGGAGGTTCATTAAGAACTATGGCTCCATTGCAGCCCCTCTTAATGACCTCACATCCAAGAAAATGCCTAAAAAGGTATTATGGACAGCAAGCTGTCAGAAAGCTTTTGAGGAGCTGAAGCAGGCCATGTGCTCTGCACCTGTCCTGAAAAGCCCTTGTTACTCTAAAAAATTCTATGTCCAAACTGATGCATCTGAATTAGGAGTAGGGGCAGTCCTATCACAACTTAATTCTGAGGGCCAGGATCAACCTGTTGCTTTTATTAGTAGGAGGTTGACCCCTAGAGAAAAGCGTTGGTCTGCCATTGAGAGGGAGGCCTTTGCTGTGGTCTGGGCTCTGAAGAAGTTGAGGCCATACCTGTTTGGCACTCACTTCATTGTTCAGACAGACCACAAACCTCTACTTTGGCTAAAACAAATGAAAGGTGAAAATCCTAAATTGTTGAGGTGGTCCATATCCCTACAGGGAATGGACTATACAGTGGAACATAGACCTGGGAGTAGCCACTCCAATGCAGATGGACTCTCCAGATATTTCCACTTAGACAATGAAGACTCATCAGGTAATGGCTAGTCTTATTGTCCTTCGTTTGGGGGGGGGTTGTGTAGGAAAGTACCATCTTGCCTGGCATGTTACCCCCATTTTTCACTGTATATATGTTGTTTTAGTTGTATGTGTCACTGGGACCCTGGTAACCCAGGGCCCCAGTGCTCATAAGTGTGCCTGAATGTGTTACCTGTGTAGTGACTAACTGTCTCACTGAGGCTCTGCTAATCAGAACCTCAGTGGTTATGCTCTCTCATTTCTTTCCAAATTGTCACTGACAGGCTAGTGACCATTTTTACCAATTTACATTGGCTTACTGGAACACCCTTATAATTCCCTAGTATATGGTACTGAGGTACCCAGGGTATTGGGGTTCCAGGAGATCCCTATGGGCTGCAGCAATTCTTTTGCCACCCATAGGGAGCTCTGACAATTCTTACACAGGCCTGCCACTGCAGCCTGAGTGAAATAACGTCCACGTTATTTCACAGCCATTTTACACTGCACTTAAGTAACTTATAAGTCACCTATATGTCTAACCTTTACCTGGTAAAGGTTAGGTACAAAGTTACTTAGTGTGAGGGCACCCTGGCACTAGCCAAGGTGCCCCCACATTGTTCAGAGCCAATTCACTGAACTTTATGAGTGCGGGGACACCATTACACGCGTGCACTACATATAGGTCACTACCTATATGTAGCTTCACCATGGTAACTCCGAATATGGCCATGTAACATGTCTATGATCATGGAATTCCCCCCTCTATGCCATCCTGGCATTGTTGGTACAATTCCATGATCCCAGTGGTCTGTAGCACAGACCCTGGTACTGCCAGTCTGCCCTTCCTGGGGTTTCACTGCAGCTGCTGCTGCTGCCAACCCCTCAGACAGGCAGCTGCCCTCCTGGGGTCCAGCCAGGCCTGGCCCAGGATGGCAGAACAAAGAACTTCCTCTGAGAGAGGGTGTGACACCCTCTCCCTTTGGAAAATGGTGTGAAGGCAGGGGAGGAGTACCCTCCCCCAGCCTCTGGAAATGCTTTGTTGGGCACAGATGTGCCCAATTCTGCATAAGCCAGTCTACACCGGTTCAGGGACCCCTTAGCCCCTGCTCTGGCGCGAAACTGGACAAAGGAAAGGGGAGTGACCACTCCCCTGACCTGCACCTCCCCTGGGAGGTGTCCAGAGCTCCTCCAGTGTGCTCCAGACCTCTGCCATCTTGGAAACAGAGGTGCTGCTGGCACACTGGACTGCTCTGAGTGGCCAGTGCCACCAGGTGACGTCAGAGACTCCTGCTGATAGGCTCCTTCAGGTGTTAGTAGCCTTTCCTCTCTCCTAGGTAGCCAAACCCTCTTTTCTGGCTATTTAGGGTCTCTGTCTCTGGGGAAACGGTAGATAACGAATGCATGAGCTCAGCCGAGTTCCTCTGCATCTCCCTCTTCACCTTCTGATAAGGAATCGACCGCTGACCGCGCTGGAAGCCTGCAAACCTGCAACATAGTAGCAAAGACGACTACTGCAACTCTGTAACGCTGATCCTGCCGCCTTCTCGACTGTTTTCCTGCTTGTGCATGCTGTGGGGGTAGTCTGCCTCCTCTCTGCACCAGAAGCTCCGAAGAAATCTCCCGTGGGTCGACGGAATCTTTCCCCTGCAACCGCAGGCACCAAAAAGCTGCATCACCGGTCCCTTGGGTCTCCTCTCAGCACGACGAGCGAGGTCCCTCGAATCCAGCGACTCTGTCCAAGTGACCCCCACAGTCCAGTGACTCTTCAGCCCAAGTTTGGTGGAGGTAAGTCCTTGCCTCACCTCGCTGGGCTGCATTGCTGGGAACCGCAACTTTGCAGCTGCTCCGGCCCCTGTGCACTTCCGGTGGAAATCCTTCGTGCACAGCCAAGCCTGGGTCCACGGCACTCTAACCTGCATTGCACGACTTTCTAAGTTGGTCTCTGGCGACGTGAGACTCCTTTGTGCAACTTCGGCGAGCACCGTTTCACGCATCCTTGTAGTGCATGTTTCTGGCACTTCTCCGGGTGCTACCTGCTTCAGTGGGGGTTCTTTGTCTTGCTCGACGTCTCTTCTCTCTGCAGGTCCAATTTGCGACCTCCTGGTCCCTCCTGGGCCCCAGCAGCTTCCAAAAACGCCAAACGCACGATTTGCGTGTAGCAAGGCTTGTTGGCGTCCTTCCGGCGGGAAAACACTTCTGCACGACTCTACGAGGCAAGAGGGATCCGTCCACCAAAGGGGAAGTCTCTAGCCCTTTTCGTTCCTGCAGAAACCTCAGCTTCTTCTGTCCAGTCGAAGCTTCTTTGCACCCGCAGCTGGCATTTCCTGGGCATCTGCCCATCTCCGAATTGCTTGTGACTTTTGGACTTGGTCCCCTTGTTCCACAGGTACCCTAGATTGGAAATCCACAGTTGTTGCATTGCTGGTTTGTGTCTTTCCTGCATTATTCCTCTAACACGACTCTTTTGTCCTTAGGGGAACTTTGGTGCACTTTGCACTCACTTTTCAGGGTCTTGGGGAGGGTTATTTTGCTACCTCTCACTATTGTCTAATAGTCCCAGCGACCCTCTACAAGGTCACATAGGTTTGGGGTCCATTCGTGGTTCGCATTCCACTTTTGGAGTATATGGTTTGTGTTGCCCCTATCCCTATGTTTCCCCATTGCATCCTATTGTAACTATACATTGTTTGTACTGTTTTCTAAGACTATACTGCATATTTTTGCTATTGTGTATATATATCTTGTGTATATTTCCTATCCTCTCACTGAGGGTACACTCTAAGATACTTTGGCATATTGTCATAAAAATAAAGTACCTTTATTTTTAGTATAACTGTGTATTGTGTTTTCTTATGATATTGTGCATATGACCCTAAGTGGTACTGTAGTAGCTTCACACGTCTCCTAGTTCAGCCTAAGCTGCTCTGCTAAGCTACCATTATCTATCAGCCTAAGCTGCTAGACACCCTATACACTAATAAGGGATAACTGGGCCTGGTGCAAGGTGCAAGTACCCCTTGGTACTCACTACAAGCCAGTCCAGCCTCCTACAAGAGGGCTCTGTCCAAATTGCCTTCCCTGAGGTCCTTGAGATGGCCAAGCATTTAAAGGTGGTATGACACCATGGCTGCTGGTAATTCGGTAATGCCAACTGGAGTTCCGGAGGCCCTGGAGATAAGGGGAAGATGCAAGATTTGGACTTATTTACACGTAGGCCAGAAATATCTGCGTAGGAGCCCAATATCTCCATTACCTGGCTTAGTGACGATGTGTGGTCCCATAGATATAATTAAAGGGTCATCCGTGTACAAGGAGATTATTTGAAATGTAAGTAGTTCTGGGATGCCCCAGCGTTGTGCCTGTTGTCTAAGGTGTACGGCTAAGGGTTCCATGGCCATGGTGAACAGTAGGGGAGATAAGGGGCAGCCCTGTCTGTTGCCCCTGGAAATGGGGAATGGGTCTGAGATAATTTGTCCCGTTTTGACGCGGGCCGATGGATTGGAGTAGAGGATCTTGATCCATGCTATGAATCCAGCTCCGAGCCCCAGCGCTGCGAGTGATTGGAAGAGGAAATCCGCAGCTCAGTGCACCGAGCGCTTTTTCTATGTCAAGTGACACAGCGACTTCGCTGCCGATAGGGGTTGGATCGGTGTGGTGTAGTATACGGATCAGTCTCCTAATATTTTGGGAAGTATTCCTACCCGATATAAAACCCGATTGATCCACGTGAATTAAGTGAGGAATGTATGGGAGAAGCCGGTTGGCTAAGACTTTCCCAAGTATTTTGCAGTCAGTGTTCAGAAATGAGAGGGGACGATATGACCGGACATCAAGGGGGTCACGGCCAGATTTCGGCAGTACCACTATGAGGGCTTCCCACATGGATGCAGGCAGTGTGCCGGGGGGCTGCGCAACGTTGTAGACATGGAGTAGGGGCTGCAAGAGGTGGGGTGCTAGCGATGCGAAATACTCTGGCAGGAGGCCGTCCGAGCCAGGGTCTTGCCTCTAGACAAATGAGATATCGCAAGGTGGATCTCCTCAACCTCGATAGGCTCATTCAGTGTGTCCACCTGTTCCGGAGCCAGGCGGCGGAACTGTAGGGAGTCCAGAAAGCCAGTCACGCGGTCCCCTAGGGTGAGGGAGGAGGGGCGTATAGTGTACAATAGTAGGTGTAAAAGGCTTTGTTGATTGCCCCTTGGGTTTACTAGTTCGCCTGAATCCAAGCGGATCGCTCAAATGGGCGAGGAATGGGGATTATCGCGAGCCAGCCATGCCAGCAGGTGGCCTGATCTGTCGCCCTCAGCGTACTGGCGTGTAGTGTAATGTCGGTGATCATGCTTGCACAATCTATCGTCGGCCTCCCTGTGGTCTGCACGTATGGATTTGAGTGTCTTCGCCGCTTTCTCGCCTCTGGCCATGGCGATCTCTTCAGTGTGTAGTTTGGACTCTAACTGCAACAGTTCCCTGGCTAGAACCCTGCGGACCCTATAGGAAGCCGTCATGCAGTGTCCCCGTATCACCACTTTATGTGCATCCCACTCCGTTGCCCTATGTATGGTCATGTTTTGGTTTTGTGAGAAATAAGTGGTCAGGCATTGCACTAGGTCCGCCCGAAAAGGGGGATCCATCAGGGACTCAGGTTGCAGGCACCACGTTGGTATCCGGGTCCTTGGGCGGCCCCAGTCCAGAGCCACCTGTAAGGGGCAGTGATCCGACACAGTACGTGCCAGGTAAGTGGCAGTGCTGATCTTGAATATCATTGTGGAAGGGACAAAGAATAGGTCGATCCTAGTATGCAAGTCATGCACCAGGGAGTAAAATGAATACTCACGGTCTGTTGGGTATCGCAAGCGCCAGACGTCATTTATGCCATTTTTGACGCTCTATGTGTCATGCTCCCGTGATACCTGCCTGCTCGGGGCGGAGGGTAGGGGAGGATCAGAGCGGTCAAGGTGGATATCCGGGACACTATTAAAGTCTCCGCCCCAGATGCTCTCCGAAGTGGGGTCTCTGAGCAAGCCAGCAGACATTGCCTGTAGAAAGCTCTTTTGGGAGGTGTTGGGTGCATAAAGGGCTACGAGAGTCAGCGGTTTACCATCTAGGCAACCCTCTGTCAGTACATAGCGGCCATCTGGGTCCAGTTGGGTATGAGAGATCGTGTACGGGACATTTGGTGCTATCCAGATTGCCACTCCTCGAGCGAAGGACAAGGTGACAGTGCCCACGCGTTGTCCCTTCCGTTTGGTGCGCGCCCTCTCTATTGTGGTTGCAGTCAAGTGCGTTTCCTGTAGCATTGCTATGTGGATGTCCGGCAGTGCGTTCAGGGCCAAGTAATGGTTGGAGGCAAACTGCGCAATAGGAGCGTGCGCTCCTCCACAGACTGTGCCTTGGTAGGCTTGGTGCCCGATCGGGCTCAGCGATCTTGCTTTCTTTTTGGGGGTGCCCAGAACCCTTCCGGGCTCCCCTGCTGAGCGGGCTGGGCAAGCCCCATAGCATGTAGCCAGGTCCAAACATCCTCCGGGGAAGTTAAGAGGTGCACTATGGAGCCATTCTGTATCTGTAGTTTCGCAGGAAGGAGGAGGGCGTATTGAATGTTGTGCTTGCGGAGGCGTTGTTTTGCAGAGTAGAAGGAGCTGTGACGTTTTTGGACTTTGGCAGTGAAATCCGGGTAGGCAGTGATTGATGCGTTCTCTTTTTTTTTCAGACCCTCTTTGCGGAAAAGCTGAAGCACTAGGTCTCAGTCTCGATAGTTAAGGAAATAGGTAATCAATGGAAGGGGATGAGCTCCCGGTGGCGGAGGTCTGCCCAGGACTCTATGTGCCTGTTCGATTGAGAAGAATTTTGGCACATTGTTCCATAGAATGGTGTCCATTAGCCAACTTTCCTGTAATATTTCCGCACAGGGGCCCTCAGTTCTTTTAGTGAAGCCCACCAGGCGTATATTGTTGTGTCTTGATCAACCCTCCGCGTCTTCGGCTCTGCTCCTGAGTTCGTCCACCTCTGTGGATAAGTGGGTCATTTGCTCCCAGAGGGATTTCACGTCTGGGGTCAGCTGTGCTGTCACCCTCTGCCTCCGTGACTCTCTCTGCCAGTACCCGGTGGTCCGTTCGTAGTAGGTTGACATCTAGGGTAACAGCGTCGATCTTCGTTTGACATGTGACGTTCCCAACATCTCCGCAGAGGGCGCTGGTGTCCTAGCGGGTCACGTCTTGCCCATCCGGTTGCCCAGGTGTCAGTGTAGAACAAGTCAGGAGTGCTCAAACTGGGTAGCGCACGTTCTATGAGTCTCCGAGGAGTGTGGCCAGTGAGCCGAAGGGGGCGAGGCGCATGCAGTGCCGAGTAGTCGAAGAGACACTGGAGTGGCAGACCAGCACCGCGAGTTAGCAGGGTAAGTAAGTCAGGAGCAGGTGCTGACCACTGGGGTATGATGCAGAGAAGGAGCAGGGTTTTGACAGGAGGGTTGAGTGACCTACTGGTTAAGTTGTCAGTGTGGGTCCGCAGGCTCGCTAGGCCCCAAGGTCGGCAGGGGGTGATCCAGTTGAATTAGATGTGGCAGGCTTGGGGCGACGATGCTGCTGGTGCAGGAAGAGGGCCAATATCTTCAATGTGTGGCTGGCCTCATGAGAGGCGTAGGCAATAGGAGCAAGGGCCTGAGGTGGCCCCCTCTACAGCAAAGGTTCGTGGGTGGGCGTAATGGCGACGAGGGACCTCTGTATGTGTGCAGGGTAAGCCGTGGCTCAATAAGTGCCACCGATTCCCCACTTCACCGGTGCACAAGCCCTAGGCTCCGATTCCTGTGTCCAGGTGCCGATCACGGTGTTCCCCATCACAGGGGGCTAGGTGGATGTGCTCGGTGGCCTGGGGGCAAGCCCTGTACTGACTGCCAAGGAGGTAGTCACCGCTGGCGTTGCATCGTCAGTAGCATCCGATCGGGCTGTGAGTGGAGACGCAGAGTCGGCAGGGGCCCCCCAGGTCGCACGCGTCGTCTGCAGTGCGTGCAGGAGGAACACAGCTTCGGCATGGGTGTTTCCCCGGTCTCCCAGGCCGGAGGCAGGCCAAGGTCCCACAGAGCGCGAGAGTCATCCAAGAGGAGCTTTAAGATTCGGGGCCGAGCGTGCCTTTTTCGCGGGGCAGGTGCTTGGCCCCATTCGGGAGCGTGTACCGCAGAGCGCACACCTCCCATGGCGAGCACGGAATGCGCTCGGATCAGAGCATGCCTCTTCCGGATCCAGGTCAAACTTTCTCGGGGGTCCCTCCGAGTGGTGGGGCAAGCGGTGACCCGCCGAGAGGGTGGGGGAGCCTGGAATCAGGATGAACAGCTGACCGAGAGCGGAGCCGCAGTTTATACAACCGCTCCGGTCACCATCTTGGACACGCCCGCCATCCTTTTGACCTCTTAAGCAGGTTAGAGTGGTGGGCTGCAACTTCAGGGTGCAGACACCCTCCTTCCACTCTTAGTTCCACCATCTCATGGTCAGTCTAGGGCAGTGGTATTCAAACTTGTTAATTCTGCGCCCCCCCCCAATGGGTAAAAATAAATCATCGGGACCCCCCTCAGAATTTTTCTTAACCATTCTATTAAGTTGTCAATGTTTAAATATGTCTGGACTTATTTAAACATTGCAGTTAAGTTCTGTTACCTTTTTACAAATGTAATAAACATTTTTCTGCTTTTTCTGATCCCCCCCGGGATCACTTGAGGTCCCCCTAGGGTGGCCCACCCCGCAGTTTGAAGACCCCTGGTCTAGGGTGTTCTCCTTCTAGACTGGGGAACCTCTGACCCTCCCATTGTGGATGATATCCACTTCCTACATCTTACTTTTCGTCTGTGTCTCTGTATCCTCATGGTACCCCAGAAATCTGTGCTTTCAGGGCACCCTGTGCAGCCAGCCACCGTGGGTATTTTCTTGCTAGTAGGAGCGCACTGCCAAAGGTGCAGTCCATGGGCAACTCGGAACTGACAATTAACCTTCTGTGAGAAAGTAATGCATCCATCCCAAAAATACCATGGCCATAGGGTGGACATACTCCTGCCCAAGGCTTGCATTACCTTACAGATATGTCCAGGCGGAAACAGTTCTTTGGAAACCATACTTACTACCAACATGGTCTGGCTGATAAAAGGTATTCCAGAGAGCAATGCAAGGAACCCCATTTACTGTGATTTCCTAAAAGTGATGCCTACTCCGCTCTGGGATCACCAGCTTGCCTTCTGGGTCTACTTCCCAACTAAGAGATACTAGGCCTGTACCCTCTCCTCCTAGGAGAAACCTTCCCATAGGGCTACATTAGGAACCACTGTGAAGTGCCCAAATGTGGAGGGCTTCCTGGGACATACAGAGCCCCCTTTTTGCACCTAACACCTGGGTTGGCACAGGGGTGCCCTGGGAATCCGCTTATCAAAACCTCCTCTTCGGTACAATGAAGAAATCTGGAGATCTTTTCTCTCATAACTCCTTTTGGGAACTTCTCTGTATTATCCTGGCCATCCTCTTCCCTTTGTGGAAGGGAATCTGATTCATCCATCTTATAGTCACTCTGAGGTGCCATCTTTGGCACTCTGCTGCTGATCCAGGTGTAAGATTCTGTCCCAAGCTCTCGGCGGACCAATTAGGTGCAGGTGCTCCTCTGTAAAACAATTACTTAAAATGAGATCCTTCATGACCAAATTGCACAGCCCATCATAACCTTCTACTTTGCTGCCCTTCACCCAGCCATCCAGTGCATTTGATAGAAGAGTCCACAAAATCCACCCATGACTGATGTGATTGCGTCTGGATATCCCTGAACTTCAGGTCTTCATTCTCAGGGGTCAAACCAAACTAACTGCTAAGGGCTTTCTTCATGGGGGCATGTGTTACCTCTTCAGCCGCTGATAGGGCCAATAGGGTATCCAAATCAGCAATGAGCATGTGCTTTTACAGTCCAACCCCCCTACCCAGTCCTCTTGTGGGACCATATTCATATATAGAGCCACCTCACATACTGCCAACCACTTACCTATATCACCCCATTACCTAACTAGGTACCAGGTCTTTGGGGATGTGGACTTTTTTACCTCTCCTAGGCACTTCATTGTAGCTGAAACTATCATCATTGGATTCAGATGCCATTCGGGACCTCGTGTCCATCTTGTGCTGGCTCCTCTCATGGACCAGCAAGTCCTTCTTCTTCTCAAAGTCAATGTTTACTTCTTTTCCCACAGCACCAAAGTCACTGCTACTACTATTTTTTATCAGCAATCAGGTCTGCCTTATCTTCCTCAGTAATCAGTGCTATGTTTTTCTCCTAAGGAGACAAGGCTTTCTTCCTGTTTTCATCAGTCAGAATCAACTTTTTAATGGCAAGGGCAAGGGTACCCAATTGCAATTTCGAGGCCCTGCCTGCCTGTCCTCCAGCTCTCATGGGGACATACTACTCCTTGCCCTGAACTGTGCAGGTGATGCTGCTCCTTAAGAGGAGCGTTTCTGTGGCATTGAGCCTCCTCAATCGTTCCCCTCTTAAACTTAATTCTCATTCTCCTCGGAGGTGCACTGCAGCTGACAGACTTCATCCCAGACTCTTAGGGCAATGTAATAACCAGAGGTGAGTGGTAACCCTCAACAGTAGAGGCAAGTCGACTCAGCTGAGAGTCGAGAGCATAGTGAATATTATAAACAAGCCCAGTGACAGGCACTGTAATAATTTTGGCTCAATGCCAAAGCTCTCAATCATGGCTTGTTAATAGCATTTTGTTTATAACAGGCAGTGACTGAGAGCTCTGGAGTTGAGGTTGAAGACAATACAAGTTTTTCACAGTGCCTGCCAGTGGGCCAAAAAGATAGCAATAAAATAAAAAATGTACTTACCCACGCTTCCTCGTCCTCCATGTCGTCTTCTGGAATGCAGTCTGTGCAAGTCCTTCTGGAGTGTCAGTCAACTCCCCTCTATGAATCCGGACGCTGCTCTCATAGTACTGATGATATTAGCAGCATGAGAACAGCACCAGAATTCCCTGGAGCAGGCAGCCTTGACGCTCCATCAGGCACTAGGGACATATGCTTTCCCTCCACCCATCTGTCTAAAACAGGTAGGTGAAAAGGTTTAAAGTGTGCATGTCAAACTGCCTGTCGTAAGGCAACTGGCAAAGTAACATGTGCACTTTAAAATGGAGTGAGCGCCACTCCTCCCCTGCTGCCAGTCAGTAGCAATGAACCCACCCTCAAACACTGTTGGGCGAGGAGCAGTGAAAAATAAAATGGTAATTCATTTTGTTACCATTTTATTTTTCACCTTTGCAATTCTGGCAGCAGTGGGACAACCCTCCACCGCCCTAATGGGGGGCATCCACTGGTAATATTCCTCCCTCTTGGGCTACTTGTTTAGTTGCAGTCACTTTTGCTTGCAGATGCCCCTCTGCCCTGCAATGCTAAGGCTCTCTATGACAGTGAGATCCATGTCCATGCTGCCCAACACTTAAAGTGCACACATTGAGAGCAGGAATTCGGAAAAAAATAAAAATATCACCCAATTAAGAAGAGAAGCCAATCAAACATTCAAAAAGTAAATTCTTGCTGTCAATTTTAAAAGGTATTTTTAATTTCTTCTTCAATTACTTTGTGGCACTGCAAAACACTTGGATCATACCGCTGAATAACAATGTAAGAATTTGGATTATTATTTGAAGTGGGTGACTACCCAGCTCAAGGATTACTCACAACCCTTGTCAGGGTGAAAGGTTAAAGTCACTTAAATAATCTGACCTCATCCTCAGATAGCCATAGCACAGAACAGACAAGCTTAACTGGAAAATGCAAAATATAAAAGTTGTTTTTCCTTAATATTTGTTGAAAATGTGACTTAACCATTTCATTGAATGTTTAATAACTATTAAAACAGTTCTTTAATTATTTTTACAGCTTGCCCACGTAGCTATCCTTTGCCCAAGGTGAAACATGACAGCACACCAATGGGGGAGTGCAAAGAACTGAGGTTGCCAACAAATCCCCCTCCACAACTCCCACCACCTCTCTCTTCTGTGAATTAACACAATGGAGAACCAAAATAAGGAGTGCATTGCAAGTTTCATGAGGCTTTTGGGACTGTCCGTGCCCAACATCAAGTCCTAGCAAGTTGAACAATATATATTCATTGGCACTACCAGCAAGGCATACATAATTTTGAGAACAACTTTCCTCATGCATGCCATAATTAGGTAGGCTATTGATAGTCCGACAAAAGAACTGTGGAATCTAATGAGACCATTTATGTGTACCATTTCATTGCTGCAAGCCATCTAGATATGACATGTCGACTCCAATTGGGTATACGAAACCCAAAGTATGTCTAATGTGTACTATCTATATATAGATGTGTTTTTAATAATAATCATTGATTTACTGCACTCTTGTAGCTGAATACCATCAGTCAGGTCTTGGTCTTAAGGCATCCCCCTGCCCTAGTAAACCAATCTGTGATTGGTCTGAAATGACAAGGTCATCTATGTATATTAGAAAGTTAACATAGTAATTGTACTTTTGGAGGAAAACATATTGAATTATCCTGTTAATCAGGGAGGTCTTAAAGGAATTAGCTTAAAATTATTGAGACAAGGATGCACCCCTGCTAAGGTCACTTGGAGCTTTGACCTCCCTTGACAAGATCCTTTCCTTAGATAACCATATCTTGGACAATGTAGGGGAGTGGAGATTTCACAAAATGCAGTGCAATGCATCCAGTGTTCCTATGGTAAAAGCTTTCTCCACACAAGCTTGTGATCTGTTGCATCAAAAGTGGCACGAATGATAACAGAACAAGAAAAAACTATCCATTTGCCATGTCTTTTAAATTGTGCATTAAGGGCCAAATTTTAAAAGGCACCCTGTTTACATAACATAATATTGGCCTCTTTAGCCCATTCTTCCAGTCTAAACAAAACAATGTATACACAAATATTCAGAATTGTCTACCAAGGAGATCTAGGCAAAATAGTTTGGGCATGTCTGATCACTGCTTTTCACAATAGGGCTTATTTAATGTGGACTTCAGCCACAATTCAGGTACTTTCAGTGCTTTAAATGGGCCGGTACTCTCCGGTACTGAGTACCGCCACTTTTTTATTTTGAGAGGGAGAGTACCGGCATATCTCAAGAAAAACGTAATACTTTTAATTGGAGAGTACCGGCACTTCTCAGAAACAAGCAGGTACTCTATTACAGAGTACCTGCTCTTCTATTTTTCCATTTAAAGCACTGGGTACTTTCCAAGATATGCCTTAATAAAGGATGAACAACTGAAGCCAACATGTAGGATTTTTAGAGATTTCAGCAATTAAAATGATCTGCAAGGTTTCGCTGTCAAAAGACCAGCAATTACTCTTTGCCTAATAAGAGAGTTTGCAAGCTCATAAGTCTGAGATTGTTCGGGGGTATTGAGATCTCTCCCTCTTCTATACTATTCAGCTTTTGTAGATATTGAGCCCAAGCTGCCTCTGAAGCTTGTGAGGTTGTTTAATCTTTTATGTGCAAAAAACTGTCATCATCTCTACTGACGTCAGAAACACTCACTCTCCCTATGTTTTCTAGTATTCATATGTTGAAGGCCTCACATGAATCCTAGAATGTTGAGGCTGCGTGGCTCAAAATCCCACTCTAGGCTGATTTTGAATTCAGTTTTGATCTGGAGAAAATTATTTTACAAACAGATCTTTCTCCAGCCCACAAATCTTTCCATTATCATTTAAAAAAACGATTCCATTTGGCTTGGAGGTGCTTATGTGATGTGAAATCAGTGTTCATTCTCAGTGTAAAAGAAGACCCAGTGGCACATGTATTGGAGAATAAACTAAGCTAGATTTATTATAATACACCAAGCACCATTATAGAGTCAACTAACTGTCTTTAGAATCTTCAATGCTTCTTATATGAAAACAGTCCAGAATGAAATATCTACAGCTAAAGGTGTGGAGGACAGAATACCCTCCTTCATTTAGAAGCAAAATTTACATGAGTGTTTTGTACAGATTACCTTTTCCATCTCTACACAGGCTCTACATCACTGTTCATGCTTATAATTTTTCATTGTACCTTATCCCCCTTATAAAGAGATTTGTGAAGGGTCTGACTCCTTTTATAGCAATCTCGGTAAAACCATAAGCTTACAAGTAATGTAATATTTAGATTTATTTTACTATAGTTTGCATTCAATATGGTTTATATTTTCATTCTCTGCTTGTGTAGGGGTGATACAGCATCTAAAACATCTGGCCATTATTCATAAATATTTGAAAGAACCCAAATTCACAATATCTCAGCCATAAACACACATCCTTTCATATTAAGTACAATATAGCCAAATGATGCACCTTCAAAATGTCCATTCCCTCAGATGTGATCATACACTGCACACTACAACCCACAAATGATAACCTTCAAAATATTGTGATGTCAAAAAAACACGCAACCTTATATCAAAGGAAAGAATATTGGGCCAGATGTATCATCACGGCCCTTTGCGAGTCGGAAATAGCGATTTTTAAGAAATCGCTATTTCCAACTCGCAAAGTGCCATGTATCACATTTGCGATGCGGTAATAGTGATTTCTGAAAAATCGCAAATACTATTACCGAATCGCAAATTGCGATACCGGCCCCATTCGCAGCTATGGGCCTGTTGGCCCATAGCTGTGAATTTTTTTCATTTCCAAAATTGCGATTTCTGAACCAGAAATCGCAATTTTGGAAATGCAAAAGCCCAGGGTGCTGGGGGCCTAAGGCCCCCTCTGCTGCACCCCAAAAATATTTTGGAGGACATGTAAGGTGCACACATGCCAAAAGGGCATGTGTGCTTTACATGTTCAATTTAAAAATGCATTTTAAATGCATTTTTAAATTTTGCACCAGGTTACCACCTGGTTTCTTTTCATGGTATTTTGCATGTGCAAAATGCCATTCTGCGAAAAATTGCAATTAGCGATTTTTTGCAGCATCTCCTTGCGATGTGGATTTTGCAAATCGCGAATTGCGATTCGCAAAACCAGGTCGCAACGCAAGAAATCGCAATTTTTGCGATTTCTTATTTGTGGTCTGCAAATGCCTTTCATGCATCGCGGACCACTTTTTTGCACTTGCAAACGGGTGAATTTTGCGATTTGCACCGTTTGCGCGTGCAAACTTTTTTCATACATCTGCCCCATAGTTTTTTTCGTATCAAATATTGTTTTTTTAAATTATACTAGTATATATCAGTTTCAGAAGTATTAGGTGTCTTAGTATTATGAGTTATTAGTATTTTTTTTTTTGTAATTCATTTTCTTAATTTAGAACCATTTATGTTATTTTTTTAATTTATCAATTATTACTTACATTTGTGTGTGGAATTTCAATGAATGTTAATAGGATGATTGGTTTCTTTGTTTAGTTGTCTTAATTTATGTTATAGTGATTCATTGTTTAACTTTTCATTCTTTTATTTAATAATTATTTTAATAATACAATTTTTCATGTTTATAATATTTAAAAAAATTGTATTCATAATTTTTTTTACTACAGTTAATTTTTTAGCATTAGAAATGTTTTACTTTAAAACATCTTTTCCAAATTGTACTTGTTTTTTCGCAATTGAAATGTTGTATTTCTAAAATGTGATGCTATTTGTTTTATAGCTAATGAATATATGTATTATTTTAAATGTACTTTAATTAGTGCTTATCTACATTTCATTCACATAGGAATAGGAAATGTGACCCCTCCAAAGTCCAATACCTTGACTACTTTTGCTTATGTTGAAGTGAGAATAGTAAATCCTTCCCTTCCAAAATTCACACTCCCAACTTTTACTTATGTTGGAGTGGAAATACTAAAGCTGACTCATGCAAAGTTCAATAATTCCTCTACTGTTGCTTACATTGCCAGGAGAATGATAAATGTAATCCCTCCAAAGTTGAACACCTTCCCCATTTTTGATTATTTTAAAGTGGGAAAAGTAAATCTAAACCCTCCAAAATACAACACTTTTCTTAAGTTTACTTAGATTGGAATGGGAATAGTCAATGTGGTCCTCCAAAGCCCAACACTTTGCCTATTTTTACTTATGCTGGAATGGGGAGAATAAATCGAACTGCTCCAAAGTCCAACACTTTCTGTACTTTTGCTATAATGTTGAAGTGGGAATGGTAAACGTGACCATCTTTTCAGTCCAACACTTTCCCTAATGCTACTAAGACTGTCACAGGACCAGTAAATTTAACCCCTCTAAATACCAATATTTTCCCTCCTGTTGCTAATGTTGGATTGCATATAGCAAATTTGGGCCTCGAAAGTCAAACACTTTTACGTTGGGAAGGGACTACTAAAGCTTACCCCTCTAAAATCTAACACTTTTCCTACTTTTACTTTGATTGAAGTGGGAATAGTAAATGTGACCCCATTCAAAGTCTACCATTCTCTTTACTTTGTGTATGTTGGAATAGTAAAGTTGACAACTCCAATTACAAGTTTTTCCATACTTTTGCTAAGATTCGAATGGGTAAATTCGAAGTAAATCTGACCACTCCATGGTCCAACACATTCCCTACTTTTGCTTATGTTGGAGAGGGAATAGTTCATCTGACTACTCCAAAGTCCAAAGTTTTTTTCTTCTGTTTCCCAGATTGGAGTTTGAATCGTAAATCTGACCACTTCAAAGTCTAACATGCTCCCAACTTTAGCCTACATTGGAGTGGGAATAGTAAATGTAACCCCTCAAAGTTCACCACTTTCCTTACTTTTGATTATGTTGGAGTGTAAATGGTAAACCTGACCCTTCCAAAGTCCAATAATTTCCCTACTGTTGCTTAGATTGTAGTGGAAATAGTAACTCTGACCCTTTCAATGTACACAAATCTTTCTACTGTTTCTTCATTGGGAATATAAATATTTATTTTCATGTTTTCCTTTGGTATTTTTTAAAACATTATTACATAAAATAATGTCTTATTTGTATTTTATATTGTTTGGATTCTTTTTTTGTTTAATTTTTATGTGATTTGCCAAATGTGCTTATTATATTATAAATTTTATTAAATTAGTATTTTTATTATTAGTAATTCTAATGGGTTTAATTTAAATTATTGTTAACATAATATAATACTTTTTTAAATACATATATTTATTTTTAGTTTTATGTTAAATATTATATTAATTTGCTTTTAATTGTATTAAACTTAAGTTTAATTAAATGTAATACTCTACCTGTTTCTGATGATAACCTGCTCCATAAATCTTTGTCCTGATATTTTTGTACTTTATATAAATAGTATATAAGCACAATATGATAGTCACCAAAATTTGTTCATGAAATTTGTGTATTCTATTTTGTCATAGAGCGTGTTACCATATGCATCCATTATGAAGGTAACACTGCTTAAGTCTTTAGATATTACACCTGCCAATTTAGTAATGCTTGTAATACATGGGCGAACTATCATCCAAAATCAGCCACGGCAAAAATGTTGTAAGCACCTTCACACTGCAGGAAGCCATGACTAGAATGGACCCATGAGTACAGTTGAGTGGCAGCAGAATTTCCACATCTGAAACCAGCCCCTTCTCATGCAATGCATATGAAAAATTTAAAGGGCCAGAATGACCTCAGGAAACCTGCCCCAAATTAATGGTCTTGATTCTTACAATGCATTTTCTTCAACTTTTTTAACTATGTAGTATGAGGAGCGCTCTCTCAAACACTATAAATATTGGTTTTAGTTTACAGAGCAAGTGTAACCTCTGCTTTTTGTTTCTCTTTGGCCATCAAATACAGTGGAAGGTTGAAGTGAAGTCCAGCCCTAGTAGCCTCTTCCACATCTCCACAGCATGGACTCCCTAGGTTCCCTTGCAATTTCAATGATATGGGAGTAAAAGACTAAATAGCATATATTTTCTGCACCCACCTGTAGGTGGCAATGCCACTCTATCTCTCCTATCCAAGGGATTATTTTATTTCCCTGTGCAATGGCCCCAGATAAATCGTCAGTTTATAAATTGCCAATGTGTGAATTAAGGGGCACTCTAGTTCTTTTCTAAGTTTGTTTTATCCCAGATCTCCTGTTACATAGACACTCATGCATAGTTTTCCCAACGGTCACTAAGTGGCCCTGATGACCGGGTCACTCAATAATATAGACTCAAAAATAGATAACAACCCCTCACTCCGCCTCCTTGATTTCAGAGAAACTTTGATGGGGCAAATTTTAGCCCTAATGTTAAAAATATCCTCATACCCAACAAGTGTTAGACCATTGCTACTTCTTTGTTCTTCATTGAAAATAGACATTGTGCCCAACCCAGGTTTCCACTTCATAATTGCTATACAGCTTGACTAAATTCAAGAACCTTGAATGGAGGGGTTGATCTATAGGCAAGTCTATTTTCTGTAACCAGGCTCATCATTCCTTAGGCCTGGAACATCGTCATCTTGTGTAACTCCTGCATCAAAGAGATTTACGGCCTGATTTAGAATTTGGCGGATGGGGTTACTCCGTCACAAAAGTGACAGATATCCCAACCGCCGTAATATAATTCCATTATATCCTATGGAAATCGTGATACGACGGACGGGATATCTGTCACATTTGTGACAGAGTAACCTGTCTGCCAAAATCTAAATCAGGCTTTCACTGGTTCAGATGCATCCTTATTATTTTTATAGGTATGTGAGATGACTGTTTGATGCAACATTGCTATTTGATTCTGTTTTGTTCAATATGCTTTTCCCATGGGCTTTGGGTTCTTCTTTTTCTTTATTTTCCAAAAACATACTTTATCCTTGAGGGTTCCTGCAAGTCTTGCCTTTGAATCCATCAAGAGGAGTATCCTGCTTTTGGCTGTTTGGTGTATTATGCTGCTTCCTATGTAGTGCATGTATTGCAATGCACGAGGGGCCAATTTGCATTGTAAAAGTAATTTGGATCATCACATTTGAAATACTTTATCTCACTGGTGCATTCCATACAGAAAACAAGAGGTTTTTGTTTTGTGTTTTTCCACTCTGCAAGTTTTTTTAATGTGGTAGGGTTCAAAATACAAGTCAGACCGATTGGCTAACGCTTGGATGTTGTAAAAAGGTGGCATATCAGAACCATTGGCAGTAATAGAAAACAACATAATGCATAATTATATTTATCTATACTTTTCCACCCCCACTTAATATGTAGTTTATCTGTCCTCCCCACGAATATTCAGTGTAAATGTTGCAATGATGGGTACTAAAGCACCAGTAAATATCACACCCTACGATATTGCTATTTATTGGCTACAGTAATACCACCCGCAATACTGGGGCCCACGGAATGAGGCACTTAGTAATTTATCTTGAGCCCCCTCTGTTGATATGGGATTCCAGTAAAAGATATTCCCTGACTAAACAATATCATTAGAAATCACTGATCCTTGTTTGGCGACTAATAAAAATAATGTTAAGAAGCCTTGGCTCTAATGCACCAATATCTGACATTGCACCAAGAATACAATCTGGTGTGCTTGCATCACAGAAATTTACTGGAGCAGATTTGAATTGATTTGAACCTCCTTGTTTGTAGAGGTGTGCACTAGTTACAGGTGTCAACCATCCTTGAGCATGATTATTCATGGATGTGGGCCACAACTCTGGCAGGTCGCGTGCATACCTTCTGCTTCATGAAATGTGAAATACATGAAATAGCAACCCTCCGTCCAAGAATTTGCCTCCCATTGTCCCTTAAAAAACTGATAGGTGCAAATGGGGAGCAGAAATTGATTCCTGAAAATCAGAAACCCACACCATATGAGCAGCCAGCTGAACTGACGGAATGTATGGAGTTCCCCCTGGCCCACATCCGCTTTACAAAGGTTTGTTGTCTACTCAGGTGTGACACAAGGGGAACATGCCTGGCGCCTATTACTAATTAATTATCAAACAAGGGCCCTACCTCATTGAGTTTCAAAATGTGAGCCCCAACATTGTCAACAGTGCCTGTGGCACTAATTTAATTTTGACTGGTAATTTGTTGCACAAATATTTTTCATGAACAGTTAGCAATCTTCCAGTTTGTACAGCACAGGCTTTGTTACTCACATACAGTTTCATATATCTCTGGGTCTCTTAGCAAGTCAGTGCATTAGCCATTTGCCAGATGGAGTTATTTGCATTCTTTCATCCTGTAATTAACAACCCTTGGCAAAGTCAATAAGTCTCACCAACACATTGTACTGGCTTTTTCAATGTTGTAGCTATGTTGTACAGCAGCATTGCTGATGCAGAGCATGGCTAAAAGTTAAATAAATCAATATGATGCGGCCAGTCCTGGTAGTGTCATAGTGCTTTTTTTATTGCTAGAGGGTGGTAAGGGTGGAATGGGAGGCAACCCAGAGGCTGGGTGGGGAATAAAGCTCTATGAAGTGACCAGCAGTATCTGCTCATAGTCCTTTTGTTGTTCTGGTGTAGGGTGTCGCAACAAAAGAGGGAGGGAGGCTGGGAGGCAGAGAAACAATGGATGAGGGGCAACCAACAATGGACGGAGGGATAGAGTGCAGGAGAGGACAAGTAACAATGGAACAAGGGAGGATAGGTAAGGGGGAAGCAATGACAGAGAAAGGAAGGGCTTGTGATTGAGGTGCAAGCAACAAGGGAGGGAGGGCGGGAGGGGGTTCAAACAACAACAGAGGTAGGGATGGCAGGCAGTGAGGTGAAGCATCAAACGAGGGATAGATGGAAGTGGGGGCAAGCAACAATAGTGGTAGTGCAGGTGGTGGGAAAGCAACAAGAAAGAAAGAGAGGGGTGGGTTTTGCAAGCACCAAAAGAGGAAGAGAGGGCTGGTGGGTTTTGCATTGAACGGAGGGAGGGCAGGTGGGGGCAAGAAGATGGACAATGGAGAGGGCAAAAGTACATGAGGAACCCTGCTGAAAAAGAGGCAGTCTGGTAGAGTGCTTAAACACGAAGACAAACGTAGCCCCTAGAGAAATGAGCAGTAAAAGGAGGAAGAATGCAAGTAATGGGTCCATACTCCAGAGAATGGAAAAGTACACAAAGAGGAAGGAAGCCTACGGTAGCTGACCAATAAAAATGAAGCAGATGAGAGTAAAAATAAAACCAAGTAAAGGTAATAAATGTACGGTCTGTAACCCTACTTATGGAAAACAAAAGATCTCAAAGAGAAAGCACATGCATTGACTAGGCGAGACCTAAAAATGATCAGATGCACACAACAATTTTCAGTTGTAACCTTATGTTTACTGTTGGAAAAGGCTCCATCCATAAATAGACACCTAGGAGACATAAATGTTTTTTGTACTCCATAAATGCAGGTCTCAAGTGTGTACAAGTATGGTTTTCCTAGAGAGTTTTCACCAGTGACCTTGTGTGCCAACTCCCTCCATGGAAATGATTGAGGACTTGTTTCAGCAAATTGCATTATTAAATCTCCTTTCAGGGTAGGAATGAGAATAAAATACCAAAATATTTCCTGGGGCTGTAGATGAAAGGCTTTCTGAAACAAAATATAATAAGCATTTGCAATGCAATGGATCTCATTAGAGCTATTGGAGTTGTAAATTCCTAACTGGACTTTTCTTGCCACATAAAATGAAAAATAGAACAGTTGCCGTAAGCAAGTCAATTCAAAGCACCACGGCCGCTATGAGTGTGAGTGTGCAGGAGGCACACAAAAGGAAAAAGAAGTTTGCTCGCAGTCGAACATATGGGCAAACGTGTAATTATCCATGTAACAGGGTCAATCCCCAAGGCAGTAAGAAAACCGCCCCAAAGAGGGACAAATGTAAAGCATTTACCAATGTCATCAAAGGATTTTTGAAAGGCAAGCCTACTATCGAGTGAAAGTGATGGACGTGAGGTGTGCTTGGTTAATAGCCCATCAAGATATCCACCCGTCGAAAAAACAGGGCCTGCCCAAGAGCAGGCGTTAAAAGGGGGCTTCCATTCTTTAGAAAGGGGCCCTATGTACTCTGCAGGAGTAGCACTAATATTTTGGTGCTACTCCAGCAGAGTACATCAATGGCGCCATGAGAAATGACTCTATTTCCCACTACCCTGCGTCATAGTGCGCCGTATTTTAAATACGGCGCACACATGGTGTCGGTAGAGGGTGCTGATGGGTGCAGGAAAGTGGTGCTGCATCGGTGCACCGCCACTTTCCAAAAATCTGCCCCTATTTTTACTTGGGAAGTATGAATTGCTAAGCTGCCCCATCAAGAATCGAACGTGTCATCTGCAGTTTAGACACTAGGCGAGCGATTAAAAGCTATCTCACTCTCTGGCGATTTTTGGCATCTGACAAAGTTAAGCACAGGCCCTGATTCCATCAACACTGGTCATTTCAACTAAAGTGCCTTGCAAATCAAGCCAGAGATTACATGGGCGACTCTGTACAAAGTTAAATGGGCGACTCTATGTTTTGCTCTCTTAAACTCCTATTCTGCTACAAGTACTATGTTGGAACTTAGTGATATTTTAACCCCTAAAAGCTGTTACTTTAGGTCCTCCTCCTTAACCTTCTGTTGACCTTCTACAAGTCCCATTGTCACGCATCCAAATCAGTTGGAAAGTGCGTGAAGCCAGACAGCCATTATTTTTAAAATATAAATAACGTGCTTTAAACAAAGAACTCTTTCCATTGCTGCCAATTCGCCGAGAGTAATGAGCGTGAAACATTCAGTCCAAAAAAGTGGAGAAATCCCCAAGGCATATCATGCCAAGATTTTCCTTCTAAAGCTGTGCGAGTTGGTTACTTAAAGAGGGTTCGTGTTTTGCGTCTATTGGCTGCACATTTATGAATTAGATTAATGGGCCCTTTTATGCACTTTTTATGACACTGATACGGTCTCCATCTCACTGCAGTTGCCAAATTGTCAAAATGCTTATAAACTGCAATGAATTTGAAATAGCACATGCTAGTTATTTTTTATTTCAAGCTAGCAGGTACTGCGAGCTGTAATTATAATAATGTTTTTTGGTCATCATTTGCGTCTATAAAAATGGGACATGAACTGAAAGATATTTTTAAGACATACCGGCTTTTCGGGTCAGTTGGCAGGAGGACACCACAATGAAAGACAAATGGAAAGTTTTTGAAAAAGTACACCATTTTCCAATTTATTAATTGAAAGTATGAGTTAACTGAAAGTAGAAAATATGTGTATTATTCAGTGGTGGTTGCCACTGGGTAGTTATAGTTAGGTCAGCTTTTCCATAGCCAAGGCGTTTTTGGCTTGCTAATAACTTTAGTGCCTGATGAATGTTCATGGAACTTTAAAAAAAAAAGCAAATTCACTTCAGGTGCTTCCTGAAATCTTTTGGGGAGATCTGTCAAGCAGCAGGCGAGAAAAAAGGGGGGTCTCAAAAGCAAATTTCACCATGCACGTTCCATGAAGTTCTTTTAGCAGCACTACCAAAAAAACTGCTGAACGGAATTACAGCAAATTTGGCAGGAAGCTAGATATTGTTTTGCAAATTGTGCTTTTTGTGATTTGGTGTATATCCATTTAGGAATTTTTGAGAAATTAACGTTAAAAATAATTGTATATCTGGACTGTTGGTTCCCAGAGACTCTTGCAAGAGTCCCTCAAAACCAGTTTAAAAAAAATAGAGCATTCTGACTGGCCCATGGAGCTTTTCTACCTTGGGCCAATTTGCTCCAGCGGTTAGTCAGACTCCCACAGGAGCAAGAGCTCTGATTGGCTGCCAACAAAATGAGAAAAATGTTGCTGGAAGCCATTATAGGACTCGGAGACTTAGGCCCTCATTACAACATTGGCGGTAAAAGCCGCTTACCGCCGTGCAGAAGACCACCAACACACCGCCGCGGCCGCGGAATTCCGCCACAGCTATTATGACCCACATATCGGAATCCGCCAAAATCCAGACACCCACACAAGTCTACCACACCAAAGGTCAGTGATAAACTGGCGATAACAAAACCTCCACCATCACGCCAACAGAAATACGCCCACACTATCATGACCCACAAATCCACGCGGCGGTCTTCCAACCGCGGTATCCTTTGGCGGTACACACCGCCGCGCTCAAAATACACACACATATACAAAACACAGCCACATTGGACAATTCCAAATACACACACCTGATACACATACACACACCACTCCCACACACTCAATACAATATAAAACACACACCCACATCACCCACAAACCCTTACGACAACAAATCACAAACGAAAGCCAGAGAGAGACACCACCAGCAACAACACTAGCATCCACCGGTACACAACACCATCACCCACATAACTTCCATGCACCTCACACAACACCCCACTACAAATCAGCACACTAATCACCCCACACACCACCCCACACATCACCCACACCACCCCATGGCATGGCAAAGACACCCCTGGTTCTCGGAGGAGGAGCTCAGGGTCATGGTGGAGGAAATCGTCCAGGTAGAGCCACAGCTATTCGGATCACAGGTGCAGCACACCTCCATTGCAAGGAAGATGGAGCTATGGCGAAGAATAGTGGACAGGGTCAACGCAGTAGGACAGCACCCAAGAAGTCGGGAGGACATCAGGAAGAGGTGGAACGACCTACGGGGAAGGTGCGTTCCATGGTCTCAAGACACCACCTGGTGGTTCAGCGGACTGGCGGCGGACCCCCACCTCCTCCCCCACAACTAACAACATGGGAGAAGCAGGTCTTGGCGATTCTGCATCCTGAGGGCCCCGCAGGAGTAGGTGGAGGAATGGACTCTGGTAAGTCAAAGCTTTACTATTACATCCCCCACCCTACTTTCATGCTATCACATACCCCCACCCTCGCCCTCACCCCCATCACTCCTACTCCTCACAAATGTCCCAACATCACAAACCACACATCCCAACACCAAGCCCTGCATGCAACACCAAAGCATGGACACCCATCACTAAAGCATGCCCACTGCACATACCCATACACCCTCTAAACCATCATCACACAAGGTCCCACACAGAAATGCTAGCACTGGGGTACACGGTCACCCACCCATTGCACACCTTGACACACACAGATGCAATAATCATGCCTTTATACCTCTGCAGGACCCCTACCCAACGTCACCGAACAGGAGGGTCCACACATGTCAACACCACCAACAGAAAAGGCCCACAGTGATGACAGCACCTCTGTCCAACTGGATCTAGATGACCAGCCCGGCCCATCGGGGACCTCCGGACAGTCGGTTCCCCACACCCAGTCACAGGCCACTACAGAGCTTCCCCCCTCTGGAAACACCAGCACAGTACCCACCCAGCAGGCCCATACCAACGTCCCCAGGACACGTCAATCAGCAGTGTGTCCATCTCTACAGGAAACTCAGGCTAACCCACCAACCCAACAACAGGGACCTGGGGGCAGTGGTAGTGGGCACACGGTCCAGGGGACGGAGGCCCAAGAACACAGGGGAACTGGGAGGGCTGCTGTGCGACAGGTGGCGGACAGGCCCAGGGAACCCACTCTCCACGAGGCGCTCCCCTCCATCATGGGAGCCTACCACCACTCCCAGGAGACGATGGCAACGGTACTGGCCAAGTTTCAGGAGACCCAGTGCCTGCAGGAGGAACAGTATATGGGCTTCAGGGAGGAACTCTGAACCATCAATTCTACACTGGGCACCATCGTAGGGGTGCTGAAGGAAGTACTCAACACCAGGAGGGACAATGTGGCGCTACAAGGGGCCCCTGACACTAGCCTGGACGATGAACTGCCCACCACCTCCACCAGCGCTAGTGGACAGGAGGCACTGCCACAGGACCACCACATCAGCACCCCACCCCCTACAGAGGGAGAACCACCTCGCAAACAGTCCCTGAGATCCAGGAACAAGACAGAGAACAATGCCAAGACCCCATGCCAAGAAATGAGACCACCCTGTTTGTCATCCTACTGTCCCACTTTGTCACCCTGTCCATACTTAAACTGCCCCAGCTCCACTTCCTATGCCCATTTGGGCAATGCACCTGTGAGACTAATAGACTGGACTCTGCCATGGACATTCCTCTGCCATCACCCCTCACCATTTTGCTACCCCCTCCAATTTTGAGCACTAAAATAAACACCCTTAAAGCACAAAACAATCTGTAGTCAGTCTGTGATTTCGGAATAATGTATTAGTAATAACTGGCAAAAATCTCTTTCATTTGTAATGTCAACATACCTATGTCACACAGCTCTAGTCCATGAGGAATCAAAGCAGATGTCACACTGTGGGACCCACATCTGTGAAATCGTAAGGGAAAGTGACAACCCCGTGACCATACACTGGGTGAAAAAGCAGACAGTAGAGAGGCAGTAGTGTTTAAGTATATGTAGTAGGCAGGTTTGTTTCCTTACCTGTGTTTCACTGGAAATATTGCTGGATCACTGAGTCCCTGTTGTCCATGTCTTCTTCCTCTGCTTCCTCGTCTTCACTGTCCACAGGCTCCACAGCTGCAACAACACCGCCATCTGGACCATCCTCCTGCAGAAAGGGCACCTGTCGTCGCAAAGCCAAGTTGTGAAGCATACAGCAGGTCAAGATGATCTGGCACACCTTCTTTGGTGAGTAGAATAGAGATCCACCTGTCATATGGAGGCACCTGAACCTCGCCTTCAGGAGGCCGAAGGTCCGCTCGATCACCCTCCTTGTTCGCCCATGGGCCTCATTGTAGTGTTCCTCTGCCCTTGTCCTGGGATTCCTCACTGGGGTCAGTAGCCATGACAGGTTGGGGTAACCTAAGTCACCTGCAAATGGCGAGGGACGACTGTTAGACACACACTAACCTAGAGGGATATCCCCCGACAACCATTCCCACTGACTTGCTTCCAGGTGCTCACCTAATAGCCACACACGGTGCCTCTGGAGTTGACCCATCACATAAGGGATGCTGCTGTTCCGCAGGATGTAAGCGTCATGCACTGAGCCAGGGAACATGGCATTCACATGGGAGATGTACTGGTCTGTAAAACATACCATCTGTACATTCATCGAATGATAACTCTTCCGGTTTCTGTACACCTGTTCACTCCTGTGGGGGGGGCCAAAGCCACATGGGTTGCATCAATGGCACCTATGATGTTGGGGATATGTCCCAGGGCATAGAAATCACCTTTCACTGTAGGCAAATCCTCCACCTGAGGGAAAACGATGTAGCTCCGCATGTGTTTCAGCAGGGCAGACAACACTCTGGACAACACGTTGGAAAACATAGGCTGGGACATCCCTGATGCTATGGCCACTGTTGTTTGAAAGGAACCACTTGCAAGGAAATGGAGCACTGACAGCACCTGCACTTGAAGGGGGATTCCTGTGGGATGGCGGATAGCTGACATCAGGTCTGGCTCCAACTGGGTACACAGTTCCTGGATTGTGGCACGGTCAAGTCTGTATGTGATTATAACATGTCTTTCCTCCATTGTCGACAGGTCCACCAACGGTCGGTACACCGGAGGATGCCGCCATCTCCTCACATGTCCCAGCGGACGGTGCCTATGAAGGACAACAGCGAGCACAGAGTCAAACAACTCAGAGGTACGTACCTACAGCTTACACAGAACACCATTCATACTCAAAAAGTGGCCTGTTTGTGTGTTGAGTCTAGGCCTAGGTATGTGTGACGCAGTTAAAAATGAAGCCATGTGGGCCCCTGAAATGGCAGCTGCCTGACGTGTAAAGTGGGTCAATGGGATGTGAGGTAACTGCGTTGGCGTTGTACACCGTCGCGGTAGGCGGTCGAAGACCGCGGCGCAATGTTGCATTGGTTAACATTGGACCCTATGGGTCCCAGGAGCCAATGACCATGTACACCGGTGGTGATGGTACGCACCGCCGTGGACGTGACCGCCATTTTCTATCACTTCAATCACTCGATACCTGATCTTCGACAGGAGAGGACCTACACTGCAAGTGCTGCTGTGACCTTGGTCTGGAAGAGACAATGGCTCGAGTGTCTGGGGAAAGGGCCACTGCCTTCACATCGGAGGAGTTGGAGAAACTCGCGGACGGGGTCCTCCCCAGTACACTCTACTCTACGGTCCTCCAGACAAACAGGTAAGTACACTGGGAGCATGATGTATGGGCTATGCCTGTGTGGAGAAGGGTGGATGTAAGAAGAAAGGGGGGAGAGTGCAGCGTACATGAAACAACGGTGAGTGCATGTGCCACATGGCAAGGGTAGGGATGGGGGCCAATCACTTTGACGGTGCAGTTGGTAATAACTTTCTCTTTCCCCTGTACAAATCATGTAGGTCAGCGTCCACCAGAAAAAACATATTTGGCGTGCCATCGCCAAGGATGTCTGGACCCTGGGGGTCTACCACAGACGGAGCACCCACTGCCGGAAAAGATGGGAGGACATTCGCCGCTGGAGGAAGTAGACGGCAGAGGCTCAGCTGGGGAAGGCCTCCCAACGTGGGAGGGGTGCCCCAAGCACACCTACAGACCAGCATGCACACACGTCAACACACAAGGGAAGCTCAGGCAAACATAAGCACCACACATCTACAGGCACTCACGCAAGCATCACACACATGCAGACATACCAACATCCACTGCCTCCACTGTGTCCCCCTCCTCCTCCTCTTCCTCCTCCCTCCCAGTCTCGTCTACACTCACACCTGCATGCACTACCTCTACAGCCACTACGCCCCGCACAAGCACACCCACAAGCATACCCCTTTTTTGTATTCTCCCTGTTCTTGTGTGCATTAGCATCATCAGGCGGAGGAGCAGTGGCACCGAGCACGAGGCAGCTTCATCCCACATGGCCATGGAGGGCCACACTACGGACTCAGAATACACCAGTGGGATGGAGGGCGAGGGGAGCACCACAGCGGGGACAGGAGCTGAAACCAGTGACACTGACTCGTCCTCCGATGGGAGCTCCCTTGTGGTGGCGGCAACAACTGTGCCCCCCGCATCTACAGGTACACCCGCCACCCCCCCTACCAGCACCGCCCTCGTCTCCCTCCTCCCTCCCAGTCTTGTTTACACTCACACCTGCATGCACTACCTCTACAGCCACTACGTCCCTCTCCAGCACACCCACCACCACACCCCGCTCACGTGCAGTCACCACCCCACTACCATTCACACGTCCCCTGTGTCCTCTCCCAGTGTGTCTGTGACGCCCCCTCCCAAAATACACAAACGCAGGCACACACCCACCCAACAGCCATCCACCCCACGACAGCCTCCAGCGCATGCACCTTCACCCAAAGTCAGCAAACAAACACCTCCTACAACCACAACTTCTTCCTCCACTCCCAAACCCCCTCCAGCTACCCGTCCCAGTGTGTCAAAAAAACTTTTCCTGTCCAACCTTGACCTCTTTCCCACACCTCCCCCACACCGTCCGTCTCCTAGGTCCCAAACTAGCACCTCAGCCACAACATCTCCGGGACCAGTGGTGCCTGTAGTCACCAGAATCTGGAGTGCACCGGCCACCAGGGCAACCAGTGTGGCACGTAGCCACAGCACAGACAGTCCCCCACCTGTGAAGCATCAGAAGTTGGCCAGTGCCCGGCGGGAGAGAGGGAATACTCCAGCCACCTAAGCCGCTCCCAGGGGTCCCGGTGGGAGTGTGGAGTCAGCTGTGACACCTTCCAAGGTGGGGGAAGGGCCACAAGAAACCCTGCAAGTCTGGGAAGAGCAGCACGGCGGAGAAGACCGCCATCATCCCTGCTGCCCTGGAGGCCACCGCCAGCACCAGCCTAGCTGCCCAGGACAGGACCGTCAGCACCAGCCCAGTTGCCCAGGACTGGACCGCCAGCACCAGCCCAGCTTCCCAGGAGGCCACCGCCAGCACCAGCCCAGCTGGCCAGGAGGCCACCTCCAGCACCAGCCCAGTTGGCCAGGAGGCCACCGCGAGCACCAGCCCAGCTGCCCAGGAGGCCACCGCCAGTAAAAGCCCTGCTGGGCCATGAAGGACCGCCAGCAAAAGCCCCGCTGGACAATGAAGGACTGCCAGCAAAAGCCCCGCTGGGCCATGAAGGACCGCCAGCAAAAGCCCTGCTGGGCCAAGAAGGACCACCAGTGAAAGCACCTCTGGGCCGTGAAGGACCAACAGGAAAAGCCCCGCTGGGCCATGATGGACCGTCAGCAAAAGCCCCGCTGGGCCATGAAGGACCGCCAGCAGCTGAGTCCCTGCAATGGAGACCGCCGCCTCAAGCACCGCTGAACAGGGCACCGGCGCCTCAAGCACTGCTGAACAGGGCACCGCCATCTCAAGCACCGCTGAACAGGGCACCGCCGTCTCAAGCACCGCTGAACCGGGGACCGCCGTCTCAAGCACTGCTGGCCCATGAGCGCCAAAGGCACTGATGCTACTGAGTCTGTCACAGGGAGAATGATGCACTCTGGGCACAAGGGCCCCTCCAGAACCAGTGGAGAATCACAACCACTACCTCTGTCCTTGGCAGGATAAGAAACTCTGGGCACAAGGCCCCCTCCAGAACCAGTGGAGAATCACATCCACTACCTCTGCCCTTGGCAGGATGAAGCACTCTGGGCACAAGGCCCCCTCCAGAACCAGTGGAGAATCACATCCACTACCTCTGTCCTTGGCAGGATGAAGCACTCTGGGCACAATGCCCCCTCCAGAACCAGTGGAGAATCACATCCACTACCTCTGTCCTTGGCAGGATGAAGCGCTCTGGCCACCATGCCCCCTCCAGAACCACTTGCGAGACTGTGGCTTTGCACTCCCCAGGATGTAACAGTGGGCAAGCCACCCACTGTAGAGACTTGAGAGACTGTGGCTTTGCAATCCCCAGGATGTAACAGTGGGCAAGCCACCCACTGTAGAGACTTGAGAGACTGTGGCTTTGCACTCCCCAGGATGTAACAGTGGGCAAGCCACCCACTGTAGAGACTTGAGAGACTGTGGCTTTGCAATCCCCAGGATGTAACAGTGGGCAAGCCACCCACTGTAGAGACTTGAGAGACTGTGGCTTTGCACTCCCCAGGATGTAACAGTGGGCAAGCCACCCACTGTATAGACTTGAGAGACTGTGGCTTTGCACTACCCAGGATGTAACAGTGGGCAAGCCACCCACTGTAGAGACTTGAGAGACTGTGGCTTTGCACTCCCCAGGATGTAACAGTGGGCAAGCCACCCACTGTAGAGACTTGAGAGACTGTGGCTTTGCACTCCCCAGGATGTAACAGTGGGCAAGCCACCCACTGTAGAGACTTGAGAGACTGTGGCTTTGCACTCCCCAGGATGTAACAGTGGGCAAGCCACCCACTGTAGAGACTTGAGAGACTGTGGCTTTGCAATCCCCAGGATGTAACAGTGGGCAAGCCACCCACTGTAGAGACTTGAGAGACTGTGGCTTTGCACTCCCCAGGATGTAACAGTGGGCAAGCCACCCACTGTATAGACTTGAGAGACTGTGGCTTTGCACTCCCCAGGATGTAACAGTGGGCAAGCCACCCACTGTAGAGACTTGAGAGACTGTGGCTTTGCACTCCCCAGGATTGAACAGTGGGCAAGCCACCCACTGTAGAGACTTAAGAGACTGTGGCTTTGCACTCCCCAGGATGGAACAGTGGGCATGTGGCCCCCTCGTGGATTTGGCGTCGTGCACTCAACCGGCTGAGGTGCTCCCCCTTTCCCTCCCCCTGAGGTGCCTATTTAATTGCTCTCTGATGCCCCTGCAGTGTTCTCTCCGTCATGGTCGGGGATCTTGTGTGGGCCTCGCCTATGCTGTGTGGGCCCAGTGTTCCACAGACTTAATTGGAGCACTACCTGGACTACTATGCTTGGTATATATTTTGTACATAGTGTATATATATATATTTTTGCCTACTTTTTTTTTTTTTTTTGTGTTGTATTTTTTTATTGTTAATTGCATCATATTACATAGTATAGTGAACAGTCTGTTAACCTAAGCCATTTCTGTTTCCAATCAGGTTTTCTCATAGGGAAGACAACAAGTACAGTTTTACATTCTATGAGTCATTATCAATACACATGTCTGTTTTTTCTAGGCATCATCAATGTACAATTGTTATTTTATATCTCTCTTGTCTATTGCTATGCCATTTGCCATAGTTGTGGCTTTTTTCTTATAATAATGCATATACAATCAGAGATATGTTAAACGATTCAATGAAACCAACTTATAAAAGAAGAGGGAGAGAACAAAAAAAAACAAGGATCCATTTGCTCCATGATGTCCTTGTTATACAATTCCACTGTGATAACAGTCGTGGTCAATACTAACCAGGTGTCCCATTTGCCATCTCCTTGAGTCTCCCTGGAATATGCTGCTAGTCCATCTAAAGAGTGTGAGTCATAATGTTTTGTGATAAGGGTGGGATACGGTCAAGGGTAGTGGGGGACCATTAGGAGTGTATTGAGGGATATAAAGAAAAGTAGTGATTAGTGTGGGTTATGAGAACGGGGGAAGGAAGGGGGGGTGGCGAGTGAGGGGGAGAGGTGTCTGGGTAGGAATCTAAGTGTATAGAAAATGTAGAGTAGGGAGGGAGGGTATGGAAGGGGTAAGGGGAAAGAGGGCGTATATATGGATTGTATTAGTGTCCATGGTGTCTAATAGGCAGAAGAAGAATAAGGAAGTGGCAACGATAGTAACAATAAAAATCACTGTAATAATAATGATGTTAACATTAGTAGTGATATTAGTAGTGATAGTGATAGCGATAGTGACCAAGCGGGGGGCGTGTGAATTCAAAAGGCAAATCATAATAGTGGCTGCTTTCATATGAAGAGAAAAATAGAGCCAGACTATAAAGTGTTATAAGATGTTTTGGGGCAGGGGGGTGTGGTAGGGGGGGAATGGATCGGGAATGACACGGTGATATGAACATCAATAGTATGTATAAGGATTGGGATATGAATAACGGAATAGGTTATGCCAAAAAGGTCAATGAATAGTGGATGGTGAGCAGAGGTTTTTATCATAGGTTATACGGTAGCTTTCTACCTTTCTACCGGGGGGTGGAGGGGGTCATCTGAGTCCAGGAGGGGAGGGATGGTGTGTTAGGTGTGGGTGGATGTACCTGCATGGGTATGATAGCAGGAATGGTATATTCCCACTACGTGGTATTTTGTGGAGTTCTCTAGGGGTAATCTGGTCCTAGTGTCCGGAGATGAAGGGTGACCAGGTCTGGAGAAACACCTCCGTTCTGTCCTGTAAACTGTAGATAGGTCGTTCGTGTGTGGCTGCTTGGTACATTGCTGTCAACCATTCATCATGGGAGGGGACGGTCGGTGCACGCCAGTGTCTAAGGATGCATAATTTGGCCGTTGCTAGTGCGGTGTGTAGGAGTCTACTTTGAGTTTGTGTGATCTTATGGAGTTCTCCCATGTCGTGTAGCAATAGAAGAGATGGGGTGAGGAGTGGTGGGAGGGGTAGGGATTCTCGGGGGGTGTTTCCCACTGTTCTCCAAAAAGGTTATACGGCTGCGCAATCGTGTAGGATATGGAGTAAGTCGCAGTGTGTGTGTGGGCACCTCCAGCAGTTTGCATGGGGGAGAAGTCTTGCCATATGTAATTTTTGTGGGGTCCAATACCAATCATGTAGTGTCTTAAAGATGCAGAATTTCAGACGCGCCTCGAGTGCTCCGCGGTCCCTGGCTTCGATCAGGTCAGTCCAGTCCTCCAGGTCATATTCAGTTTGTAGGTGCGTCTGTCATTTGTTTTTGAGGGAAGTCAGGAGTGGGAGTGAGAAGAGGTGGCGATTCAGCAATGCCTGGAGTCCCGATATTGCACCTTTCATCTTCCCCCATGTCTCTAGATAGTGTAGTATAGGAGAGCGCGGGAGCTGTCGGGGAAGGGCACCTAGTCTCTGTTTAAGACAATGTCTGAGTTGGAGGTAACGCCATGAGTGGTATTCCGGGAGGTTGAATTCCACCTGTAGGTCCCTAAAAGTTTTCCAGGTTTCCCCTGATATAAGTTGGTCCACTCGTCTGATGCCTCGTTGACCCCAATCCTTCCAGGTAATAGTTTTCCCTCCGATTTGGAACCCTTTGTTGCCCCATAACGGAGCCCTGTCATGTAAGTGGGGGTCTATCTTAAGGAGCCGATGTACCCGCTGCCAGGTTTTCTTCATGGCTCCTATCATAGGATTGGTGGGTCGGGGGCATTTTTGGCTCGTATCGTATAATAGCTGGAGGCCGTAGGGGGGCCCTGTAAGGGCTCGTTCTACGTCCACCCATAGCGGCGGGGTTATTACAGTCGGGAGTAGGAGGGCCATTTGCGAAAGATGTAACGCGTACGAATAGTATTCGATGGAGGGAAGGCTTAGTCCACTGCATTCCCGACGGGCTATCAAGGTGGTTTTGGGTAGTCGTGGGCGCATGGATCCCCAAGCAAAGGAGTGGATACAGCAGTCTATCTCTCTTAATACAGGTAAGGGGATCTGTAAGGGGAGCATGCCTAGGACATATAGGAACCTCGGCAAGGTTACCATCCGCACCACCTGTACTCTGCCCCTCATGGAGAGGTTCAGTTGGCCCCATTTCTCAAAGTCCCGTTTCATGGTATTGATCAGTGGGTCTATATTGTCTGACACCACATTGACCAACCCTGTATTTCCGTCAATTCCTAGATATCTTAGTCGGGAGTGTTTCCATTTAATCGGTAAGCCTTGTATGGAGGCACTCACTGTGACTGGGGAAAGTGGTAGAGCTTCGCACTTGTCCCAATTGATTCGATATCCTGATATGCATTCAAATTCCGTTAGAATCTCCCTCAGGGCAGTGATGGAAGTGGGCAGGTCAGTGAGGGTAAGTAAGATATCGTCTGCGTATAAATATATGTCAGATTTTCCGCCTGGTAGCGGGATTCCTGATATGAGGTTGGAACTACGGATGGCTGCCGCCAGAGGCTTCACCGCGAGTAGAAATAGGAGGGGTGATAGTGGGCATCCTTGACGTGTCCCTCTCCGGATCTCAAAAGTGTCCGACAGGAACCCCCCACAGTTTACCTGTGCTGTCGGGGAGCCATATAGGAGGCGCACCTTGTTAATGAAGCCTTCTCCTAACCCGAATCGTTTCAAGATTTCGAAGAGGTACCACCATTCTATTAGGTCGAACGCTTTCTCAGCATCCAACGAGAGGTCTAGAGCTTCTTCTCGTGTATCGCGGGCGGCCCAAATGGCATGGAAAAGTGTGCGGAGGTGATTCCTGGAGGAGCGGCCCGGTACAAAGCCTACTTGGGAGTGATGGATTAACGAGGGGATAACTTTTTTAAGGCGAGTGGCCAGTATTCCCGCTAATATTTTAATATCTCCATTCAATAAGGAGATAGGGCGATAGCTTCCGCTAAGAAGTGGGTCTTTTCCGGGTTTCGGCAAGACTGTGATAGTGGCTTTATTAGACATAGGATGTATGGAGCCTTCCCTTTCGGCCCCTTGAAATGCCTCGTATAAGACATCTACAGTGTCGGTTCCCATCCATTTATAGAATTCAGATGTAAACCCATCCTCCCCCAGTGCTTTGTGATATGATAGATTAGCTATTGTTTGTTGTATCTCTTCCTTACTAATATCCCCTTCTAGAAGAGCCCTGCCTTCATCTGTAAGATGGGGGATGTGCGTCCTCTGCAGGAATGCGTCTAAGCGGGCAGTGTCTTCCGATGTTTCTGAGGAATATAAAGTTTGGTAGTACCGGCCGAATTCTTCTGCAATCGCCTGGGGGTGTGTAATGAGTAAGTTGTCCTGGGTGCGTAGTGCCGGTATAGCAAGTGCTGTTTCCCGTTGGCGTAGTTGGGCAGCCAATAAGCGGCCCGCTTTCTCTCGGTGCTCATAGTGGCGTCCCTCCAGCCATTGTAGGGCATATTCTGCCTGTGAGGTGTAGAGGGTGTTAAGCTCCATTTTAGCCTGTTCTAGGGAGCGGCGATTGGGGGGGGGGTTGTTGTGTGTATTTCCTCATGGCCTCTGTTATTGTGTCTTCTAGCGTGTGTTGTCGGGCCCGTCTATGGGCATTGGAGATAGCTGCATCTCTCATTAATTGCCCTCTGATAGTTGCTTTTGCCGCAGCCCAGAGAAGTTGTGGTGAGGTCACTGAGCCTTTATTGTCCTTCAAGTATGTATCCATATGGGTCTTAAGTTGTTCCTTCCCAGTCGGGGATCGGTATCTAGTGTTAGGGAGGCGCCAGGGTTTACGGCCAGGTGTAATCATTCCGAGTTCCAGGGTTATTACTACCGGAGAATGGTCTGATTGTGCGGCTACCAGTATTTCTATTGACTTAACCACTTGTAGTATTCTATGATTAAGTAAGAAATAGTCTAGCCGTGACTGGGTCCCGTGGACCGAAGAGACAAAAGTATATTCCCTATTGGAAGGGTGGGAGAGACGCCAACAATCTATTAGGCCATGATCTGAGAGGATGTCCAATTGATCGGTCTAGAATGGCATCTTGGACTATGTTCCAGTCCCCCCCAAGAATATATTGTGAGGCACCTATCTGTGTCAGAAGACAGTTGAGGGAGAGGAAAAAGGTGTGCTTCGAGCCGGTGGGGGCGTATATGGAGCCTATGCATATTGTGGAGGATCCCACCACTAGCTTAGCCAGTACGTAGCGTCCCTCTGGGTCATGCCATGTTTTAATTAGTCGGAATTGCAGGGAGCGACGCAGGAGTATTACCACTCCACATTTTCTTCCTGTTCCTTGTGTACCTGCCAACATGGGTGGTGTTCCGCTGTATATTACTTTTCCCACTCAATCTCTACGTAATTTCTCTGATTCCGTCGAGGAGAGGTGTGTTTCCTGTAGTAGAGCAATGTCGGTATGTTTGGAGCGGAGATAGGACAGTATCTTCTGTCGTTTAATATAATGGGTCATGCCATGTACATTCCAGGCCAGTGCCATGAGTGGGGTTGTCGATCCCGAGGGCGCCGGGTGTGTCATGGTTTATGGTGTATTGAATATGTTATGGTCCGTGTGGTGGGACCAGGAAGTCAGTAAGGACTGGGATGAGAGGCAAAGAATATGGATTTCTTGTTCAGTTAGGCCTTGGGAGGTTGGGAGAGTTCCCCTTGGTCACAATGCGAAAAATATAGAAGAGAAGGGAAAAGAAAAGAAAGGGAGGGAGGGAGGGGGATGGAGAGGAATAGCGTGGAATGTGCAGAGAGAGACGGACAACGATTAAGAATAATTGATAAAAGTGATAAAGAATAAATAGGAAAAGGAAAAAGGAATAGCAAATGGAAATTGGTCAGAGGATGAAAACACTCACTACTGTCTAAAACCTTCTAATCTGCGGGTCTAACCTGTAAGGCCCGCGTGCCGGTAGGGTATTATATCAATGGGGCATGATAAGGGAATAAATGCTTCGTTCCTGGTATCATGGGACCTTCCAGGGGGGCAAGGGGGGGGGGCTCAGTCGTGTGGGTGCATAAATGGGTGCATGAAGTGCCGGGATGGGCTGGGCACGGGCCCGGAGTAGATGTTATGGTCCAAGAACGAGGAGGGAGGGGGGAGAGGGACAGGCCCGGGGCCATGTGCCACAGGACCTCCCGCTACACGTTCTGTGCTTATCATCTGTTAAGACATCTTAGAATATGAGAATTCTTAGTATCTTATGATGGCCTGCGGTGTTGCATTTTGAGTGTTCGTCCGGGAGCATGCCCCTTGTGGTAGTCTTGGAGCCGCCATGACCCCGAGTTGTGTTAGTCTGATTACTCTCTTCAGTGCGATTGTTATATGCCTGAGAGTTAACTGTGCTGTTCTACAAGTATGCCTATGTGTTACATTGTGGCAATCAGTATTTGATAAATGTGTTTTTAGTAGGTCCCCACTCCCCTATTGGGTGAGCAGCATATGTGGTGAATGGGTATGTCACTTATCTGTCCCAAGGTGAAGAGTAGATGTTCTAGAAGCAGGTCCGGATCTCCAGGGCAGCTGTCCTACTGTGGGTTTAGTGTTCAGCATGCTGATCTTCTGATCGTGGTTTCAGGGGGGAGCGGGATTTGTCTCTGCCCGTGTCTTGAGTGTGATCAATCACTGCTTGCAGTATGTGCTCCCGGGATTCCTGTGTCTTTGGTGACCGATCATATCCTCGGCCTCTTTTTTGCGAAGGGCGACGGTGAGTCTGGGGCCATGGAGTTGATAGACAAATAGCAGTTTCTGTATGCGCCGCTGGGGAGTCCGGACGGCCGGGGGCGGTGTCCATAGATTGCGGGGTCACACTATGTAGATAAGCGCTGAGGTCCTCGGGGTCAGTGAAGTCTCTGGATGTGCCGTGGTGTGTGATCCACATACGTGCTGGTTCAAAAAGACCATACTTGATGTCTAGAGATCTTAGTTGCAGACGTAGGGCAAGAAATGCTCTTCTTCTGTCATTCGTTAACCTCGAGAAGTCTGCTGCCACTCTGATTTCGTGTCCATGCAGTGATATCGGTTGTCGTGCTTTAGCTGTTGAGATGACCTGGCGGGCTTGTTCATGGCGCAGGAAGCATGCGATGATAGGGCGCGGTTTGTTTGCAGACGCTTTGTGTGAAGGACCAATTTTGTGCACCCTCTGAAATTCTGGAGGTGGTGAAAACTCTATGCCGAAGTGGTTGGTCAGCAGTGAGCTAAGAAAGGTTTTGATATCAGATCCTTCTTTTTGTTCCGGTATACCGAAAAAGCGTACATTGTCTCTACGACTTCGGTCCTCCAGTTCAGTAAGTTTAGCTCTGAGCGACTTTAGTTCTTCTTCCTGATCAGGGGTTGTCGCTATATGGTCTTCTACTGCCGACAGGTGCTGATCTAGGTTATTTGCTGTTTCTCTGAAGCCTGCTTTATCAGCGCGGATTGAGGAGGATGCTAAAGTTAAGTCTGTTATTTTTAAGTCCATTGCCTCCAAGCGTCGTCCAACTGAGGCAATCTCTTGCAGTATACGGTTTGTGGCATCTAGTGCGGGTTGATCTGCCGGGGGAGATGTATGCCCCTGTGATGCAGTTTGTGCCATCATAGCTTTGGGTTGAGCAATGGCTTCCGAGAATAGCAGTTGACGAGAATGTTTACTTGCGGTCTTGTCGTTGGGCATTGTTCTCAAGGGGTGGAAATCAATTAGGAGATATTATTTTAAGAGCTAGCACTTGTAGGTCCACGGAAAGTTTCCTCGACTTCCAAGGATGGGTCAGACCTTGGAATATAGGATCTGCTGTGGTCTGCTAAGATTTAGAGCGTGATCTATAGAGGATTAGAATATGCTCAGTTTCTGATAGAGGTCCATTGATATAAAGCTGAAGAGAGATCAATGAATTTTTAGTGTGATGCAGCGTGCAATAGGGGGGGTATCTTGTCTATCTTTTATTTTAGATCAGTCTCTTATTGTTTGGTTGGAGGGTCAGGTTGTGTAGTGCGACACGTGTTGTTCTACTCTTCTTTCTTCTTCCTATTCCGGTTTTCCTCCCCCTTCTTTGCTTCTTTATCGTTCCTTATGTGAGAAATCTTTGTCCCTCTGTTGCTCTTTGAGATTCTTTCTCTGTCTCCCTTTTATCTTCCTTCCCCCTTTTCCTCTTCCTCCCCTCTGGATGTCGTGGAGATTCTTATTCTTTGCGCGCTAGGTCATAAATGAGGGGGGGGGAGTATGTCCTTTGTTTGCTGCTGGTGGTGTCGCTAGATAATGTTGTTTGAGGGGTCTCACCGTCTCAGCGTGCGGTCTCCTTCAGGCACTATTTAGTCCTCGTGTGATATTGCTTCTTTTCCTTTCCGCCGTGGTCGTCCTCAGGCCTAGGTTCCTCGGTGATCCATCCTCCTCGGGGTCCCCTCTCCCTCCATCCGCATGAGGGGGAAGAGGGCCGATCCGGGCGCCTCCCTCGCGATGCGTCCCGGGCCCATGTGGCACTGCACCTTAGTCCGCGGCTCCGCGGAAGCTCGGAGGCCGCATTTGCTCTCGCGTCTCCGGACGTGTCTGCCGTCGCTCTGGTCCCACAACTTTGCCCCTCCGGAGGCCCCCTCCCTCCGCCAGCCGGGAGGCCACACTAGGGGTCAGGATCGCAGGGGGAAGACCCTCTGTTTGCCAGCTTGACCTGCCCGGCGCGCGGAGATCTTTTCTCAGGCGGCCATTTTCTTCGACGGCCAGACCACGCCCCCTTGCCTACTTGATTTTAATATACTACAATGGTTACACTCATTTTCTATTGTCTTTGCATTCTTCCGGGGGGTTTGGGGGGTGTAACTGTGATGTATCAATATGCATTAGTGTATGTGTTGTAGTGGGTGGGGGTGGGGGTGTTGCGTGTTGCGTGTGTGTGTCCCTGTTTTTGCCTCCCCCCTCCCCTGTGTCGTAGGTGCAGTACTCACTGTGGTCTTCACCGCCAGCGTTTGTTCTCCTGGTAGAGGAGCAGGAAGACTATCACAGGTAGAATTTGGAGTTCCGGGTCCATGGTGTTCTCGTTCCTCGTGGGGTGTGTAGAGGTGAGAGTTTTCCCTTCAGAATTCCTTTTTCCGGCGTGTTTTTATCCACGGTGAATCCGCCCCGGAAAAGGTGGCGGATTGGCCTGTCATAATAGTGTGGGCGGTACATTGTCTGCTCCCTGTCTGTTGGCGGTGACCGCTGCGCTGTTTGTTTGTACCGCCGTGGCGGTCGGAGTGTTAAAGTGGTTGTCTTTGTTGGCGGTTTCCGCCACGGTTGTAATTGCAAATTTTTTACCACCGCCCTGTTGGCGGTCTTACCGCCGCCGCTTTAACACCGTCCGCCAGGGTTGTAATGACCAACTTAGTCCCCTATCCTGAAGTAATAACAATATATATGTATATATATATGGTGGCAGATGGACCCTCCTAGGACCAAAATATTTTTGGGGAAAAGCTATTTTTGCTGCGATCCCCGGGGAGGCCTGCAAAAACCTAAATGACAGTCCACCATTAAATGAATAATTTGGGGATGTTGGAGTGATTAAGTCCCCCTCAAGGAGCCCATTTTGGGCACCACAAACACCATTCCCGGGAGCCTTAAAAGGCCCAGGGACATCCATCTCCCTGGACTGATTGGTTAAAAAAGCTTGGAGGAGGCCCCCCCCTTCTCTGAGCCATTGTAGGTTCCAGGGACCTGGTCCCTTGGGATGAAAAATAAGTTTTAAGTCAGCAAGAGCCACTCCCTCCTTCTCCCTGAGCCTTATAAAGACCTCAGGGACCCTATCCCCTGGACCATGACACTAATTAAAAGAGAGGTGGCTGTGTGGCCTTGCTCCATGAGCCTTTATGGGCACCGGGGACCCCATCCCCTGGCATTGGCTCAGTGACTATGCCAGGGCACCCACCACCAGGACTCTGTAGTTTCCATGCAATAGCACAGACAGGGACACATATTTTTTTTCCAGCCTTGTGAAAGCATTTGTAAATCTCCCGTCAAACAAGAGAAATCATGCAAGTCTGCTCCCACCTGACTGGAGATTTAAAAATGCCGGCTGGGGACAGACTTTTGTTCTGTTTTCCTGCCCACACTCCTGCAGGCAGGGAACCAGAACACATATTGCTCCCACCTGGAGGGACATGTATAATTTGCTGGTCCATCCTGGTGGGAGCAATACCGGTTCCTGGACTATATGGGGAACCGGCTGGGTTCGCAAGGGCCATGGGATCCCCCCAGACATCATCTCGTAATGAACATGATATGGTCTGACTTGAGTGAAGTGTTGGCCTTCTTATTGTATGCTGAACAAGGAAACAGGTTCCAAACCCACTACAAGCACATCACTATCTTGCGAGGAAACACTGTTGTTGGAACAAAATGAAAGCAGATATGTATATTACAAAAATAAAAAAAAATGTTTGGTACCTTGAACACAAACCCCATACTTAATAATGAAAATCAGAACATTTTTTCTCTAAAGTAAATTTCGGTTCTGCCACTTCTAAGAATGTGACCTAAGCAGTTTGCCAACACTCTCGTGAAGGTGACGTTCATAGCCTTAAAGTTTCCGAACATTTGTATAGGGGAAGCAAGGCTCAGCTTTCCATCTAGATGGTGAAGGATGTACAATAGAAGTGCAACTCAAAATAGCAAGTATTTACGAATAGCATTGGGAACAATGGCCAACTGATAACTGGCCACATTCTTCAGCTGGTGAGATGCTGACTCAGGTGGGGTGAGAAGTATGCCACCCCATTGTCGGGGAAACCCTGAGTTATCACAAACTCCTGGCAGTCTACCCTGCCACCTTCCTCAACCAAGAAAGCAAAAGACATTTTCAGCAAATCTAATCTGTAATAGTGTGGCCTCTTATAAGGCCTGATTTCATGGGCTAATCGGTTTGGTTACAGGATGGAAAATCAAATTTGCCATAATATCCTAGATTTGTTATCAACTGCCTAGCAGTGTGGGGACGAATCTGATTTGCCACTGCCTTTATGTAAATCTGATTTGTTTTATAGTGGCTATTTAGACTGACTGAAACCCTGGTTGTCTTCCTGAAAGGCATTGTGTCTAAGAAAGAAACTATGCAATTTGTGCTTGGCAACCATGCAGACTGCAGGGCTTGCAAGAAATATGGAAGGGTGACTTCAGCTTTGGAATTCTGTGGATTAAGTTCCAGGATCGGTGTGTCACATGTGCTCTCATTATCCAAATGAGACTACTGGATTTGGGCATCAGAATCACTTGCACTGTTGGGGACTGAGTCTAAACCCACTACAAGTCACACCTGTCGGCCTAATTTGGGTTTTGTTCTGGCTAATTAGCAGTGCCTCATCTCCACCCAAGAGCAGGGATGATTCGGCAAACGAGCGCATGACACAATTGTCTCCTCAGGGAAATTGTGGTCACTCAGATCTCATCCGTTTTTCTCAGTTACATTAGTCTCACGTATGCAAGGACAATAGAGGCAGAGTATAGTTCAATAAGGTTTTATTGAAGTAACTGCATCTTATATAATTAAGCATGTATTGCAGTAACTAGGATGATGAAGCATGATAGGATTAAAATAGTAGCAAGGAGAGTGAAACATAAAAATAAAGCTATCATATTGTCACTAAGATCGTCAAAAATAGCTCCTACCTAGGCTATGTTGGAGCACAGCATGTTAAGCTCTAATTCTGCCCTTCAGGTTCCCCTGGCAAGTCATCATCCCTCATACCTCAGTAGGAGGCATGTAGTCTACATAACCAGCTGCAGCAAAGCACTTAGCAATCAGCATAGAGTCGTGCTCATCTGACTGGAATCTCCCTCTAATGTACATGTGTCAAAGTAGTGTTTTTATAATAAAACAGCTGATGTTCCAAGAAAGGATCCCCTCGTAAGAGTGTGTATGTTTCTGTGAACATTACAGACAAAGCATACCACTTTTGATGGCAACCTATCTTACTGCAGCCTTGAGAAAAGCACAGAGTGAAAGACATGTCTTGTTCTTGTTTAAGAATGCTGTGCTGGCCTAGGCAAAGAACAGCTAAATAGAGAAAATAAAACAAGACCGCAAATGTGGCTATTGTTAAAATAATAAAAACGAAGCTGAACAAAATATATGTAAGGTTAAAGTGCACAGCTGCAGGCCTAGTTTGCTAAAATAAACGGGATCATTACGACCCTGGCGGTCGGTGCAATAGTGGAGGCATTACTGCCAACAGGCTGGTGGTACATACCTGTACTATTATGACATTGGCGGTTTGGCCAAATGCCAAACCGCCAAGTTAACACACCAACCGCCACAGCGGTAATGACCCCCGGGCTGGAGACTACAGTCTCCAGTCCGGTGGCCGTCACTAGGCCGCCCATGGCATTTTGAACCCGCCCACTGCCATGGTTTCCTACTTTCTGTACCGCCACGGAAACCATGGCGGCAGGTACTATCAGTGCCAGGGAATTCCTTCCCTGGCACTCATAGGGGTCTCCCCCTCCCCAGAGTCCTCCCCCACCTGACCCCCCCACATACACGCACGTACATACACGCATTCACACATTCACCCATGCATGCATACATTCATACACACTCACAACAACACACACAAACAAACATCCAGGCGCACATGCAATCACACAACACAACATGCATGTACACACACACCCATTAATGCACACACGCATTACACACACATGCACGCATTCATACACAGTCACACCCCCCCCACACACGCACACAACACCCCCACCCCCTCTCCTGTTGGAGAACCCGACTTACCTGCTTGCAGGTGGTCCTCCGGCAGGAAACTGTATGCGGCGCTGCTGCCAGTAGCAGTGTCAGCCAGCAAAACACCACCAGGCCGTATCATGGAACATGATATTGTAGGCAGTGTTTTGCTGACGTGGTGTTGCTGCTGGCAGCAGTGCCACCTTACCACCGTCCACCGCCATGACCGTCACCGGAATTCTGCCAGCCTTTTGGCAGTATTCCAGCTGCGGTCATAATTCCATGGATGGTCGGTAGCTACGGCGACAGTATGTTGGCGGCCATCACTGTGGTAGTAGGTGGCATTTGCCGCCAATGTCATAATGAGGGCCAAAGTGTGTAAAACTATAGCTAAAATGGCTACACAAAAGGTGAGGTGACATGCAGCGGAGTTTGCATTTTTCCAAACTGCAATAACATTTTGCAGAAAGATGTTGCTTGATGACATCGTAAGGAGAAGTGTTCTTCAGTACCAAAGCCCTTAGCAGTCAGCACTCAGACCACAGGCACTGACTGACATTAGTAGAACTATCTCTGTGGAATCTATGCATGTAGGAAGTTGGCTTTTTATGTATTGTGCCAAAATGAGGTATACTAGGAGGGGCAAGCAACATATGATTTTGCACTGGTACACCATATACACTTTTAGACTTCTCACTCAGCGCACAACACATAACTGCACAAACAGCACTATACACACATTGACACTGCACACAAACACCACAAAACAACCAGCACACACAACCAAGCAGCCCCACCCCATCAAGCACCTTACACTGCACCCTTGCACACAACACCCCCCCCACTCATAACACAATCACCATGTCCTGTCAAAAGCACCCATGCTTCAGAGACAAAGAGTTGAGGGTCATGGTCAATAAAAACGTCAGGGTAGAGCCACAACTGTTAGGAGCACAGGCCCAGCAAACATCCATATCCAGGAAAAGTGATTTATAGCAGAGGATCGTCAACAGGGTCAACTCTGTGGGCAACCATCTCTCATGAGGGAGGACATTAGGAAAAGGTGGCACGACCTACGGGAGGGTGCGTTCCATGGTTTACAACATCAGATTGCTATCAACAAGACTGGCGGTGGGCCCGAACCTTCACCCCCAAAGTTCTCATCGTGGGAGGAGAAGGTCTTGGCCATCCTGCATCCTGAGGGCCTGACTGGAATAACCGGAGGACTGGACTCTGGTAAGTCACTAACACTCTCCTCGCACCAAGTATTCCTGTCAGTATGCATTCCTACCACCCATCACTCCCCAAGTCACCCTATCTCCCACTCCACCTCCCACCCAATCACCAAAAGGTCCTCCCCTGCATGCCACTGCACCACCCAGTCACTATCCCCACACAGTCCCTGCCCAGTGCAGGGATACCACAACCATGAACCATCACTACAATTCCTACAATGCACCTGCCCAGCCACATGAAAACCTGAAATGTCCACGTCATAGTGCAACACCTGCATGGCTAACTATTGCACCCGCAACACCTACTGCATGCTACTTCTGCGGACCACTACATAGCAATGGCAGCAATGAAATCTTGATTCCTCAAATTGGAATGGAACATGGTAGCCATGTCTGTATCCATGACCCACAAACTATAGCAACAGTGCTGCATCTGTCATTGCCATAACTGGGATACAAGTCCAGCCACAGTATGTATCACACAATGTCAATATCAATCACACCTCCACTATGTCACGCCCTCTCACTCAATCCACAGGTACCCCTGCCACTACCACTGTGCAGAGGATGTCTGGGACAGCCAACCCTCCCAGGATGAAGGCCCCAGTGAGGACAATGCCTCCGACTTACCTAGCCCATCTGGGACTTCTGATCAGTCCACCATTACCAGCCTCACCCTGCCCACCTCAGATGCCACCCACCTTGTGGCATCAACAGCACAGCCAACCCCTTGTCCCCAGACCTGTGTCCGAGGGAATGTTCAATCAGCAGTGTGCCCCACAGTACAGGGACCAGAGTCGACCCCTCACACCCAAGATGATGAAGGTCCTGGTGTAACTGGGAGTGGGCACACCGTGTCAGGGGCACAGGCACAGGGGGGCAGGGTGTGTGGGAGGCATGGTGTGGGCCAGAGGATGGCTCCCCCAAGGTACTCAACTGAGCAGGAAACCATCTCTCAAGTCCTGGTAACATACCAGCAATCCCAGGACAAGATGGGCCAGATGCACACCATCTTCCAGGAAAACCAGAAGCTGCATAGGGAAAACCACCAGGATGTCATGCAGTAGTGGCAAGCTCACAATGCCTCCATGGCCTCCATTGCAAGAGTGCTAAAGGACCTCACCACAATCCTCTGTGCGACCTCCACACACCAGCAGGCCCCTTCCACTAGCCTCTTACCAACGAAGCCTTCAACATCTGCAGCAGCTAGTGGAATGAAGGCACTGCCTGAGGAACCACAAGCCACTGGCACCCCTCCCTCTGTAGCTGAGGAACCACCCCCTCCCACACAAACGTGGTCTTCCATCCAGACATCCTGCAGGAACTGATGCCAAGACCAATCCCACTGCCAGGAAGTGACCCTCACCTGACCATGTTCCATTGAGTGCCACTGAGACACCCTGTTGACTGGCCAATGTCATGTCTCCATTATTCCACTGCCCATTGGACACTGGACCTGTACTTTCCACAGCTGGACCACCTACTCTGATGATTACAACCCCCATGCCCCAACTCATCACCTATTGGCCAATAGAAGCACAATAAACACCAAAGAACACAACTACTGCCTTTGTGTCTTTAATGTAACATGTTCAAATGTGTGGTCAGCAGAAATTAATGTATGTCAATCCACATTCACCATAAGTCTGTAACATGGACCGAGGAGAGAGGATTCACCAGCAGGTTACACTGTACCTCCGGCATGTTCCAAAATCCTTTTATCATGGGAGCCACTAGTTCAGGCAGACACCAGAGTAGCTCCACTAAAGTGACCTGCAAATAGACCAAGACAGGGACAACCATCAGGATAGGAGTCATGGCTTCACATGCAACACAAATGCAGTACACTGTAGTTGGTCCCAGTGTGAATTGTCAAGTGGCATGGGAAAACAGTATACCATGCCACATTCACAATCTCCGGAGACACATTGCCATTGCTCGCTGGCTCACAGCTGATATGAGTCAACAAAATTCACATACAACTGATATTAAAGGCCAGTGTCCATGAATAGAGATGGGAACTGTCATGATAAGGAATGATACACACTGCCCAATCTATAGTTGCCAGTACATCTGCTTTGGAGTTTACAGGACTGAGAACACACCACATGCCTGTACATAGGAAATATCAACCTACCAATCTGCATTATCAACACATGTCAGACTTTCAGATGAATAAGATAGCTCCTGATGGGCAATCTGACTCCCACCACGGGCCACACAGAGGGATAGGTACACTGGACACCTCCACTGATGTAACTGACCAGGAGGAGCAATACCAGAAGGCAGATAGGAAATCAGAGACATGACAGTACACATTACACATATCTGAATGTCACTGGAAGTACCGGCTGATCAGCTCAGTCCTAGAGTCAGCTGAATCTTCATCATTATACTCATCATCACTTCGTATATCACCATCATCAGCCACTGGTCCAGCTGTCACCTCTTCTTCATCGAGCAATGGTATGTGACGTCTCTGGGTCAAATTGTGTAGCATGCAGCAGGCAACAATTATCTGGCAGACCTTTTGCAGAGTGTACAGCAGGGCACCTCCACATACGTGGAAGCACCTGAATCTGGCCATCAGTAGCGCAAAAGTCCTTTCTATTACAAGCCTCGTCCTACCGTGGGCCTCATTGAAATGGAGTTCTCCATCCATTGCAAGATATCGCACTGGTGTCAACAGCTAGGGAAGGTTAGTATAGCCAGAGTCACCTGTGTGTACCTAGGTAGGACCTGTTACAATACCGGTAGTGACAAATGGCAGAATGGGATGACATGTGGCATCACAGTTGCACTCATAATATTGCATTTATACCAATTAGCCAGGCCCTCTCTCTCTGTAGTTGTGCCTTCATGTGTGGGACATTGCTGTTCCTCAAAATGTTGGAGTCATGCACAGATCCAGGAAACTTGGCCGTAACTTGGGAGATATACTGGTCCGCGAGACACACCACCTGGACATTGATGCTATGAAACATTTTCCTGTTTCTTTACACTTGCTCATTGGCCCTGGGAGGAACCAAAGCAGTGTGGGTGCTATCTATGGCCCCTATCACATGAGGAATGTGTCCCATATAATAAAAGTCAGCCTTCACAGTGGGCAAATCTGCACATTAGGGGAACCTGAGGTAGAGGTCCATGTGTTTCAAAAAAGCACACAGTACATCCTTCAACACACGACTGCCCATGGGCTGTGACATCCCTGCTGCCAAGCCCACTGTAATCTGGAAGGAGCCTGAGGCAAGGAAGTGTAGCACTGACAAAAACTGAACTGTGGGAGTTATGGCATAGGGATTGCGTAAGGTAGCCTATAGATCCGGCCCCAAATGATCACACAGTTCCAAGATAGTCTGATGATTCAGACAATGGATTTGTATGATGTGCCTCTGCTCCAGGGTAGAAAGGTCAACTAAGGGGGTACACTGGTGCATTTCTCATTCTCGCCATTGTACGGTATCTCGGACATATAGAGGAAAATGTACAACTTTTGTCCACTATACACATGCTGGCTAACACTAAGCATGTAGCACACAAAAAACACTGTAGACATGGCGCTAAAGTCTACACATACTAAATAGGCTATGTTTATGGACCGTGTATGCTGTCCTGCCTGCCCATTTCAGCCCGGGTCAACAGCATGTCACACAAAAACCATGTGTAATGTTTCATGTCAAAGCAGCCTATTTCCCCAGTTCGGAACGTGTATGTACCAATTTCAGTGCCACATGGTTACCCAGCCAATGAGGCACCAAGTAGCTGCACATGTACTAGAATTCACAGTCGCACATTTAACTCCACTGTGCTATTTATGACACATGTATGGGGCCAGTCATGTGGGCAAAACATAAGGCAACACTGCATGATGAACTAAAGGCTGGCACGATGCACTTATTTTTGCTCTGGAAGCCATGAAATGTGTTTTAAATGGCAGCCGCCTGTCCTGCATGCACAGAACAGCTGGAAATGCCCTAATTCCACTGGCATATGTCGTCATCGCGGAAGGCAGTTGCAACGACTGTGCAACTCCTCATTGGATAACATTGTTGCCGATGGATACTGGGGCCAATGATGATTACTACCGGTGGTGACGGTCATGTACATGGCGGCCGTGGCTGCCATTTTCTGCCACCGAGCTCACTTGACTACTGACACTCGAGCAAGCAAGACCGCCACTATGTGAGTTGCAGTGTACTGTCTCTTGCAGCCATCATGCCACTTCCTGGAGGTGATAGGGCCCCAGCCTTCACTCAGGAGTTGGAGAAACTTGTGGACGGGGCCCTACCCCTGTATGGACAGCTGTTTGGGGCACCAGAGGAGCAGGTGAGCCCAATTCCATTGTCCTGTGTGATAGTGGTGTGTGTGAGGCCGTAAGGCATTGCCACGCCACACTGGGAGTGGATGCATGCAGGGGGCATTGAGTAAATGCAATTGTAGAGTGTAGACACGTTAGTGTGGGCATGTGATGTGTATGATGTGTGTAGTCCACTGCTGCTGATGTGATGTGATGCCACTCTACATGACTTTTTCCTGCTGTCTGTGTCTCCCATGCAGGTCAGCGCCCATCAGAAGAAGGGGATCTGATGTGCCATTGCCAAGCAAGTGCAGACCCTGGGGGTAAATAGCCGGCGGTGCTTCCACTACAGAAAGCTGTGGGAGAACCTGAGGGGCTGGGTCTAGAAGACTGGGATGGCCCAGCTGAGGACGTCCTCCCAACGAGGGAGGGGTGCCCGTCTGACCCTGACCCCACTAACTGCCAGCACATTGGCGGTGACCTACCCTGAGGTGGATGGGTGCTTGAGGGCTGCACAGCAGCCACAAGGAGGTAAGTACAGGCTCTCACCTCGCACATGACATGTCTTTTTTGGGATTGGATGGTTTACTTGTGGGCAGATGTGCATGTGATCAGTGGTAGATGCACATCTACAATGGATATCTGTCACCCTGGCAGGCTCTGAATCGATTATGTTTGCAAATACAATGATGTCAGTGTATATCCAATTGACATGTTCAGTGGTTGGGTGAGTGTGAACACCATACCCATTGTGTCAAACTAGCTTCTTCAATCTGCATCAGTCTACCTGAGGTGTCAGTGCTATCACATCAGAATCTGTCTCCCACAATGACTGAGGCAATCTCAATTTTGTACAGTCGCTGACATGGACAGATAGTGGGGGTGCCATCAGGGGTCCACTATATGTATAGTCTCAATGGGACAGGATTTTGGGCAAGGTAGCTTACCATGCTGATATATGTTGACTTAGGAGTGTAGGAAATGTGTAGGGAAACAACCATGGCATTCTGCTACATGTGAATTCATGTGGGCAAATAATACAGCAATATCTCTTGTTGAAGCTATCATTATGTGGACTTGCATATCTAACAATGGTATGCTACTAGATGTGTTGGGTCCCCTGGGAGGTCCCTGGAGTTTAATCATAAAGTTTACATGTCATGCATGACATCTCCTTGGTAATTACAATGCTGCTATGCAGTGTTTCAGCCTTGACCAATTCACCTAATCAAAATGTTCCCACAATATCAGTTTTTTTAGCATTGCATCTTAATTTTCCCAATGTGTTTTTGCAGTAATTGTGTGTCATTGTTATGACATGTCCTACCATAATATATTTGAAGAGATGTACATGTTGATTTGTGTAAATGGTAGGTAGGTATTGACCCTTTTGCACCCTATCTTTCTCTCTCTCTCTTCCTCTCTCTCCTCCTATGTCTTTGTGTGAATCAGCCTCATCAGGTGAAGGAGAAGGGGCACCAGCGAATGGGGAAGTGGCAGCCCACGGGACCCAGGAGGCTGATGCTAGCAGAGCCGAGGGGACCAGTGGGACGAAGGGCGAGGGGAGTGCCACAGGAGAGACCAGTCCATCTTTGGATTCCTCCTCAGGTGGACGCTCCCTGGTGGTGGCGGACCCTTCTGGGACCAGTCCACCACCATCCTTGCCATCCCCCTTACCAGCACCGCCTTCACTGTTGCTCCCCACCCACAGTTTCCCGTGCCCACTCACCCAGGAAGGTGGGCGTCCCCTTTGCCACAGGCACCCCTGCCCCAGTCAGCCCTGCTGCCGTCAGTGAGGACGCTATTGGCCTTCTGAGTTCCATCTCTGTGGGTCAGACAACCCGTGTGAATGTCATCCAAGGACAGGCAGTTCAGGTACAGCAGAGCAATGTCTACCTGGAAGGCATTCACTGTGCCCTGTCTGGCCTGCAAAGATCCTTTCAGGCTCTGGCCTCCACACTGACAGCAGCCAGTGTCCCTTTGTCTTCTGTCCCCCCCCAGCTACCTCCTCCCAAGCCCATACCCCTCTCCTCACACCCCTCCAGAGCCCACAGTCAGACTGCCCTTTATCCACCTCAACAGACACGGTTTGCAGTAACAAACACAAGCACCACATGACCCACAACGGCAAGTACACAGACAACACCCACCTGCACACACAACAACATCCACTCCCTACACTGACCCCCCCACACCACCCCTCCTTCACAGACACTACACCACTCACACATGCTGCTACAACACCAACACTCCCTTTTTGTGTTGCTATAGTTGCCCTAAGTGGGAAGGGTATGCCCAGACGTGGGTCCCTTGCTCACTGTGCCACTGGAATCAAGCTAGCCTGGCTGATGAGGGGTGAAACCCCGAAACCGGTCCCAGGATGCTTGTGTTCCCATGAGGAACAGGGTCAAGACTGTTTTGCATATGGCTGGGTCCAAACTGGGGTGGCATGGTGAGCAAAAGAACGATGGATTAAACCCAGATCTGTGACTGGGGGTGAGTGTTTGCATTGTCAGCACTCCGTCCATCATCCTTTTGTGATGCTATAGTTGCCCTAAGTGGGAAGGGTATGCCCGGACGTGGGTCCCTTGCTCACTGTGCCACTGGAATCAAGCTAGCCTGGCTGATGAGGGGTGATACCTCGAAACCGGTCCCAGGATGCTTGTTTCCGGTCCAGGGAGGACCTGGCCTGGCAGTTCAGGCTGGACTGTTCCCATGAGGAACAGGGTCAAGACTGATTTGCATATGGCTGGGTCCAAACTGGGGTGGCATGGTGAGCAAAAGAACGATGGATTAAACCCAGATCTGTGACTGGGGGTGAGTGTTTGCATTGTCAGCACTCCGTCCGTCATCCTTTTGTTGCTATAGTTGCCCTAAGTGGGAAGGGTATGCCCAGATGTGGGTCCCTTGCTCACTGTGCCACTGGAATCAAGCTAGCAAGGCTGATGAGGGGTGAAACCCCGAAACCGGTCCCAGGATGCTTGTGTTCCCATGAGGAACAGGGTCAAGACTGTTTTGCATATGGCTGGGTCCAAACTGGGGTGGCATGGTGAGCAAAAGAACGATGGATTAAACCCAGATCTGTGACTGGGGGTGAGTGTTTGCATTGTCAGCACTCCGTCCATCATCGTTTTGTGATGCTATAGTTGCCCTAAGTGGGAAGGGTATGCCCGGACGTGGGTCCCTTGCTCACTGTGCCACTGGAATCAAGCTAGCCTGGCTGATGAGGGGTGATACCTCGAAACCGGTCCCAGGATGCTTGTTTCCAGTCCAGGGAGGACCTGGCCTGGCAGTTCGGGCTGGACTGTTCCCATGAGGAACAGGGTCAAGACTGATTTGCATATGGCTGGGTCAAAACTGGGGTGGCATGGTGAGCAAAAGAACAATGGATTAAACCCAGATCTATGACTGGGGGTGAGTGTTTGCATTGTCAGCACTCCGTCCATCATCCTTTTGTGTTGCTATACTAGCCACACGTCCCATCATACCCACAGTCACCACACTTCCAGACCCACATTCATCCACCCCATTCACCACAACTACCAACACCCCCACATGCAGCACCTCCACCTTACCTACTACAGGCACCACTCCAACAGACAGTTACACTTCCACAATGGCAACTCTCTGCACCTCATCCCCCCTCCTCCCAAAACACCTATACACCAGCTCTCACCCACCCAACAGACATCACACACATGCCTGCAAACCACGCACCTGCACCCAAGACACCAACACGAACACACCTCACAACCACTCCGTCTCCCTCCACTCAAAAACTCTTTTTCCCATGACCGCCCTTGTGTCCCTAAGAAAAGATTCCTGTATGAGTTTTCCCTCTTCCCTCCCACCACGTGATTCCCTGAAACGCCCTGTGTCCCTCCCCGAGCCCAGCCCTTCCACCTCCCAGTCCTCCCCTGCCACCTCTGGAGTTGCCCATGCCCCTCCCACTGCAAAAAAATCAACTCCCCTGAATCCAAGGTCACCCCTCTCTAGCCTAAAGTAAAGGAGCCGGTCTGAACAGACAGCAAAGCCACCCCAGGCCTAAACCAAAACTCAAGCCCAAGGACCCCTACCCAAGCCATAATCCCCACCACCACCATCCCCCTCACTCTTGAGGTGCCTGTCTGTCCCCTTGATTCCCTACCATGTGGAGGCCACTTTGCAGTCAGGAGTGAAGTTGGGGCAATGACAATTGACATATGTGCCGGGAGCACATGGACATGTTAGACTGACCAGTTGGCCTGTTTTGTATATAGTTGAGCAGATTTGTTTTACTAGATAATACGTATATGCCAACCACATGTTGGTTTCGATGGTTACATACTGGTCCTGTCGTTCCTTGGCTCAATGGCACCATGTGTAAGCTGAAATGTATTGAACCTAAAATGAAACAGAAAGGTGGTCCACAAGTTAGTGGAGCGGGGTTGTGGTATTGCACGTAATATTCTCTTTTGGGATAATTTGGTCACAAAAGAGGAAATGCGGATCTCCGGATACCAAGCTGATGTTTGAGTATAGAGAGAGATAACAACCATTGTCAATAATATCAAAGATTCAGCGGCATTAGAAGGCTAGAGTGCATAGATTGGGAGTCAATCAATCTTCATCCTTCTCGGCATTCTGAAATATATATTGGCTAAGAAAGGTGCAGCTCCTTCTTGGTGCTTGTGCAAGAGCTTGGAATAATTTTTTTCAGATCCTCAGATTCATAAAAAATTATAAAGTCTTTCAGAAACAATGAAATACATGGCTGTGTGCACTACCACAGTATGAGCACCCCCGCCTCCGAATGGCCCCTTTACACTGTCACAAACCAGCAGTATGTGTTGTTCTCAAGCTAGCTCCAGGCTGCCCCTTGGAACAGCAGCCATATCCCATAAAAAAATAACTCATTAATTTTTTCATCTATTTTGACAGGTCGTTTCAATGATATAACCTGCACAGTATCCAACAGGAATGAGAGGAGGCAGGAATGAAAGGAGGCAGATCTATCTTGGTTGGTTATACCAAAACAGTGGAGATTGGATACTAGTAGACATAACAAAACAAACTGTATTGAGGTTTGGTTTCTTTAAGAGTCCACATTTCAGCAAGACCGACAAGATTTTTTGTGGAGGGGGTATCCAAAGTCTTTAAAAAGGCTTAAAAACTTGAAATTGACCCATAATGATCAGTTACAAAAAGCATAAAGTCTGCCCGCACCATGAAAACCATAACTCAGCCACCAAACGTACTGATTACAATCTCACACTAATAATACCTATAAATAACAGAAGTGTACAGTTTAACATCAGTAAATAACAAGATCCCTCCACACAAAAGAATGACACTTTGTCCATCCATAGCAGCATCATTAGCAATGTCAATGCTAAGGTGATACCATTGATCTCAAATGTGATGTTATCTGTTATATCATGTATAAGGTCATCATGACTTGAGCAATGTATTCAGTGGGAAAGTTATGATTGTCATAGCAGAGATTCTGATGACATCTATCAGAAGCCTTCATCGGCAATATTAGATATTTCGTACAGTTATCTGGTATGTATCCTCCCTCTCTCTCAAACTCTGCAGCAGAGTTATCACCTCCTCAAGAGACAGGGTCTTGATTCCCCAAAATTTCCATTACATATGTTGGAGTGTAGTTATTATAATCAAAATTAACATGAAATGTTTGCAAATTAAGGCCTAATAATGCCGCATAGAAATTATATTGCTGTGTTTTACTAAAAGTGTGTTTGAAATGTGCCCACGGGGAGTGGCCACCAATGTATTAGGATGATTAATGAAATTGACTAACAATGAATTATGAATGTACTAATGTATGATTTATAAAGAGTTATATGTTAAAATTTTGCTAAAAATTCATTACTAGGCCTTAGTTAGCATGAGTTGGGCCTAGCTGCCGCTCTCATATTAAATGTGTTTCTCTAACGTGCGAGGTGCTGACTTGCTGAAGGACATGTAGCCGTACTTTTCCAGAAACTAGAAGATCTGTGTAACCATAGTAAATTCTTTCTCATGAGACCCAACTTGCTCAAGGAGACATTCTTGCTGAATGCAACAGTGTAAACTCGCAACAGGTACAAGGTCGCCTGAACTGGTAAAGAAAATGGAGCTACTGACTGAGCCTGAGAGACTAAAAGTTTGTACCTAACATTCTACCCATTGGAGACGTCAATTATAGGAGCCAATAAACTACATGAGAACTGTTCTAAAGTGACAATTCTAATGAGGTGATTACCATATCATTGGATGGAGATAATGGTGCACCAAATTTTGCTCAATTGGAAATTAGGGGACTGTACAACAAGTTTGATATAATCGTATGACACAAGCAGAAATCAGCCATTACATGCCTTTGCTATTACCTAGACACTCTGCCACTCGATCTTAAAAGACTTTGCTGTTTGATTCTTCGAACCATCCATATCCTTATCCTGCCTGATTCATACTTTTCCCCCTTAAGAGGGAAGTGTCCCGTATTGCCTGTCTTGCTGAACTCTGCTGTGTTTCCTGGCCGATGGCGAATCAACTGATGTCCTGAGGACGAAGACTGACTCTGTATGCTGACCCATTACGGAGGGTAACTATCTGATGATGAGATTGTAATTGTCTGTTTGTCTTTCCTTTCTAGGTACCATCTGCTACCTTTTGATAGAGACCATAGTTAGATGTTTTCTAAATTTGTACTCATAAATTGTTTTGCATGAAGCCCAACATGCCAATGCTAATTCGAGGTTAGCTAAGGGGTTCACTAAACGGACGCAAATAGACAAATGACTAAATCAATGCTTTGTTGAATAATGCGCTAATGATACTCTGCTAAAGTTAATCCATGTTGACGTTGTGTTTTGTTCTAATGTTCATGATCTTTGCGTTAATTAAATCTTATTCTAGTTGCCATATTGTGACATTGCTGATGTTTGTTTCTGGTTTTGAGACTAATAAACTTGCTAGTAGAGTGTAACCAATAGGGAATAAAATAACGTAAATCATACTAATTTTTGTGTGGTTATTCATGGTTGGAAGGTCATGGTGTGATCAGACTTTATTGATGCATTTATCTAGATTGGTTTACCTTCACATATTGAATATTGAGAAAATTATTGACCTAGTGATTTATATGCTGATTAGTTGTCTTCAATCAGGGTCAAAAGATTCATTAGCCTAAAACGAGTCCCAGACAAGCAAATTATCTAAGAAGGGATGCGTTATCAGTTGGTAGCAGATGACAGTTAGGCCCTTTGGGGCCCTAGGACGAGGGAACATTGTTTAGGATTGTTTTCAAAATGATGCAAATTGGAGGTATGATGTGCCTCTGAGTCTCAAATGACTTTCCCGGAATCTCGGAGCTTGCAGAAGTGAGTTGGGTATGTTCTCGGCGTCCTATTGATAGGTATGCGTGACATAGAATTTGCGCTTGCTCAGCTTATGCATATCGCAGGTGAATTGTGAAGGTTTGTGAGAATTTAGGTCAGGTAATGTTTTAGTAGGAGTGGGCGTACTCCGCAGTATGAGAGTAGGGAAGTCGGCGAACTTCATATGAGTGTGGCGCTTTGTGCTTAAAAATAATCCACGTGGTTGTTGGTGATGAACGGACGCAGCGTGGTCTAAGACTCCGGAGTATATTGATAACTGTATGAGACAATTGGTTTATGTTGTAATTTGCTCAGTTTAATAGGTCAATCGGGCGTGGTTGACGAGTCGAGTTTGAGTCAAAGTGTGTGAGTGAAACCTTTGATGGAGATTTGGTAAGTTCTACAGTGCACTAGGATGAGCCATTGACAAGTCGAGAGTGAAATTTGCGGGTCAAATTTTGCTTGCGAGTGCGGGATCTGAGAAGGAGAGAGTAGCAGCCGAGGCTTCAAGTGAAATCTCTGTAAAGTTCTGAAGCGACTGTGTTACCCTTCCTGTAGTAAACCGGCAAATTTGAGTTTGTTGTTAAGGTGCTCGCAATATATTGCATTAGTTTTGTGTGGATTTAGAGTGAGGAAGACAAGCCGCAAGACTTTGTCAGCCGCAGTGTGTGTGAGTGTGACATAATTGAGGCCGCGCTGGGATATGTCAGCTGGTAAGAAGGGTCGTGCATGGATTGGCAGCCGTCCGTGAGAGGCAATTGGTTGAGAAGGTAGGCGAAGAGTGTTCTGGGAACTAAAGTCACTTCCTGATTCAATTCTAAACAAAACAAAAGACGTAAAAATGAAGTTTTTCAAGGCTTTGAAGAGTGCTTTGAGGGGAGATGCGTACATTACAGCAAGTGTAGGGGAGCCTACACCGCCAGAGGACACTCCGGCTTATGCCGTAATGGAGGAGAAGGGAGTCGCGCCATGTCTTTGGCTAAAGCAATGGTGCAAATTAACAGAGAAAGATGGGTGTTTGGCGTTTCCAGAGAATGGAACCTTTAACATAGGGGTTCTAGAGAATTTGTGGAAAGCGTTAAATGAGCAAAAGCCGCCTCCGAGACCAGCTTAGTTTGAGGCATTAGCAATTTGGGGTTTAATGGCCATGCGACAGAGGCAACAGAAATTCGAGAGGAGAATGAGAAAAGCAGAAAAGACTCTAGCGGAGGCTAGGTGGGATAGTGAGGCCAGGATGTGGAGAAGGGAAATAATAGATGGAGTTAGAATGTTCCCCGGCAATAACGCAAGAAGCCGAAACACAGGGGAGAAAGGCAACTTGTGAAACAGACAAGGGGTCTAGTAGGCAAAAGGAGACTCAGAAGTCTTGGGCAGATGCAGACGATTCGGATGACAATGAGTTTCTCAATCAGTTGTTACATGATCGACCACCACCACATGCCATAAATGACAACAGACCGAGTACTAGTGCAGGTCCTGTAAGTTCGTCACAGAATCAGGTGATCACGAATACAGTACAGACAGATACTACTGCCAAGTCAGCTCCGATACAGAATGGTGCTAGTGTGTCCAATGCACCCGAGGCGCAGATACGGTTGCAGGCACCACCAGTTCAGAGGCTCTACCCTGATGTCCCAGTATTAGAGACAACTACGAGTTTGATGGTGCCGCCTGATCCAGTATACACAAGATCAAAACTAGTGCAGATTGAGCCAACTCCACAATTGCTGTCCCAGCCACAGCAACAGGAGGTCCCGAATTACACTTTGGTCACAGGACCGCAGTCAGTTATAGCACCTGTAATGAATCAAACTATGGGAGTTAATGCCCCACCAGGATTGGGAAATGGACAGTCACCAGCTGCTATATCTCTGCCAATTACAGTTGGTCCGCCAGTACCGCTATATGCGCAGGCAAAACTTAGTGTGTGTGACCAAAGACTAATGACTCAAGAGGTGATCAGAGGAGGGGTCACAGGAAGCTCCCAAGGGGTGACACCGGGAGAACAGACAGCGGAGAGGTCTAGATCCTTTTTGGACTTCAGTCCGATTGGGGTTCCTTTAGAGACAATGAGACAAGCAGGTTTAGGTCTACTAACCCCACAGGTAATAAGTGCAAACCCGTCGCAAACCCCTATGGTGCAGGCTGGAAATATATTGTTGCAAGGCTTAACTGCGCAACAGTCTCCTGAGGTAATGAAATACTACTATAAGGTGATTGAGTTTTTGAAGCAGAAGGTGTCGCCGCAGAATATTGATTGGCAGAAAATTGATTGAACGGCACAAGAAGGCAAAGAGTCAATACATGCTTACTATGAGAGGTTGTTGAAGGCATTTAAACACTATAGTGGCACAGAGGTCATAGAACCAAAAGACATGAATCACCTTGTGTTCAGGTTCGTTGAAGGACTGAAGCCAGAGATTAGCCAGATGATTAAGAATCATTTGATCTGTTGGCAAGCGAAACCAATTGACGAGGTGTTGCAGTATGCGAAATACTGTAGTGATGAGATTGAGTTGAAACAGAGAAAGCTGAAAGAGAAGGTGATGGTGATGCAAATTAAGGCAGCTCAGGCAGGGATGCAGGGAAATGGAGTACAGCAGATGGTACAGCAGCAACCTCAAGGGAACGGAATGTTCCAGCCGCAAACAAGAGGCAGAGGTTGGGGAGGTTTTGTGAACCGTGGTCCAGATTTGAATACTGTTGTAGTTCAAAATGACATGCAAGGGATGAAAAAGATGTCACCATGCCATGCGTGCAGGGGCGTGGGACACTGGAAGCGGGAATGTCCGATGATGGTGCAGGATGGTGTTGTTCAACAGAGCAATGATGTCAGTGCATTTCAAAATGTGAGGGGTCCAAGAATGAGGCGTCCAAATCCGAACTTCCAGAATAATATGGTTCAGATGCAGGGTCTCCAACCTATGCAACAAATGCAACGGCCACGTGTTCAACCAGCGCAGGTGCAGCAAATACAACAGCAGATTCCCATGGTACCTAGACAGCAAATGCATTTGCCTTTAGCAGTAGCTCCGATGGGACAGTAACAGGTGATGCTTCCTCAACAGGTGACAGGTCAAACAATGAGTCAGAATAATGCAGTACAGCAGTTCCCATTGCGTGGTGAGAATGGAATAAACGATGAATGGTCGGATGACTGTTCGGATAGTGAGGAGTGCAGGCTTGCAGCGTCCTTAGAAGTAGCTCAGAGGGGACCTTACGTGCAGGGAAAGGTGATGGGCCACAAAGTTTCATTCCTGGTTGATACAGGAGCCACACGCTCTACAGTCAGAAGTACCAAAATTGCCGCTTTCCGGGTGTACTAAAAAGGTGGAAGGAGTGGCAAATCAGCTCCTGACGAATCCAATTACAGATCCGGTCCAAGTCGAGATTGGTACCTTCCAGGGATTACATAGGTTTGTAGTCTGTGATTCAAGTCCTGTGTCCCTACTGGGGAGAGACTTGCTGTGCAAGACAAGGTGTTCGATCACCTGTTCCAATGAAGGAATTGAGGTGCAGACAAACAGTGATGATGAAGGGGACGATGGTCAGATCTCAGAACCAGAGACAGAGACCACAGATGAGGAGTACCCTTTGATAAGCTTTTTCCCGATGTTCACGGTGACTGATTTGCCAACCGAATTACAGGAAACAGTGACAGAGAAAGTGTGGGACTTGACAGGAAAAGAAGTAGGACTGATAAAAGGAGTTGAACCAGTCAAAGTAGATGTGAAGCCAAATGCCGTGTTTCCCCAGGTACCGCAGTACCACATGACACAAGACGTCCTTATACAGGTGACGCAGATAATTGCAGACTTTGTGAAGCAAGGGGTTTTAAAAGAAGTGATGAGCAGCCCATGTAATTTGCCAATAATAGGACTGAGAAAGCCTTGTGGGAAAGTCCGAATTGTCCAAGACCTGAGAAAAATTAATGAGATAGTGGTAAAATGCTGCCCCATAGTGCCAAAACCAGCTGTGACCATGTACCAGGTCCCATGTGATGCAGAATGGTTCACAGTCGTGGACATGACCCAAGCATTCTTTTCTGTGCCTCTTCATGAGTATAGCCAATTTCTCTTCAGTTTTAAATTCCTGGACAAAGTTTACAGTTGGTGTCAAATTCCTCAAGGGTTTTCAGAATCACCTTCCATCTTCAATCAGATATTGAAGAAGGATTTGGAGTCATTGGAACTGCCTTTCAATTCGACTCTAGTACAGTACATTGATGATTTGTTGATTGCATCCAAAACGAAAGATGACTGCAGGTATGATGCTATTGCCTTACTGAATCATTTGGGAAAGAACGGACATAAAGTGTCCCCGAAGAAGCTACAGTACTGTCAGAAAGAGGTGAAGGACTTAGGCCACTTGATTGAGAAGGGGTCAAAGAAAATATCCAAAGAAAGAGTGACAGCCATATTACAGATGAGCCCTCCGACATCCAAAAGAGACGTGAGGATGTTTTTGGGAATGGTGGGCTACTGTCACCAGTGGATTCCCAACTTCTCAATTATCTGTAAGCCTTTGGTGTGGTTGACTCTCAAGGAGGTTAAGGATGGCCCAGATACCCTAACTATGTCAGAGAAAGAGATGAGGGCATTCTTTGAACTGAGAGAGTGTATGTGCAGGGCTCCAGCTTTAGGTATGACTGACTACACAAAGCCTTTTTTACTGTTTTGTCATGAGCGTGATGCTTGTTCTTTGTCTGTCCTGACACAGGTCCATGGAGGTGCAAACCACCCAGTAGCATATTTTTCAGCTACTTTGGACCCAGTTGCAGCTGCCTTACCGGGTTGTCTGCGTGCAGTCGCAGCAGTTTTTCACAGCCTCACTCAATGTGAAGGCATAGTGATGGGACATCCCGTAACAGTAATGGTCCCACACTCAGTCAAAATACTACTCACCCAAACCAAGACACAGCACATGACAAATGCTCGTCTAACAAAATATGAAACGATTATATTGGGGTCACCTAATGTATCATTGAAACGCTGTACTGTGTTAAACCCGGCAACTTTGCTTCCCAATGAAAATACAGATGTTGATGAGGCCGAGGAAGTAGAACATGATTGTCTTGAGGTAACAGAACTGTGCACCAAACCGAGACCTGACATTAAAGATACTCAATTGGAGATAAATGATTACATTATCTTTGTTGATGGTTCATGCCTGAGAGACTCAGTAGGAGTACTCAGAGACGGATACGGTGTGTGTACAATCACAGGTATCCTGGAAGCATCTTGGCTCGAGAGAGGGTATTCTGCTCAAGTAGCTGAATTGGTTGCTCTTACTAGGGCATGCCATGCCGCTGAAAAACTAAAAGTGACTATACTGACAGCAGATACGGATTTGGAATTGTCCATGATTTTGGCCAGCTATAGTCACAGAGGGGTTTCATGACCTCTTCTGGTTCTCCAGTTAAAAATAGTGAAAGAATTAAGGGGTTGTTGCACGCGATTCAGTTACCTCTTGAAATTGCCATGGTGAAATGCAGCGCTCATGTGAAATCACAAGATTTTGTGTCAGTGGGAAACGGATATACAGATCAAGTCGCAAGGTTTTGTGCAATGAACTGTATATCATCCAAGTATCAGTGGGAATTGTTACCTGAAACAGAAAATGAGACATGCACAGGTTACGCATTGAGGGTGGTTGACACAATGGAAGAGTTAAAATTGTTGCAGGGACGTGCCAGCAGAGAAGAGAAACATTCTTGGCTTAAAATGCAATGTGTACAAAGACCGGATGATTTGTGGGTTTCAGATGAGGGGACAATGTTTTTGCCAAACAGTCTTTTGTCACAGTTTGCAAGGTTTTACCATGGGCAAGCACATATTGGGAGAGACGCCATGATCAGGTTGCTCAAAGTCGATAGATTCTATCCAAAAATCAGACAAGCTGCAGAAGTAGTCTGTCACAGGTGCATCATCTGTCAACAGATGAATGCAGGGAAGGAACCGTGGTGAATTTGAGCCACATTGGGAGAGCTGGAGGTCCATTTAGCAAGATGCAGATGGATTTTATTGAGATGCCTGTGTGTGGAGGTCTGAGGTACGTGTTGGTGATTGTGTGCATCTTTAGTCACTGGATTGAAGCTTACCCTATACGTAGGAATGACAGTCTCACAGTAGTGAAGTTGCTTCTTAGGGAGTTGATACCACGTTTTGGGTTTCCGATCTCTTTAGAATCAGATAGAGGAAGTCACTTCAGCAATGAGATGGTTAAGCTCTTGTGTGTTGCATTGAACATTGAACAGAAGTTGCATTGTAGCTACCGTCCTGAAGCCTCAGGACTAGTGGAACAAATGAATGGTACCTTGAAGTTGAGAATGGCGAAAATGTGTGCAGCTACCAATTTGAAATGGCCAGATGCATTGCCCTTAGTGCTAATGTCAATGAGAAATACACCCAACAAGAAAACAGGACTGTCTCCTCATGAAATTCTCATGGGCCGAGCTATGAGATTGCCCGCAGTGCTTGCAAATGCTCTTGTGAATATCACGGATGATATGGTGTTGGACTACTGCAAGGGTCTGGCTGACGTGGTCCGCTCTTTCTCTCACCAGGTGGAAGCAACCACACTGCCACCGATAAATGATCCAGGTCACAATCTGAAAGCCGGTGACTGGGTTGTTGTCAAGAAACATGTGAGGAAGTCGTGTTTGGAGCCACATTGGAAGGGGCCGTATCAAATGATACTGACAACTACTACTGCTGTGAAATGTGCGGGAATTCCAAACTGGATACATGCCAGTCACACAAAGAAGGTGACGTGTCCAACTGATGAGGAAATTAAGTTGTCGAAACTAACAGCTACAGAAAAGGAAGTCTCAGGGCTGGAGAGTAATCAAAGGGGAACTGAGACTGAAGGAGAGCCCGTTGAGGATGGCTTGGTCACTCAAACAGCAAACAAGATCCAGAAGGGTGACGGTGAGCCTATCTCAACTGAGGCACCAGCAGGACCGACCCAAAGAGAGGTCCTCCCAGGAGCAGACGGTTACAGGTTTGAAGTTGAACCCCTGACAGACCCGGAAGGCGAAGGAGGTGAAACAGAGGGAAGTCAAAGTGTTCAGACTCCTCCTGAGCCACTTGCAGATCCATCAAGAGAAAACAAGAGGAGGGCATTGAACAGCAACCTGAAAAGCCAAACAGTAAAAGGACACTGAGAGGAGATAAGTGGCCAGAATCGCAAACTGAGCAAGGGAAAGTGGTCATCAATGAAACAATAGAGGAAGAGGTTGATACCACAAGGAAAGAAGATCTGAGTAAAGGAGAATTGCAGGGTGACGGCAAATTGAAAAGAAAGAGAATATCCAACAGAAGATACGCAGGTCCTGAATGGGCTTATGCAACGTCAGCAGAGTGGCACCAAGAGTTCTTGACAATTTTGTTTTGATCGTGAAGTTCCAGGTCAATATCATGGTACTTGAAGTTGGCTACAAATAAAGGAGACTGTGGTAAGCTGAAATTGTATAAAGGGAAACCTGAGAAAGGAGACTGATAAATTACCGGATGTGACATTGCGAACCTGAACTGTCTTTTGAAAAACCTGATTGTGACAAGCTGCTAACTGGATTGACAAAAGACCCTGGAGTAAATGAGAGAGCTGTAAATACTTGCTGAAGAAAGACTTTTGCATTAGCTTTTGTGGAAAAATTATTAACCATCTTCCTATTAGTTGATTGCGTTTGTAGTACTTTACTTTCTGATTCTTCTGAGATCATGCTTAGGTCAGGAGATGACGTTGAGGGGAATAAGCATTGTAAATATTTGGGTATTGCTTTGGGTGTTGTGTGTTTGGTATTCATTATAGCTCTGTTTGTGGAAATGCGTTTGGTGGATGAGAGTGAAGCTAACAATGCTACAGTTTCTGAGACTGCTACACTAACACCGTGGGGTAAGTTTGAGCAAGATACAAAGTATTTGCATGATTAAACTAATACAAAAGGGGAGCTGTCTACTGATGTTTTCTATCGCTTGCTGAGTGAGTATGTTGACACTATGGATGCGAAGGCTTTTTACGTGTGTAAACAAATTCCTCTTTCAGTCCAAGAGGGAGTTACATATCACAGCTTGCCATTAACCTACGGGATTAGTTGTAGTTTGCTACTAACGCGTTTCTACAATCAAGAAGAAGTGCAATATTTTTACTCGAATTATGATTTCGTGTTCTCTTATGTGCCTATCATAGAAGATTTGAATAGTGTAGCTAAGTATTATGCTATAAAGCTGATTAAGGGATTATTTGAGCCTAGGACGACAATTAGTGCTTCATATGCGCACCGCAATAATTTGACATGCTTGCTTACACCTGTAGAAAAGAGCTTTCTAGATCACACTGAAGATAGAAGGAGGGTGTTAAAGGGGAAATTGGAAAAGGGCTTGCAGGAACGATCATTCCTTAGTAATAGTAATAATGGGGTTAGGGAACAAGGGAAGCTAGCTTTAGATGCGAAACATGTAGGTAGGCTTTGCATAACGTGACCAAAGTCATATTAGGACACTGTGTTTGTGGGAACGAGTGAGTGTAAGCATGTGCTTTTGTTTCAGAATAAATGGACTTTCATGCTAAATGGAATGGATCAAGCGATCCCAGGGGTCTATTATATTTGTGGACTTAGTGCTTATTACCGTCTTCCAAAGGGATGGTATGGGACATGTTATTTGGGAATAGTTTTTCCAAAGATTTATCAACTAGATGATTGAAAGAAATTTCCGAAAGTGACCGAATTACTTTGTGCTAGACAAAAGAGAGAAACTGCTGCTGGTGTAGTAGGAGACATATTTGGAGCAATAATTCCCTCAGTGGGGGTTGCTTTGAACTCCATAAAGATTCAAAAGTTATCTACTATTGTGGTTAACATGCTGACAAACTTCACAGGGGCTATACTCCTGATGGATACCAAACTTGCTGCGGAGAGGGCTATGACTCTTCAAAATATGCTTGCTTTAGACATTCTTTTAGCGAAAAGTGACGGAGTCAGTAAGATGCTCAATGAGCACCACTGTTGTGCCTACATACCGGATAATAGTAATGAGATTAGGATTATGCTTACTAACCTAACAAGAGATAGTGCAGATTTGAAGGAACTGAAGGAGCCAGGAGTCTGGGAAAAGGTTGGAGAAGGATTTGCGCGTGTGGGAAGTTGGTTTAGTGGTCTTTGGCATGGGTACTTGGCAAAATGAATACAGGGAATAGTAATTGTTTTGGCTTGTTTATTCGGACTATTGTTATTGAACAAAATTTAAGAAAGAAGTTAAGTAAAATGGGCAAAATATAAAGCGAGGAGGGAGGAAAAGAAAAGGGAGAAAATGTTCAGAGCAAAATACGAAAAGGCGAAGCAGGAAGAGGAAATCGAAATGAAGGAATTGAAAAGGTGAAGGATTGTTGAAGAATGGATTTGTGTGATGACAAGTGTCATCAGAGGAGGGATTGTTGGAGTGTAGTTATTGTTTGCAAATTAATGCCTAATAATGCCGCATAGAAATTATATTGCTGTGTTTTACTAAACATGTGTTTGAAATGTGCCCACGGGGAGTGGCCACCAATGTATACGATGCTTAATGAAATTGACTAACAATGAATTATTAATGTACTAATGTATGATTTATTAAGAGTATGTTAAAATGTTGCTAAAAATTAATTACTAGGCCTTAGTTAGCATGAGTTGGGGCCTAGCTGCCGGTGTCATATTAAATGTGTTTCTCTAACGTGCGAGGTGCTGACTTGCTGAAGGACATGTAGCCGTACTTTTCCAGAAACTAGAAGATCTGTGTAACCGTAGTAAATTCTTTCTCATGAGACCCGACTTGCTCAAGGAGACATTCTTGCTGAATGCAACAGTGTAAACTTGCAACAGGTACAAGGTCGCTTGAACTGGTAATGACAATGGAGCTACTGACTGAGCCTGAGAGACTAAAATTTGTACCTAACATTCTACCCGTTGGAGACGTCAATTACAGGAGCCAATAAACTACATGAGAACTGTTCTGAAGTGATAATTCTAATGAGGTGATTACCTGATCATTGGATGGAGATAATGGTGCACCAAATTTTGCCCAATTGGAAATTTGGGGACTGTACAACAAGTTTGATATAATCGTATGACACAAGGAGAAATCAGCCATTACGTGCCTTTGCTATTACCTAGACACTCTGCCACTCGGTCTTAAAATACTTTGCTGTTTGATTCTTTGAACCATCCATATCTTTGTCCTGCCCGATTCATACTTTTCCTCCTTAAGAGGGAAGTGTCCCGTATTGCCTGTCTTGCTGAACTTTGCTGTGTTTCCTGGCCGATGGCGAATCAACTGATTACTGAGGACAAAGACTGACTCTGTATGCTGACCCATTACGGAGGGTAACTATATGATGATGAGATTGTAATTGTCTGTTTGCCTTTCCTTTCTAGGTACCAACTGCTACTTTTTGATAGAGACCATAGTTAGATGTTTTCTAAATTTGTGTTGATAAATTGTTTTGCATGAAGCCCAACATGCCAATGCTAATTCGAGGTTAGTTAAGGGGTTCACTAAACAGACGCAAATAGACAAATGACTAAATCAATGCTTTGTTGAATAATGCGCTAATGATACTCTGCTAAAGTTAATCAATGTTGGCGTTGTGTTTTGTTCTAATGTTCATGATCGTTGGGTTAATGAAATCTTATTCTAGTTGCCACATTGTGACATTGCTGATGTTTTTTCTGGTTTTGAGACTAATAAACTTGCTAGTAGTGTGTAACCAATAGCGAATAAAATAACGTAAATCATACAAATTTTTGTGGGGTTATTCATGGTTGGAAGGTCATGGTGTGATCAGACTTTATTGACGCATTTATCTAGATTGGTTTACCTTCACATATTGAATATTGAGAAAATTATTGACCTAGTGATTTATATGCTGATTAGTTGTCTTCAATCAGGGTCAAAAGATTCATTGGCCTAAAACGAGTCCCAGACAAGTCCAGAGATACGGCACTCGCTGCACCTACCTTAGGTGAAAGACCTTCTACAGAGATACGGCACTTGCTGCACCTACTTAGGGTGAATAATTTTGGGAAAAATTCTCGCTATTTATATTTAAATGACTGCATTTACCATGATGCCTTGGGGCTATTTTCCGCTTGAATGCAAGGCAGTGTGCTCCCTTTTTCTTTTTGGATGTCTAAATTATCTAAGACGGGATGCGTTATCACATATAAGGCACACCTTGACCTGCCACAAGGAATGAATCTGGTAAAAAAACATTTTTCTCCAGAAGTTGACTGAGCCACCGCAGGAACAGAAAAGAGTACTAGGTGAGCTCTCATGAGGTGGGTGATGGAGCTATACAGAAGGGCAGGACCCATCAGCTCATTTCTTCTAGGTTGCCACCAACAGGTTTCCATTTCCTTGTTCAGACCAGAGGCAAAATCTAAAGCATTTATTTCCCTATGGTATGGCGAAAACACAATTCCATGAAGGGGTAGAGTCTCAATATAAATGGCTCTAACCACATGTGTAACAAATGTTGTGACTCCACACATAGGAGAGTTTCCTTTTCCCATGACCCATACCTCACTCATTCTCACCCACCAGTCCAGGGAGCACAACTCCCCCCACCACCAACGGAAACTGAGAAAATGGACAGATTGGACCTGGAGTAACCATCAATGTCTGGGATATTGATCTCTCCCTGCCAGGCAAATATTGCCAGCCGCGTCAGGTTATAACCCAGGAGAAACAGCAAGGTAAGGGGCAGGGAGGCTGTGAGACTGGATCTGGAGTAAACCACGTTGTGGTGGATGGGTCTCTCTTTCTCTCATCATTGAATTGTGAAAGAGTGAGAGGAACCTAAACGAAAGAACAAGAAAATTAGATTGATAAATCGGAAAACAAGTCTCCTTTTAAATATGTGAGAAGTTCTTAAGCCGATGCCCTTAATGAGGATCCAATCTCTGCTTGCTATGTACTGTTTGCACTAACTCTGGCAAACCTTACCTTGAGTATTCCAATGCTATTTAATTTTTCTATAATCTCTCTCTTCCTCTCACCACCTCAGTTTTTCTTACACAAAGAGCAGAGACAGTAAGGACAAAGAGACAATAGAGGTATGAAAGGCAAAGAATAGGGAGCGATGGAAGGGCTGCAAAAGGAGGAAAATAAATGGCCAAAAGAAACAGAAGGGACTGGGAGGAGAAAAAAGACAAATAATACACAAATATTTGAATAGAAGGAGATAGGAAGGGAAAGGAGGAAGGAGCTATGGAAGAATAGTGAAGAAGAGGGAATATTTGATGGAAATGGTTTGCAGAAATTGAAAGGACAGAGAGAGCAAAAGAGCAAACAAGGTTGCCTATTGATGTCAAACAGAATAGATTAGAATAAAACGGGTAGAGGGGATGTGAGAGCAATGGACGAGTGATTGGCCTGTAAAAGCCCACACAGATTACAACAGGCCATCGCGCTTTAGCGCTTGCGCGCCCGACCTAAAAAAGGGTCATGGATGTGAGGACAACTAAGACTGAAAGGAAAGAGAGACCGAGTGGAGGTAGAAATAGACGGTACAAAGTGATAGTAAGGAAGAAAATGGATGGAGAAACCGATGGAGGTAGAGAAGACAGAGAGAGGAATTCGAAAATCCGTAGTGCAGCAGTTGCCGTGACACCAGTGCCCAGGAATCTGTCATGCCCTCTGCACCCCGGTCATAGCTGTCTTTTAATGGCATGGGGCCCATTTCCCCACTTGAAGCCTAGTAAACCAATGCTCTAAGGGCACCACAGAGAAGCGATAGAGAAGAGGCTCATGAATAAACATTCAAAGAGAGCTAACGAAGGACGCGGACATAAGAGATGCAAAGAGTGATAAGGCCAGGGAGAAAGCGAGTGGAGTGAGAGAGAGAGAGCAGGCGAGAGAGAAACTAAAGTAGAGAGAAGGAGAAAGTGGGAGAGAGAAGGAAGAGACAAGGGAAAATTAAAAAAAGAATGATTAAGTAAGACAGAAAGCGAGGAAGCAAAACAGATAAAAAGAAAGTGAAAGAGCGAGGGATTAGGCACGCGAGGAGCGAACAAGGCAGATGATAGGAAAAGGCGAAGCAGTGACCCAAAATACGAAGCTGATTACAACTTCTACCATATCAAAAGACTTCTGCGTGAATGTTGTAGTCAGTTAAAGATTTAGCCCAGGTTCTCAGGAACGTTCCGTTATACCTATTTGCAGATGGCGATATGGCATTGCACATTTAAAGTACTACATCGTCGTGTGCTTGAAATCTAGCATGACAGAAAGAGCTAGCTGAATTCCTCCTTGTTTGCATTATGTTTCCCTTCCACTGGTTAAGTTTCCTTGAAGCATGACAGGTGAAATTGCTTCCAAATGTGCCCTGCGCTGGTTAGGCAGGATGGGCTGGATGTGGTTAACTCCAAGGTCACGAAGGAAACTGAAACTAGGCCAGATGTGGTAGGGGAAGGCTGAGATACACACAAGCCCAAATGGCTCCGATACAAGCAGCCAAACCCGGAACAAATGCACTGGGCTTGCTCTGTGTTGAGCTTGTTGTAAGTATTCGGTATTAAAGGGAAAGGAACCAGATTGTTATTTATGGTAGTCGTGCTGGCTGCGTGCCCTGTCCCGTTTGTCAAGGTCCCCCAAGGACAATCGTGAGATCATATCAGTACAGCGTTTTCCTGAAGCCTTAGCGCCACCGGTTGCATCATAGCTTCCCCGCGCGACCATATGTAGCCCATCTGGCCTATAAAATTGTAAACATGGTTTGAGGCCGTAATCCCACCTAATGTATGTGTAATAGACGTGCCAAATGAGTGAACAATGAGTGGCTTCGCTCTACACGTCACAGACGCGATCCATACACTTCGCTGGGTCGTTAGCATGCAATGAGCTCTTGTACCATGAACATAATTGAATCCGTACACGTGGTTTCCTTAGTTAAACGGATTTGCCGCTGCTCTGTGCTTAAGCTTGTTTTTTTTTTTTTTTAGAAACATTTGTATGATTTTCTGCATCGAGCTTTTCCTGTGGTGCTCGTGTCAAACACTGTACAGTCGTTATGATTTATGACAAACAGTGGGTCCAGGGGCGTAACAGCGGCCCTTGCAGCCTCTGCAGCGGGCGGGGGGGTATCTGCCCAATGCCAATGAATATTTGTGAGCTGTGGGACATTTAGGGGTCTTCTCATTCTGGAGGGGGCCCCATCCTTTTGCACCACGCTACTAGCTTGGTCATGACTGTGAGCACCTCATCTGCTATCGCGCAATACACAGTATCTCCAAGGACTGCAGTAATTGTGCTTTATTGCAGCTGTGCTGTGGGAATCAGCTGCATGGCAAATATTATTCTGTGCGCTGCTTAGCTGTGGTGTCACAAGGTTGACTTAGCTCCCCACACCGCAAGCAATCAGACTTGATTTAAAGTATAAGCAGGAGACACCGCAGTCTTGTTTGTAGAATGTTTTGTAGACCTCATGTTTATTAAAACTTTGAGTTGAGCTACACTTGATCGGTCGGTACCCTCTGTCTGGGTTACTATGATTAAGGTGAGTAGCACAGTGAACTATTATAATCACTTTCACGTGCATTTTCCCACTTCCTAGCATCACTGAATTGCTTCTGGATGTCAGGTTTCACTTCGTGGTAAAGTACATTTCTTTACAGATCAAACATCGCTTCCGGTGTATTTCCCTCTGTGTCTGTTTCCTTCTCTAACTCAGTTCCAAGCCAGCTGCGCAATTCATCTTTCTGTGCACTCAATGTGGCGATTACATTTGAGTACCACTGCACCTTTTCCAAGGCCCGCCACGTTGAGCGTAGTGTCGCCCATGGGTGCCGTACCACAGTGACATAACATCACCAGGAAAGAGACAAAATGAAACATTTTAAGTTATTAGAGCTCCAGGTTAAATTGATTAAAAAAAAAAATTCTGTCTGCATTTATCCACATCTATTTTTGTTAGTTTTTGGTATCTATCCATAGGTATTTATTATTCTTTTAAAAAAAAACTTCACCTATGTATTTCTACATTTATTTTAATGATAAATTACCACTGGTATTTGCATGGTTGCAGGGAATTAATACTGCAAGTCCTATACAATATAATTGTATATTTATTTAAAACAGTTGTTCCTAACCTTTTGACTTTAGTGGACTGCCACTGAATCATTACTGGAACACCGGGCCTAAGCAATTTCTATGATTTGGACCTTAAAATAATACACAGAAGTATAAAAACAAGTATACACCAAACAAATGCTCAAATATTGAAACATTTTGTGTAAGTCACAATGAACTATAGAAAATGTTTTCTGATTTTTAGTGTTGTTTCCTTAGTTGAATATAATTAATCATTTTAATTGATTATTTATATATCATTCAGTTTTGTAAAAGGTTGTGGACCCTTGAGTAGGCCTTGCAAATCCCCAGTGGTCCTCAGGAACATAGGTTAAGAGCCACTGATTTAAAAAAATACTATTATAAAGAAGCCCATGTGGGCACCTGCAGCTTATACTAAATCCTCATTCCTACTTTTTAATTGGCATGTTGTAGGTATTGTCATAGAAGTCAAGAGTGACAGCCTAGATAGTCACTCAAGAGACAACCTACTTTCCATTAAAAAAAAATACAAGAAAATAATTTTTTTTCTATAAAAGTCAATAACAAAGTTCAACTAGAAATCATAAACATTGCAGGAATAAAACTTGAAAGTAAGGAAGCTCAGATCCTCGACAAAGGTCAGACAGGACCCACTCCAGGTAGTGAAAGGCTCAGAACCAGAAGAGAAGACCATGCACTCTCCCCTGCTTCTCTGTATATGCACATCTCTTTGTAATTCAATGCCTCAGTGTCATGTTTTATTTTAATCAAATCCCTAGCATAAGCCTCAATGTCAAGTGCTTAGGTGTATTTATTTCCCTAGCCACTAGAGGCACATATACACCTCAAATGTGGTCTCTTTAGCAAACATTCCTCTTTCCCAGTTTTTAGTTTTGTTTTTCAGAAGCCAAGCCTTTTAGCATTGATTGTTTCAAACTCAGCCAGAAGTTGAAGAATCATGAAAGACCTTTGCTATGCTTAACACTCGAACAGGTAAAACAAAAGTGTCATTCATACATAACCAAAAGAACATTGAATGATTTTTTATTTTGGTTTTCTTTGATGGCCTCCAGTCACCTCAGAAAATATGCATGACAATCATTTCTCAGCTTTCCAGTGTAAAGAACTCCTGCTGTAATCATTTAAAACATAGGCCCAGATTTATGGTGGCCTAGCGCCATTCCAATGCCACATTTGCCTATTTTTTTTTATGCTCATGTGGCGTTGGAAGGGCAAAAATGCTGCACCATATTTACAAAGTGGCGCAATGCTTGCATTGTGCCACTTTGTAACCTCTTGCACCACATTATGCCTGCGCCAGGCATAATGTATGCAAGGCAGGCTTCCGACGATAGGGGATTCCTTTGCTACATTTTTATTGGCATTTTTAAACACCTGCTAAGTGTAGGCATTAAAAAGAGGCTCCCATTGTGTTCAATGGACATCTGGGTGCTTTGCAGGATTAGCGTCATAATTTTTTACGCTGGGCCAGCAAAGTGCCGGACTAGCATAAAAGATTATGAAGCAAGTCCCCATGACTACCGCCATGGTACACCTTATTTTAAATATGGCCCACCCATGGTGGCATTAGGGGGGCGCTAAGGGGTGCTAGAAAAGTGGTGCTGCATTATGTGCAGCACCACTTTTCATAAATCTGGGTCATAGTTTTGAAATATTTAATAAAATGGTTGATTAGAGAAGTTTGGACTGCAGCACACTCACATTTTCAATTCTACATTGTCCCTGGCTCTGAAATGGGCACTATGCATTTTGGTTAGTTCTCAGAAGAATCAAACAGGTTGACATCAGCAACTAAGTGCAATCTGGATTGAATTCATTAAAAGTACTTTTATCTTCTTCTCAGTGTACCAATTTTAAAATTATTTAAATAGTGAGCTTTATAGACTTCACCTTGAAATAAGATAAAAGTACAGCTGTTTATGTGGTGGAGTTTTTAAGGTGAAAATTCTTTATGTGTTTTAATTATATGTACGCCACATGTATTGCACATTTCTAAAAAAAATGCTGTGGGTTCAATGTGTCAGTATGCCAAGCTATCCATACTTCATGCTTACCATATATATGTGCCTTAATGTTCCACTGGGCATCAATATCAATATATGATACAACATCAATTTAGCGAGGGTTGTTTTTACTGAATCAGAAAGATTCATCATGGCATAATGGGTCCGCTTACTTAACTAATTGGTTACCTCAACTGTGAGTGCAGGCATTCTTCCCTTTCACAAATTGCACATCCATGCAAAAAGTTGCTCCACTAAGGGTCTGACAGGGAATACTATGGTAAAGTTTATTTTTTGAGACAAATAAGTTGCTTTTAGCGATTTTCAGGTTGCAGCCTACCAGACGGAACAGCTGTCTGGTTTGCTAAACACATTTTGGGGACTTTCAGAAAACTGACCTAGGAATGCATTCCGTCTGTTGATTACTATTGGCTTTGTGGTTTATGACTCACACCCTGTATCTTCGGGGGGCAGGTCATTGCTGACAGAGTGATAGTAGAGTTAGTGCACTCAACATCCTTGAAACTGAATCTCTCTTTCTGATATGGGCATGGGAGCGGTAGAAGAACACCGGGATGCTCCAGTACTTTTCTTAGATAATAATAACTGTTGGCACAATTACTAACACTGCATTACCAAAACCCCAACTCAGTACCATAACAATAAGTACTGCGACACTAGGGCTGGCTTTACAGAGATCTACTGTTGCACACTACAATTAGAACTGTGGTTGCACTTATTATGAACAAGAAAGACAAACAAGGGCATTAATTATATCACATATAACTTTCCTGCATGCATAGGGTTAAACTAAAAGGAACAAAAGCAGTCCAAGAAATACAATTGTCCACTCTGGGTTCAAACAGTTAGGGTGGCACAGTTTGGTTTGGTTTGGTTTCACTCTGTGTGTGAAAAACCCTTCAACAAGCAAATTCCTCAAACCTGAAACACAGGCTTGAATGACACAATTTAAATCCAAGAGTTATGCTATTAGAGAAAGAAAAGTCACGTAAATGCTCGTTTAAAAATGCACTGTCACTTTTTGTAGTACTTGAGCTCAAACAGATTTCCTGAAGCACATTTAGGCAAGTAACTACAATAATAATGTAGAATGTTCAGAAATGCATTTGTCTCTTCAAGATAAGCACTCTGCCAAAATACGAGGTCCGAAATACACCAGCTGTTCAAGGAAAGAGCAGCGCTCAAAGATCAAACTCCCTGGAGAATACTAGTCACTTAGCTGCAGTCTTTTCCGGAGTGCTGGAAGAATGCCTGGTGTCAGCTGGTACAGGAACCAAGAAAAGAATTGCCTCAAAAGTCCCAAATACGAGGATGACAGCAGGGGCTGGACTGCCAAATCAGATGCTGAGATCAGCACAGCACATTATGTTTACTTAGAAACATGAAGGTTTAACCAAGAACAGAGATATGATTTAACCCTAATCCCTGGGGATGCTGAGAGATAACGCAGAAGGCACCTTTGGGATTCCTGACAGTGCTCCCCACCAAGGACCCTCTCAAAGCGCGGGGCTTGGAAGGGTGCAGGGGATGGAATTTTTTAGTAAGACGTGGAGCATGAACTGTGGACAGGGATTCCCAGGAATTGTCCTCAGGCCCATAGCCTTTCCAAGCCAATAAATAGTGTAGAACACCACGGACACGCCTGGAGTCAAGAATTTTGGCCACTTCAAATTCCCATTGCCCATGTACTTTTACCGTGGGAGGTGGTGGGGCATCACGGGTATCAGGGGAATAGGGACGGAGTAACGACACATGAAACACTGGGTGTACCTTGAAATCATTTGGCAATGTCAGTTCTACTACCACAGGATTGATGATTTTGGCTATAGGAAAGGGGCCTGAAAATCAGGGGTTTAATTTTCTGGATCCTGCAAGATGGAGGTTTTTTGAAGAGAGCCACACCTTATCTCCTATCTGATAGAGGGAGCAGGTCTCCTTCTTTTGTCTGCTTGTTTTTTCGCGTCAGCTTGGTAGAGTTTTAAATGGTGTTGTACTTGTTTTTGAATCTCCTGTAACTCTTTATGGTGTGTCTGTACTGATGGGACTCTTGTGGATGTTTGGGACCCAGTTATAAGTAGCATTCTTTGGTGCAGACCAACCAAACAGTAGAATGGGGATACTCCTCTAGCCATGTGGACTCTGTTGTTATATTCAAATTCAACAAGAGGTAAAGCCTTATCCCACTCAGTAGACCATGAGTCAATGTAACATCTCAGGATTTTCTCCAGCAATTGGTTGGTACGTTCTGTTTGCCCATCCGTTTGTGGATGATATGCAGAGGACAAGCGGACGTCCATACCGACAGAGGAACAGAAGCTACACCAAAACCATGATATAAATTGGGTGGTCACGATCAGAAACAATTGTGGTGGGCAACCCATGAAGCCGTACAATGTGTTGGAGAAACAAATCAGAGAGCTTGGAAGCCATAGCGAGGCATTTTAATGGAACAAAATGAGCCATTTTAGTTAGGTGATCTACAGCCACCCATATGACAGTGTGTCCATTGGAAGCTGAAAGATCAGAAATAAAATCCATACTTGTGGTATGCCATGGGGCCACCGGAATTGGCATGGGAAGTAACAATCCTGTGGCTGGAGTATGTGGGGTTTTAGCCCGAACACAGGTGGAACAAGTCTGGACATAGCTTCTGATATCCTGCACAAGTGTGGGCCCCCAAAACCATCTTTGACAGAGATCTAACATCTTTTTCTCACCTGGGTGACCTGTGAGGACAGAATCATGTCCCCAATGTAACACTGTATCTCGTAATTCTTTGGAAGGGATATACAACTGATCAGCATGGTATAGTAAACCCTCTTTTTCATACACATCAATTGAACAGGGAACCTTGTGTTGGGCTACCCCTATTTTCTCAAGGAACTCTTGGGAAGTGCACACAGCCATGATTTTTTCTGGGGGTATAATGCTTCTGACCTGTTCTAGCGCAACATCAGAGGAGAAACCCATCCTGGACAACGTGTCTGCCTTTTGTTGTGTAGTACTGAGCCTATAGGTGATTACAAAGTCAAACTCGTTAAAGAATAGAAGCCAGAGTAATTGTCAAGATATCAGGGCCTTGGCCACTTTAAAAAACTGTAAATTACGTGATATGTGTAAATAGTTACCGTGTGTCTAGCTCCTAGTAGGCGGTGACGCCATTCCTGGAAGGCACACTTGATGGCCAGAAGTTCCCGCTCCGCCACCGTGTAATTTTGCTCTGCAGGTAGCAATTTCTTTGAGAAATAAGCTACAGGATGGAAATGCCCAGACTCAGGATCTCGTTGGGACAAGACACCACCCACTGCCATTTGGGAAGCGTCTGCTTCCACAAAAAATGGCTTAGCCGGGTCGGGATGATGGAGAATGGGTGCTACAGTGAATGTGTTTTGAAGAGGTTGGAAGGCTTTCTCACCTTCCGCATCCCAGAGGAACTTAACCCCCTTTCATAGGAGACGAGTTATGGGAGATACCACTGTAGAAAAGTGAGGTATAAATCTCCGATAAAAATTAGCGAAGCCCAAAAACTGTTGCACTTCCTTGATGGATTTTGGGGCTACCCAATCCAGGATGGCCTGTACCTTGGACCTATCCATGGAAGTTCAATCGGGAGGGATCACATATCCAAGGAATTCTACAGTTGTAGCGAGAAAAACACATTTTTCCAGCTTGGCGAAGAGATGATGCTCACGAAGCCATTGTAAAACCACTCTTACATGCCCTATATGTTCTTCAGTCGAAGACGGATATATCAAAAATGTCGTCTATGTATACCACTACACAGATATCCAGAAACTCCTGCAGCACTTCATTGATGAAAAATTGAAACGCTGCAGGAGTGTTACACAACTCGAAGGGTATCACTCTGTGCTCGAAGAGTCCGAATTTAGTTCGGACTGCCATCTTCCACTCATCCCCCTTCATCACTCGGATCAAGTGGTACGCACCCCGGAGGTCGAGTTTAGTATAAATGGTCGACTGACGTACCTGATCTAAAAGTACCGGGATCAACGGAAGAGGATGTCGATTTTTTATGGTCACTTTGTTCACTGCGTGATAATCTATATAGGTGCGCAACTCGCGATTCTTCTTGGGCACGAAGAACAAAGACGACAATACTGGTGACGTTGAATGACAAATTAAACCCTTAGCCAACAGATCATCCAGATAGTCTCACAGGTATCGATTTTCAGGCTCAGAAAGAGCATATACCCTACTACATGGTAGCGTTGCCCCCGGAATCAAGTCTATACGACAATTGCATGACCTATGTGGCGGCAGCTGGGTGGCCTTCTGTTCACTAAAGACATCATGGAAGTCTTTATACGGTGCAGGGATGGCCAGTGTGTCATCCGGCTTGATAGACGTACTATGTGTGGACCCACAATGCAAAGGTGTCACTAATAATGGTTTGTCTTGGTAACAGGAGTACCAGCAATGCTTAGAGTCTAATGTCACTGTCCTTGCTGCCCAGTCAATTTTGGGATTGTGTAACTGAAGCCAGGGTATCCCCAAAATGGCTCCAAACACTGGGGTGTCTATAAGGTTAAACTCAATTTGTTCTGTATGGTTTTCTGCACAAAGCATGGACATGGGTGCTGTTTGATAAATGATAAGTCCAGACGACAATTCTGAGCCATCCACGGCTCTGACTGGTTAAGGGACGTCTTTTCTGACAGTCGTAATATTTAGGGTATTAGCCAAACCCAAGTCTAAAAAGTTTCTGGTAGCCCCAGAGTTAAGCAATATCAGAATTACCTTACAAACCTGAGGGGACAACACTAACGTCACAATAAGAGTCAGATGTCGAGGTACTGGACTGGTGGTATTAGCCAGAAGATGCAAGACCATATTGAAAGAAGCGCTCGATCTCGGGACCACTGCACTTGGTCGTTTGGTTTCTCTCACCCTCCCTCACTCCTTCTCTACCCCTCCCCTCTTGCCTATTTACTTCTATCTTGATGCTCTCCCTTCTCTTTTTCCTTTCTTCAACACCAGATCCCTTCCCTTCCTTTTCCCCAGCCCTTCTCTTCTTCTTCTTCTTTTCTCTCTATCCATCTCCTGACTAACGTTGCAAGACCTGGACATTCCACCCTCCTACCAATCCTGCCACAGCAACCATTGCTACTGAATTGCCAGATTATCATGGAGCAGCTTCCCTTATCCCCACATACGCACTCTTTGATAGCTTTCGCTACGGGACGGATCCTGCTTGTGACAAATGCGTGTTTATTTACCCACTGCAATCCTAAATGAGTGAGGAAATGATACACAGAGACATAGGAACCACGTGTGGCGGATACACTCGGAATACTGTCCAAACCTGTTGGCCAATTTCCCTTCCCCCTCCTTCCCCCCTTCTGTCAGCAGTTTTTTTTAAAGTTTTGCATCCGCCTACCTCCTCCCACTCCCGCCACCTCCCATTTCCCTCCCCCTCACCCCCTCTTAGTATTGATTGATTCATTCCCTGTTGCTGGTCGCCCCCATCACTATTATTCACTATTATTCACTATTATTTTCTTTTGACCTTCTTTTCTCTCTCTCTCCCTATCACTGTTTGGTTCTACAGATATTGATGTATATGCCTTGTTTTTACAGCTGTACCTCAGGTGACATTCATGCGTTTCTTTTCTGGATCATATTGTGCACAAACTGATGTTTACTAGCCTGATTCATATGGCTTATTCTCTTGCCCTGTGAGGCTGTGTTCTACTGTATTTACATGGTATGTTACCTGTTGTTAAACGCATTAAAAAATTACAACACAAAAAAAAAGAAAGAAGCGCTGGATAAAATGGTCTCAGAAGTTATTGAGCCAGTTAGTTTTCTGCCTGGTCAGGAAGAGAGAATTCAGGCCCTGTTACTGCTCGGATGGCTTTCTTTGGAGCAGTAGGCTTGTTAGGACATTCCCGAGCAAAATGCCCTGCCTTACCGCAGTATAAACAGAGTTAAAAAAAATTCCTACGTTCCTTCTCTTCCTTAGATAGTGGCCCACGCACACTACCAATTTCCATGGGCTCAGGTGTATCATGAGTGGGAATGGTGGACTCCTTTCCGCAAGGTTTCCTTGAACCAGTTGAAATCATACAGTATAAGGTAATTGCGCTCCACCAGCGAAATATACCAATTAGCTGCATTGCCTCCCAAATAAGAGATAATAAAAGCTACCTTTGCAGCATCATTTGGGAATGCAGCTGCCCGACACAAAAACTGTAGCTGGCACTGGTTAAGAAAAATGTTGAACTTGGCACTATGTCCAAAAAACCTTTCTGGAGGAGCTAAGGGCACAGGGGTTGGTGTTGTGACCATTACCTGCATGGGTTGTGTGGTGGAAGTCGGAAGTCGTTGGGCCTGAAACGGGTCTAGGAACATGATTAGACGGGTCAAACCGAGGGGCCTGTAGTACTGGAGATCTTTGTTTTAGTTTGACTCCTCCCCAGGGGGTGTCTTGTGGTTTATACCGCTGTAGTTCAGTGTGCAACTCCAGGTTCTCTTGCTTTAAGGAAAGTACTTCCTTCTGTAATCCCGCTAGGGCCCTAGTTAACCCTAATAAAGATGGAGCATCCTGAGCAGCTGGTAAAGCCTGTGCTAAACCTTTGAAAGTACCCATTGAGGAATCCATCCCCCAGGCAGCCCTGCATGTTGTGGCTTGGCTTTACGTTGAGACAGGGCCACTCACATGAAAAGCAGGATGTCTGCAGGGGAGATGGTATGCCCCGACCTCCTGGAACATCTCTCGGCACTTCCTTTTGGACGCAGAAAGCCCGGCAGGTGTTCCAAAAGGAAAGGGGGAATGGAAGAGAAAGAGACAAAACACTGCCACGTCTTGCCGGTCCAGACAGGCACCCTGCATCTTCGGGGGGCAGGTTATTGTTGACAAAGTGATAGTAGAGTTAGTGCACTCAACTTCCTTGAAACTGAATCTCTCATTCCGATATGGGCACGGGAGCTGTAGACGAACACCGGGATGCTCACGCACTTTTCTTAGATAATAATAACTGTTGCCACAATTACTAACACTGCATCACCAAAAACCCAAACTGAGTATCGTAACAATAGGTTCTGCGACACTAGGGCTGGCTTCACAGAGATTCACTGTTGCACACTACAATTAGAACTGTGGTTGCACTTATCATGCACAAGAAAGACAAACAAGGGCATTAATTATATCACATATAACTTTCCTGCATGCATAGGGTTAAACTAAAAGGAACAAAAACAATCCAAGATATACAAATGTCCACTTTGGGGTCAGTTAGGGTGGCACAGTTTGGTTTGGTTTCACTCTGTGTGTGAAAACCCCTTCAAAAAGCACATTCCTCAAACCTGAAACACAGGCATGAATGACACAATTTAAATCCAAGAGTTATGCTATTAGAGAAAGAAAAGTCACGTAAATGCTCTTTTAAAATTGCACTGTCACTTTTTGTAGTACTTGAGCTCAAACAGATTTCCTGAAGCACATTTAGGCAAGTAACTACTACAATAATATAGAATTTTCAGAAATGCATTTGTCTCTTCAAGATATGCACTCTGCCAAAATACCAGATCTGAAATACACCAGCTGTTCTAGGAAAGCGCAGCGCTCAAAGAACAAACTCCCTGGAGAATACTAGTCACTTAGCTGCAGTCTTTTCCGGACTGCTTGAGGAATGCCTGGTGTCACCTGGTACAGGAATGAAGAAAAGAATTGCCTCAAAAGTCCTGAATATGAGGATGACAGCAGGGGCGGGACTGCCAAATCAGATGCTGAGATCAGGAAGCAAAACAAAGCCAAGCAGGGAGGCATGCTTTACTCTGCTATTAATAGCCAATCAGGAAAGCAGTTGAGTTTCCACATGTGGATGAGTCACCACACCCAATTAGAAGCACATGTCTACACCTGTTCACATCAGCAAACAAGCATTGGTAAAACAAGGATTGATAAAACCAATTGTGTAACACAGCACATTATGTTTACTTAGAAACATGAAGGTTTAACCAAGAACAGAGATATGATTTAACCCTAATCCCTGGGGATGCTGACAGATAACGCAGGAGGCACCTTGGGGATTCCTGACAGCACCACTCCACTTTACACCACTCCATGCAACTGCACTCTTCACAACTCTACTCTACACTGCTGCACTTTTCACCACTGCACTCTACATCACTCCAGTCTAACCTATACCAATCTACTCTGCACCATTCCACTCTATGCCACTGTACTCAACCCACTCTGCAACACTGCACTCTACGTCACTGCACTCTATGCCAATACATTCTACACCAATTCACTTTACTCTGTAACACTCAGTACTATGCCTCTGCACTCTATGCTAATCCAATGTATGCCACTCTAATCTAATCTGCAGCTCTGCACTCTATGCCACTTGATTCTATGCATTCCACTCTATGTTTCTCCATGCAGCTGCACTCTACCCTGCACCACTCTCTGCCACTTCACTCCACTCTGAAACAATTTATGGATGCCACTGCACTCTACGCCATTATACTCTGCAGCATTCTACACTAATGCACCCTTCACCAGTCTATTGTACTCTATGCCACTCCAATGTATGTCACTATATGCGAATCCATACTATGCCACTCCAATACACAGCCAACAGCCCTCACATATGCAAGACCTTTAGCTTTGCCAATGCTTTTTTTTTTACAAGGGCCTGGAAGCTTTTCCAATAGAGTTTTGCTAAAACAGGGACAAAACAAAAAACGTGCTTTCAAACCCAAAAGACTGGTGGTCAACAAGAGACCTATTGGCTTTGCTAATGCTTGATTTTCCTTGAAGTTGCTCCTGTTTCTTTGGCTGGAGCTCCCTCTGAGGAAAAAAACAGCACATTCATCAGTTTAACAACCTCTTACATTCACACCACTCAGACATTAACAACAGATGCATCTCTGAAAGCACTTTTATCAAGTAGTCAGTGATGCCACTTACATCACAAACAGATGGTTTATTTGCCTGCTTGTGCTGTTGAATCAATACAAGGCATATCAAAGATTAGATCACCAATTCCCCATAACCACCCATAAACCTAGCTGGGCACTAACCAGAAGGTCCTGCATCGGTCCCCCTTTTGTTCTGTGAGTTTCAGCACACATCCAAGTTGCAATTTCCAGATCTTCGTCTGTTCATACACCTTCTTCAGTGTCAGGGCTCCGTCTGTGCACCAAAGCTTTTTAACTTTTGCATCAAATCCCAAATGGCATTCTAGGTGCATCAGGTTCCATCAATACAGCAAAGCCACCCCTCTCGATACCCAAGTTATTGTTGATACATCACATTTACTGCTTTGGAACATTCCTATTTGTGTGCCACATATGTCACATACACCTGAGTAAAATAGAATTGGTTCATCTTCCTGGAGGGGATCACAATAATAAAAACCCAGTTGGTGGCCAAAATCCATGATAGTTTTACCCATGCATTAACATATTTGTATTTTTGTCTTTTACATGGATTCTCATTTTCCATCTTAGACCAGTGTGACAAAGAATGCACAGACAGCTTGACACTGATTGAGTATACTATGAAATATCTATGGAACATAGTATCCCCTGCTTTGCCATATAAAGATATTGCAACAAGTCACAGAGGAATTAATTGGCATTTCTTTTATAAGGCCATTGAGCTCAGATTTGATTTGCAATATCTTTAAAATGGAGGACAAAGCATGTTTCATTTATTTTCAAAAATGTTCACACCATCACCCTTCCATCAAATTGCCTATATCCTTGCTGTCTTGCTTGTTCATATGAAACAGATAGTATGGATGCAGACACAAGGATTAAAAGCAGAATTTGATGCAAATTTGAATACATCAAATGGCAGTGAGTAATTTGTTGCATAAAGATTTAGTATCAATTTATTGTAATACTAATAAGCATTTGCAATGCAATAGGTCTCCCATTTGCTCGTGTTAGAGTTATTAACATTATAAAATCCTAACTGAACTATTCTTGCAACGTAAATTGAAAATAAAAAGTAAATCAGTTGAAATAAGCGAGTCGATTCAAAGTGCGATGGCTGTCATGAGCATGAGTGTTCATGAGAGACACAAAAAAAAGTTTACTCACATTCAAAGTATCGGCAATTGTGCAATTATCCATGTGACAGGGGCAGTCTGCAAGGCGGTAACAAAACAGCCCCATGGTGGGAAAAACGTAAAGCATTTACCAGTGACTTCAAAGAATTTTTGAAAGGCAAGCCCACGAATGAGTGAAAGTGATGGCCGTGCGGTGGCTGAAAGCCTAAATACTTACACCAGGACAAAGCTTGCGTGCACGACCTAAAAAAAGATGGGGCTTACAATGTGTGGATAAACACAGAGATATTATATTGTTCCTATAAAGGCTACTTCTGTGCAATAAATATACATTTCCAAGAAGATCTCCCTTCTGCTCATTACTATTAGTTTGAGAGAAAATATCAGAAGAATGAAAAGATAGTGTTAATTTTTGCTGCTTTGTTTAAAATGCAGCTGTAATGGTGCTTCTCATTTCTTTAATGCAGGTTGCTTGCAAAATCACAAATTGGCTCTAATAAGGACAATAGAGATGGTATTCATAAAGAGATGACAGGCTCCCATGTATTATAGAACTACCTCTTTCGCCTGCTGTGAGAAATTGGATTATTAGTTAAAGGGGCGATAGTACCCACCTCACGTAACAATTACAGTCTTCGTCAGGGTAAGACACAAAATTCACAAATTAAACCTGAGCTCGAGCCTCTGGTGGCTATGGCATGGAATAGACAGGCTTAACTTATCAGCAAAGTGTAAAGTATGTATGCAGTACTAAAATAATAACAAAGTCAAAAGTCAAAACAATGAAAATCTCAAAGGATTTAGAAAAGAGAGTACAATTTAATAAATAAAGTGACACCAAAATGACAGAAATTTAACATAGGGATCCAGAGATACCCTTACCTTGATTTCCTTGGAGCAGAACAAGTACTGCAAACAGAATATAGAACGGATGATTTATGGCCATTATTGCAACACTGACAAAAAGAGAGCATGTATTAGGATTAAAAAAAGACAGTGATATGATAGAGTCTAGAAATTATCTTCATCTTTTAGAATTAAAAAGAAAATATAGAAACACTCCAACCTTCTCATTAAATTAAAATTAAGACTTTTCTATATTTGTTAGTAAGTTAATTCAAATATTTGTTCATTTGTGTATTTTTGTTGTAGATTTGTTTCTGCCTTTTTATGTGTTGGTTTGAGGCTCAAATTGTACAAATTGCTCATCCTGGATCCCTAGCTTCCAATGATGACTTAGTGAGTGTTCCTGGATTCCAGCAATGAGTGATTGGTCGTCCACAGAAGTCAAGCGAGTGCTTAAGAGCCATTTAGCTACAAAATTCCATGCTCATCTAATATTTTCACTTCGTACATTCTCACGTTTTATCACTGGTCACAGCACATCTGTGATTTCTAAGTACCATATAGTTGAAATAACAATTATGTTACTGAGGCAAACTGGCATTATCAATTCAACTTTTAGTAATGTATCACCCTGAATGCCTTGAATACCTGCACGGTAAACCCCAAAACTATTTCAAATGCACCTTACAAAACATAAGTGTGCTGGTCTCTGTCTCCAGAATAATGCTTAAAATTGAGAAGTTGTATGCATGTTTGTGTTTGTGTGTGTAAATGTGTACACCCTTCTATGTGTGCATGTGCGGGAGAGACTGAGTGACAAAACAGAGAAACGGAGAGGTTAGATTAAGAGACCCAGATAGATACTAGGTTGGGAACAAAGAAAAAGGAGAGCAAGCAGGGGGTTGGGGGTTCGGGGTGGAGGAGGTAATGGTGCAGCATTGTCTTATGAACTATGCCACTTTCAGGCTGCAATTTCAGCGCCTGAATGGATCTTGCCTGTATTGCAATGCAGAAAGAGCTAAATATCATAACATATTATTGTTGTTAATGTGATGATGCATGGCCTGGAAGGACAAAAACCCCACTCATGATGTCTGGTGCTGACCACGGATTCTGATGACCACATAGTTTATAAGAAAATAATTATCAATGTTGGAAAGTTTTTTGTATTTTTTATGCAACATCCTTTTGGAGAAAATTGGCTTATGTTGGATGGAAGTACTCTTTGATGTCCTGAAGAAGTTCTATTCAGAACGAAACGCATTGGCTGTGTTTTTTCCAAAGAAATAATAAAAAGATTTCAGAAGTAAATCACTAATATCATTGCGCGATATAACTAACTTCTGAATTTGTATTTGATTTATAGTATATTATACATAGAAATGTATTAACATCATATGTTTTTGGCTAACACCAGACCTAAAACGAAGGCATATATACCTGAAGCTACATCCCCAGAGAGCAAATCAGTTAGTCTTAGTTTTTTCTATATTTTATTGTATTTTGAAACAGATACCCTTTCCTACATGTGCAATTACATACAGTTGCCATCTCCACACGAGATTTGCGCATGGGCATCGAGTATGAGGTTCTGTTTAATTCACATGGACCATTAACATGAGTTACTCCACCAGTGGAATTATGAGATTCATGGGGAAACCATTAAGCCATTTTTTTCATCTGGAGACCTCAGCTGCTGAAAGAAGCAGAAATCTCTTGCTGGAATGTCCGCGGAAAATGAGGAACTACTGGGGATCAGACCCCGAACCACCAAGTCCCCCAGTAATTTTGCATTCAAAGCAGTGCTTAATTTGTGCTTTTTGTTTCCGGTGTGGAGCACCGGCACCTAATTTTGAGGGCCGGCACTTAATTTTCTGCCTCAAGCATTTATTGCGAACAAAAGATACATTTGGAAAAGATGGAGGGAGAGAAAAACGAAAAAGCGTCACAAAGGGAGAGAGCAGAAAGCTGCAGGAGTGAGCTAAAGGGGCAGGGAGTGGCTATGAATGGAGTAAAGCGTCCTGAGATGTCTTCAGGATTACCCTTCCTCAGTATTCCCTGTTCGCACATTTAATGGCAGCAGCCACTTATTTAACAGGAGGGCTTTGGGCACCTGCGCGTTTTTATTTATAAATTAAGCACTGTTTCAAAGAATAGTCCCAGGGACTCACTCTTGTAGTTAGAAGACGGAGTTACTGAGCAGGATAGTGGGTCAATCAAAATGAGGTTCTTCCATTCAGATGTTTGTATGCAATCCTTTATCCAGCCACATATCTAGAAAACGTTTGGCAGTATTACCCAAAGTTAAAGGCATTCTCTAAAGACCATCCTCAGGGCGTGGACACGATCTGAGAATACTGGCAGTAAGGAAAATGAGTGAATAAAAATACTGTACAATGGGTTTTTAGAAAAAAAAACTTTGTAGTAATTAAAATGAAGAACAGGAAACATGGGACTGGAGTACATACGGTGCCACACTGGTGGTAATTTACATGCTGGGTTATCTATCACCAGCTCTGTTATTTATCACCTAATTACCCTTAGTAAGGTGCACTTTTTCGCTTGATTTATTTTAATTGAGTTCGTTGTTAGGCAGTTGCAAGCAGCACAACATCTGCTACTTCTAAAAGAAATGAAACAAGATCGCTTATCCTTGGCAATGTGAGATTTGCTGGTTAATGTGACCTTGCAATGAAGCAGCGCCACCAGAGAAGTTTGTATGATTATCATGCATTAATTTAGAAGTTTGATATAGCACCCCTGACACAACAGAGCGTAACAGGTGATTCGCAAAGAACTGACTTAGATATCATCAGTGTGAAACTAAGAAAAATTTAAACAGTAAGGCTGTTATAAATAACAAGCGTTGGAAAAGTAACTAAGTCAGAAGCTGTCGCCATCCTTGGGCGTGCTACTTTTTGGCTTGTTTAGACATTTTTATTTTAAAACGTTTTGTAGGGTAAGGTGTTGAGTCCTCGTCAATATATTTAAAAAACAAACATTGACCAAGAGCAAAAATATTTTTGAGGCATAGAAAGCACACATTGCCTTAGCAGCACCTGAATAAACTACTTTAAAGGTAGGTGTGTTCTTTGGAAATGAGCAGAATGTGGTTATCCGCATTGAAGCCAGCCAACGGCTGAGCCACTGGCCCAAGATGTATGCTGTATTGGGAGGAAGAATATTGTGGATGAAACAACAACAGACCAATAGATGAAGAATGCTGGCCGAAAGCCTCTATATCCAAGTACACTACATATATCATTTTATTTAAATCAAAAGGGCTTGCCTAATGTCAAATATAATAATTGGTGCTGACAGGCAAAACAATGGTTAGCTCAAAAACATGCAACATTTTTAGCAAATCAGGCTGTGCAACCTTTAGGAGGAAAGCAGGGTATTAGTTTAATAAGAAGTTTGTTTAACTACTTCCTGCTCTACACATCCCATAAAGACCCTTCATTCTTGCTTTGCAGTGAACAGCCACTTGAGGTTGAAGTAGTGTGCCTGGATGAATACATGTTACTGAGACCCTTGCTTTGAGTTCACGGCTCGCAGTTAATATATCAGTGTATTCTGGGAGTTGTAGTTTTGCATCTCATCAACAGAACCAACCACACTGAGACATCTCCAAGGAATGAATTATTATAGAGAACTCCAAAAGTGGAAAGCGTGTGTCCCAGCGATATGGAGGCCTCTATAAACTCCAGTCCTCAATCACTAAATCTTAGACTACAGACATACTGCACTTTTCCCATAAAAGCTGGAGAATAAAAATGTCAGTGGAGCTCAAACAAAAAGTATTTGTATTTGGCCCACTGTTCTGTTCTAAGTTATTGTGATCTGAGAACAAATGCAATTTTTTTTGCTTTCCTATTTTGGGTAGATTTTGATTGACAACCTCAGCCCATAACTACAACTACTTCCATCAGTCTTAATGCAGGCATGGAGTGACTCAGTATATTGATATTTTAGACAAATGAAACAATGTGTAACACCAATTCATAAATTAGATGGGATGTGAAATATGTTTCGTGGAGATAAAAACTCGAAGGGAACAGAATGCCCTCGACTGCTCATAAAGGCAGTCAGAGCCACGCAAAAGTTCCTTTGATAATAAGGAAAAGATCACGTTTCTGAGACTCCCAGTTATTTTTCTAGAGTTACATGAGTAGCATAGCTGCTTGGAGGTCAGTCTTTATGGTGGGTAATGCTTTTAATAACACACAAAGGGTTTCAGCTTTTGATTATACTCTGAGGAGAATTTCCTCTGGGAAAAGCAAGTCCCTCACTCACATTCAGATGTGGCATGCTTCATCATGGAGCTTCCCACACCTTGAACTCCATTGAGTTGAAAGTGGGCTACTACCACAATGAAGGGCCGATTCACAAAGTCAAACTTATACCAAAGGTCTCAGCTACGACTTTTGGCATTCACAAAGGTAAGTTACGGGAAGTATCTTTATGTCCGGCTCAGGGGAGAGACTCAGCACTTGGGTCAGAACACAAAAATAGTAGATGTACAACAAAAATAGCACAAAATGCATCACTCAAAATAAAAAAATAGCTACCTATAGGCATGGGCAGTTACATATGTGGATGTGTAGAGTATGTATTGAAGTGGTAACTGTTCTGGAAAAACACACACCACTTCAAGAATATTGAAAAAATCACAAGTTAAAAAAACAATCTTTTCTACAGTTTCACATTTAACCCATAGTCATGAGTCATGTAAAGTCTTCCTAAAGCAATTATACTGTGAACGTAAAATGCCATTCTAAATCTATGACCAAACATCAGATTCCTAAGTTTCTGCCAAATACACCACACACACACCTGTGTCAGTGCTTACCACCCCCCTATCCAGGTGCAGCTGGAAGTTGTTAGACAATCATGGATGGACTGCAGACATACATTCTGAGCTGCTACACACAAACCCTTTCAAACCTTACAACATGTTGTTGAATGTGTTTGTTGGGTTGCCCCTTGCCATGCAACAGAATTTTGTGAGGAAACTGAGGAGAGCAGAGAGGATCATCAGACAAAGAATCTCTTTGGGATGTCCAGCCAAGATGTCAGGTTCAGATGCTGCTTTCCCTTTTATGTAATCTTGTATTTGGTTTCTGAGTGGGAGCAAGATCTTGACTCTGTGACCCGCCCCTCCCACGCCATCCCAGCCTATGTCAAGATCCTAGCAGCTCCCCATTTCTTTGCCACTGGCTCATTCCAGAGGGTGTCCAGTGACATTGTGGCCATTTTGCAGGCAAGCCAGTCCTGATACTTGTGTCAGGTTCTGAGCTGCATCAATAGGAGAGTGCATCAGTACATACATATGCCACACATAATGGCAAGAAGGAAAAGGTTTGGCAGGGATTTCTACTTCCTATTCCACTTCCCACGTGGGGTTAGTGCAATTGATTGCACTCATGTGGCACTTCAGCTACTTTGACACAATGCCCACATCTTCTGCACCAGACAGCACTGGCACTCCATCAATGTGCAATGTGTGTGATGCCAGTGTCTGCTTCATTGATGTGCATGCAGTTTTGCCATGTAGTACACATGACAGCTACATATCCTGCAGGTCACCTCTTGCCTGCCAGCTGGCAGCGGGGGACTTTAGCAACATATGGCTTCCGGGTAAGTACTCAAATAACAGGCATATTTATTTATGTGTAAAGTTGTTTTAGTGCACATCCCTCACAATTTAATATTTCTTGTGACACATACATGATGTCAAAAGACACTGCATGTATTGTTTTATCTCTTAGTAACTTTATACATTTAACAGGGATATGCACCAAAATATGTACATTTTCTTCCCCAGGGGATGCTGTATATGCACACTCCCCTCATCTCCTCACCCCATAAAGATGTGAAATCGCTGTACTTCAGTGTACGTACAGTAGCACTCACATACGGAAATGAGCCATCGTAGAGTGTTATATTGCACTACTAAAGTCATGCTTCTGATATCTTGACAGAACAGGGGGTGTGCTGCTGTACTCCCCTGATGTTGTGTGCAAGATAATAGTAGCCAGTTGTCTTACACAACATTGCAGTACGTCAGAGTTTACACATACCTCGGAATCCTAACCTAGGTCTGAATCCAGGGAACTGGATCATTGTACTTAACAGAGGGCAAGGTACACAGGTGTGTGACCAGCTGGTTGATACATTTGTCTCTTGAGCCACTAGTGGTGTTACAGATGTTATGTGGTTTCAGAGCCTGTCAATGATGACTGGTGGACATGTAACCCCCTGTCCATAAATTCCATCCTGAGACTACTTGTAAGCCATACATGTAGTTTGTCAGCAATAGATGTTTTCAAGGGACAATAGTCCCTGTTATAGGTTTTGTGCCCATGTCAGTGATCAGTGTTGACAAAGTTGCAAATTACTCCTTTGCATAAGAGGAGTACGTCAGTGCATTTGTGAGATCTTCCTGGACAATGAGCATCTTAAACTTTGCCCTTTTGCCCTCACCAGGTGTCATAAGGATTGATGTCTATGCATAGAGTCAGTGAGGGTTGGCACTGTGTGCAAAAGGAAACCTATAGGTATATATGAAACTGAAAATTGTAAAGTAAATGTCAACCTTAGATTTTTAGATTCCCATACTTCATACAAGTACACCTTCCTCATTGATTATATGGTAGTTGCTGTGTGGCGCACTGTACTTTGGATAGTGGCCCTTACAACACATGTGACATGGGGGTGTCAGGAAGTATTATGAACTTGGAGTGTATTTACTAAAAGGTGGCACAGTGCAGTGCATCAAGTCAGCTTGCTGCGCTGCACTGCATCATTGGGAAAGGGCAGGAATGTGCTGTATCAAAGGCATAGGGCGCATTCATGTCATTTATCCATGCACTGGTGCTTAATGGGCTGCCTAGAGCCAACACAGGCACCCTTGCACCATGATGCAAGGGTGCCTGCGTTGTGTGCATGATTTTATTTTTGCAGGAAGAGGCACCTTCCTGCACAAAAACAATCCTGGGAGACTTATTCCTCTTTCTATGTGTGCTACATTCAGCAGCACGTATGGAATGAGGACAAAATGAGGAGAAATAATATTATTTTTCCTCATTGAGCTTCCCCTGGGGAGGTGTAAGGTTTTAGCACATTCCCAGGTTTACATGGTGTTCTAAATCTGGGGATGTGTCAAAATCCAAGATTGTTGCAAGGGAGCACCCACCACAACACCCATTGAATGCATACCCAGGGCAGAGTACTACAACACAGTGATTTGCACAGTGTAGCGCTACTCCAGATTTATGAGGCCACTAAAAGACAAGTAAAGTGGCTTTATGTGGCCTCTGAAAATGATTTTGAGCCGTGTGTCATGCATGTACCACTTTACGTGGTGAAAATGTAAAGCTTTGCTCTCTCACATGTTCCACTTACAGTTACCCCTGTTAATTCAGCTGCAAGATGGCACTGCTTCTTTGCTTGTGGTGATGATGGCTCAGAATAAGCTTAAAATGGCTGCCTGCAATCTTATGTACTGAGTTTCCTGCTTTTTGTTCTGCCTGTGTGTCCTTTTTCATTGCAAATCTATGTTACAGGCTTGAGTGCGGAGTCTCTGTCCCGAGTGAGGATTCTCGGCCCAGAGTGCGGAAACTCCACACACGGAGTGGAGACACTGCAGTTCGGCTGCAACCCAACATTCTAACCTGTCCCCAACAAGGCAGAGGGACTTGATGACAAGGCACTCCCTTTCAGGGAAACAGAATTGAACACCTTAGCTGAGAGGGTGCTTGATAAGATTCCTCAGCTTTAGGGAGACCCAGACAAACAGTTAAGTATTGCAGCGTGCAATATAGTCTGGAAAGGCATCGCAGTGCGCTGCAGTGCAGTGGGTGTATACCATCAGTGGGCCTGAATGTGTAGGAAGTGCTGAGAGGACCTACAACACTGGGCCTGTGTAAAGGCCCAGGACCTAATAGGCCTGTCCTCCAAGCCACACATGCATATGCCCAGTTGCAGCCCTCTGTACAGGTGGGTCCTGAGAACACCCTGGCTGACCCTCCATGCTCAGCTGGACGAGTATGAGCAGCAGAGACCTGTTAAGCACATTAACTGCTTTAAGTGTCCGGAAGTTTGATGTGAGCGGTGAAAGAGATGTTACATCATGTTTTTTGTCTCCTTTAACCCTATCTGCATAATTATTACAGTACTTACAATGTCTGAGCTTCCTTGGAGCAATGGGAATGCTGTTCAGTAAGGGCACTCTGGAGCATGTACTGTACTAAACACAACTGGGATATTTTTCCATTACAGATGCATGTTAATGAATGAATGCATTTACAAGATCATGATTATTCAACTAAGGACCTTATACCTGTTGTATTCAATGTGGCAGGAATCACTTGAACAATGTCTAGTGTTGGTATGTGAGGGTGTTGGGTGTTGGATGCTGTCTCTTGCATACTTTTTGTGTGTAGTTATTTCTAGGTGGAACATAATATTGTTGGATAATGAAATAAAGGCTGACTTTGTGATACTTTTCTCAAAGAGGGACAACATAAACATATATTCTATGCAGTGGCATGTATGCAATTTCTAATATCTAGGTTGTTGTTCAAACTATGCACATGTGGTAACCAGTATACAGCACAGACAAAGCTGTCTGGACATGCTAAATGAGGGGCTTGCCATGTAGACTGTCTAATGTTCTCATAGGATATTCCGATATTTAGAATCATATCTTTGCCAGGCTCATATGAAAGGCCTTGTTTGTGTATGTACACACTATTTGCAGGTATGTAGTGTTCCTGTATGTTACACAGAAGATTAAATTTGGTAGTAAGTGTAATACTGTCGCGAACGCACATTAAAGGATACTCCTGGATCCACTTTTAAGTGTGGATATAGCCATCCAGATGGTGTCCCATTACCACTTGTAAACCTTTACATAGGAAGATAACTATGTTTCAGTGCCCAGACACACATATACCAATGCTGAAGGTGAGGGTAAATCAATACTGAAGATTATACAGAGCAAACTTGAGACAGATGTTATTGTGTGAGTAAGTACAAGACATTACAGTGATAATACACTTGCTTTTGGATTTGAAAAACATACCATTGCCTATTGAGATCAAAGGAGTATAAAGTCAGCAGTTGCTTAATGTTGGCATGAGCTTGTTTATGAATTGTACACCAAGTGCACAATTGTCTACTTTCTATTTCAGTGGACCGGGCTGGCAAAAGACATCCAGACAGGACCAGTGTCAGGATAGTGGAAGCTTGGCTCATCGACAGGTATTTCCTCTGGATACTAACAGTGAGGAGGAGAGAGAGCAAGACCAAGGCAGGGGTAGTGTGCCCACCCGTACTGAAGCTACACCACCAACACCTTTGGCCAGGGTGGCGGCTGGGGACATTGAAGAGGGGCTGTAGAGGGGGACACCACCATCCAAGGGTGAGGGGATTGTGGGTCTTCCAGTGGCACAGAAGAACTATATTTGGAAACAGTGTCCCCAGGGCAGGCCACTTCAACATCTGTGCCTCCCGCTTACCCCTCCCTAACTCCTGATGCCCTCATTCTATCGGCCCCTCCAGCTGGACCCTCTGCCACTACTCCCCTCTCCACATGCAGAAGAGCTCAGGGAGGTTTCACCCCACATCCCTCCTGTTTGCTCCAAACCCCTCCATGTACTGTCATTCCTGTGGCTGCATCCTAGGAAGTGATGGTGGCATCATAGATGAATTCTGTATTTTCCAAGAGGCACATTCCAGAGATATGGCTAATCTCACTGCCTCCATCATTTCCCTGGGTGCAGCCACATTGTCTTAGTTGGCTCATCATCCCACACAAACCACTGTAGTCTTGTCTCCCAGCTCGTCTCCCCTCTCTGTTTTCCCTGCTACCCATTCTACCGGTCATGTTTGGTGCTCTCATGGGGTGTCTGGTCCTGCACGTGCCAGCCAAGAAGAGTCCACAGGGGTAGAGGACTTGGAAATTATTGTCAAGGACAGTGAGGATTGCCAGTGACTAGACATTGTTTGGACTGTGGACTTTTTTTTGTTTACCTCTTGTACATAGATTCATTTCCCTGAGGCTTCCTGATGTGTTACTTTTATTTTGCCCACCCCGTCCAAGTCCCCTAGCCCAATCTGATAAAATAATTTATTTGATTTCCTTTCTCCCTTTCCAATGGACAGTTTTTCTTTTAGTTTACTTACTATCTCATATACATTTTGAAAATTCAACATCTCTGTGTTGTGTGTTTCATTATATTTTCTGCATTCAAAGTGTGGAGGCTTCATTGGTAGATGTTTAGCTATTCTTTCAACATGATACCTTAGTAGACAGATAGTTCTACTAACCTACGTCTTGCACACATTTATCGACACAGATGGCCTACAACCATTGTAGCCAATTGACCATCATCAACTAATACTCAAGTCAATTGAAATGCAGAAGATATCTTTTTATTTACACATAATAGTGGAAAATATATATTGCAGTGATCATTGGAGATCTCTCTGGCGATGTTGCAATAGATGTGGTGAGGATTTCTGTAAGTGCATTTACTGTGGTGTCTGTTCAGGGTTTGAGTGTGGCTGCACAGGTGGGGCAGAGGTTGATGGTGGCTGTACAGGTGGTGCAGGTGCCTGTACGGGGAATGAGGGTGGCTGTACAGGTGGAACAGGTGCCTACACAGGGGGTGAGTGTGACTGTACAGGCGTAGAAGGTGTGTGTATAGGGGTGAGGGTGGCAGTACAGGTGGGGTAGGTACCTGTACTGGGTGTGAGGATGACTGTACTGGTGGGGCAGATGCTTGTATATGTGGGAGATGTGACTGGGTGGGGGGGACATGTGCAGGGGTGGTGCTTCTGGACATTGGGGGGGTGGCTTTGAAGCTTGTGGCACAGATGGTCGGTGCAGGTAGGTGTGTGGGGTTCCCTACATGCATTGACCATGGAGGAAGGCTCTTAAACAGTTTCAACATGCCCTGCATCATCTTTGTGGCCAAGGCATGTTGTCTTGCACTCTCTCACCGATAGATAGTTATGATGTCATTTTGCCTCCTTGTAATGTTCTTTGGCAAGATTTTTCATTACTGACCAAGACATGGGTCTGTCTGTCAATCATCTGAGGGATTTGGTGTATTTCCTGCAGTGAGTCTGACATGTCAGACTGAGTAGCCCGTATGGCACAAATGTCCTAATTCACATCAGCCTGCTGTTGAGAAAACTCATTCTCCCACTGCCTACCATGACAATCTGCCAGCCCCCTCCACATGTGACAGTCTCTGATGTGACCATTGGGTCCACCAGCATGGAGAGGGGTGGCACGTGGAAGGCTGTTTGGATGAGATTGTTGCCTATGGGATCCCTGCTCCTAAGTAGGGGCCGTATTATAGAAGTGGGTGTTTTACCACTTTGTGTACCCTGGGGCACTTTGGTGGAGCTGCTCTGTTTTTCACTTGAATGCATTGCCCCCAGGTCAGCGCAAGTTTGCAGCAGTTAAGGTAATAGGGCACACTATAACTGTTTGATATCGAAGCACCTGTTTTAAGGGGCACTGTGGCACAAGCAGGGAAAGGGTGACCTATGGGTAATAGGGCCCCAGGGGTGTCATGTCCCTCAGTTGCTTAAGAGAAGGCCTGGGAGGCGCTGTCATGGAAGGAGTGTGTAGGGGAACCAACATGTCAAACTTCAATGTGAAGGCTGTGAGGAGTTGATGATTGTGTAGGGGTAGATGAACGCTGTGACTGATTGACTGCTGGGAATGGGCAATCCTCAGAAGTAAAGTGGGGGGTGCAATACTGGAGGGACCTGGTGTAGGCTTTGGCGTTTTGCCCTGAAGCCAACAATGCACTCCTAAGACTGCTCCCGGACCAGCACCAGATCATCTTCTTCATCCTCCCTTACTTCTTCCCCATCCTTTTCTTCTATTCCGTTGCTATCAACAGACATAGCTGCTTGGAAGAGGTTTGTATCTCTCTCAACGGATTGCCCCTTGCCATCCACTGGTGAATGGTGCAGCTTCCTCAAGCAACTCATCGTCCTCAGCACCTGAAAGACAGCCATTTGCTAAGTATTTGCCTTAGTATATCATGTGCTCCTACACAAGGATTGGGTCAAACAATCTTTACATTGATCTAATGCATTACATGTGACCTTGTTTGTGTAAACCTACATATGAAAGCTCACACATTAGCACTAATGTTTCAATGCAGATGTGCAATGCAAAATCAAATTCACTATCTCCAGCCACAGGTCTGTGTGGTTTTGAGATCCTCCATGATGTCAGCTGCTGAACCTGGCCTCTTGAGTGTGTTGCAGAAGATGTGGTCCTCAATCCAGCAGCTTCAGAAGGAAGTGACAGCAAAATGAATATTCAATATGATTCATGTGAACATGCAGGAATAACACAGACATTATTGATTATGTTGGGAACATATTAAACACCAACTACAGATGCTAAAAAAAAGGGAAAAGCTGCTAATATCCTTTCACAGGAGTTGGTTTCTGGGCACAATTTGAGAATCATTAGTTTACACTGTAAAGCACACTTACCTAACAGACGGATGGTAGTGGGTCTGACTGCTGCAGCCAGGGTGTCTCCCAACCCCCTGGATGGAGTTGTCTGGAACACAGAGGAGGTCCTGACAGCAACTGTAATGTGCCCTACATATCCATATTGTAATACAATGGATGATGGTAATCATTCTACATGTATATGTTATACATACTGGTATAGACCAGTGATACTCAGCATGGCCCGGGGACCACAAGCGGTCCTTCTGACCTTTACATGCAGCCCACCTGGTCGATAGCAGCACTGGCCTGCTGTTAACCAAGCACTTGCATTGAAAAGATGTGAACTTATCAGGCAAACGTTTATAAGAAGGTAAATTTAGGTTATAGAAAGGAAGTAATTGAAGTGTCCTGCTTCGGTTAACATTAGAAACATCTTCAATTGTAAGGATATCTTGCCGCATATATGCCAAAGTATGAAAAAGTATCTCCAATATTCTAACATGGAATTTCATTAACATGCTGAACTGTTTCACCTTAGTGTATGAGATTATATTGGTGCATTGCAGAATAGTTTTTTAAAAGGGATAGCTTTGAGAGATGAATTTGGTAACATTCATTGCTCAACCCCACACCCTGACAACAACGCCAATAGTGAACTAAGGGGTACATGAGTTGTAATGTGCACTCTTTGGGTGGCCTGTCTTTCTATTAAACATAAACAACATCACGTTTTTTTTTAATGTCCAACACTGGAGAGATTATTGTACAGCACAGATCCTGAAGCCATGTATCTCAAGGTTTTCTGATATGTAATCATGATGAAAGAGGAGAGAAAGTGAAATGAAACAATTGCCAAGGGTCACATAATTTGGTTATGTGGAAAAGCAGGGATGAATCATACATCTTCAGGTTCCATGTTGTGCAATTCAGTGTGGGCCTCTGTCACATCACTGACCATACGTCCTTGCCCCTGGGAAAATGTTTGAGAGAATCCATAGTATAGACGTTCAAGCCCGTTGTGGCTCCTCCTCTTCAGAAGAGAAAATATAAGCAATTTGGTACATACTGTATTTATGTGACATAAATCTAGAGCCATCCTTTCATTAGTCAACATTTTATGAATAAGTATAATCCTATAAGCCATATCTGAGCATATGAAGATGAGTCATAACAGGGATATTAGACACACACCACATATCATGACATATCATTCAATATTTTAGAGCATGAACAGTTTGTGACATCCTTCTTAAGTGTACTTGCCAGGGTCTTCCATCTGCCCAGTGTGTGGTGCCTGACCAGATGTCACACCTGTTCTTGGAGCAGAGATTGTTGTAGTAGATGTTTTTCTGGACAACGTCAGAGGACCTGAAATTATATGAGTGTATTTAGTTCACATTCAAGTTGACACAGGTATTGTGGCACATTTCCTAGTTTAGTTCCCATGTTTGATAGTATTGATGGATTCTATAGAAATATCTCTGGATAGTCGTACCACGATGTAATGGAAAGGACGCTCCTCAGACCCTATTTACTTACCAGTTGGTGATAGTGCAATTGGTTGATGTGCCCCATGATGTTGCCTCTCTGCAAGTGCGGGGACCTCTTCTCCAATGTGTGATCCTACTCTGGCTGTATGTATCAATAAAAATGAGAAGTCAACAGATAACACCAACAAATGATGATTGTGTACAAAAACCTATATGTTTACTCAATTGAATTTACAAGACAACTATGATGGTTACTAAATTGGGCACATTTTCTAGTGCCATTCACCAGTGTAAAATGAAATCACCAGCAGTGATGGGCCACTGTTTGTTTATGAGAAATTGGAGGTTTCATTTTGTGTTAAACTGATACTTGTGGAGTGAATAGGCCACCTAAAGCAGAGATCCAAAAGAAGATTAAAACTACCTAGGGTTGTCCAAACTCATTGATTTATTCAAGGATACCCTGACAAGATTAAAATAATAAACAGGAGAATGAATAACTGGGAAATAATGACCCTATCATCCTCAATTGGTCGACATATTTCGACCATCTCAGAATGCCCCATAGGGTCAAGAAAGGGGTGTTTTCTTCATTAGGGCACTGGGGTTGCGCCCCTTACGAATTAGAAGTCCAAAATAAACATTTTCAATCATTCAGTTTAAACTTATGAGTTCAAATTGAATGATGACAGATTTTCAATCTTTAATGTCAATGCCTGAATTTTCTCTCTGTCTACCTCTAAGAGAAGGTCAGGCAGAAATGCACTATCGGGCAGCACGAATATAAGAGCGCAGGTACGGCACTCTGAGAATGACGTCATGCCGTAGGGCTTGTATTTTAACAGCCCCTTAGTGCAATGTATTTCTGAAATGCCATCAGCGACTTCACGCTGCTGTAATATGTTTCCTGGGCATTTCCATACAGTCCTGTGCTTTGCTGAATGTCATGTAAATCCAACTTTTCATCATTTGCCACAGAGTAGACATGCAAACGTTTGAGACGTGATCCTGCTGCCCTGGGACTTCTCCAGGCCTGCCGAAATTGAGTGCCCTGGGTCCCGCAGTTCACTCTTTCTGCTACTAGAAATTCATGGATGCACCAGAAAGCGGAGTTGTCCATGTCGTGTATTGCCTCGAGGCAATACGCGCTAAATAAATAAACAATTACTGACGCGTTTATCGTTTTAACTTTTGAGCCGCGGCAGAGGTTGAAGTCCGCTGAGCCCTACATGCGGATTCTCTCCCGACCTCACCTCCGTCGCCGTCTCTCTTTTATTAACTATCCAGCATGACCCGGGGTCATACCAAATGAACAAAGACGAGCGGGGGTTGCCGCGGCAACACCCCTCTCATTAGTGGTCGCGTCCCCGTTACATCACGGGCGCAACACTACATCCCTTCCAAAATCTGCACAACAAATAACTCTGATAACATTAAATCAAACGGCAAAGCATACTAGTGAGTCAGCTTCACAGGATCATATCAGAAAATCACGCAACTTTGTTGAGGGTGCAGGATTACTTCTCAAATGGTATCTTGATTGGCAGGCTCTTCCAAGACATGAGCCTGGGTCATTGGGGTTGGTGTCGGAGTTATAACCAGGCCTTTCAGCTATATTATCGGTATCGTTTGGGGCGGGACTAGCCATATTGTGTTCCGGCTCCTCGTCCTCTTCAGATCCACTCATCTCTGTCGCCGGGGCATTATGTTGTAGACTGACATCAGGCGACTCTCTGGGAGCTTGAAACTTCTTGAACCAGGACACATTCCGCGCCACTTGTTCGGACTCTCTTTTTGCCACTACCATTGATCCTTGGAGGTTGGTGACTACCCACGGTCTATCTTGAAAAGGTAGACAAAATTTGCTCCCTGGGAACCGGTCTTTGATGAGCACAGAATCTCCTACTTGAATGTCCGAATAACGTGCTTTCCTGTGGCGGCTTGCTCGGTCATTTGACCACTTCCTTTTGGCGTATTCTTCTGTTTCGTTGATCGTAGCAGGCCTCCACGATTCATGATGTGGTATAACGTCAGTCACTACTCGACCCATTGACAGGTGGCTCGGAGCTACTCCAGTGGTGGAGTGAGGTGTCATTCGATAGTCACGAAGGAAAGAGAACACAGATCTTTCGGGTGCCTCGTTCTTGGCCAGTGCAATTCAAACGATCTTATTCAAGGTGCTCATAAATCTTTCAACCTCTCCGTTGGCTTGAGGCCATCTCGGTGTGATCTTCCTGTGCTTGATGCCAAGTGATTGTAAGTTTTCTCCAAACTAACTCCCGTGAAATGGCGGTCCATTGTCAGTCTTGACTTCTCTTACTAGCCCATGAGTGGCGAACATCTTCTCCATCTTTGAGATTATTTCAGACGCTGTTAAAGTTCGGACTACTTCCACCTCCGGGTACCGAGAATAGTCATGACCATTAGATGATCTCCATTAGGCAGACTTCAAAAATCAAGGCTGGTAGATACCCACGGCTTGTGGGGTCGTTCCTCGGTCTCTATCGGAACCGGCACATTGGGCATTCCAGTTGTTTGACACCAATGGCAGGAGCGTACTAACTCCTCTACCTTCTCATCCATCCTTGGGAACCATACCTTTGTCCTCAACCTGCTCTTAGTCTTCACCAGCGTGTGCGAGCTGAACTACTCTATTCGTGAGGCTGGAGCGGATCACCAACCTGTGGCCTCGGAAAAGGCATCCATCTTCACTGATCGTCAACTCTTGCTGCACTCAGTGTAGCCCTTCCATGACCATTCTCACTTCAGGGGTTAGAGATTGCCACTGTTTCGGTCCGGCGCGCCAGCTGTTGTTCTTCATCGCCTGTATTGCCCTCTGGAGATTGTCTTTCCCTTCTGTGGCCTGTCTTGTAGTGTCCACCGAGATGGGCAGCGGTCGAGATCTCTCTGCGACACATTTAACGTACTCCTCTGTTTCACGGGCTTCACTCTCCTCCCTCGGGGTGGCGGGCCTGTAGTGTCTCGAGAGATAATCAGTCGGGTTGTTTACTCCTGGGCGATATTCTACTTTACAGTTGTATTCTTGAAGCTGGAGCATCCATTTCTCAATGCGTGGAGGTGGCTTGGACGCGGTGCCTTGAAAGAGCGGTATCAGTGGTTTGTGGTCTGTAGTGACAATGAATGGATGCCCGTACACATAAAGGTGGAAGTGTTTACATCCCCAGTGGATGGCAATTGCTTCTTTCTCATTCTGAGAATACCTTTTCTCAGTGTCTGTCAGCGAGCGGCTTGCATATGCAATTGGGGCCCAGTCCTCCGCATGGACTTTCTGGAGGAGCACGGCTCCCAGCCCTGTCGAGGGGGCATCTACCGCAATGGAGGTTTCTCGCAGAGGATCAAAGTATCGTAAGGTCGCATCTGCTGACAGCGCTTCTTTTGTCACTTGAAAAGCTTGTTCTTCTTTAGGGCCCCAGGACCATGCTGACGATGCCTTGGTGAGGTCCCTCAGCGGTTGTGTTAGTGACGTGAGGTTCTTTATGAAGCGGCCGCAGTAGTTCACCATCCCTAGAAAACTTCGTACTCCTGTTACTGTTGTGTGGGGTTGGGCATTTTTTATGTCCGTTACCTTTCCAGGATCGGGTGCAATGCCGCTTGATGAGAAAGTGTATCCGAAGAATTGTATTGTTTCTTTTAGGAATTCGCATTTCTCCTTGTGTAGAATGAGTCCTGACTCATGAATGCACTGGAGAACTCTCTTGAGATTGTCATGATGTTCTGGGATGGTTTTCGCGAAGACTAGGATGTCGTCACTGACATTTATGGCACCTTTCAAGTCTTTCAGCAGCTCTCGTATCGTATTCTGGAAAACTTCTGCTGCACTTGAGATTCTAATTTAGTCTCTTGTAGCGGCGGAGTCCCACGTGGGTGGAGAAAGTCGTGATATATCTAGACTCTTCTGCTAGGACCAGTTGGTGGTATCCTGACCTGAGGTTCAGTTTTGAAAACCACCTAGCCTCACTTAGCTCTCCGATTAGGTCATCGACGGTAGGTGTAATGTGTCGTTCTCTCTTTATGGCCACATTAGGCAATCTCATATCAAAACAGATCCTGACTTCTCCCGGTTGTTTGGGTTTCTTAGCTACCACAATCGGAGATACCCATGGTGTAGGGCCATCTACTTTCTCAATGATCCCTGCGGATTCTAATTTGCAGAGTTCTCTCTCCACTAGGGGTCTGAGGTGAAACGCTATCCTTCGATGTCGTAAAGCCACTGGTTGGACTGATTTGTCAATATGCAACGTAATTTATTTATTCTTTAGACACCCTATGCCCTCGAACACGTGCATATGATTCTAAAATGTCACTCAGGGATTCCATGTATATCTCAAAGGTGAAAGTCACAATACCCAGGGCTTCCGCAGTGTGGCATCCTAGCAGATTTGCTGTCCTTCTTCTGCTACGTATATGTATGCCTCAGTCTCCTGGGACCCATGAGCTATCGTAGTTCGGAATCTCCCTTTCATCGTCAGTGGTCGCATCTGACCATACGCAAACACTCTAACATGTGTTGGTGTAAGGGGTGGAGACGGCTTTAGCGTTTGGTATGTTGTTTGTGCCATGATGTTGATAGATGCTCCAGTGTCTACTGTGGCTTGTACTGGGCATCCGGCCACTTGTATTTGGCACTTGGGCAATTTATCAAGGGGTGGTTCATTCCTCCACATCTCCCACATGTTTTCTTTGATTGTGGTGGTTTTAGCACTCTTGGCTTTGAGGAGGCGACCATCATCGCCGCCACCTATTCTGTTTTGATTGGGGTCTGAAGTGCGGCTTCCATATGGATGCTCTCGCTTTTGACAGTTCTTTAGTTCTCCCCATCGTAAGGATGTCTTGTAAGGACCGCCCTGACTCTTCAAGGATCCTTTCTCTTAGTTTCGGCGCTGCACAGCCTTGAATAATTTGACCTCTGATCTCGTCAGTTTCATTATGGAGCGTGCACGTGGCCGCAAGCTCTCTTAATCTCAGATAAAACATGTCTATGGACTCATCGGCGTTTTGTCGAGCTTGTCGAAATATGAATCTTTCATAGTCAATTTTGACCATGGCTGCGAAATGCGTCCGGAGCGCTGCAATGAGTGTTAAGTGCGTCTTTGGCTCGGCTTCATTTATTGTTCTCGATATGCAATATATGTCTTTTCCCCCTAGGTGTACCACCATTGCCCTCTTTTGCTCATCTTCAGTTTTTGCGGCTTCAAAATAGAACATCAGCCGCTCCACCCACTCATTCCAGCGCGATGCCTGTGTGGAGGGGGCCCCTTCTACTATAAACGGTTCAATGGGGGGTACTGTGTTCATTTTGTAGGCTGTTAGGGGTTTGTGTATATGGTGGTTGACTATCTATTATTTTTGTTCAATTTTTTTTTTTATATATAGAGGTGGAGACAAAATGTAACTTGCAGTCAGTCTTTTTTTTTCTTCTTGTTGTTTTTTATTTAAGTACAGCCTGGGGGTAGGGCTTGGCGTTGTGTTCTCTGTTTGTTTTACAGATGAACACGTGACTGGGGGCCAGCAAGCTTACCGGTGTGTAGGCGTCGCCTGTGTAGTTCTTCTTTCATTTGTTTTTATTTTTTTGAAGATGCAGCCGATCCGACGTCTGTCGTGTGTGGAATCCTTCTTTCTTTTTTTTTTTAAACAAAACAGCCGATCCACGCCTGTTTTGCGGTGATATGCGGCCGCCTCGCCACGTGGGTGTGGTCGAGGCACGAGCACCGCATTCGTTGGTGGCCGGGATCAATCTGCGTCAGGTAGGCGGTGCCCACCCTCATCACCAGTGTTGTGTATTGCCTCGAGGCAATACGCGCTAAATAAATAAACAATTACTGACGCGTTTATCGTTTTAACTTTTGAGCTGCAGCAGAGGTTGAGGTCCGCTATGCCCTACACGCGGCTTCTCTCCTGACCTCACCTCCGTCGCCGTCTCTCTTTTATTAACAATCCGGCATGACCTGGGGTCATACCAAATGAACAAAGACGAGCGGGGGTTGCCGCGGCAATACCCCTCTCATTAGTGGTCGCGTCCCCGTTACATCACGGGCGCGACACTACAATCCACACAGGCGCATGCCTGGATCTGCATGCCAGTTTGCTCTGCAGTAGAGCTGTGTGTTTTTAAGCCTTACAGAAAACTAAAGGCTCGCTGACAAGCACATAATAAGAAAGCATTTTTTTATTCAGCCAATCCTGGAGAAGTGCTAAATGGTGGGCTTGAATTGACAGTGGAAGTGTGTGCTCTGTTCACAGATATATATTGTAAGATATATATGGTGTAAGGTAATGGGGTATATATTGCTTTCGTGCTAGAAAATATAAATATGGAAAAGAACAGTCAGGCATTTTCCCCACCATTTAGCTGCAGACCCTGGTTTGTATGTCATCTTGCTTTTGTTTTGTTTTTTGACTGTTCTCTACCCCATCGCCAGCCCCCCCCTCCTTAGTGCAGTGATTCCCATTGGCTTTCCTCTCGCCCTTCCTCTCTCCCATGCTTCTCCGATCCCAAGGTCCCCACTCTCTATTTGTTTTTTATTGCTCTTTTTTCCTTGTCAACACCTTTCTTACCTCTGTAACCTTTTGAAATCTCCATAATGTATTTCCTCTCCTTTCCCTCCCGGATGCATCCCATGTATTTTCCCTCCCTCTTGGTTCAAAAACTTTCTACCTTTCTTTTACCTAGTCCTTTCCCCATATTACTATGACACTGTCCACACTGCTTTATCCATTTACATTTTTATTGCATATCTTCTCTTTAGCTTTTATTTCCAATCCTCTCTATTTTACTAGTGTCACCAACATTCCACCCTATATTTCTGTCACTTGTCTTCTCTGTCACGTTTTGCCATCTTACCTGTCTTGACCCTCTTTATTGTCAATATATTTTATTCTGCCTTCTATTCTATCTCTCACCCAGGTACCATGTGTTCCACCTGTATTTCTTTTCTGTGCCACTTTCTTCATTTCCCAATTCTGTGTTATCCTTAAATTATTATCTGGACTCTTATGTATGTCCTTTCCTGTGTCACTCTTTTTCCTGTGTCACTATCTCACCTCTCCTCTATGGCTATCCTATATTACTTTCTCCTCTCTGCTGTGCCTCACTGCCAGGTGACTACACCACTGGGAAGGTTAAGGCTTGCCAGTTAAAACCTGAAATTGGGATGTTTCATCGAAAATATGCTGGAAATGCATGTTTTTGTCCATTATTAAAAATAAAGTTACTTTCCCCTTTTGTTGCAACTGGGTAGTAGGTGAGATGGTCCTGCTCGTTTACCACACTCACACTCACCCTACAGGTTGGGGTATGAATTTCCACCTCACCACTTTCAAAGTTCACCAGCCACCACTAGTCAGCGGCCTTCTTCATGACCCACTGTCTCTGGCGAATCAAACTAACTCTAAAGAGGTGTTGTTCCTATTCTCCTATAGTCCACCAGCTACTATTTATTGTTTAAGCACTCAAAAATGAAAATAACATGAAAACAAAAACAAAAATAACAGAAAGTATAGCAGAAGGATCTCAATCAAAGAATCAACTGCAGTATGATGAAGGAACCAACACAAGGGACCAGTAAAGCAAACTAGTGGTCAGTTTTTCTAGATGCTCTCTCTCTGATACCCAATTCTAGGTGTTAAAGAAGGAACTAGGGTTTGGCCCCACTAATTGGGAACATAAAATTGAATTTAAAAGGGATTTATCAGTGCACTTCAGGTCAATATGCCTAAAGGCCGTTTTCGCTATGAAGGAGGAATCCAGGGAGGAGATTACAGATACAGGTCTCCTCATGAAGTCTACATTTATACCCCCAGCACACCTTGTACTAGCGAAGATCCTAGCCTTTAAACAGGCAGTTATTCATGAGAGTGAAACAAGCCTTGATGTGGATGACAACGTGTTTAGACAACCTTTCTAGAGTTGATAGGGAGGCTTTTCATCAGTTGAAACAGAATGATCTTCTCACTCTCAGACCGGCTGACGAAGAGGGCACCATTGTTACCTAGGACACAGTAGAGTTTGACAAAGAATGTCTCTGACTTCTGAGTGACACTAGAAATTATGTTAACACAAATAATGATCCCACCAAAGAAACTAAAAAAGAGATTAGGAAAACAGTAGACACAGGCAGGCTTAGTGGATGGATTACTGAGGAGCAGGCAAGATTTGTGATATTGAGTAACCCCAAGATTTTTACACTGTTCCCTAGATACACAAAGGGGTGGTTCTGGCCCCGGAATGTCAAAAAGTATCAGATATAGGTTCAGTACTGGAACCACTTTCTCAATACTGATAATTTGCATACTGTAGTTAGGAAAATGCCCTCTTATTTGAAGGATACAAATTATGTTTTGCACTTATTGGAGGAAGTCATGTATGATGAGAACCAAGACCTGTTGATCTCCCTTGATGGTGAATCACTACATGAGCATCCTATTAGGGTAATATATGCACTGATAACTGCTGAAGAGCAGGACTACTTGGTCTCTCAGGAGTATCTCATTTGTTTGGCCAGAATTGCATTGACAAGGAATTATTTTTAATTTAAGGGGACATATTACAAACAGATCTACAGGACCTCCATGGGGAACACTTTTGCCCCAAGCCTGGCCTGCATGTATGTATATAGGTTTGAGGATGAGCATATATATTTCTCTGGCAATCCTTACAAGGACAAGATCCGGCTGTGAAGTGATACAATGATGTTATTTTGCTAATTTGGCAAGGGTCGGAAGCAAAGCCAATTGACTTTGTGAACTGGATTAATTCTCGCAATCAATTTTTTAAATTCAAATTTACAATTATTAAGACTGATCTTCCATTTCAGGATTTGGTTCTAGTACCCAAGGATGGGAAATTGATAACACATTTATTTCATAAACCGATGGATAGGAACAGCCTTCTGTCTTTAGATAGTTCTCATCCAAGAACTTTATGAGAAAACCTCCCCATCAGTCAATTTTCACAGGTATGCTGTAATTGTACTTCACTGAGTGACTTTGACCAGGAGGCTCTATCTCTTACAGATAGATTGAGAAGCAGGAGCTAACCTCCCAGTTCTGTATCCAGAGTATGTAAAAATGGCATGCAACAATAATCGGGATGAAATCTGAGATTAAGAAGACAACGGATAGGCTGATTTGTGTCACTGTGTACAGCACCATGTCCAATCAGATGACACAGAGGAGTAATACACATTGAAAGATTTTCAATAATAATGAAATGGGCTTTAGACCACATTTGCTCTCCTTTAAAAGGAGCGAGAATTTGAAGGACAAATTGGTGCATACTCGTCCCAGACTCAAAAAACCTCCAGCACCTACAAAGCTTTAGGACAGTGATCCAGTAAGGAGTCATTTCTCATGTGGTTGATTTGTTGTAAGCAAATTCACCAAAGCCACTAAGGAAGTGCATTTGGGTCTCAATACACCATGGCAACTAATGTTGCATATGAACTGTAATACTGAAGGGGTTACCTATTGTCTCACGTGTCCCTGTGGATTTACATATGTTGTTATGACGTGAAGACATGAATTTGCAACCATATGAGTACTATTAAGTGTGGCCAGATGTCCACAAAACTCACCAATCACTATTTGGAAGCACACCACACACAGAATGATATATAATGAACAGCTATCAACAAACCATGGCTCAATGGTAGTACGAAGATCAGAAGAGAACCCTATTAGGCAGGGAGCAACATTGGGTGTATCATTTAAAAACCAACAAGGTGGGGTTGAATGAAGTGATCCCATGGTACCAATTAAATTAAATCATGGTTAATTCACATACATTTGGGATTACACACTGTAGGGTATTCTTTTGACAATGGCAGATGGGGTTCACATTGGAATCAATTAGCTGAGCATTGAGTGAGTGTAGCCAGTTCCAGTGTAAGAACAGCACCACTATCATTAGGCAGATGCTTTTCACTCTAGAGAGCTTTCTCCTTGCACCTCCCCTGCAATTCCACTAGTACGAGGGAATAGCACCCTAGCGCAAGCTTAAATGTAGTAGGGTGTTTGACTAAGTAATTGATAGACATCACATCCGTGGTATGTTATGCGGTGATCACTAGTTAATTCTGATTCTGCCCCCTTTATACGTGGACACGGTTTGGTTATTATCATATGTTAGATAGGGAGCTTTCTACTGGCAGCAGCTTTTAATTTAGGCTGGTGTTCTTTTATGAGAGAATAAAACTCATTTTAGATATATATGCAGGTCTGTTACCCATAGAATGAGTTATAAGGAGCAATATGAGGTTACCCATAGCTGAGAACCCAATCTAAGATGGTGGTTAAATACAGCATTTTTGGTTAGATAATTTTGGAGCCCTGTCCACGTACAGAGTGAAATTACATTTGAAATTTCGAATCTGTTTATCACAGTGTTTTTACAATCACAGCATTATTGTTAGGTACATGCATATGTGGGACAATAGCAAAGAGGACCGTTCTAGAATTGCAGCCAGAGTAACATCAGTGGTTTACTACATTGTATGCAGATACAACCACATGCTTGCATAGACATTTGATCTTGGGTTTAAAATGGATGCCGAAGCTGAGCTGCGCTATCGGCAGTTGGAACAACCAAGGCTCGACAAGTGGTGTCCGACTCTTGGAGTAGTAAGTGGGGATTCCGGGGCCTGTGAAATTGTGATAGGCAGATATGGGCCCTATTATTTACTCTAAATCAGTGTTGTGAGCATGATGTTAACAGTCTAATATAGTTGACCAATTGGTTTTCATGACAGGAGACCATATGTGTGGAGGCTACTATGGGTGCAGAACCATTACTATGACTTATGATATTTGCTGTGCGGATCAGCCTTAAACAATAATAGTCTCACTTTCTATAACGGAAGTCCAAATGCACTGAGGCAACTATGAGGGTAGGAACATTATTATGATTTAAATTATCTGCTGTGAGGGGCATCATATATAGTAATGGCCTCACTTATATTGAAAATTTGAACAGTGATGATACTCCACAACGTGGATGTTGGCACCATATAAGCATCATAGCTTCATATATCATAGATTTTTAGTAGGGGCATAGTATGTTTTTCACATAACTACAGAGTAGCACAGGCGGTTAAATCAAGACCTGATATATTTCCTAGAGTGTGACTACAGAGCGACTCAATCATGGATTCCCCAGGTTAGGCGCTGTTCCTGACCAATCCAGGTGAGATACACATTTTTCTTTAAATTTCTGGCATGCTTTGCACAGGTGTGTGAAGACATTAGTATATATAGCACTGCACATGAGTGGTTTGGATTTCACATTGCATGATCCAGTTGTGCTCACTCGGCTAATGGCTTCTGTTAAGTTGGAGCTATTTATGTTGTTTTGGGCATGTAAATTAAAGACATTCCTAGGAGATGCACATTTATTTCACGACCACCACTCAATGGCAGTCTCCTGACTCTCAGTTCGAGGCCCTCCTCCACCCGCAGGCTCGTCCCTGCACCTCATCCCTTGTGGTCTAGTGGCAATCACAAGTAAGTATTTCCTTTTCTTTTTCTTTCTCTCTGTCACTCTTTCACTATTGCTTTTTCTGCTTTTCTTTTCTATCATCCCTCATTTTTCTCTATCCTTTTTTCCTTTTTCCCCTCTTTCCTCTGCCCCCTCCCCCCTACGAAGTACCTTTCATGCCCTCCCACCTCCCAGCTGACCGCTCCCCCACCCCTCCCATTCTTAATGGTGGCCGCATTGCTGGCGTGCCCCAGGCTTGCCAAAAGCAAGCCTGTCTGCACCTGTCCGTGCCTGGACCACGCCCAGCGCCAGGAACTCTGGATCTCTGTTAAACCACCCCCTGGACTGCCTCCGTTACGACTCCGAGACAATCCTCTGCCTCAACACTGGACGTCTCAACTACTTCTGTACCATCTTCCCCAAGGACACCCACAGACCTTTCACCTGCAGGAACTGCAACTTCAGTGCCAGCCTCAACAAACCGAAGGTACTCTCCACAAACAAAGATTCCAACAACCTCCGCAACTCCATCAACTGCCTGTTCCTAAACATCCACTTACTACACAAACACACCACCAAACTCTGGGACCTGATTGACACCATCTCGCCTTCTTTACCTAGACCTGGAACAATCCCACCTTGGGACCAGACATTGCCATCGCCATTCCTGATGGTTACAGCATTCTAAAGAGGGACCGGCCCTTCCACCCGGGCGGAGGACTCACCATCCTACACAAGTCCTGACTACAAGTCATGGAACAACACTGCTCTACCATGGAACACCTTCACTTCCTGGTCAACTCCAACCACAACACCTCAATTCACGGCACCCTAGTGTACAGACCTCCCGGCCCGGCCCAGCTTTCATAGTTAATGTCATAGACATCGTTACCCCCCCAGGCCCTGGCGTCAGTCGACTACCTCCTCCTCGGCAACCTGAATTTCCACCTCAAGGAATGCATCGACCCAAACACCTCTGCTCTACTCGACAACCTCACCACCCTCGGCCTCAGACAGCTGGTCTCCACACCCACACACATCGCAGGACACACACTGGACCCCATCTTCACCTTAAGCAACCAGATCACCATTGAGACCATCGCCACACCAGACTTGACTGACCACTGCTGCATACACTTCACAATCATCGCACCCAGCAGCTGCACCTGCACCTCCAGGACTCCACAGAGGAAATGGAACGAAATCACCAATGAGCAACTCACCTAATTTGTTGCCAAATCCCTCCCTCCCCCCTCTGATGACACCAACACAGAAGCGCACAATCTCAATGCATTGATCACCAAATACGCTGACCATTTAGACCCTCTTCGCTGACACCGGCCAAAAGCGTACCTAAGAAATCCTACTTGTTCAACCTGAACTCCAAGAATCAAAGCGTACCCGCAGATGTTTAGAGAAAAAATGGAGGAATAGCCAATCCAGCACAGACCTCACCTCATTCAGAGCTGTATCGCTGCCCACATGCGAGAAATCAAGAAAGCAAAGGAAGGACACACTCTGGGAGTGCATCAACTCATGCGCACACAACTCTAAGGAACTCTTCTCAGTCATCAACAAGTTCACAGATCCCCCCTCTGAAGCCACCAGCATCCCTCCATCACAGGACCTCGGCGACAAACTTGCCTCCTTTTTCCACCACAAAATCCAGGACATCTACGACAGCTTCCTGGTGGAAAATCCTGGCACCGGAACCTGGGACAGACCCACCTCGCAGAACCATCCACACCTGGTCCATGCTCACCACAGAATAAACAGTCAACATCATGAACAGCACCCACTCCTGAGCCCCCTCGGACCCCTGCCTGTACCACGTATACATCAGAGCCAGTGCATCCATCGCCCGAGCTCCGTAACACAATCAAGTGCTCCATCAGCAGGGACACCTTCCCCAAGGACTGGAAACACGCCAAAATACACCCTCTACTGTAGAAAAAATTCCGGCCCTACCCTGCTAAAGTACTGAAGAAAGTAATCACCTCACAACTACGGACTTTCATTGAGGCCAACAACTCCCTGGACAGCTCCCAGACCAGCTTCTGCAGCAAAGTACTGCGACAGCACTTCTGGCAACCACCAACGACATCGGATTACTCCTAGACTGCAGCTACACCACAGCACTCATACTCCTCGACCTCTCAGCAGCATTCCACATGGTCTCCCACAGCACTCTGCGCACCAGACTCCACGACATAGGAATCAGCGGAAGAGCCCTGGAATAGATCCACTTCTTCCTCTCGGGGAGGACGCAGAGGGTCAGACACCCACCCTACACTTCCAGACCCACAGGAGACAACTGCAGAGTCCCCCAAGGATCCTCTCTGAGTCCGACACTTGCTGCTATCGTCAGAAGCCACGGAATGAACATCGTGTCATATGCCGATGACACAAAACTCATCATTTCTCTCACCAAAGACCCGGACACGGCCAAAAGGAACTTTCACTCAGGAATGGAAGCCGGTGCCACCTGGATGAGAGAAAGCTGCCTCTAGCTCAACTCCAACAAGACGGAGCTCATCATCTTCAAAAACGCAGACTTAGCTTGGGACAACTCCTGGTGGCCCACATCCCTCAGCATCCCCCCTACACTGACCGAGCATGTCCGCAACTTAGGAATCATCCTCAACTCCTCCCTATCCATTACCCGCCAGGTAAACTCTGTTATCTCCTCCTGGTGGCACACACTCCGCAAACTTCAGAAGATCTTCAGATGGATCCCAGCAGACTGTTGCAGGACAGTCACCCATGCCTTAGGCACTAGCAAGCTCGACTACGGCAATGCCCTCTACGCTGGAACCTCAAATAGGAACATCAAAAAACTTCAACTCATTCAGAACACCACCGCCAGACTCATTCTGGACCTTCCTCGCCAAGAACACATCTTCCAACACCCGAGAACCCTTTACTGGCTACTTGTTGAGAAGGGAATCACCTTCAAGCTTCTTACCCACATGTACAAGTCCATACACAACGCAGGGTCAGCCTACCTGAACCACTGTGTCTCCTTCCACACCCCCACCAGATCCCTCTGCTCTGCCCAGATGGCCCTGGCCACTGTCCCGTGCATCCGCAAAACCACTGCCGGAGGACAATCTTTCACCTACGCTGCAGCAAAGAGCTGGAACAACCTCCCCCTGCACCTCAGAGAAAGCCCATCGCTCACCATCTTCAGGAAGACCCTCATGACGTGGCTCTTCTGATTAGGCCACTCCCCTCCCTCCCAGTGCCTTGAGACCCTCACGGGTAAGTAGTCACGCTTTACAAATATTGATTGATTGATTGATCGATTGTGTAATAATGTGGTGTGTCCTTGGTCTGTATGTTAATGTGGTGCTGAAGGTACTCATTTTCAGTACAATATGTTTCCTTTTAAGTCGTATTAGACCTGCCATCTTATGGCGTGATTTCCCCTGACTTTTTGCTTTCAAACCTTCTGTTTTGACTGTGTGCTGAACTTCACTTTTGCTGGCTTTAGGACTGCTGACCAGTGCTAATGTGCATGTACACTGTGTCTTAAATGTGATATATTGGGACTATCTATGATTGGCATATTTGATTAACTGGTATGTCCCTAGCAAATAGCATTATGTGTGCCCAGGGCCTGTAAATCAAATGTTACTAGTTGCCTGCAGCACTGATTTTGCCACCCACTACAGTAGCCTTTCAAACATGTCTCAGGCCTGCCACTGCATAGCCTCTGTGATTTAAACTGCCATTTTGACCTGGCAAGTGTACCCATTTGCCAGCCCCACGGGGCAAGGGTACTCACTTGCCAGGTTAAAACCTTTCTTTTCTTTACATGTGCGTCACCCCTAAGGTAGGCCCTGGTTAGCCCCAAGGGCAGGCTGCAGTGTATTTAAAGAGTTGGACATGTACTTTTAAGTTTTACATGTCCAGAAAGTGAAAAACTCTTAACTTCGTTTTTTCACTATTTCCAGGACTATCTCTCCTATAGGCTAACATTGGAGTTACCTTAAAACTTCTTTTAAGTGCAATTTTCAATTAGAAAAGCTAGAAATGTGGAGTTCGGTGTTTCTGGACTCACAATTTTAAAACACACCTTTTGATTAAGTTGTTTTTCAAATTGCAGGTCTGAAAAGCCCACTTTTAGAAAGTTGGCATTTTCTTACTTTTACCATTCTGTGCCTTAGCCTGTCTCTGAATAAACATCTAGATTTTGGTGACAGCTACACTTGTGCATTTTCTCTAGACAGCCACAACACAGGAATGGCTGGGTGTGACGAGGTATACACCTGCATTCATCTGCATACTGTTAGTCTTTCTGACAGGGAGAGGGAAAGGAAGTTCACACATACATCTGAATAGATTGTGCCCTGCCCTCACGCAAAGGGCTAATTTACCCATTACTGGTAGTCTGGAGCCAGGGCTGAGTTGAAAGGGATAATTGTGCACTTCAGAGAGTTCCTTTGAAATCACCCCTACATCAAAGGCCTTTTTGAGTATAAGTACTGGATCTCTGACACCATATACTCAGAACACTTCTGGACTGAGAACATTCTACCATAAAGAACTGCTGTGCTGCCATGAAGGACTGCCACTTTGCTGTTTGCTTTGCTGTTGAGACCTGCTGCCTACTGCATCTTTCCTGTTTCTGAACTCTAAGGGACATCAAAGACTTTACCTGTACCTTGCTACCAGCACATAGATTCCTCTGCTGTGAGTCCTGCTCTGCCAAGTGGTGCCAATTATAGTCCTGGGCCCTTGGAGGTGAGTGTGGTGCTGCATCTCAAGAAACCAATGCATAAACACTGGTGTGTCATTTGGAATCGATGCATCGAACCTCGTGTGTCGACCGGAACCAGAGCATCCTGCTGCAGAAACAATGCCTCACTGCTGCCTGTGCCGAAGCCATGGAGACTGCTCACCAACTGCACAATGCCACAACCCTGACTTGGCTGACGCAGCACTGATAAATCGGAAATGGTGCACATTGCCTCTGGGCATGGACCCATCTATGATGTTGCCCGATCAGGATACTACGCATCGCATGCAAAAGAGATGCACCACCTCCTTTGGATCAATGTACTTTCCAGGAGAATCGAAGCAACCGAGGTACTGTCAGCAGTTATGTGTGAGTCCTATACCTGGCCTGTGCGTCATTGTAGTTGGACTGAACATTTGGATTTGCCGCAGTTCAGCACAACCAGATAGCCCTAGTTGGAGCTACTGACTTCTAAGTACTGCATTTTGATTTAATCTTTAAAAAATCATAACTTGACTTGTGTATGTTGGATTTTGGCATTTTGGTCTTGTTTTACTCAGATAAATATTGACTCTTTATAAACTGGTGTGGAGTACATTTGTGGTGTTTTCACTATGTTACTGTGTATGTGCACAAATACTTTACACTTTGTCTCTTTAGTTTAGCCTGGTTGCTCTGTGCAAAGCTACTAGAGGTGAGCAGACTTTTACTGTGTATCTTACTTACTCTGCCTAGGATTGTGGTCCCTGCTTGGACAGAGTGCAAACCTGCTAACTAGAGGCCAATAATTTCTAGCACGTCATTTGTGTTTTACAGAGCATTGATCTCCAAAATTATATATGTAGGAACATTTATCTGACAATTTTATTTGTACCTTTGAGTGCATAGAAAATAAATATTAGATAGTGAACTATTGGAAAATGTGGACAGCACTTCCCTAGAGTTATTTGATAGGCCAGTGGGTCCTGAAGAAGGCCACTGATTCTATGTGCCTTTTGAGATGGCCGAAACATGTTGACCAATTAGGATGATAGGGTCATTATTTCCCAGTTATTCATCCCCCTGTTTCTTCTTTTAATCCTACTAGGGTATCATTGAATAAATCAATGAGCTTGGACAAACCTAGGTAGTTTGAATCTTTCTTTTGGCTCTCTGGATTAGGTGGAAAATTCACATAACCAATGTCAGTCTAACACAAAAAAACCTCACTCCCACACTTAATGTTGTAGTAGCCCACTTTGGACTCATTGAAGTCCATGGTGTGAGAATCCAAATGATGAAGCATGCCACATTGCAATGTGGGGGAAGGCCTTGCTTTTACCAGAGGGAATTCTCCTAAGGGTATATATTCAATAGCTGGAACCCCGTGCTTATGTGTTATAAAGTTTATGAAGGGAGGTCAAGGGTCTTTTAGATTCCTTACCTCTCCTTTCTTATTTGTATGAGTTCAATGCTTTTCTACAGGATATACATCATAGAATTAATTATTTGAGTGTGTAATTTCAATAATGTACCCTTCAATCATTTACTTCACTGAAGCAGTACCTTAAAAGTCATACAGTTAGAGGAAGGGCCATCAGATACTCCTGGATCCCTAATGATATAAAAGGAAGTGGCATTATAGACTTTCCCATCTCTGATTGGTCACTCTAAACTCGGGCCCTCAGTTAGCGTTTGTCAGGGCCGATGAACCTTCATACTTTTCTGGTTCACCGGTGCTGCCAAACCTGCGCTTCTACAATCCAATTCAGAGGTGTTGAAAGAAACTGCAGGTTTTCTGGCAGCAGAGCCTTGGCTGAATCCACAGTTGAAAACCTTTGACCGGATGGCCCATGTTCTACTGGTCCATCAGTTTGTCAAGATGGTTGTCCCATCATATCAAGGGAGGGCAGAGCGTCACAGGATTCCTCTGCTTGGGACCAGATGGGCTTGCTTGGCAGTCAGGTGTCTAAAAAAGGCATAATGACCCCCATAGGCTGGGAAAAGCTCAATTCATGTGGTTTTTGTTCATAAAAAATAAAAAATAAGTTTTTCAAGCAGGCACAACAAACGTGGCACCCATTCAACATACTCTCCATCCTTGAGAGTAACCACTGCACCTGTGGTTGCTCTGAAGGCTTTGAGATTCCAGCCTGGAAAATGAGGATCTCTGAATTGGACGGGCAGTCATCTGTCACAGGTGCCGAGGCAATGGCTACCACTGACCTGGCGATATTGTGGGACCCTGAACCCCAATAATTTACTGAACCCCAATATTTTGAGCCCCCAAAATGTACCTTTGTCAGTTCGGCTTCAGCACCCTGATCTAGCGATCGGAGTTACCACTCTCCATGACATCAGACCTAACACATTAGCAGAATAAATCAAGCAGTGACTGGCACTGCTCAACAACTGAGTTGTAGATCAGTACAAAGTTAAAGAGTTTTATTACAAAAATCTTAATAAAGCTATATTGGAAAATGCAGTAAATGCCATAAAGACACGGATACAGAGTGCATAGTCAGAAATTGATTAAGTCAAGTTCTAATAGACAGCCAAAATTACACATGGAACAGAAAGCACCCCTAAAGGAAAGGCCCTTTAATTTAACTGTCAGAGTCATAATGAAACCAACAGCGTATCTGGTAGGAAAAGACAAGTCATTGTTTTCTCACCTCCAAAACAGGGGTCTTTATTCACATTTTATGCATAAACAATTAGTAAAGCTGCAGAATCAGCACGACATGGCTACTGTTAGTACATGTTGAACAAATCAGAAGTGAGATTGTCATTTAAAGTCTTTTACCATTAACCCATTTCTAATGTAGACAGGAATCTTCTATTAGCTTCCTCGGCAATCTGATGACGTCCGTGTGTTTACAGCACGCTGACATCATCAGAAGCTGCCGAGGACGCGCTGGAAGCCATTTGCTTCCAGCATGTCAGCAAGAGAGGACTTATTTGGTAAGTCTCTCTCTTTTGGGTTTTTTTTTAGGGTGAAAACAGACACAGGGGGAAAGCAAAGTGTTTTTCCTTTCCCCCTGTGCCTGTTTTCAGTGGATTCCTGGTCCACGATCGCGGGCGGGGACCATGATAGTGGACCAGGAATCCCCACTAGGCACCAGGGATTTTGTACTTTTTTTATTTTGTGAGCGACCCCTTGGGCAAGGGTCACTCCCCTCGGGGGCCATACATAATCCTATTTCGGCCCCCCCTGGAGGCAGAACAGCTGTTTTTTCGGCCAATCTGCCCCCAGGGGGGTCGAAAACCACTAGAACACCAGGGATTTTGTTTCTAATAAGTTTTTGGGCTGCGACCCCCTAGGCAAGGGTCGCTGCCCAAAGGGCACTCATTTTATATATGTTTCGGCCCCCCTGGGGCTTGATCGGTTGTGCTTTTGGCCGATCACGCCCCGGGGGGGGCGAAACCAACTAGGCGCCAGGGTTTATGTGGCATGTGTGTGTATTTTGTGTGTTTGGGGGCACCCCTTGGGCAAGGGTCGCCCCCCCCAAAGGGGGGAAATTAGTATTGGCCATTTATGCCCCAAAGGGGGCACATTACTGATGACCATTTCTGCTCACCTGGGGGGCAGATAGGGCTATTTTTTTAGGCCTATCTGCCCCCAAGGGGGGGCAGAAACCACAAATACCCCAGGATTTTTTTTTCCCCCCTTTTTTTGTTTTGTGCTGGGGGTGCCCTCTTTTGCCCCCTTTGGCAAGGGTCGCCCCCTAAAGGGGCCACAGAGCTGTTGGCCATTTCTGTCCCCTCCCCCCCCTGGGGGCAGATCAGCCAATTTTTTTACGCCCATCAGCCCCCAAAGAGGGCAGAATCCACTTAGGCACCATGGATCCTGTGTGTGTGTGTTTTGTGTAGGGGGGTGGCACCTTTGGCAAGGGTCGCCCCCCAAAGGGGACACGTTACTGATGGCCATTTCTGCCCACCTTGGAGGCAGATCGGCCTATTTTTTAGGCCCATCTTCCCACATGAGGGGCAGAATCCACTTAGGCACCAGGGATCTTGTGTGTGTGTGTTTTGTGTGGGTGGTGGGGCGGCCCTTTTGGCAAGCGTCGCTCCGCAAAGGGGGGCACATTACTGATGACCATTTCTGCTCCCCTTGGGGCAGATTGGGCTATTTTTTTAGGCCTATCTGCCCCCAAGGGGGCAGAAGCCACCAAGACATGAGGGTATTTTATTTTTTGCTCCCCTTAGTTTTTTTGTGCTGGGGTGCCCCCTTTTGCCCCCTTTGGCAAGGGTCAACCCCCCCCCCCCCAAACATGGTACAGAGGTGTTGGCCATTTCTGCCCCCCCTTGGGGGCAGATCAGCCTATTTGTTTAGGCCCATCTGCCCCCAAGAGGGGCAGAAGCCACTTAGGCACCAGGGACAATTTCTAAGTTCTTGGTGGCTGGGTGTTTGTCAACTGGCGAAGTATTTGTTTTTGTGATTATAACAGTTTATTTCTTTGTTTTGTTCTAGTTAAAAGCTTTTGCTTCCTCTGCTGTGGATCCTTGTGGTTTTTGCATTATTTGTCCTGTGGTTTGCATAGTTGCATGTTTTAGGTAAGTGGAAGCAATTTACTCCGAAGGAGGATTGTTGACATGCATGAATGACATGTTTGTAGGTGGTGTACTAAAACCAGTATTGTGTGTGAAATTGTCCTTATATTTGAGCACAATAATATTTGTGTTGACATATGTGTAATTTGCTTTTTTCTTTTTAGTTGGATATCATTGGTGATTGCTGTGTCTGTGCATAGTAGTTGCTGGTGAGTAGCTTTTTCAGGCAAGTGAGTGGTATACTTTTTTAGTACATAACTCTTTGTGATAAAGCTACACTTTGTTTATTACTTATTTTAGTGCTGGTTGTTGTTGGCAGTCCATTTGTTGTTAGTGAGGATCATGGCTAGCCGCAGAGTGACCGCTCAACAGATTGTTGGCATGCTTTTTGAGTCGTCTTCAGACCATGATTACAAGACTGACTCTGCATCGAGGGCAGAGGAGGAAGTGAGAGATTCTGCCAGTGAGTTTTCTGTCCGAGAGAATTCTTCCGATGAGGAAGCCACTCTCAGTGCAGATGAAGGGCCTGTTTTAGAGGAGGACATTGATGTGCCAAGAGTGCAGCAGCCTGGGGTGGAAGGGTTTCCTATTAGAAGACCTGACACCTGGATTGCCCCAAACATGGAACAGCCACAGTTACCTGCATTTACTGGTCTCCCAGGGTGTAGAGTCAATACGGAAAATTTTTGCCTGTCATTTTCTTTCACTTGTTTATGAACGATGTATTTTTGGAAGAGATTGTGGAGCAGACTAATTTGTATGCGGAGCAATATTTGAGGGACAACGCTGCCAGACTTAGGCCTCAGTCAGGAGCTACTCAGTGGGTTCCACATATCTGGAAGAGATGAAAAAGTTTTAGGTTTGACTTTTTTTATGGGGTTGATAAGGAAGCCGTCACTGGCTTCTTATTGGTCTACTAGTCCCTTGATTGCAACGGCTATATTTCCTGCAACAATGACACGTAATCGCTATTTGCTTCTTCTTCGTATGCTGCATTTTGTAGACAATGCTTTAGCCTTGCCACAAGATCACCCTGATGGTGACCGTCTTTTTAAGATTAGGCCTGTCCTTGATAATTTTGTAGATTGGTTTTCAGAGGTCTATGTTCAAGGCAAAGAGATAAGTGTGGACGAGTCTTTGGTCCTTTTCAAGTGGCGTTTAGTTTTTAAGCAGTACATTCCTAGTAAGAGGGCACGGTCTGGGATTAAATTGTATATGGTGCCAGAAAGCAGTACAGGATATGTGTATAATTTCCGGGTCTACACTGGTAGGGATTCCAGTATTGACCCTCCTGGTTGTCCGGCCACTTTTGGAGTTAGCAAAAAAATTGTGTGGGAACTTGGTAGATGACTGTTTAACAAAGGTCACCACTTGTACGTAGATAATTTCTACACTGGAGTGCAGTTGTTCAAGGAGTTGTTTAGAGTGGACACTGTTGCTTGTGGCACAATCCATTCTAACCGGAAAGGCTATCCAAGGGAGCTTGTCTGTAAAAAACGTGAGAGGGGGCAGTGCAGTGCCTTTCGGATTAATGAGCTGCTAGCTCTGAAATTTTCAGACAGGAGGGATGTGTACATGCTATCTACCATCCATGATGAGAGTACTTCCCCTGTGACTGTTTGGGGTCAGGTTGCCGAAGTGTGCAAACCTGCATGCATTTTGGACTACAATAGGCACATGGGTGGTGTTGATAGAGTAGATCAGAGGTTGGAACCTTACACTGCTCTTCGTAAGTCTTACGTGTGGTATAGAAAGCTGGTCCTACATTTAGTTCATTTGGCAACTTTTAATGCTTTTATTGTGTTCAAGGATTGTTCACCTGAGTCAATGATGGAATTTGTTAAATTTCAGGAGTCAGTGATAGAGAGCCTTATTGTGGTGAACAGGCAAGAGTTCCTAGAGTAGCAGTGTTGGAGGATGTGGCTAGATTGAAAGATCGCCACTTTCCAGATCACAGTCCTCCCACTCCGAAAACAGACTTACCCACTAAGAAATGTAGAGTATGTGCCCAAAGAGGTATCCGGAGGGAGAGCCGGATGTACTGCCCTGATTGCCCTTCAAAGCCTGGGCTGTGTGTGGCCGGCTGTTTCAGAAATTACCACACAAAGAAAAATGTTTGGGAAATAACGTGAGCGTAAACTGCCTATTTTATATTTTCATATGTTCAGTTTCACGGTTGGCATTACTGTCTTGTATTTAGTTAGAGCTTTTGTGTTTGTAGTTTTGTACTTATTTTATAATTAGTTAGTGGTTTCTTTGTTGTTTATAAATTAAAAAAAGTAAAGGCTGTGTGCGTGGGGTGGCGCTTGGCTGGAGGTGTGTGTGGGGTGGTGCTTGGCTGGCGGTGTGCGTGGGGTGGCGCTTGGCTGGCGGTGTGCTTGGGGTGGCGCTTGGCTGGTGGTGTATTGGGGTGGCGCTTGGATGGCAATGTGCGTGGGGTGGCACTTGGCTGACGGTGTGCATGGGATGCGCTTGCGTGGGGTGGCGCTTGGCTGGCGGTCACCGAAATGTGAGGAAAAAGCGTTTTTTTAGCCAAATGTTGAGGTTTGCCAAGGATTCTGGTTAACAGAACCTGGTGAGAGCCCCACAAGTCACTCCATCTTGGATTCCTCTATGTCTCTAGTTTTCACAAATGCACAGGTTTGGTATGTTTCCCTAGGTGCCGGCTGAGCTAGAGGCCAAAATCCGCAGGTAGGCACTTTGCAAAAAACACCTCTGTTTTCTTTGAGAGAATGTGATGTGTCCACGTTGTGTTTTGGGGCATTTCCTGTCGCGGGCGCTAGGCCTACCCACACAAGTGAGGTACCATTTTTATCGGGAGACGTAGGGAAACATAGAATAGCAAAACACATGTTATTGCCCCTTGTCTTTCTTTACATTATGTCCTTCCAAAGATAAGACAGAGTGTAAAAAATACATCTATTTGAGACATGCCCTGTATTTCACATGCTAGTATGGACACCCCAGAATTCAGAGATGTGCAAATAAGCACTACTCCTCAACACCTTATCTTGTGCCCGTTTTGGAAATACAAAGGTTTTCTTGATTCCTATTTTTCACTCTTTATATTTCAGCAAATGAATCACTGTATACCCGGTGTGGAATGAAAACCCACTGCAAGGCTCTGGGTACCTAGGGTTCTTGATGAACCTACAAGCCCTATATATCCCCGCAACCAGAAGAGTCCAGCAGACTTAACTGTATATTGCTTTCAAAAATCTGACATTGCAGGAAAAAGTTACAGAGTAAAACATAGAGAAAAATGGCAGTTTGTTTACCTCAATTTCAATATTTTTTTATTTCAGTTGTTATTTTCTGTAGGAAACCCTTGTTTCACACCCATTTATGTCACTGATTGGAAGGAGTCTGAAAGCACAAAAAATCGTAAAAATGGGGTATGTCCCAGTAAAATGCCAAAATTGTGTTGAAAAATTGGGTTTTATAATTCATGTCTGCCTGTTCCTGAAAGCTGGGACGCTGGTGATTTTAGCACTGCAAACTCTTTGTTGATGCCAATTTTAGAGAAAAAAACACAAGCCTTCTTCTGCAGCCCTTTTTTCCTATTTGTTTTTTAAAAAACTTAAATATTCACTGTATTTTGGCTATTTTATTGGCCTCCTTCAGGGGAACCCACAAAATCTGGGTACCTCTAGAATCCCCAGGATGTTGGAAAAAAAGGACGCAAATTTGGCATGGGTAGCTTATGTGGAAAAAAAGTTATGAGGGCCTAAGCGCGCCCTGCCCGAAATAGCCAAAAAAAGGCCTGGCACCTGAGGGGGAAAAGGCCTGGCAGCGAAGGGGTTAAACATGATAGGCCTGAAAAACGAAGACACTGACATATTATAGCTAACTAAACTAAAAGAATTGTAGAATCAGCATAAGGCTTGATCTTGTCCTTAGAAAGACTTGTTTTTCACAATGGATGATTGATGCACAAAATGTTTTTATAATTGTTTATATAGATGTTTCTACTGTTAAAAAGACTACTTTGACCTAATGAACAGACTTGTTATTTAGAAAAATAGATTTGAAGGTTCACATGTGGGGATGCAGTCTTAAATGGGTGGATGGGGCATGAGAAACTAGATGAAATAGTTACACAATAGGGCATAGTTGTGGCCTAAGAAGTTGCTGTCTCAGGTTTATTGTGTTTCTGTGAGAAGACAGGGAGTGAACGTGTTCCAGTGGGGCATTGGAAGCTGAGTTCATACAATAGGTTGCTCACATTTCTCCTTATTTTCCATGTTCTTGTTAGCACGCTGCTCAGAGACTCTGCTGAGTTCCTTGAGCCTCTTTTCATGAGTAGTTCTATTTTGATCAATACTTTAACTATTGAACTGATCTTTGATGCTGAAGTTTTATTCTTTATGCTTGTTTTCTCTCAAATCATAACTCTTGTGGGCTTGCTGAAACTGACACCCTTTTCATTCTCATTCTTAGAATAGGGGTTATTTCCTTTATGGAATGCTTCTTAATGCATTTCATTGTGTTTTAATGATTACTTATTTTGATTATTGATTCCTATCAAACTTCTAATTACTGAGATTAATGAACATATCTTGTGATTTTAATAACACACGAACAACTAAAAGATTTGAAGAAGTAAACCCTCTACTCATACCAAACTCTCTTTATTGACTGAAATAGAATTCAGAAATTGTTTTAATAATGCAATGTGATGTACAGCTCCTGATTAATCTTCATCAATATCAAAGATCCATTGACCTGAGTTGAAGGTAACAGGGGTTTTCCCTGATGAGTTGTCTGATTTGTTGTAAACAGCACTTTAACTGAAAAATCCCAGCTCCAAGTGAAGACTTGGTAGCATAGGAACGGTTTACATTACGAGAAGGAGGAGCTATAATTAATTACCCTAACTTAGAGTAATGCACATGTCCCGTAGTCCAAGGCCCAAATTTTGAAGACTGATGGAGTGCAGACAGACGGTTGCAGTATTGAAGTTGTGAGAATCAATAAGTTATTCGTAACAATTGTTTTTGTTGTTGTTGACATTTCCTTGTGTGTGTTGGAGTATGTATGTTGAATCAATTGATGATGCTTAAGGTGCTACAGTGGGGGCACGTTGTGGAGATCATCAAAGACCAGCATACATAGCACCAGAGGAGATGCAACAAAATGCCCACTGCCCCAGAGCCTTAAAATTGTGCCTACTTCTCACGCAGTGCAGGGGCGTTGTGCTACAGTGGGGGCACTTTGTGGGGGACTTCAAAGGCCAGCAATCCTGGGGCCAGAGGAGGCACCAAAATCACACCCACCACCCCAGCCCTTAAAATCACACATGCTTCTCCCACAGCACGGGACATTGTACTACAGTGGAGGCATGTTATGGGGGACTTCAAGGACCTGCACCCATAGCACTAGAGGAGGGTCCAATGACACACCCACTGTCCCAGCCTTTAAAAGTGTGTCTGCTTCTTCCACAGCACAGGACATTGCCCTACAGTAGGGGCACAGTGTGAGGACTTCAAAGACCAGCATCCCTAGTGCCAGAGGAGGTGCCAATGACACACCCACCGTCCCAGCCCTTAAAAGCATGCCTGCTTTCCCTGTAGTGCAGGACATTGCGCTACAGTGGATACAAGTTGTGGCGGACTTCAAAGACAAGCATCCATAGTGCCAGAGGAGGCATCAACAATAGACCCACTGTCCCAGTCCTTCAAAGTGTGCCTGCTTCTCCCGTAGTGCAGGACATTGTGCTACAGGAGGAACATGTTGTGGGCGTCTTTAAAGAACAGCATCCTTAGTGCCAGAGGAGGCATCAATGACACATCCACTGCCTCAGCCCTTAAAAGCAGGCTTGCTTCTCCTTCAGCATGGACATTGTGCTACAGTAGTGGTATGTTGTGGGAGACTTCAAAGACCAGCATCCCTGGTGCCCGAGGAGGCACCAGTGGCACTCCCACTGCCCCAACCCTCAAAAGCGTGCCTGCTTCTCCTGCAGCATGGGAGATTGCGGTACATTGGGGGCACATTGTGGAGGACTTCAAAGACCAGCATCCCTAGTGCCAGAAGAGACGCTAAAAACACACCCTAGGCTTTTTTGCTTGACTGCCGAGGACATTATTGTTGTGACGATTGTCTGCTACTTAACCCAAACAATGGGCAAAAGGAAGGTGACCGAAGGGGCACAGGGCTCTAGTAAAGCTAAAAAGTCCCTGAGATCCACAGGTTACAATTGCCTAGCAGACAGGCTTGACACACTGCTTGTAAAATGGAATGTAATTATTATTTTTTCTCCTCCAATGGCCCTTACCACAACCTCACCTCCCTGCCATCTATCCACAAGTAACATAAAAAAATGTATCCCATTATTCTTCAAGAAGGTATTAACTCATACTGCTACAGAAACCCAAACTAGAAGTCTTCAGAAGACTCAATCCTATGCTTGGGGCTATGGGGGGCCTAGGGAATCTGTGGGAAAGGGCCCTTGAACTCTGTGTCTTGAGAACACTGTCCATCAGTCCAACAAGAATATAAATCTCTAACACCTCCCATTATAAAGGCCCCCACGCATAATTCAATTGAGGTGTTGAGATATGAGGGCGATCAATTCAGGAATCTTGCAATAGAGTATTCAAGTAATGACCTTAATAAGTGGGTTGAGAGGGGACAAGTGCCTTTAAAAAGAGAAGACATGCACCTGTGAGTCCACATCCATATACCCCTCAATCACTGGGTTCTAGGGGGAGGGTAAGCGAAGATATCTAATCTAGAAACCCGAGATTTGGAAAACAAGCTGTAGTATACCTACACCAGGTCCCAAAATTGACAGTTGGTGCTAAAGAAGACCAGAACTCTCTAATAAATAAAGTGATATACTGGTTTTGAGAAGTAAGGCACTACTATTCCATCATCAGGAGTGATATTACTAGTGTTGAGAGAATTATAATTGCAGGGATTTCTTGTGGCGAAGGTATGCTTTACACATAATGACCTGGTGTTAGGGTTAATAGTAATTGATGCAAGGTCATCTTGTACTGCGAACACCCAAATCTTTATTAGGTATAGAATACAAGCTGACCCAGACGTCCAACTCAAATCAGTGAATATAGTCAATCCTGAAGTAAGGGAATTCAACAGATCCAAGTTACTGGGAGGAGTGAACATATCTGAATATACTGAGGGTAGGAGTATTTGTGAGGAGGAAATGAATGGTACTGAGCACACAGCCCCAAGTATGCCCCCTATTGATATAAATGAAGGTCCCTAGTGCCTTATGGAAGGCAGAAGTGTGATGGGGTAAGTACTGAAAGTCCCACAAGCGAGATGAAAATACTGTCATGGAATGTAACTGGGAGTATTAATATGCTGTTGAAAACAGATTGGGGAAAGTTTACAGATGTCCAGGAAATCTGCCTCTTTCAAGATACATGGTGCATCAACCTTGTATATAGGAATGGGTTTAACCACTTATGTGCTGGGGATGTAATGGTTATGTCCACCGGCACAGTGCTCCTGTGCAGAGGACGTAACCATTACGTCCTCGGCCTAGAGCTCGGAGGGAGCACTAGCGCTCCCTCCGTGGTCTTCCCTCACCCCACCCCCAAGGCAGGGATGGAAGGGAATGCCCTTCCCCTTCCACCTCTGACCCACCCTGACCCCCCCAGTGACGTCTGATAACATCAGCGCGCATTCACGCGCTGACCTCATCAGAGGCCACTTCCCCATCGCGCTGGAAGCTCAGCTTCCAGCACGATCGGAAGAGAAATGCAAAGCATTTCTCTTCCAGTCATGTGATGGGGGCCTGAGAGACTTCAAAGGGAAGGAAAGGAATTTCCTTCCCTTTGAAGTCTCTCAGAGCATTTCAGAAGCTAGATCGTGAAGCGATCCAGCTTCTGAAATGCCCACTAGACACCAGAGATTATTTTTGAAAAACAAAATTGGCATAAGGGGAGCGACCTCTTGGGCAAGGGTCGCTCCTTAGGGGGGCAATTTTTTTCAATGCCTTTTCTCTCCTCCCTGGGGGCTGATCGGCCTCTTGTTATTAGGCCGATCTGCCCCGGGGGGGGGCAGAAACCTCTAGGCGCCAGGGATCATTTTTTTTGTTTGTTTTTTAGAGGTGGAGAGAGACCCCTTAGGCAAGGGTCGCTTCCCTGGGGGGCAAATTGTATTTAGACCATTTCTGCCCCCCTTGGGGGCAGATCAGCTGATTTTTGTTAGGCCAATCTGCCCCCATGGGGGCAGAAACCACTAGGCACCAGGGATTTTTTTTTAACGTCAATTTCACTTAAGGGTCACTCCACGGGGAGGGAAATGTATTTTAGGCCATTTCTGCCCCCTCCAGGGGCAGATCGGCAGATCGGCCTATTGTTATTAGGCAGATCAACCCCTGGGAGCAGAAACCTCTAGGCACTGGGGATTTTTTTTTTGTGCCAATTTCACGCAAGGGGAGCGACCCCTTAGGCAAGGGTCGCTCCCCGGGGGTGGAAATTTATTTTAGGCCATTTCTGTCCCCCTCGGGCACAGATTGGCCTATTGTTATTAGGCCAACCTGCCCCCAGGGGGGTCAGAAACCTCTAGGTGCCAGGGATCTTTTTTTTTTTTTTTTTCCAGAGGTGGGTATTGACCCCTTAGGCATGGGTCACTCCCCTGGGGGGCAAATTGTATTTAGACGATTTTTGCCTCGCTTGGGGGCAGAACAGCTGATTTTTGTTAGGCCAATCTGCCCCCAAGGGGGGCAGAAACCACTAGGCACCGGGGATTTTTTTTGCGCCAATTTCATGCAAGGGGAGCGACCCCTTAGGCAAGGATCGCTCCCCTGGGGGGGATTTATTTTAGGCCATTTCTGCTCCCCTTGGGGGCAGATCGGCGTATTTCTATTAGGCTGATCTGTCCCCGGGGGAGGGGCAGAAACCACTTAGGCACCAGGGATTGGAGTGTGTGTATGTGTGTGTTTTCTTTAGGGGAGTAGCCCCTTGGGTAAGGGTCGCTCCCCATGGGGGCACATTACTGTTGGCCATATCTGCCCCCCTTGGGGGCAGATTGGCAGATTTTTGGAAGGCCCATCTGTCACCAAGGTGGGGCAGAAAGCCCACCAGACACCTGGGAAGTTTTTTTTCCAAAATAAGAGGGTGGGGGTATGGCCACACCCCCACCTCAAATAAATGAGGCCAACGTTGTTTGGCCCACCAGTGGGCAGATGGGGCAATTACCCCTGATCCACTCCCCGGGGGGGGGGGGCAGAAAGTCTACTAGATGCCAGGGAATAAAAAAAAGAAATAGTGGGGTGGTGGCTACTAACCAGTATGGGCCTGGTTTTGCCCCCACCCCAACTGAAGGGGGTAACAGTCTTCAGCTCTCCCTGCACACTAAAACATCTTATCCCATGGCAAGCAAAAGGACATTTGATTATTTTGGGTTTTAGTTTTACATTTGGGCCATGAGAGCTTGGCTAACTCTCCAAATCGTCCCACTTGGATTGGTGAGGGATGCACTTTATGGACTTTGGGTCTCTGCCATGTAGAAAAATCCACAAGATCTAGATACATCTGAAAACTAAACATCTGGGTGATTCCAGGGTGGTGTGTTTCACATGCACCCACAATGCCCTGCAAACCTCCAGCTTTGCTGGAAATCACACATTTATCCCACATTTTTGTGATGGAACCTTCCGGAATCTGCAGGAATCCACAAAATTCCTGCCACCCAGCATTGTCTCATCCATACCGATCAAAATTCTGCTGCACTTACCAGCCTAAATTTTTTTTTTTTCAACTGCTCTTTTGGACACGCTTTGGTTCCCCCTCAATTTCTACATGTTTTTGTCTCTTCCCTGTCATAGCACTTGGCCCACCTACACAAATGAGGTATAATTGTTACCGGGAGACTGATGGGAACATTGGGTGGTATGAAATTTGTCCCGGTGCAGTGATTCCACACTGAAATGTGGGAAAAATGTGATTTGTTTTTTGGCTAATTTTGAGGTTTGCTGAGGATTCTGGGTAAGAAAACATTGGGGGATCCATGCAAGTCACACCTCCCTAGACTCCCTCGGGTGTCTATTTTTCAGAAATGTCTGGGTTTAGTAGGTTTCCCTAGATGGCTTCTAAGCCCAGGACCAAAAACGCAGGTGCCCCCTGCAAAATCAGGTAGTTTTGTATTTGATAATTTTGATGTGTCCAGATAATGTTTTGGGGCATTTCCTTTCGCGGGCAGTAGGCCTACCCACAAAAGTGAGGTACCATTTTTATTGGGAGACTTTGGGAAAAGCTGGGTGGAGGGAAATTTGTGGCTCCTCTCAGATTCCAGAACTTTCTGTCACCGAAATTTGAGGAAAAAGTATTTTTGTTGGCCAATTTTGAGGTTTGCAAAGGATTCTGTGTAATAGAACCTGGTGAGAGCCCCACAAGTCACCTCATCTTGGATTCCCCTAGATGTCTAGTTAAAAAAAATACCAAGGTTTGCTAGGTTTCCCTAGGTGCCGGCTAAGCTAGAGGCCAAAATCCACAGCTAAGTACTGTGTCCGTGTTGTGTTTTGGGGCATTTCCTGTCACGGGCGCTAGGCCTACCCCCACAAGTGAGGTACCATTTTTATTTGGAGACTTGAGGGAACGCTGGGTGGAAGGAAGTTTTGGCTCCTCTCTGATTCCAGAACTTTCTGTCACTGAAATGAGAGGAAAAAGTGGTTTTTTGGCCAAATTTTGAGGTTTGCAAAAGATTCTGGGTAACAAAGCCTGGTCAGAGCCCCACAAGTCACCCCATCTTGGATTCCCCTACGTGTCTAGTTTTCAAAACTGTGCAGGTTTGCTAGGTTTCCCTGGCGCTGATTGAGCTAGAGGCCAAAATCCACAGCTAGGCAATTTTAAAAAAACTGCTCTTTTTTCTTTGTGAAAATGAGATGTGTGTGCGTTGCGTTTTGGGGCATTTCCTGTCACGGGCGCTAGGCCTACCCCCACAAGTGAGATACCATTTTTATTGCGAGACTTGGGGGAATGCTGGGTGGAAGGAAATGTGTGGCTCCTCTCAGATTCCAGAACTTTCTGTCACCTAAATGTGAGTAACATGTGTTTTTTTAGCCACATTTTGAGGTTTGCAAAGGATTCTGGGTAACAGAACCTGGTCAGAGCCCCACAAGTCATCCCATCTTGGATTCCCCTAGGACTCTAGTTTTAAAAAAGGAACAGGTTTGGTAGGTTTCCCTAGGTGCCGGCTGAGCTAGAGGCCAAAATCTACAGGTAGGCACTTTGCAAAAAACACCTCTGTTTTCTTTAAAAAAAATGGGATGTGTCCACGTTGCGTTTTGGGGCGTTTCCTGTCGCGGGCGCTAGGCCTACCCACACAAGTGAGGTATCATTTTTATCGGGAGACTACAGATTACAGAACTTTCTGTCACCGACATGAGAGGAAAAAAATTTTTTTGACCAAATTTGGAGGTTTGCAAAGGATTCTGGGTAACAGAACCTGTTTGGAGCCGCCCAAGTCACCCCATCTTGGATTGCCCTACGTGTCTTGTTTTAAAAAATGTGCAGGTTTGCTAGGTTTTCCTAGGTGCAGGCTGAGCTAGAGGCCACAATCTACAGCTATGCACTTTGCAAAGAACATGTCAGATTTTAATGTAAAAATGTGGTGTGTCCATTTTGTGTTTCCTGTTGTGAGCATTAGGCTTACCCATGCAAGTGAGGTACCATTTTTATCGGGAGACTTGGGGGAAAACAGAATAGCAAAACAAGTGTTATTGCCCCTTGTCTTTCTCTAACATTTTTCCTTCCAAATGTAAGACAGTGTGTAAAAAAGACGGCTATTTGAGAAATGCCCTGTAATTCACATGCTAGTATGTTCACCCCAGAATTCAGAGATGTGCAAATAACCACTGCTTCCCATCACCTTATCTTGTGGCCATTTTGGAAATAGAAAGGTTTTCTTGATACCTATTTTTCACTTTTTATATTTCAGCAAATTAATCACTGTATACCCGGTATAGAATGAAAACCCATTGCAAGATACAGCTCATTTATTGGCTCTGGATACCTAGGGTTCTTGATGAACCTACAAGCCCTATATATCCCCTCAACCAAAAGAGTCCAGCAGACGTAACAATATATTGCTTTAAAAAAATCTGACATCGCAGGAATAAGTTACAGAGTAAAACGTGGAGAAAAATGGCTGTTTTTTTCACCTTGATTTCAATATTCTTTTATTTCAGCTATTATTTTCTATATGAAACACCTGTAGGATCTACACAAATTACCCCTTGCTGAAGTCAGAATTTTGTCTACTTTTCAGAAATGTTTCTGGGATCCAGCATTGGTTTCTCACCCATTTTTGTCACTAACTGGAAGGAGGCTAAAAGCACAAAAAATAGTAAAAATGTGGTATGTCCCAGTAAAATGTCAAAATTGTGTTGAAATATGGGGTTTTCTAATTCTAGTCTGCCTGTTCCTGAAAGGTGGGAAGATGGTGATTTTACCACTGCAAACAATTTGTTGATGCCATTTTCAGCGAAAAGAACACAAGCCTTCATCTGCAGCCTTTTTTTCCCAATTTTTTGAAAAAAACAAAATGTTCCCTGCATTTTGGTTAATTTATTGGTCTCCTTCAGGGGAACCCACAAAGTCTGGGTACCTCTAGAATCCCTAAGATGTTGGAAAAAAAGAATGCAAATTTGGCATGGGTACCTTATGCAGAGAAAATGTTATGAGGGCCTAAGCGCGAACTGCCCCAAATAGCCCAAAAAAGGCTCGGCACAGGAGGGGAAAAGGCCTGGCAGCGAAGGGGTTAAAGCTTATTGCATTAATGCAGTACAGTAAGTCAGGGGAAGACCATCACGGGCCTAGCAATCTGGGTCAAGGTCTTATTCTAATGTACAATCTGCACTATAACTATCGATTCCTCAGACATATTAGCAGTTATGGCCAGATGTACGTAGGTAATCGTTTACGATTATCTGCTAGTGAATTTTGTGATTCGCTATTTGGTCATTACAAACACCCATGAACAACTGTGTGTATTACACATTTTGCTATTCCCAGTGGATTGCAAATAGACCTACCTCATGAATAGTAATGAGGTTGCCTTTGGTTTGTGACCCTTTGGAAATCTAAAATCACATGATTGGTGGCCTTCTGGTGACAGCAGACCACCATATCTGTGATTGCTTTTACATAAAGCATTCTTTTTTATCTTTTTGGAATGCAGGCCATTTTCCTCAAAAAGGAAAACCAGATGCATTTAAAAAAAAGTTTTCTTTTTATTTCTCAAGAGTAGGCAGTGGTCTGTGAGAAACCGGCTTGCTCTTAAAAATGCTTTACAAGCATTCACAAAGGGGAAGTGGTCCCTGGGTTACCACCTACTTGAAGTAATTGGTAAAATTCGAACGTTTGGCAACTGCACTTCGGTCCCAAAACATTCATCCAGACCACTGCAATTCGGTGTTAGAAGAGACACCCTAAAACACCCCTTTCTAATACCGAAACGCAAACTCAATTTGTGATTCAGTAATAGGTTACCGAATTGCTAACAGGGATTTGTGCATTTAAAAAAGCTTTTTTGAGTTCATAAATGGATCCATTTGCAAACATTAAAAGGGTGTGTACATCTGGCCCTTAGCTTGTAAAGCTTCCATCAGGCATGACCCTTAAGAATTTTAATGTATGCAATCAGATGGAGACCGATACTGCAAAATCTAGGGTGATAAATGTGTTAAAGAACGCTCTCATGAAGCTATCTGGAGATAACTACACAATAGTAGCTGGGGCTTTTAATACTACCATGGAGTCACTAACAGTAACTGTTCCTGATTTCACATCGGAATTAGACAGTTGTTCCAGCTCTGGGGCCTAATTCTGGGGCCCAATTCATTTCTCTTCTCTTTTCTGATAGGTGACAAGGCAATTAATCAAACTATTCAAAATAATTGAAGTGTAACTTGATAGCCACCAATCCAAATTCTGAGACAAACTGATAGTTCAAAAGGCTTTATTAAGACTCCGACTTAAAGTCAAACTTATGTACATGAGTTTCAAAGTCATTGTATAGATATACAAAATAATCATACAAAATAATCAAAGTCAAATCAAAACGTCATACAGTATGAAATTTAACTAACATGTAAAAGACCACTAATTTAATAGCGATAATGCAGAAAATATGGAAAAACAATTGATGCATAGAGTACGAATCCAACTTTTCCCTACCTAACCATATAATCTAAAATCTTACTATCCTAAGATTCTAGAGGTTCAGGAAAGTAGTCAGCACAACAGAGATTCTGGAGAAGTTTCCATCAAGAGAGGTATGGTGGCATGAAGCCACATAGAAATTGAAATTCATGAGAAATGTCTAAATAGGTCCACTCTCAGCTAAAGACGGAGGGAATCTGAATCTCACCACTAACTAAACCACATTTAAATCTTGTTCATTCACATGATGATCTCATGAGCAAAACCTTTCCTCGTGCGAAAACCTGACCACAAATCAAACGCAGTTAATTGGCTTTTTGACCTTCTGGGTTTCGTGTTGACCTTGATACACCTTCACACCCTGGTATTGCACAAGAGTTACAGCTGTCATCCTAGGATACTCCTCACATCCTCAATAAGCCTTCTGCCAGTCTTTTCTTATCCTCCCAAACAATGAGCTCCCTTATTAACACTGTCTTGGATCCTGACACTTGCAGATTCAGAAAAACATTCAAAAACAGACTGCACATTGAAGGTTAAAACACACAGGCCCATATTTATACTTTTTTAGCGCCACATTTGCGTCGTTTTTTGACTCAAAATCGGCGCAAACTTACAAAATAGAATTGTATTTTGTAAGTTTGCGCTGTTTTTGCATCAAAAAGCGGCACAAATGCAGTGCTAAAACAGTATAAATAGGGGCCACAAAATATTAGTATAGACCTTCACTCCGGCCAAGTTAACTAAAGACAAATACTCTTTCAAGTTAACTGAATTATATAAGTCTCTTATGTCAAAGATATGGTGATCACAAAGAATACGAATTCTAAAACACGATAATAGAAACATTCTTTCAAGTTATAGTAAAATGTAGCATACATGAAACATTACATTCATTTGTGCACTTTGTTCGTATAATTTACTGTGCACCATGTTAAGGAAAAAAAACATTTATTTTGTTAAGCAGAAAGCAACCACCCTTTCATTTCATTTTTTAAGAGGCACAATGGCTCAGCCAAACTATTCTCCCTCACAGCCGATGGAAGGTTCTAGAGATAGAACTTTCCCTTGAAAAGTGACCATCCAGAGCAGCGCAAGTGTTGGCATTGGCGCTCAACTTCGATCTTTGTGCCGCCAATGAAAGAACCTTATCCAATAGGGAGGCCAGGATTACCTTCAATATACTGGGGCATTCAAGTAGAGTTTACTACTTTTTAATTGATTTAATCCTGTGATGCTATCTAAAGAAAATGGTAGCATTAAATAGGATGGATTGCGACCACAATGAGCTATCTCTAACACTAAAGGAGAGCATGGCAGTAAAACCCTGATTAAAGATCACCCGGATATCACGGGCATCTCATGTGCAATATTGGTAAAAGCAATTCGGTGGGTCTGGGTTGTCAAACATCCCAATGCCATGGAGGCAGTTTCAAAGAAAGCCAAGGAGGAAGTGAAGTATCTAGTTGTCCTCCCCTCTGAAAAAAGAATAATGGTATTTTAGGAAAAGGGTGAATTACTACATACACAGATTAAAGAATTGCTAACTAATGAGAAAAGAGTTGAGGAAATGGTCCAAAGGAGGTGCCATGACACAATCAATCATGTAGGGAAGCCAAATTAAAACTTCTAGTAGCAGCCAAATCCAAGTGTAGGATCGACTTGGTGAGGCTTGAATTGGTAAAGGCCAAAAGAGAATGGGAGAGTTCTTTGTGGGAAGATCTGCAGGTGCCCTTACAGCTAATGACAACAAATCTTTTTGGAAATTAGCTGCAGTTTGCGCCAAGGGATCTAAGAGAAATTTGGAATATTGTGTTCAATTCCAAGAATGGGTCACCCCCTTTAGTGATTTATATTCAGATAGTAACAATCGAGCCCAAGATGGTGTAAGCCCTTTTTGGATTATGAATACTGAACCTAAGAATCTGAAGCAAATTAGAATTTGATTCTAAAGTAATTTTTGCAGCAATCAATTCTTGTTGTGCAGCCAGAGCTCCAGGGGCTCACAAGATCCCAAACAATTTATGTATGGCCAACATGGAAGTTTGCGGTCACTACATTAAACTTCATTCCCATGCAATTTTGTCGGTTAAGGAGATTTCTACCTCTTGGAAAATTTCAGAGATTATATTGATCTATAAAAAGGGGCATCACAACAATCCTGGTATTTACAGACCCAACAGCCTGATAGATGCTGTCATAAAGACTTTCTATAAACAAGTGCTTGCCCATTTGCAGGAATGGATCAAAGAACATGATGTGTTATCTGGTTCCAGACGGGCTTTAAAAGCAACGTTAGCACTATAGATCAGGTATTTTTTGGAAGACGTTGGTAATCAACAAGGGCAAACTGTATGTTGCCTTTGTTGAATTTTTGGCCCCCTTTGACCTGGTCCCTAGACTAGGCTATGGAAGGTCCTTGAAGAAATGGATAACCCTGCAAATTCCCTGAACATCCTGTTGTGGCTACACTCATAAAACTATGCCCAAGTGAGGTGGGGTGAAATTGGCAAGTGACAGAGCCCTTAGGATAAAATGCAGAGTTAGAGCTGTGTTCTGACCCCGACCCTGTTCTCCCTGCATATAAACTGGGAAGTGGAGTACCTGAGTAAAGATGGGTGTGACTCTCCTAAGGTGGGTGGACAAAAGGCTCCAGCCTTACTTTTTGTGGACGACTTCCTCCATCTTTCAAAATGTCCCCAATGGCTCCAACAGCTGTTAAACAACTTCAACATATTTTGTATTGTGAAGGGTTTGGAAATATACAGCCTGAAAACTAAATTTATGGTATTGAGCATGGCAGTGCCTAGAAGCTACAAGAGAATATGTCTGTGGGCAATAATTTAGTTGACCAGGTGCCCTAGTTTGATTACATTGGTGTGAGGTTAACCTAATTTTAAACTGGGCCCACCAACTTCAGAAATCACATACAGTTTTATTACAGCACACAGCTGTGTAGCAAAAATCCATAGACAAACAATTTCTGTGAGTGTTGCACTGGCCCTAGAGATTTATAACTTAAAGGTGCTGCTCTATATGGTTCAGGAATTTGGGGATTTGCAAACAATAAAATCTTAGCAACAGCAGAAAATAAGTTTATTAGATATCTTCTGGAATTGCCAGCGAGGACACTGATGACTCCAGATATGCTTGGCTCGGGCATAAGGATGTATTTCCTAAAAAGCTGAGTGTAGATTCCTAATTATTTGGTGTCAATTGTGGGCTACAGTAACCTTAGGCCTGTATCAGGTGGGCTTAAAATATCTTATGTCTCCTGTATGTGTCCACAAAATCCTGTGGTTGAAATCTGTAAGATTGCTTTTGAGGAAGTTGGGTAAGGAGATATTCTGAACTTCACCTGAAGACATGTGCTCAATTTCTAAATTAGGGCTAAAAGAAACATACTGGGAATACGTAACCATACAAACTCGAACAGATTGCAGAGGACCTTGACATCAGAATTTATGGATGTAAAACAGTTCCCATGCTATGAGTCTACAATAGATTAAATCACTCCCCCTTTGGCATGGAACCTGTTTATGCAATATAGGTATAGGACTCTCCTGACAAAAAAAATCTGTAGTAATTGAACCTGGGGGTGATTTGTTCCCTGCCTGTGCAGAAGCCCTGGAATCATTAACACATAGGGGGTTATTACAACTTTGGAGGAGGTGTTAATCCGTCCCAAATGTGACAGATATACCACCAGCCGTATTACGAGTTCCATAGGATATAATGGACTAGTAATACGGCTGGTGGTATATCTGTCACTTTACCGTCACTTTTGGGACAGATTAACACCTCCTCCAAAGTTGTAATAACCCCCATAGTCTACGTTGTTTGCTCAGCATACTGGTACCAGAGAGTAAAGTGGGTAGCTCCTCTTTGCCGAAAGGTGGACATTGGCTTAGCACTTTATTGCTCCTTGTATATGTGTTCCATGGTTATGAATTTTTCATGCACTTGCACTTTTATGGTTTTAAGTGAAACCCGCCTTCTCTGAATCTGCTCACATAAACAATGATATTCTAGTTTGAATATGTATGCTTCATTGTGAATATCAAAATCTGAGATCTTAAGCAGGCGATATGTCATAACACTTTATTGCTCTTTGCATTTTTATGTTCCATGATAATGAATTTTTCATGCACTTGTATTTTTATGGATTTAAGTGGAACCCCCTCTTTCTGAATCTCCACCTAATAACAATGATATTATATTTTAAATATATTTCTCATAGTTTAATCAAAAAATCCTGTAGGGGAAGGTTAGTAGTGTTTTTTGAATCATCAATAACTATTTAGCTTAGCGATTGATTAGCAATTGAATTGCATAAAACATTTAATTTTTAAACTTTTAAATCTTAGGGCCCTTTTCCAAGCAACTTTATTGATGTATTATTCAAGTGATATATGCGTAAATCGATGAACTACTGGTCGTTTGGTCCTAGGTTTTATTCATTTCTATAAAATTGTGATGATTTTAGGTTTTGTCTGTACTTTTATGATCCTGGAGATTGAAATAAAGTTATTATGATGCTTAAGTGTTTGAAAAGCAGGTGAAGAGGTTATCAAACTCAGAAGTAGTCTAAGTTCCCAGGTTGGATGGATAACAGTGTTGATTTTATGTTTTTTTTGTCTGCCAAAGGTTTGTGATGCAGAGTTTGAGGTACCGTTAAAAGTACAATTGAGATAGGGTCTCTAATGAGTTGTTGTGAATGTGCTAATATGAATTGGTACTAGTGAGACTTGTGGCACAAATGAGACGCTACACTAATTAGAGCAATTTCCCACTTGTCGAGGTTTCATTTGCATGTGTGAAGGTCTTTTGCATCAAAAGTCGGAGGGTGTTAAAACCTTAAAACTCCGATTGTTGAATTACCTTTGTTTTCATTAGAAGAACTGACAAAGTATTGTTGCTTTACATTTGTTTTAAGTTGTAGAATTATGTGCATGAGAGAATTGTAAAGGAGTGTGAACTGCTCTAAGGTGTGAAGAGTTATGTCAGAAAAGCCGTGCTGAGATTGGACAGTTGGTGTGAAACAACACTTTGAGACTGGGTGGCAGACTAGACAAATAACTGACATGTACAGAAATACAAATTGAATCAAAATGCTGGAGATTTGAATTTTCTTTGTTTCTTCATTACTAAATAATTCAAAAGACATGAAACACTTTAAAGGTTTTAAGAGTTTTGTGAGAGGTGATGTGAGAATTCTAGTATAGGGTGGTGAAAAGGCACCGCCCGAGGGTCACCCCAGCACACTATATGGCAATGAATGTGGGGTTGCATGCATGTTTATGTCTTCATCAATGGTGCAAGATAACTGAGAATGAAGGTCTATTATGGTTTCCACAATAAAATACTTTTGAATTAAGAGTTACTGAAAGATTAAGGGGAAATTATATGAGATGAAGTCACCACCTAGACCTACACAGTATGGCGCATTAAATATTTGGGGGAAAACAGCACATGCTAAGGAGAGAGAGAATAAGGTTAAAAGAGTTGTGCAGAATTACTCAGATGTTCAATGGAACAAAGGTCAGCAAAGGTGGGGAAATGTGTGGTTGAGGAAGCTCGAACTTACCCAGTTATAACTACAAAGAAGACTTCCAAGAACAAAATACAGGGAAATGAAAGGGAGCTGCAAAGAAATACAACATTGACAGTGATTCAGGGAATGAAATGTCGGATGCATTATTGGCTGTGCGCCCACCACCATATGTGCCCACTGTAATCAGTAATGAGGGTGCTTCGACTTCTGGTTCTGCACTGGCTACAGCACCTGCTGATCCAAATGGGATTCAAATTGAGAGACCATTGCATGTAACTCAACCTGTTGTATCCAACACTGTGCCTGCGCGAGTTGAGACTATTTCTAGAGTGATACCTCCAGGTGTTACTGCTTCTATGGTGACTATACCAGCACCGTTTGCTGGGGGCATAACTGCTCAGCCTTTAGAGATTAGAACAGGTACTGCATCTCTGAAAATTATACCAAACAATGTGGTTCAAGGAGCTGCTGGAGGAGCACCTGTGACAGACTACATCTCTACATTGTAAAATTCACAGGTTGTTGTCTGGACAACACCACAAACTGTTCAATCATTGAAAGAAGGGAGAATGATTGTCTTTATGACATTAATAGCACAGGCAGAGACACATTTATTTGAAAATTTAATTTCTCCACCATGGTTTGAAGAAACCACAGAGGATAAAAAGACAGGAAATGAGGAGTATCAAACTGTTATCCTAGAAACTGAAAAAGAAAGACCATTAAATGTCCCAAGGTTAAAAGTTGAATTGGAAGAAATAATCAGAGGACGTTTGGGTGGAATTAATTAGTTTATCTAAGTAAAGACATTATAAGGTGTGCAGCTGCTGCACACAACAGATTAACTGAATTGGCAAGAAAGCATGAGGTTGATCTTTTAAAAAGAGCACCATTCCAAAGAAGTTTCAGAGCATATTTAAATTATGACGTTATTCTTCTAGATTGTGATTGCACATTGCTGAAATAGTCAAATGCATCAATAAATGGAGCAATTTTAAGAAATTAGAGAGTAAATGGGCAACAAAACAGGAAAAGAAAAAGAGACAATTTAATGTGGCTGAAGCAAATACTAAGGCACAACTCAGTCCCACTGATGAAGAAGAAGCAATGAGAGAAGTACTGGTATGTTCATGTACCATGGAGTAGAGGTGGTTTTGCAACTTTTAAAAACAACTTTCCAAAGCTGAGGGAGAATACACAGTGGCATACACAAGTTGACAGATTTGTGAAAATGTCAAACGTGCTCTGGACTGATTTAAATATTTGGTATTATAGTACCAAACGATTTGTGGGCTGAGTATAAAATTACTGTAAGATGGTCAAATTCGGAACCTCAGAGAGATGTGTGTACTTGTGTACCATGTCGTATTGTTATGACCAAGTATGATGAGGTGACTACTTTCCTGAAGGGAAAAGTTCTGAACCAAAGATTTAGATTAATTGGACTACCCAAGTGTCAAAAGAACCAGTGCATGCCTATTTTGAGAAATTGCTGCAGGCATGTAAAGAGTGACAAGAAAATCCAGAGAAAAGTGACGTGGGGTTTTGTGTTGCAGTTTGTTTATGGGTAGGGACTAAAAATTAGTACAGTAGTATCTTTAGGTCCACAGTTGGAGCGGAGGTTCCCCCTACGTGTGCGGACCTAAAGATACTACTCGTATCTGCCCTTTGCGAATTCCCAAATTCGGAAAGATAGATGTTTGGTCTAAGTTTAGACCAAATATCTAAGTTTACCTTTGTGAATCAGGCCCTTAGATGTAGACCAGAGTGCACCATTTGCAGAAGGAGAAGTTAATTGCCACTAAGTGTCATTCCTGATAGACACTGGAGCTACCAGGTGCACTGTTAGAACACTGGAAGTCCCAGACCAATTGCGGTATACCGGATGGTGTTGAGTTACAAACACATGATGAAAATGTTGAATTTAAAATAGCCCAACAAGGAACAGCTGTAGGATTATTGTAGGAAGCTGGCTATTTATGTACTGTACCAATGTAAGGAGACACTATGCAGATAGTCCAGGGGGACCCTTATTGGCTGACAGGTGTTAAAATAATAACCCTGAAAGCTTTCTTTTCTGGTAGTGGGGGCAAGCAGTTAGGCTTATTAGAGGATAGCGTTAAGCATTTATTGCACACACAGAGTCAGCAAGTGAGAAACACACTCAATAAAGAACTCCAACACCAATTTATACAAATAACACAGATTTTTTTATATGAATTTAGATACCAAGATCATTGGAATCTGTTAAGTACTTTTCAAGATATGAATTAAATAGGTTTCAAAAGTTCACAGTGTCATTTCTGGAGATGTAATGTTATCCTAAGGGGGAAAAACATATATTGCATAGGGGTATTTAGCAGAGACTTACAGGACCAGTCTTCTGGAGTTAAGGTAAGTATGGGGCAAGGTCCAAGGCAGTACCAACAGGTCACTTTGGGAGGCACTGAGGCGCTGGTGCAAATGGGCTTTTCAGCATCAGGTTTCCTAATGTTATCCTATGGGAAAAGGAACATATACAACATTCCGGTTCTTGCCCTCGATTTACATGACTGTTTTTCTGGACTTAAGGTGAGCATGGGGCAAGGTCCAAGGCACACAAACAAGTCACCATGGGGGGCTCTGGGGTGTCTGGGTGTAGAGGTGTGTTATGGCATTGGGTGTCCCATTATCTTCAATGGAGACTGGTCTGGTCAGAAAGATGCTGCAAGCAGGGACTGAGGGGACAGTCCGGGGGAAACCTACAAGGGATATCAACCCTTGAGATCCTCTGCCATGTCAGGACACCATTGGCCCACCATTGGCCCACTTCTTCTCAGGCTGTAGGGCTCGAATGCAGTGGTGTCTTTTGGCATCGGGTTCTGGTTCAGGGACTACTCGAGGTTGGAAGGTTCTTGCAGAAAGAGGCTGTAGGTGGAGTCAGAAGTCCATCATTGGCAAACCCAAGAGAGGTTTCAGCTCTGGAGGATCCAGGGCCCACTCTGGCACTGTTGGCCTACTTCACTTGGTGTTAGGGGGCATGGGTACAATGGTGCTTTCCGGTGTCAGGTGTTTGGCAGTCTGGAGTCCTCAAAGTTCTTCTTTGTTGCCTGCAGGGTGCAGGGAAGTAGCTCTGCTACTCCAAGGGAGATCCTGGCTACTTCTCAAAGTGCTAGCAGTCCTCGAAGGCTTTTGGAGCTAGAACAGTGACAGGACAAGTTGTCTTTGCCACAATGGTAGAAGACAGCACGTAAGCAGGCGGGGTTGGGTCCAAGACAGTGACTGTTCCTCCTTTATTGCTCTTCAGGTCCTTCTTCTTCTTTAGTCCAGTGAATCTGAAGTGCTGGTATCAGGGGTCCCCAGAAATACTCAATTTGGCAATGTGAAGGGGGGGTAAGGTTAGCAGACAATGGGCTACTTACCCCTGGAGCCAGTACTACTTTTTTTCGGGAATTGGCATCACCCTGTCCCACAATTCCTGACTCCAGCACACACAAGGTGGTGGAATCCCTAATTTCATTTTCACTTTAGGCTGGTCACCCTAGGGGTGTCTCCAGCTGGGCAGTGCAACACGCTTCCTGCATATTTTCCCTCTGGTCCTGGTGCCAAATGTGCCTCAGGGCAGGAGGTTGTCTCTCCCAGGTCTGGGGAAGCGGGGGTCACATACCAAAGGTGGCAGGACCTTTGAAGTCCCTGGCCTTGGTATGCAGATTTACTAGCCATGATGTTGGCAGAGGTGATAACACTTCCTGCCAGAGCAGGCATGTTTTCTGACCTTGGAGAAAAGAGGCTTTCACCTCCAGTGGGTCAGAAACCCATCTGTGGTGGCAGGCTGGTCAAAAACAGTCACCCAGCACATTAAGGAATTAGTAGGCTTCAGGGGGCACCTCTAACATGCACACTGGGTGCATTTCATAAAAAATCCAATACTGGCACTAGTATGGATTTATTAAGATGAGGTGTTTGATACAAACCACCAGTATTTTCCATTCATCCATCATGTAGCTGGGTCGCTCATGCTGACCAATGTCCAGTACATGCTTTAACCCCTTCGCTGCCAGGCCTTTTCCCCCTCCTGTGCCAGGCCTTTTTTTGCCTATTTGGGGCAGTTCACGCTTAGGCCCTCATAACTTTTTGTCCACATAAGCTAACCAAGCCAAATTTGCGTCCTTTTTTTCCAACATCCTAGGGATTCTAGAGGTACCCAGACTTTGTGGGTTCCCCTGAAGGAGGCCAAGAAATTAGCCAAAATACAGTGAAACTTTAGGGTTTTTTTTTTAAATGGGAAAAAGTGGCTGCAGAAGAAGGCTTGTGGTTTTTCCCCTGAAAATGGCATCAACAAAGGGTTGGCGGTGCTAAACTCACCAGCTCCCCAGATTTCAGGAACAGGCAGACTTGAATCAGAAAACCCAATTTTTCAACACAAATTTGGCATTTTACTGGGACATACCCCATTTTTACAATTTTTTGTGCTTTCAGCCTCCTTCCAGTCAGTGACAGAAATGGGCATTAAACCAAAGCTGGATCCCAGCAACCTAAACATTTCTGAAAAGTAGACAAAATTCTGAATTCAGCAAGGGGTCATTTGTGTAGATCCTACAAGGGTTTCCTACAGAAAATAACAACTGAAAAAGGAAAATATTGAAATTGAGGTGAAAAAACATCAATTTTTCTCTACGGTTTACTCTGTAACTTTTTCCTGCAATGTCAGATTATCGAAAGCAATATACTGTTTCATCTGCTGGACTCCTCTGGTTGCGGGGATATATAGGGCTTGTAGGTTCATCAAGAACCCTAGGTACCCAGAGCCAATAAATGAGCTGCACCCTGCAGTGCGTTTTCACTCTATACCAGGTATACAGCAATTCATTTGCTGAAATATAAAGAGTAAAAAATAGCTATCAAGAAAACCTTTGTATTTCCAAAAAGGGCACAAGATAAGGTGTTGAGGAGCAGTGGTTATTTGCACATCTCTGAATTCCGGGGTGACCATACTAGCATGTGAATTACAGGGCATTTCTCAAATAGATGTCTTTTTTACACACTCTCCTATATTTGGAAGGAAAAAATGTAGAGAAAGACAAGGGACAATAACACTTTTTTGCTAATCTATGTCCCCCAAGTCTCCCGATAAAAATGATACCTCACTTGTGTGGGTAGGCCTAGCGCCCGCGACAGGAAACGCCCCAAAACGCAACGTGGACACATCCCATTTTTTTTAAAGAAAACAGAGGTGTTTTTTGCAAAGTGCCTACCTGTAGATTTTGGCCTCTAGCTCAGCCGGCACGTAGGGAAACCTACCAAACCTGTTCCTTTTTTAAAACTAGAGACCTAGGGGAATCCAAGATGGGATGACTTGTGGGGCTTTGACCAGGTTCTGTTACCCAGAATCCTTTGCAAACCTCAAAATTTGGCTAAAAAAACACATGTTACTCACATTTAGGTGACAGAAAGTTCTGGAATCTGAGAGGAGCCACAAATATTCTTCCACCCAGCGTTCCCCCAAGTCTCCCGATAAAAATGATACCTCACTTGTGTGGGTAGGCCTAGCGCCCGCGACAGGAAATGCCCCAAAACGCAACGTGGACACATCGCATTTTTTGAAAGAAAACAGAGGCGTTTTTTGCAAAGTGCCTACCTGTAGATTTTGGTCTCTAGCTCAGCTGGCACCTAGGGAAACCTACCAAACCTGTGCATTTTTTAAAACTAGAGACCTAGGGGAATCCAAGATGGGGTGACTTGTGGGGCTCTGACCAGGTTCTGTTACCCAGAATCCTTTGCAAACCTCAAAATTTGGCTAAAAAAACACATGTTCCTCACATTTCTATGACAGAAAGTTCTGGAATCTGAGAGGAGGCACAAATTTCCTTCCACCCAGCGTTCCCCCAAGTCTCCTAATAAAAATGATACCTCACTTGTGTGGGTAGGCTTAGCGCCCGTGACAGGAAATGCGTCAAAGCAAAACTTGGACACATCCCATTTTTTGACAGAAAACAGAGCTGTCTTTTGCAAAGTGCCTACCTGTAGATTTTGGTGTCTAGCTCAGCCGGCACTTAGGGAAACCTAACAAACCTGTGCATTTCCGAAAACTAGAGACCTAGGGAAATCCAAGATGGGGTGACATGTGGGGTTCTGACCAGGTTTTGTTACCCAGAATCCTTTGCAAACCTCAAAATTTGGCTAAAAAAACACATTTTCCTCATATTTTGGTGACAGAAAGTTCTGGAATCAGAGAGGAGCCACAAATTTCCTTCCACCCAGCGTTCCCCCAAGTCTCCCGATAAAAATTATACCTCACTTGTGTGGGTAGGACTAGCGCCCATGAAAGGAAATGGCCCAAAACACAACGTGGACACATCACATTTTTTCATAGAAAACAGTGCCTACCTGTGGATTTTGGCCTGTAGCTCAGCCGGCACCTGGGGAAACCTAGCCAACCAGCACATTTTTGAAAACTAGAAACCCAGGGGAATTCAAGATGGGGTGACTTGCGGGGCTCTGACCAGGTTATGTTACCCAGAGTCCTTTGCAAACATCAAAATTTGGCCAAAAAAACACTTTTTCCTCTCATTTCGGTGACAGAAAGTTATGGAATCTGAGAGGAGCCACAAACTTCCTTCCACCCAGCGTTCCCCTAAGTCTCTCGATAAAAATGGTACCTCACTTCTGTGGGTAGGCCTAGCACCCACGAAAGGAAATGGCCCAAAACACAACGTGGACACAACATATTTTTTCACAGAAAACAGAGGTGTTTTTTGCAAAGTGCCTACCTGTGGATTTTGGCCTCTAGCTCAGTTGGCCCCAGGGGGGGGCAGAAATGCCCTAAAATAAATTTGACCTCCCACCCCTTGCCTACGGGGTCGCTCCCCCGCGTGACATTGGCACCAAAAAACAAATCCCGGGTGCCAAGTGGTTTCTGCCCCCTTGGGGGCAGATTTACCTAAAATCGGCCAATCTACCCCCAAGGGGGGCAGAAATGGTCTAAATACAATTTGCCCCCCAGGGGAGTGACCCTTGTCTAATGGCTCGCTCCCCACCTCTAAAAAACAAACAAACAAAAACAAAAAACACACAAAAAAAATTGTCCTGCAGCCTAGAAGTGTCTGCCCCCCGGGGGGGCAGAAATGGCTTAAAATAATTCCCCGCCCCCCCAGGGAGCGACCCTTGTCTAAGGGGTCGCTCCCCTTGCATGAAATTCACGCAAAGAAAAAACTCCCTGGTGTCTAGTGGTTTCTGCCCCCCTTGGTGGCAGATTGGCCTCATCAAAATAGGCCAATCTGCCCCCAAGGGGGGCAGAAATGGCCTAAATATAATTTGCCCTCTAGCGAAGCGACCCTTGCCTAAGGGGTCGCTCCCCACCTAAAAAGAAGAAAAAAAACATAACCCCAAAAAAAAAAAAAATGATCCCTGGTGCCTAGAGGTGGGGGGGGGGGGGGGGCAGAAAAGGCCTTCCCGAAAAATGCCCCCCCCCGGGGCGACCCTTGCCCAAGGGGTCGCTCCCTTATGTCAATTTCTGAAGAAAAAAAAATCCCTGGTGTCTAGTGGGGTTTCAAAAGCCGGATTGCAAGCAATCCTGCTTTTGACACCCTGGGAGAGACTTCAAAGGGAAGGAAATACATTTCCTTCCCTTTGAAGCCCCTCCGGGCCTCCCCCAGTGATTGAGAGCTTCCAGCGCGATGGGGGAGGCCCCTGTGACAAATCAGCGCGCGCTCGTGCGCTGACGTCACAGGGGGGGGTTGGGGGGGTCAGGGGTGTAAGGGGAAGGTCTTCCCCTTCCATCCCCGCCTTTGGGGGGAGGGGGGTGCACAGGGGGGGGCGCGCTAGCACTCCCCCAAGTTCCCGTGTGCCTTGGACGAGGTGACCTCGTCCAAGGCACACGGGTACTGTAGCCTTGGACGAGGTCACCTCGTCCAAGGCACAGAACGGGTTAAGGTGGCTGCCCGGTCACTTGCAATGTCTAGGAATGGAACTAGATGTCACAGGGCCATATGTGCTCATGCAGATATGTCCTCACATGTAATATAATGCACCCTACGTAGGGCTCCTAGTGCCTGCTGTAGGGGTGACTTACATATAATGCATGCAGTGAGTTCAGCATGGAACACAATGGGTGTGCAATGTCGTGTTTTCACTCAGGGTTGGCATCCCAACATGCAGTCTGCGATGGCAGGCCCTGTGCAATTTGTGTGTAAGTCCCTTAGGGTGGCTTAAGTTATGCTGCAGCTCTTATGGACCCTCTTTAGTAATCATGCTCTAGGTACCAGGGGTACCATTTACTAGGGACTTACAGGGGTGATAAAGTCCTGTGCCAAATGTAAACAATTGGGCATACCTTGTTTTTAAGGAAAAAGCACTGAAAATGAGGTCTGATTAGCAGGCCTCATTGTACTTTCAGAGTCGAAACTAGCACCTGGTAGTTCTAAAAAGGGGGCAAAAAGTGGGGGATAGCTACAAATAAGCCCAGTTTCCTACAAATATATCCAGTGAAAACAGTGGAGGATATACCTTTTGATTTAAAAGAGACTGTGAACCCAGATCTTTGCGGCTTTACAGGAAAAGATATCAGACTAATCACAGGTGTAGAACCAGTCCAAATTACAGGGAAACCAAATGCTGAGTATCCAAGAACACTGCCATATAACTTGACACCAACAGAGAGTCACAGGAAAAACAACAGTATTTGAAGACATGGTGAGGAAAGGGAGTTTAAGAGAGATTGTTGGGAGCCCTTCTAACTCTGCGATCATGGGCTTACCAAAGCCAAATGGTGGATATCAGATTATGCAAGAGCTCCGAAAGATTAACAACATTGTTGTTCCATGTTGTCCCATGGTTCCAATTCCATCAGCAATCTTTTTCAGATTCTGTGCACTGCAGAGCAGAGTGGTTTTCTGTTATTGACTTGTGCCAGGCCTCCTTTTCTATTCCATTGCATGAGAACAGCCAGTTTTTGTTCTCATTTGTGTTCAGAGATGGAGTTTTGGAGTGGTGGAGAATTCCACAACGGTATACAGAGAGCCCATCGATCTTCAATAAGATCTTGAAAAAGAATCTTGAGTCTCTGCAGATGCCTTGCAGATCAGTTCTTGTGCAATACATTGATGACCTGCTTGTGGCATCAAATACACAATAAGCTTGCAGACAGGATATGATTGCCTTGCTAAATCATCTAGCAGAGAATGAACATAAAGGTGGTCATTACAACCCTGGCGGTCTGTGTTAAAGCGGCGGTAAAACTGCCAACAGGCTGGCGGAAACAAAATTGGAATCACGACTGTGGCGGAAACCGCTAACATAAACAGCCACTTTAACACTCCGACCACCAAGGCGGTACAAACAAAACTGCGGCGGTAACCGCCAACAGACAGGCGGAGGACAATGCACCGCCCACAGAATTACAACAGTCCAATCCGCCACCTTTTCCGGGGCAGATTCACAGCGAAAAAAAAAACACGGCGGAAACAGGACTTGGAAGGGAAAACGCTCACCTCTACACACCCCACGAGGAATCAGGAAGCCATGGAACCCGAGGTCCAGATACTGCCAGCCTTTATCTTCCTGCTTCTCTACCAGGAACAACAAAGATGGTGGCGAAAACCATGGTGGGTACTGCACCTACGACACAGGGGAGGGGGGAGGGAAAAAAGAGTGAAACACACACGCAACACTCCCACCCCCACCCTCACCCACTACAACACACACACTAATACATCATGATACATTACAGTTACACCCCCCAACCCCCCCTGGAAGAATGCAAGAACAAAAGGAAATGAGTCGAATGATTGTAATATATTCAAATACATGAATCAAAAATATATGCATATATAAAGATATTCACACTATAAACAAATATATTCACCAAGAATACAAGTCCAAGGGATTCCACCATCATAGTCCGTGGACCACTGGGCCCAAAATGCATGGGCGAGGCCCACACTCAATACCTGAACAAGACAGAGAGAACACTGCTGGGGCATCACATAGAAATAAAACAGGCACCTCAGGGGGAAGGGAAGGGAGGCACCTCAGCCGGATGAGTGCACGACGCCAGATCCACGAGGGGGCTCCATGCCCATTGATGTATCCTGGGGAGTGCAAAGCCACAGTCTCTGAAGTCACTCCAGTGGGTGGTTTGCCCACTGCTTTATCCAGGGGAGTGCAAAGCCACAGTCTCTCAAGTCTCACCAGTGGGTGGGTTGCCCACTGCTTTATCCTGGGGAGTGCAAAGCAACAGTCTCTCAAGTCTCTCCAGTGGGTGGGTTGCCCACTGCTTTATCCTGGGAAGTGCAAAGCCACAGTCTCTCAAGTCTCTCCAGTGGGTGGTTTGCCCACGGCTGCATCCTGGGGAGTGCAAAGCCACAGTCTCTCAAGTCTCTACAATGAGTGGTTTGCCCACTGCTTTATCTAGGGGAGTGCAAAGCCACAGTCTCTCAAGTCTCTCCAGTGGGTGGTTTGCCCACTGATTTATCCAGGGGAGTGCAAAGCCACAGTCTCTCAAGTCTCTCCAGTGGTTGGGTTGCCCACTGCTGCATCCTGGGGAGTGTAAGCCACAGTCTCTCAAGTCTCTCCAGTGGGTGGTTTGCCCCCTGCTTTATCCTGGGGAGTGCAAAGCCACAGTCTCTCAAGTCTCTCCAGTGGGTGATTTTCCCACTGCTTCATCCAGGGGAATGCAAAGCCACAGTCTCTCAAGTGGATAATAGTCTCCACTGGTTCTGGAGGGGGCTTTGTGCCCAGAGTGCTTCATCCTGCTTGTGGCGGCCTCAGTAGCGTCGGAATCTTTGGCGCTCACTGGCCTGCGGTGCTTGTTGCGGTGGTGTCCTGTTCAGTGGTGCTGGTGGCGGCGGTGTCCTTGGCAGCAGTGTCCTGTTCAGCGGTGCTGGTGGCGGCGGTTTCCTTGGCAGCGGTGCTGGTGGCGGCGGTGTCCTTGGCAGCTGTGCTGGTGGCGGCGGTGTCCTGTTGCCGGTTTTACTGTTCCCCTTACCCACTTTGGATGGTGTCACAGCTGTCTCCAAAATCCCAACTGTACCCCTGGGAGCGGCTTTGGTGGCAGATTTTTTTCCTCTCTTTTGGGGTGGGGGTCTGTGCTCTGGCTCCTTGCCACACTGGCTGCCCTGCTGCCTGGCACACTCCAGAAGCCGGTTACTACTGGTACCCCTGTTCCCGCAGATGTTGTGGCTGAGGCGCTGGGTTGGGACCTGGAGAGGCGGGCCCTAGGAGAATGAAGGGGTGGGGGAGGTGAGGGAAAGAGGTCAAGGTTGGACAGTTAAAAAAATGTGGGCACACTGGGACGTGTAGATGGAGGGGGTTTGGGAGTGGAGGTGTACGTTTGCTGACTTTGGGTGAAGGTGCATGGGCTGGAGGCTGTCGTGAGGTGGATGGCTGTTTGGTGGGTGTGTGGCTGTGTTTTTGTACCTTGAGAGGAGGGCTCACAGGCACACTGGGAGAAAACACAGGGGATGTGTGAATGGTAGTGGGGGTGGTGAGTGGAAAGAGCGGGGTGTGGTGGTGGGTGTGCTGGTGATGGTGGTAGTGGCTGAGGATGTAGTGTATGCAGGTGTGAGTGGAGACGAGACAGGGAGGGAGGAGGGGGACACAGTGGAGGCAGTGGATGTTGGTATGTCTGCATGTGTATGATGCTTGCGTGAGTGCCTGTGGGATGTGTGGTGCTTGTGTTTGCCTGAGCTTCCCTTGTGTGTTGACATGTGTGCATGCTGGTCTGATGGTGTGCTTGGGATAGGCTGAGGTACAGGGGTTTGGGTCTGGGTGGAGGTTGGAGAGGGGAGGCTAGAGACAGGGACAATGGCTGCCATCAGTGCTGAGGCCAGAGTCTGAAAAGCTTGCTGTTGGGCTGCCTGACCAGAATGAATGCCCTCCAGGTATGCATTGGTTTGTTGCAACTGCCTCTCTACACCCTGGATGGCATTCAAAATGGTAGGCTGCCCAACAGTGAGGGACCTGAGGAGGTCAATGGCCTCCTCACTGAGGGCAGCAGGGGTGACAGGGGCAGGGCCTGAGGTGCCTGGGGCGAAGGAGATGCCCACCCTCCTGGGTGAGCGGCCACGGGGCAAACCCTGAGGGGCCGCTGGGAGGGCGGTGCTGGTGGGTGGCGGCTGTACCTGTAGATGCGGGGGGCACAGATGGGACCACCACCGCAAGGGAGCTCCCATCAGAGGAGTAGTCCGTATAGCTGGTCTCAGCTCCTGTCCCCGCCGTGGTGCTCCCCTCGCCCTCTGTCCCACTGGTGAATTCAGACTCCGTTGTGTCGCCCTCCAGGGCCATGTGGGATGCAGCTGCCTCCTGCTCCGGTGCCACTGCTCCTCCGCCTGATGATGCTAATGCACACAAGAACAGGGAGACCACAAAAAGAGGGAGGGGGAGACAGAAGAAAGACATGTTGATTGCATGCAATACCGCTCCCGTTGGCGGACACTACAGACACAGAAGCCCCCTGCACTACACCGTGCACTAGGAGTTCCTTAATCAATCACAGGGACATGGGTTACAAGGCTATGCCCAATTGCTGCAAACATGGATGTCACAAGAGCCTGACTAGTTGTAGTTGGCTCTGTACACAGGTAGGGTGGGGTGCCACAGGGCCTGCCTTCAGAAGGGACCTTGCCTACTAAACTCGCCCTGGCCTAGGGGAACCCACAGCCCACCTCCCCCACCCAGACACCTACAATGTGCACTGAATCGGGTGAATGAGAGTGTACTCACCCCCTTGTGGCTGCTGTGATGCCCTCAAAGCCCATCCAACTCCGGGTACGCCACCGCCAGGATCCGGAACATCAGGGAGGTCATGGTGCGACGGGCACCCCTCCCACGTTGGGAGGCCATCTCCAGCTGGGCCTCCGCCGTCTTCTTGCTCCAGCAGCGAATGTCCTCCCATCTTTTCTGGCAGTGGGTGCTCTGTCTATGGTAGACCCCCAGGGTCCAGACTTCCTTGACGATGGCACGCCAAATATCCTTCTTCTGGTGGGCGCTGACCTACAGGATTAGTACAGGGGAAAAGGAGAAGATATAACCGTCTGCACATCACAGTCATTGGTCCGCATCCCTACCCTTGCCATGATGCACATGCACTCACCGCCTTTCAAGCACGCCTCATTCTCCCCCCCATCTTTTATCCACACCACTCCAAACAGCCATTTCCCAAACAGCATGCTCACAGTGTACTCACCTGTTTGTATGGAGGACCGTAGAGTAGCGTGTTCTGGGGAGGACCCCATCCACTAGTTTCTCCAACTACTCCCTGCTGAAGGCAGGGGCCCTTTCCCCAGACACATGAGCCATTGTCTCTTCCAGACTGAGGTCACAGCAGCACTTGCAGTGTAGGTCCTCTCCTGTCGAAGATCAGGTATCAAGTGATTGAACAGAGAGAAAATGGCGGTCACGTCCGCGACGGTGCGTACCGTCACCACCGGCGTACATCGTCATTGGCTCCTGGGACCCATAGGCTCCAATGTTAACCAATGCAGGATTGTGCCGTAGTCTTCGACAGCCTACCGCGACTGTGTACAACACCAGCGCAGTTACCTCATATCCCCTTGTCCCACTTTACAGGTCAGGCAGCCGCCATTTCAGGGGACCACATGGCATTATTTTGGACTATGTCACACATATCTAGGCCTTGCTTAAACACTAATACAGCCATATGTCGATTTGCAAACATTTTCCGATTAAGTTGTGTTTACATACCTCAGAGTTGGCTGACTCTCTGCTCGCTGTTCTCCTCCATAGGCAACGTCCGCTGGAGGAGGTGAGGAGATGGCGGCATCCTCCGGTGTACAGACCGCTGGTGGACCTGTCGACAATGGAGGAGCGACATGTGATCATCACCTACAGACTTGATCGTACCACAATCCTGGAACTGTGTGCCCAGTTGGAGCCAGACCTGATGTCAGCTATCCGCCATCCCACAGGAATCCCCCCTCTAGTGCAGGTGCTCTCACTACTCCATTTCTTAGCAAGTGGGTCTTTTCAAACTAAAGTGGCCATAGCATCAGGGATGTCCCAGCCTATGTTTTCCAATGTGTTGTCCAGAGTGTTGTCTGCCCTGCTGAAACACATACGCAGCTACATTGTTTTCCCTCAGGTGGAGGATTGCCTACAGTGAAAGGTGACTTCTATGCCCTGGGACATATCCCCAACATCATAGGTGCCATTGATGGGACACATGTGGCCTTGGTCCACCCACGGAGGAGTGAACAGGTGTACAGAAATCGGAAGAGTTACCATTTGATGAATGTGCAGATAGTGTGTTTGGCCGACCAGTACATCTCCCATGTGAATGACAAATTTCCTAGCTCAGTGCATGACGCTTACATTCTGAGGAATAGCAACATCCCTTATGTGATGGGGCAACTCCAGAGGCACCGTGTGTGGCTATTAGGTGAGGACATGGACCCTATACAGTGTGAATAGGTGTCTGGGTCTGGAGATGTCCCATAAGATTTAGTGTGTGTCTAACAGTTGTCCCTCGCCATTTGCAGGTGACTCTGGTTACCCCAGCCTGTCATGGATACTGACCCCTGTGAGGAATCCCAGGACATGGGCAGAGGAACGCTACAATGAGGCCCATGGGCGAACTAGGAGGATTATAGAGAGGACCTTCGGCCTCCTGAAGGCCAGGTTCTGGTGCCTCCATATGACAGGTGGTTCCCTATTCTATTCACCAAAGAAGGTATGCCAGATCATCGTGGACTTCTGTATGCTTCACAACTTAGCTTTACGACGACAGGTGCCTTTTCTGCAGGAGGATGGTCCAGATGGAGGTGTTGTGGCAGCTTTGGAGCCTGTGGACAGTGAAGACGAGGAAGCAGAAGAAGAGGACATAGACAACAGGAACACAGTGATCCACCAATACTTCCAGTGAGACACAGGTGCAAAGACAACACTGCCTGCTACATCTGATTTTATTCTACTACCTCTCATCTGTCTGTCATTTTCACCCAGTGTATGGTCACTGAGTTGTCACTTTCCCTTACGATTTCACAGATGTGGGTCCCACTGTGTGACATCTGCTTTGTTTCTGCATGCACTAGAGCTGGGTGACATAGGTATGTTGACAATACAATGGACATTGCTATTTCCCTCAGTTATTGCAAATACACAATTGTGAAAGCACAGACTGACTCCAGATTGTTCTGTGATTTAAGGGTGTTTATTTAAGTGCTAAATAGTGGAGGGGGTTGTAAAATGGTCAGGGGTAATGGTGGAGGAATGTCCATGGCAGAGTCCAGTCTATTAGTCTCATAGGTGCATTGTCCAAAGGGGCATAGGAAGTGGAGCTGGGGCAGTTTAAGGATGGACAGGGTGACAAAGTGGGAAAGAAGGATGACGTTCAGGGTGGTCTAATTTCTTGGTGGGGGTATTGGCATTGTTCTCTGTCTTTGTCCTTTATCTCAGTGACCGCTTGTGAGGTGGTTCTCCATCTGCAGGGGGTGGGGTGCTGGTGTCGTGTTCCTGTGGTGTTGCCTCCTGTCCACTAGAGCCCGCAGAGGTGGTGGGCAGTTCATCATCCAGGCAAGTGTCAGGGGCCCCTTGTTGTGCCACAGTGTCCCTCTTGGTGTTGACGAGTTCCTTCAGCACCCCTACAATGGTGCCCAGGGTGGAATTGATGGATTTTAGTTCCTCCCTGAAGCCCAGATACTGTTCCTCCTGCAGCCGCTGGGTCTCCTGAAACTTGGCCAGTACTGTTGCCATCGTCTCCTGGGAATGGTGGTAGGCTCCCATGATGTTGGAGAGGGCCGTGTGGAGAGTGGGTTCCCTGGGCCTGTCCACCCCCTGTCGCACAGCAGCCCTCCCAGTTCCAATGTGTTCCTGGGCCTCTGTCCCCTGAACCGTGTGCCCACTGCCCCCAGGTCCCTGATGTTGTTGGGGTGGTGGTTAGCCTGGGTTCCCTGTAGTGGTGGACACACTGCTGATTGACGTGTCCTGGGGACAGAGGGATGGGCCCGCTGGGTGGGTGCTGTGCTGGTGTTTCCAGAGGGAGGAAGCTCTGTAGTGGCCTGTGCCAGTGTGAGGGGAACCGACTGTCCTGAGGTCCCAGATGGGCCGGGGTGGTCATTTAGATCCAGTTGGACAGAGCTGCTGTCATCACTAGGGGACACTTCTGTGGGTGGAGTGGACATATCTGGGCCCTCCTGTCCGGTGACGTTGGTTAGGGGTCCTGCAGGGGTGTAAAGGCATGATTATAGCATCTGTGTGTGCCATGGTGTGCAATGGGTGGGTGACCCTGTACCCCAGAGCTTGCATTCCTGTGTAGGACCTTGTGTGATAATGGTTTAGGGGGGTGTATGGATATGTGCAGTGGACATGCTTTGGTGATGGGTGTCCATGCTTTGGTGTTACATGCAGGGCTTGGGTTTGGGATGTGTGGTTTGTGATATTGGGACATAAGTGTGGAGTTGGAGGGATGGTGGTGAGGCGAGGGTGGGGGTATGTGATGGCATGTAGGTGGGGTGGGAGGGATAAGGTAGTAAAGATTGGCCTTACCAGAGTCCATTTCTCCAGCTACTCCTGCGAGGCCCTCAGGATGCAGTATAGCCAAGACCTGCTCCTCCCATGCAGTGAGTTCTGGGGGAGGAGGTGGGGGTCCCCCGCCAGTCCTCTGAACCGCAAGGTGGTGTCTTGAGACCACGGAACACACCTTCCCCCGTAGGTCGTTCCATCTCTTCCTGATGTCATCTCGTGTTCTTGGGTGCTGTCTCACTGCGTTGACCCTATCCACGATTCTTCGCCATAGCTCCATCTTCCTAGCTATGGTGGTGTGCTGCACCTGTGATCCGAAAAACTGTGGCTCTACCCGGATGATTTCCTCCACCATGACCCTGAGCTCCTCCTCTTCAGTAAACCTGGAGTGTCTTTGCGGTGCCATGGGGTGGTGTGGGTGATGTGTGGGGTGATGTGTGTTGTGATGTGTGGGGTGATATTTAGAGGTGTGTTGTGTGAGGTGCTTGGATGTTGTGTGAGTGATGGTTTAGGGTGCCTGTGGATGCTATTGTTCTTTCTGGTGGTGTCTCTCTCTGGCCTTCTGTCGCAATTGTTGACGTAAGGGTTTGTGGGTGTAGTGGGTGTGTGTTTTATATTGTATTGGATGTGTGGGAGCGGTGTGTGTATGTGTATCAGGTGTGTGTATTTCGAATTGTGCAATGTGGATGTGTTTTGTAAATGTGTGTGTATTATGAGCGCGGCGGTGTATACCGCCAATGGAATACTGCGGTTGAAAGACCGCCACGTGGATTCGTGGGTCATGATAGTGTGGGCGTATTCCTGTTGGCGTGACGGTGGAGGTTTTGTTATCGCCAGTTTATCAATGACCTTTGGTGTGGCGGACTTGTGTTGGTGTCTGGATTTTGGCAGATTCCGAGCTGTGGATCATAACGACCGTGGTGGAATTCCGAGGCCGCGGCGGTGTGTTGGCGGTCTTCTGCACGGCGGTAAGTGGCTTTTACCGCCAATGTTGTAATGACCCCCAAGGTGTCTCTGAGCTAAGTGCAATAATATCAAAAAAGTTTTCAATACGTGGCACAAATCATTGAGAAAGGAACGAGAATGGTGCCACAAGAAGGGGTGGAGACTATCCTTAAGATGAATCCAGCAAGAACACAGAGCGGTGAGGATGGTTTTGGGAATGGGTGGCTACTGTAGACACTGGATACCAAATTGTCCCTAGTAGTCAAACATTTACTGAGGCTGACACACAAAGATGTCTCTGACCTGCTTCCATGGGACAACAGTTGATTGAATAATTACTTAGAGCTGAGAGAAAGTTTCTATTGTGCCCCAGCATTAGGAATGCCTTATTACAGTAAGCTGTTCACATGGTTTTGCAGTGAGAGGGAGGGCTGCGCTCTCTCGGTGCTTACTCAGATGCATGGAGATTCACAGAGTCATGTGGAATATTTTTTGACTACCCTTGACAGTGTTGTCGCAGGATTTCCTGGCTGACTTAAAGCAGTTGGGGCAGTTGCTGTCAGCATCAATATATTTGAAAAGACAGTGATGAGACATTCTTTAACTGTTATGGTTCCTCATTCAGTTGAGATATTGCTCACCGGAACAAAAACACAGTACATAATAGACGGCAGACTTACAAAGTACGAACAACAGATTGTCGCAGCAGAAACTGGGACCACGAAGCATTGTCAGATTTTGAATCCATCAACATTGCTGCCTTTAACTGAAAATTCAATTGTTAATGAAATTGAATATGACTGCCTAGATGTCATTGATTTATGCACCAAGCCAATGACAGACATAAAAAATAAACCTTTGGCAGAGCCTGACTATGTAATTTTTGTGACGGCTCATGTCTGAGAAACAATGAACATGCTAGAGATCAGCCTACACTGTTTGTACAATTCAAGAAGTTGCGGAAGCTTCATTCCTTTGAGGTGTTATATCAGCACAAGTGGCAGAATTGATTTTTCTTACAAGTGCTTGTAGCCTTTCAGCACACTTGAGAGTGACTACATTTACAGATAGTTAATATGGTTTTGGTGTGGTACATGACTTTGGACAATTATGGTCACAAAGAGGGTTTATGACCAGATCCGGTTCTCCTATCAGAAATGGACAATATGCAAATAGATTGTTGGATGCCTTGCAATTGCCTACAGATATTGCTGTAGTTAAATGTGCGGCTCACTAAAGTGAAATATTAATATGTCACAGTCGGATAAAGATTTGCTGATGAAGTTGCAAGGTATTGTGCTCTTGTGACCTGTACATTTAATAGAGCATATACAAACCAATCTGGAGACGAGATTCATTTTTGATGTTGTTATCAGTGACTGATATTTGAGTAGAACCAAAGAGATTACAGGAAGAGGTTTCAGAAGCAAAACAGCAAGGTTGGATCAGAGAAGGATGTGCTAAAAATGCAGATGACATTTGGATTTCAATAAATGGAAGACCATTGTTGCTGGACAGTTTACTGTTTCCTATTACATAACACTTTTATCATCCCACACATCTTGGGAGAGATGCAGTGGTGAAGTTATTTAGACAAAGTTGATTTTACTGCATATTAAGATGCTTGCAGAAGAATTGTGCCATCAATATGTGGCATGCCAATAGATGAATGTTTGGATTAAGAACACCAGTGACATTGACTCACATAGGAAGATCAGGTGGTCCTTTCAACAGAATACAAATGGACTTCATTGAGATGCCTGTTTATAATGGGTTGAGATATGTCCAGGTTATAATGTACATTTTCTCTTGATGGGTGGAAGCCTACCCAGCACAGAACAATTACAGTCTCACTGTAGCTAAATTGCAGTTTGAGAATTGATAGATAGGTTCAGATTATCAGTTTCTCTGGAGTCAGATCGAGGGACTCATTTCAACAATGGAATTTTTAGAATGCTGTACCCAGCTCTACAGGTGGAACAGAGGTTATATTGTAGTTATCATTCAGAAGCCTCTGGCATTGATGAACAGCACAATGGAACCATCAAATTCCAGTTGGCAAAGGTTTGTGCTTCCACATCGCTGAAATGAACAGCTGCTTTGCCTTTGGTTTTGAGAACCCTCCGAAGTATCCCTGACAAGAGACCAGGATTTTTACCTCATTAAATCCTCAAGGGGTGTGTAATGAGACTGCCTGCTGTACCTGAAAATGCACTTGTGTAATCACAGATGATATGATACTCGATTTCCGCAAAGGATTAGCTGATGTGGTGTGTTCTGTCTGTCTCTCACCAGGTTGAAGCTGCTACCTCAAAACGGCACCAGGAACAGTGCCATGACCTCAGTCCTGGTGACTAGCAGTTGGTAAAGAAGCATGTGCAAAAGTCTTGCTTGGAACCTAGATGGAAGACCCCTTCCAAGTCATTTTAGCAACAAGCACTGGTGTTAAGTGCACTGGGATACGGAATTGGGTGAATGTGTCACATACTCAGAGAGTAAGATGTCCTTATGAAAAAACAGTGTTCTGCAAACCAGAACCAAGTGCACTTGTGACTCTGTCATCACAGAGTACCACTGCAAGAAGCGGAGAGGGATGAAGAATCTCAGACCGTGGCACTAATCCAAGTTCCCGTAAAATCACAAAGTGGAGTGAAAGTTCCTGAAGAAAGAGAAACAAGAGCTCAACGTGAGATTGCAGTTGAAACATCACCAGGACAAGCAGATGATCCAGATGAAGGGATAAGTACCGGATCAAGAAGGCTCACACATGATGCTGAATGACCACAGAACTATGGGTTAAAACAATTGAGATCAAGTGTGTCAGCTGAACGCACATCATCAACTGTCACTGAGGAGACAGGATCAAGTGGTGTAAGTGACACAGAAGAATTAGAGCAAAAGACACCATAAAGGTCAAGTGAGTACCTTGTTGTAGGTACTCTGCATCTAAATTGACCTATTACACAACTTAAGTACTAAATGCACCAGTGCTAGATGTGAATGATCTGAGATCGCAAATATGTGATCCCCCATGATGTTACACTCAAAACAGAATTGAGGAAAAAGCTGCTGAAAAAGACTCTCTGAAAGAAAAGAAACATTTGAGAAACTTTTGAATGAAAAAGTACAAAAGACTGAAATAAAAACTGACAAAGTTGTTAAATAAAAAGAATTCAAAAGATTTCCCTAGGCCCAAGACTGCAGTAGAAGAGTAGGGATAACACATTTAGAAAAAGCCGGGGATGGGTCAGGTATAACAATAAGAAGATTGCTGGAAATAAAGCTGTAAGAACTAACTGGAAAAGAAAATCCAGGAAGCTGCTTTTTGTAAGAGTCTAAAAGTCGATTATTGCTTTCCCCTGCTGCTATATTTCATTTAACGATCAGACTGCAGACACACGTGTTCCCTAACCAAGGGTAGATGCAAGATTATTACTGTTTTAGTAATAGTGTTAGCAGTCATATCAATGTTAGTAGGGATTTATTTTACATCGGCTATAGAGAAACCTATGTCTACACTTTCTCCTATGACATCTACACACACAATAGATGAGGCAAAGTTGAAGGGGTCATTTGTGAATTACATGAAAGAAGATTACATTTCTAACGTTTATTCTAGGTTAGTTCAGGAGTACACACAGGTATTTGGTGCAAAAGACTGTTATGTTTGCTCACACTTACCTTCATCAGCTGGAGAGGAGGTGACATACCATCATATACCTTTGTCATATGCAATCACATGCAGGATTTTACTTATTTAATATGTAGGCAAGAACAATTCGAATAATATCACTATTACGACATGATTCTTTCAAAAGTTCCTTTACTGAGAAGTATGAATCTTTTTCCACAAGCAAACAAATGAACACAGCTTGGTATTATTTTTGATCATCCACACCTATAAACAGAGTTAGAGCATGTTAAAAATGGCGTCTCTAGTGAGCAGGGGTATTCACCTGGTCCAAGTAGGGACCCACACTCTAGTAAGGGTAAGTAAGATACACACTAAAAGATAACCTGTGCTTACCCTCTGGTAACTTGGCACAGAGCAGTCAAGTTTATCTAAAGCGGCAATGTGTAAAGTATTTGTGCAACACACACACACATAGAAACACAGTAAAACAATACAAAAAGAATCCACACAGGTTTAGAAAAATAGACTATAGTTTTATAAATTATTCAAGACCAAAATGACAAAAACCCAATATGTAGAAGATGAGTGATGATTTTATAAAGAATAAAAGAGTTCTAGTGCTTAGAAGCAAATAGCGCCTTATGGGTTACTTTATGTCGTGCTGGACTGGGGCAAAGTCGAAGTTTGGGCAGACCTTGATGGAGAGCAGGCCAGCTACAGGACCCATGCAGGCCCCGCTGAACAAGGTATATTTCCTGGTTGCAGAAGTGAGATGCGTGGTGAGAGGCATTGATCGGGCCCTCACAAGGATGGTGATGCGTTGATCTGTCCCATGCAGTCATGATGATGCGTCAGATCTGAACACAAGAGCTGGACCCACAGTGCATTGGTATTGAAGTGCAATGCACTGGGTTTCTCTACGACGTTGAGGGATGTGTCAATCTCTGTAGACTGCAGTGGCAGAGAAGCATGGTTCTGATGTGTCGGGCTCTCCAGGCAAAGCATTGGTTCAGAGAGTGATGCGCCAATGTTACTCCTCCACCTGGGTCGATGCACCAATTCTACCACATGCAGAAAGGGGATGCATCGATTTCCGTGATGGAAGTATCAGAGTCCACTTCCAGTGAACCAGCGCAGGGGGAGGGATAGAGACTTTGATATTCCTGAGTCTCAAACAACATGAGGCAAGCCAACAAGCCCTTGGAGATCACTTGGGGTGCAAGGCAGAGTCCACCTCTCCCTCAGCAAAGTCAGAAATCAGTAGGCAGCGGGTAGCATAGCAGAAAAGCAGTCCTTCGAGGGCAGGAGTCCAGCACAATGAGAGTCCTTGATGCAGCACAGCAGTTCTTCTAACAGGGTCCATTAGTAGGTCCACAAGTGTCTGATTTGGTGGGGTCAGAGACCCAGTACCTATACCCAAAAGTGCCTTTGAAGTGAGGGTGACTTCAAAAAATGGTCTTTGAAGTGCAAAAGTACCATTTCTTCCTCAGTTCTAGCTCCAGACTATCAGTAGGAGGTAACCAGCCCTATGTGTGAGGGCAGGCACTCTATATTCAGGTGTGCAAGCTCCCCTCCACCTTTCCTGCCCAGGAAGAGCCATGAGAATGCAGATGGGTGCTCAGGGACACCTACCCTTCCTATATGTGTTGCTGTCTAGAGGGAATGCACAAAGTGTAGCTGTCACCTACCTCAGATGTGTATTAGGGACAGGCTGCAAGTCCCACCGAGCAGTAAGAACAAAGAAATGCCCACCTTCTATTGTTTGATGTTAAATCCACCTTTACCATTAAAGAGGATTTATCGTTACCATTCCAAAGATATGACACATGGTTCAGCTGCCTCTTTCTAATCAGAGATTACAGTTTAAAAGTGTATTAAGGAATTCTAGCCTGTGAGAGGAGTAGGCCTCACAGTAGTGAAAAACGACTTTGGGAGTTTTTCACGACCAGGGCATATAAAAATTAAAAGTACACACCCTACCTTTTACTCACATAGTACTCTGCCCTCATGGCTACCTCGGGCCTACCTTAGGGGTAACGTATATGTAATAAAAGGGAAGTTTAAGGCTTAGCAAATGATTTTACATGCCAGGTCAAAATGGCAGTAAACTGCACATAAAGACCCTACAGTGGCAGGCCTGAGACAGGACATTAGAAGTGAGAAGGGAACTTATTTCCATAACAAAAAGGTGGACATTTTGAAAAATGATTAGAAGAAGGAGGGAGATTAATATAGAAGGAAATTGATCTTTCCTAAACTAAAATTAGACCGATGACAAAAATGAAAATCATGTGTTTCCAAAAGAAGAAACCAGTTTCGAAAAAGACCCATGGTAATTAGTAATTGTGAACACACATTCAAAATAATGGGAGGTTCATCGCAAATTTTACAAGTACAAGAGACTCATTCCAGAAATCTAATTCACTTGTGGATAGGGTTGGGAGGGTATTTGCTATTTAGTTTTGTTTTTTCCTAAAATGTATCATGTAAATAGTATAGATGATTTGAAAATGATACCATCATATAGACATACACATAGAATAAGTGATGGAACACAATTAGTAGGAGATATCTTTAGAGCCATAATTCCACAAGTAGGAGTTGTGTTAAATGACGAGAAGATCAGAAAGTTTTCAACTGTAGTGTAAAAAGTAGAAACCATTACTTATTTGTTGTCAACATTAAAATAGTGGCTATTTTCACTGGGTTAACAAAATTGATTAGCTTTAAATATATTGCTCATAGAGAAAGGCAGAGTCTGCAAGATGTTGAAGGCTCAGGATTGCTGTTCATACACACCCAATGAGAGTAAGGACATTTAAGAATTCACAAGCAACATTTCTGCATTAAAGTCCAAGTTAGAATTGTTACAAACTACTAGTGTTTTAAAGAATATAGGTGAGGGGGTTTCTACAATTGACCACTGGTTTGCTACAGTTGGAGCAGGAATTCTCTGGGCTATATTTGTGCCCATATTATTAGTTGGATTTTACTAATTAATTTAGCATATTATATATAAAGGTTGTAGATGTTATTTTGCTAAGAAGGAGAACAAAGAAAGAGACAGATAAAAAAAGAGTTAAAACTGGAAGAAGCTAAGAATAAAGTGTACAAAAAGATTGAAAGGAACTGATACTTTGAAAACAAAGAGGAAAGACTCAACTGAGGATGAGTGAACTCTCAAGATTCATTTGTGATGAAGATGTCATGTTCGGATAACCAATAGAGTGGGGAAATTGATGACGCGTTTTATAAATGGCGGGAAATAATTTTAAAATAACATACAAAACTAATGTCAATTAAAACGTTTGTTAAATGCAAAAATGTAGTAGGCAATCATACTTCAACAAGATAGGCCTGAAGCACTAAGACACTGACATAATATAACTAATTAAACTAAAAGAATTGTACAACCAGCATAAGGCTTGATCTTGACTTTTGAAACACTTGTTTTTCAAAATGGATGATTTTTCTGCAACATGTTTTTATACTAACTTATGTAGATATTTCTACTGCTAAAAAGACTACTATTGGCTAATGAATAGATTTGTTATTTAGAAAGCTAGATATGAAGGTTCACGCACAGGGATACGGTCTTGAATTGGACAATGAATCATGAGAAAATGGACAAAATAGTTACACGATAAGACATAGTCGCAGCCTTAGAAATTACTGTATGAGATTTAGGCCCTCATTACGACTTCGGCAGTCTTGAAAAAAGACCTCCGAAGTCGCTGGCACCACAATACCGCCAGTGCTGGCGGTATTGGTGGCTCCCTATTTTGACATTTCCATTGGGAAACAGTGTTTCCGTCCGCTGGCCCAGTGGAAAAGTCACATCAACATTGAAGCCGGCTCATAATAGAGCTGGTGGCAATGTTGATGTGCAGCGGGTGCAGCAGCACCCATTGCGCATTTCACTGCCCGAAATTCAGGCAGTGAAATGCGCGATGGGGATGTGCCTGGGGACCCCTGCACTGCCAATGTCAAGTGCTTGGCCAGTGCAGGGACCCCCAGGGGCACCCCGAATCCCCCTGACCACCAGCCTTTCCAATGCAGTGTTTACCAGCATGGGCAGGCTGGTGGTTGGGGACTCATAATCCCCAGGGCAGTGCTGCCCTGGGGATAATGACTGCCTGGCGGAAGCCTGGCGGTATAGTGGAGGGGCCGGTGGTATGGCCGTGGCTAATGCGCCACGGTCATAACACACTGGCGGAACACCGCCAGCCCGTTGGCGGTGTTACCGCCAGTGTACCGCCAGCCGCAAGGGTCGTAATGACCCCCTTATTGTGTTCCTGTGAGAAGACTGGGAGTGAACGCTTTCCCATGGAAGATCAGAAGCTGATTGGTCAACTGAAGAAAGAAGAGCAACAAGTTGCAACATTGATTTTCTGAGTCTATAATAGTGCATGTTCCTAGAGTAGGTTTCTCCTATTTCTCCTTATTCCTTTCCATGTTCAATAATAGCACGCTGCTCCGAGACTCTACTGAATTTCTTGAACCTCCCTCTTTGAGAAGTTCTATTTTGATTGATATTTGAATTATTGAACTGAACTTTGATACTGAAGTTTTACGTTTTATGCTTGATTTTCCTGAATCATAACTCTTTATGGGTTTTCTGAAACTGACACCTTTTCCCTTCTCATTCTTAGAATAGATATTTTTTCCTTTATGCAATGTGTTTAGTGCAATTTATTGTATTTTATTGATTACTTATTTTGATTGTTGATTTCTAACACAAATCTAATGACTGAGATTAATGAGCTTACATTTTGATATCAATAAAAGATAAACTTTAAAAGACTTGAAGAATAAAACCCTTTAACTCATACCAAACTGTCTTTATTGACTAAAATAGAATGTATAAATTGTTATGATAATCTAATGTGATGTACATCCATCTCCTGAGTAATATCCATCCGTCAAAGATCCATCAACCTAAGTTGAAGGATGCAGGGTTTTCCCTGATGGGTTGTCAAATTTTTTTTAAATTGAACTTTAACTGAAAAATACCCCTTTCAGTAGGTATATCTATCAGGCATCACAGTTACAAAGCAGTCCCTGTGTTAGCAGCCCTATAAGGATGAGCTGGAGAGGCAGCACTGCTGACATTCAAACCCGTCTCCTGTGTAATTATCAAAAATATCCACAGAAGGCACATGCAGCCCATGCCCCCCACCCGACAATAACACCCACTGGAGTTTGCATATACATTTTGCAGAATCTATGTGGTTTCCTAAGGCACTGTGTCAATTGGTTGCTCTGAGAGTGATGGATGATCTGCGTTCATCTGACAGACTTTTCCAAATTTGTAGGGTGGTCGTCTCTTTTGTATGAAAATAAAAAAAACTTACATTTTTCACTGAAACAATTTATTGTCCATCCCATGAACATTTTCCAGTTGCTATTTCAGGAGCGTTTCACACATGAAGATAAAAATGGTTCAATAAAGAAAAAGCTGTGTATTGTGTAATATAGTAGGTGGTCGCTGTTTTGGATGGGGTTGAGAACCTGTGAAGTGTTTCTCTTCCAAATTTAATTTAATTCCTGAGAAAACTATTATTAATACCCTTCCTACCAATTTTATTGGTATGTGGGGTTTCAAGTTAAAATCGGACATTTTGTGCATCAATTAAGTTGCTTCATGGAAAATTACGTCTGCAAAATATACCCACATGCAAAGCACCTTAATTTTCAGTTCCAGCTACCACTTTCATAGAAATGTTTGCAGATTGTCGGTAAACGACGCCACTAAATGTAGTGAAAACAAGAATCTCTAGAAGGGCATGTAGGCCAATAAACTGCATGTAGGCAAGGCGGCTCATGTAATAAAGACAACGCACTACCCCTGCTCTGATGTGGCTAATCAAAATATCAGCAAAACTATAACAGTCAATATTCTGCCTGGATACAAGACAATTTACTTTCAATCATTGGCTTACTTTAAATTTTAAAAAGTCTGTTCTGCCGCTGACTATCCGCAGAGCGCAGATGTGTAAATGCTATGGGACTGAGCTAGCTAGTTCCTGCTGTAGTCTGGGTTTGCAGGCTAGGCTGCTACTGTGTGCACTGATCTTAGAGTTCTCCCAACCCTGAAGAAAGAGTAGAGCAGAGTAGCCCTTACCTTCTCACTAAAAAGCTGGCTCTGCAATTGCCACATGCCCCTGAAAGGGCCCTCCATGCATCTTGCACACTGGTTGCTCTGGTGTGGAAATGAACCTGATGTTTTGTTGCTGGGGTCATAAGGCACCACCCATTGCATCCTATAAAGATAGTGTTATTCAGTCACAGCAGTACAAGAGGGCCGAGGTCCAGCCGAGATGTAACAAGAGGAGTACTAGAAATAAATTGTAACTAGCCGGGCCCAGAAGCAATTTCCATGGCAACCACAGCTGCTTCGTCTCTAGGCGCTACTCATACTGCCTGGAGCACATTAAAATGAGTAAATAGAAGAGCGCCGACTATGCACTTGCTGCATTGACCGCAAAGTTCCTTCACAAATGGCGAGCCTCTTTATATGCATAAAAATCCTTTTTTAATTCAGTAAAGTGGGGCGTGCCTTCAAATGAGTTAGGTTAACCTATGATGCGTAACACTTGGCAGGACTGCCAGGGTCTCTTAGAAAGATGGAAGAGATATTAAAATATGTATAAGAACTAGCCCTGGCAGGTTCCCTGCTTCGCGCCTGCCCATGAGCTGCTAGCTGGGGAGCATCAACATCTCCCACCACTGTTGAGTCTAGAAGGGAGGTAAAACGCTGCACCTCCCTAAAAGGCAATGGGAGCCTTCTATTGTAGAGCAAGATGGCAAATCATTGTGGTTTAAATACAGAATACTGATGTCAGGGCATCCTGTTCAGATATTTAGAAGTAGAAGACCTGAGGGACAAGCCAAGCAGCTGTCTGGCAAACATGTTCAGAATCATTTGTAGTCTATTTATTTAGGATATAAATAGGTAGTCCTCAGTCAAAGGAGTTTCCCAATGACAGAAGCAAACATTACTGCACAGGTTTCCCTCAGTCCAAGGAAACTAAAGGGAGAACCTTCAATAACATATAGATGGTAAGATTTAAGTCATAGAGAATATATTGGGTGGATAAGATAGTAAAAAAATCATCAAAGAAGAATAGTTTATCAAAGGGAGATACAAATAAATTATAAAGTATAGGGCCTGGAGAGGAATCCTGTGTGATAGCACATAAATGGTTTTAGATGTTGAATAGTAAGGAGTTAAAAAGGCGGACTTTAAGCTATTATCCAAGAATGATCTACTCGTATCTAATGAAGTACCACTGAAGTCACACTGGCACAACCCGCTAAAAAGGTACAGGATGGAAAATGTTGTGTAAAATAAGGCACCATGACCAAAAGGACATTTGTGATGGATAACAGTCTAACCTCAGTGTAATCTAAAGGGCAATACTCAACCAGGGTATTATCTAGCACATTGTTGGCCATAATTTGTCTGTTGATGTACTTCTCAAGAATCATAGAAAATAGGAAGAGTAAAAAAAAGACAGCTGGAACCATGGTGTCTTGAAATTCTACTCCTAGTTGACAATGTCTTTACTTAAAATGGAAGTAGTAATTGTTTGGTGACAGCAGGACCGACACAGGCAGGGGACCCAACCTGTGGTTTGTCATGACACTGAGCAGCCATTGGGATACCCACTGGATATGGACGGCTGTGATTGAGGATGCGTGACCACCACCCTAACTTTAGGCTTCACTGCTACCAGTGGCTCCGAACTAATAGCCCTTCACTGTTTGGATGAATCTTTTTATAGATAAGGACACCATCATGTAGGGTAGGAAAGGAATGTTGTTTTGGGCGCTGGATCTATTTAATTATTTGAAAAGTAACAGTTATGTGTTGAGAAACTGTTTTAGTTAACTTTGTCGCGAGGGCTCTCATTATCTGAAATGAGACTACTGGATTTCTAGGCGGCAAGATCTATAACGGTGTGGGGGACTGAGTCTGACCCACGTGTAAAGAAATATGTCACCCTAAATCCGGTTTTTGCTCCGGCTAACTAGCAGTGCCTCATTTCTCCCACGGGGAAGAGATGATTGGGCAGCCGAGCGCATGACATCTTTGGAACTTCTCAGGGAAGTCGTGGTCACTCAGATCCAGACAAAACTCTCTCATTTACAATATGATCTCATATACAAATGACAAAGACAGTATAAGTTTTATAATGTTTTAATAAAACGACTGTATTTTAGAGAATAAGGCATGAGCCGCGATAACCAGAACCATACAACACAGTAGGATTGAGATAGTTACCAGGAGAGTAAAACATAAAAATAAAGCAATCATTGTATATTAGAATTTCTACTCTCCCTCTGCTTAATTTATTTAGAGCACTGCATGTTAAGTGTCTAACTTGCCTATCGGTATCACTGAGGAGACATTAGTCTTCATACCTGAGCAAAGGCCTGTGATCTTGGTTCAGCATCTGCAACGAGGCAATCAGCATCTAGTTGTGGTTCCCTGGTAGGAATCTCCCTCTGCCGTGTATTGGGACAGAGAAGTTATTTTATAACCTATATGTCAAAGTGATCACCAAATACGCAGAAATACCAAGTCGAAACTTCAACCACGTCTATCGGCAATGTACCAGACTATATCCTTGACTGAAGCACAGAGTGAGTGTGTTATGAAGAACATCAGTGCTGAAGTATGCAAAACAGTGTGATATGAATAAAAAACAACACCGTAGAACTGGCTATCTGAAAATAACAGTACTTAGAAAAATAAAAGCACGCAGAGCAAAGTGCACAGAGGCTCTAGGTTACTAGCAAATGAAATAAAATACATCCAGGGCAAAATGCACAAAGGCCTAATGCCCAAAGCTAACGCATAAAACCAACCATACTACACCCTCCCCTTGTCGGTAGCAAGTGGTTCTAAAAACATAATAATATGCCCTAAATATAAGTGAATTTTGAAATTACAGATCCATTTCGACAAGTTCAGAGAACAAAAAACTTTTATTTTTTATTAATAAGCCTAATAGAATGTCAATTTAGTAGTGATTGAAAAAAATCCAATTGTTCAAATAGAAGTAATAGAGAGAAGGAATTCCTCCACTTCGACGTATGTTAAGATCGGAAGATTTACGCCACAAAGAATCATGGAGCAGGTATGTTCCAAAGTTCCAAAACCATTCAGTGCGGCACCCCGGGTAGGGTCAATGATTGAGACAAACCCATCTTCCTCCTGGAAGGGAATCTCATAAACTGCCTCATGAAGCAAACGCAACCGAAGTGCACAAGTCTGGGAATGAGCCCTAATCGGGAACATCAACAGATCAAGATCGACCACCTGAGGGCGCTGCAGTGAGAGACAGAGAGCCAGTTCAAACGAGCACCAAAAGCACCGAAACACGGGTTGCACACAGTCCAAGAACGGTCTGAATGACAGAGACCAGTCACACTCCAGGTTGCCCAAGAGTGTTGCTCCAAAATGCTGCATCATGCGTTCACGACACAGCTGTGCTGATGGGAGCAGCAATAGTGGATCTCGTTGCGGTGGGACAGCCATTGCGAAGGAAGAGCAACAGCAGCAAAACTCCAGCCAATATAGCCAAAGTAATTGGTAAACCCCCAAAAACGCTTCCGAATATCGAATGTATAGCCGCAGGTATCAAACCGAATATAGAGGAGAAGGTGTGAGCGAAACCAACACCAACGCCCTGGAAAAAATGTGCAATACCAGTAGCTCTGGATGCATTAAATATACGTCCCACAAGTTCACCGAAGTGACTCGGAAAGTTAGTATTCAAAAGGGACTGTATTTCTGCCGATGACCTTGCCACTTGAAGTGCGTAGGTCTCGCTAGCAGATGTAAGGGCTACATGCTTTTGAAACAATAAAGCTTTCAGTCGACTTAACTTGTCGAAATTAACCTTGGAAGTAGCAATATGAGGCCAGATGTCCGCTACCTCCCTAATTTGAGTGGGGGGATACAACACATTCCCGCAGCATGTAACGGCCTTGCTGACAACGACAATGTAAACTATTCCGGGACGCAAGCCACAGCAGCGCTCGCTGTTGAGAACAATGCAACTGCCGTTAGAAAGCACCTGGAAAGTGTTTTTAATCACGGGGACTGGAACTCCCTTCAGATAACAAGCTAAGTTAGCAATCGAAGCATTACAAGCTCCGTGCAGTGACAGCTGTTTACAAACCATGGAATGGCTGACAGAAGCTTCGCATTCGCTTCCACTAAGAAAAACCTCCTTCAAACCATTGACACATCTGTACTGAAAGGGAAGTTCCACACCTCATGTATATAACTGTCTCCCAATAGTTCATATCTACCCACCGGAATATGTTTCAAACATGATGTAAATTGTAGAGTGGAAATAGGCATATTGATAACTCCATGTATCAACCATTCAGCTGACGGAATCTCAGCCACCGTAAAAGGCAGTTTTTCCAATTTTTCAATATTTAACATAACATAAGTCGCTTCCTTTTTAGCCATCAGTTGTTGTTGACGAGTCAAATTAAACGAGATAAAAATCTCCTTGGCGCGAATATGCTGCCATGGAACGCGACCTGCCTTCAAGGTCTGAAGAGTCCAACCCAGCTGCATGATGGACCGTGTTTGACTCTGCCCATGATATAAAGAAGACATATCTGATTTAATAATGTCGATAGCAGAGGAAACAATGTTGTCAATCGTGTAAACTCGGTCAGACAGCGTATGCATGCCATTGTCAACAACAGACAAAGCTTTCATCAAATTTTCTTGATCAATCTGCCGTAATCGGGCGGCAACTTCCTGTTGTGAAAGTTTCCAAATCTCATTATAAACCTCATATATGAACCTCTTCCTTCGTGGCACCCTGGGACCTGACAAGAAATCTTGTAAATCAGTATCATTAGACAGTAACGTGAGGTGTAACTTAACTGCATCCAGCGTGGACGTCTTTAACCATTGCTGACAAAGCTTTCCCACGCTGTATGTAGTTATAATATCAGCATGCTCTGGTGAAACATAGCGAGGGTCTGCCCTACTAGTCCTGAACCCCCCTGAAGAGGTGATAAAACGTTGATGACACTCATTAGTGTCTACAGGCCATAGTAACCACCCGCCGGGATGCAACAATGAAGTGTTAAGCGTACCATTCTGGACCCAGTGTGTAAATTCACCAAAAGTAGCGTTCACATAGTGCTGCCAATTCTTTAATTTAGAAGGGACCGGTATTCCAGGCAAATTCCAGGCAAATTCAACTCTCTAATTGTAGCCAAGCCTAGACAACTAGTTTGTTGTACTGTGTCATTGAGGAAAATCATTTGCACAGGGATTATGCACGCCCTAAATAATGTGTCCCTGCCTTGCATTTGTCAATTTTTTGTTCCCCAAACACTTTTTAGATCAATAGTCCTAAACCAATACTCATATCCTTCGACCGAAAGTTTTGAAACAAACATATTGGAATATAACAATTTAGTATCGGTCAACAACATTTGCTTATTAGAATATGGAGTAACTTTGAAATAGTAAGACTTAGCATTACGTTGATCATGCCCAGAAAAATATGTAAATTTATCATAATAAGTTTTCGAACTTCCTTGTGGAGGAGTTGAACAATGTTCCCATTGCACATAATTAAAAATGGACGTAGGGCTACTAGCTTTGTGAATAAAATAGTGTCCATAATAGTTGTAGCAAAACATGTCACCATGATTATCTCTAAACTGGTAAGCATCTTCATCATCATAAACAGTATAATACTGCAAGTCTGATAACATCGAATCTACTGTCTTCACATCCCAATCATCAGAAACAATGCCTGGGATAACAATATCATTCATTGACAACTTGAGGACATACGGTATTTGAATTAATTCAGTCGGACCATATATATCAAACATTACTTTATCCCACACAATCCCATCCGGAACCGGTATCGCAGAAATGTTTACATTGGAAAGATCTCTTCGAACCATGTGAGATGAAAAATGTGGTTTTAGTACAGTCTTGACGTGTTCAATGTCAGAACGATCAGGAAGAAAATGACCATGTATTACTAGAAAAAAGGTAACTACAAACCCCAACCATAAAAATATAGTCATGAAGGCCATAAAAAACCACAAATAGTTCCAAGGAAAAACAAAATAATTGTATTTGAGCCAGGACAGTAGCTTACGTGGACCTCGGACCGAAGACACGGTGGACACAGAGTCGGACATGACATCATCAGTGTTATTAAAGCAGCCAGAGGCAGTTCTTGCAAAAGGTGCAACTGTGAACATAGAAGCAGATGGAGGCTCCCGCCGAGGTACACTATAAACCACATGTTCAGCACCATCAGTTGAACGAACAGCAATCTGATCGCAAGATTCCAAATTAATTGTTGTCTGTGGAACAATCGCAAGATCATCTTCCACCCTCCCCATGCACGGAGAGGTAACAGTATCGGTGTAAATCACCTGCAGCGGGACTTCTTCCTCAGTAGTGAGAGGGATTCCGGAACTACTGGGTGTCCCTCTTGGTCTGCTGTGCAGAATCGGCCACATGTTGTAACTTGACATTATCAATAGAAACACAACGATTTCCTTTGGCCCCTCGCAGCGGTGGTAAAATCACAGTTCTTGTGCCGCTTACCCCCAACACAGGTACTGGTGCTCGATAAGAAGGACCAAATTCTTTCTTTACTGCGACCTTTTCACGCACTAGATCCCCAATCCTGGGTATCCAACCAGTAGGTGTTACTGGCTCGTCCTTAATTCCTGAGGAGGCAGCATTCGCAGAAGAGTTATCTTCACGGAATTGTTGTAAATCCTGCAAAACAGTGACACGATCATTTATGTCAAAGGGCGTATCTGCCGCCTCCACACCAGGACCATCTAGATCAGGAACATACATTCGTGTTCCAAACAGGCACTCATATGAAGTACGACCCCCCAGTGACCTTCTAGGCAAGTTATTAAGTGCTCTTTGTACTCCATAAAGGTGGGCTAGCCAACTACGACCCGTACCTATAACTCTGGCCATTAAGGATTGCTTTAAATCACGATTTAATCGCTCCACTACAGAATTTCCCGCGGGATGAAATGGAGACGAAAATTGGAGCTGGACCCCCAACGAAGCCATGGCGTCCCTGAATGCCTTAGAGGCAAAAGCAGGGCCCTGGTCCGAATGAAAAGCCGCAACTGCAAATGTATCGACAAAGATGCGCAAATCTTTAATAACAGTTCGAGCGTCAGCCGAGCGTTGTGGCCAGACCCACACAAATCTGGAGCACGAATCTACAGCAACCAAAATATATTTGTATGCACTATCTGGTGTCAGTGGACCACAGTGATCTAAGTACACGCACTGTAAAGGTTTATTTGAAATCAGAAGGGGCGTCTGCTGCGGGCGTTTAGCCGACGAAGCTTTAATTTGTTGACAAATGTCACAACAAAGGACATACTGCTTTGTCTCCTTATATAGACCAGGCCACCAATAACGGGCCTGTAACAGTGAAATTGTGGCTGCCACACCAGCATGTGCAGATGCCGCCCCCTCATGTGCCGCAGATATTAATCGAGATCTCTCAATTTTATTTGGTATTTCACGTACACCAACGCCTGGGATTTGAACAACAGCGTTCAGTGTACTATTTAAGCAGTAACTATATTTGGAAGGAAATCCTTTAGGAAACGGCTTGCCATCAGCAGAAGCTTGTATGGCAGCCGAAATCTCTGTGTCTGGTTTTGAACTTGAACGAGTTACAGCGGCCACAGTAGCTACAGCCACTGCTGATTTCGCGGCTTCATCTGCCATTGTATTCCCAGCAACGTGTATTCCAACACGCTGGTGTCCAAGTGTATGTACAACATGGACATTAGGAAGCGTCTCCTTTAGATCCGCAACCTTACCCCACAACAATTTATGTTTAATGGTGTTACCTTTGGAATCTCTAAACCCATTCATTTTCCAATAGTGTAGATATTCATTGAAAGACTGCACACAATAGTAGGAGTCACAGACCAACAAGGTCAACTTCGTTGGCTCTGCATGCTCCAACGCTAACAATAGAGCTTTGAGCTCAGCCAGCTGTGCCGTACAATCTCCCAAGGTTTTAGTGTAAGTATGTCGGGGGCAGAACATGTCCCCCTCCATCGCGCCACTCACCACTGCACATGCAGCAGAATACTGTTGTTTAGTCCCAACCGCTGGCTGTGCAGAGCCATCAGTATACATCACCACCTGGTACTGGTCAATAGGCAATGTGCCAGCAGGGACTGGGTATTCTATTTCATATTGTAGAAATTCTTGAGTCTGCAGTTTTGGGTCAAATACATAATCTACATCAGAGGCCGTTAAAGACGTAGCCCATTGTATCCATCGCGGGTGTAAAGCTTTTGAATTAGGAACACTCGCTTTAGTAACAGCCTCTAGGGCCGGTACTGGGGAAACGACAATGATGCGTTGACCCTGGGCAAGCGGTCTTTCTTTAATCACAGCCATCTGTACTGCAGTGAGTATTTTTTCGATTTGTGCAAAGCGTTGTTCTGCAGAAGAATACAAGTGAGACTTGTATGCTATCGGGACTGTCTCACCTTCATTAAAAGTGACATACGTAAAACCCAGAGCCCCAGGTATTACCCTGATGACTAAATGTGTCTTATTGTCCCGTGTATGTAAGTGTTTTACTGATAAAAGATCAGTCTGTAATTCTCGTAATATTTGTGTATGCTCAGTCGTCCAAAATCTACTTGAAAAATTCGGACGAATCAATTCGTACAAGGGTTTTATACGCATTGCATATTCAGGAATGTACGTTCTGCCAAAATTCAGAAACCCCAACAATGACTGGAGTTTCCGAACCGTATTTGGAGGCTGCAATAGAGCACACTTCTCCAGAAAATGTGGCGCTAAGCTCTTGCCCTCACTTGATAACTCATATCCCAGGAAAATGACACTGAGGAAGGCAATGTGTGATTTTTTAAAATTAAATTTATATCCAATATCTGCAAACCCCACAACAATGCGCGATACACGCCTTAGATGTTGTAGAATCTCATCGTCCGTCAGATATATGTCATCAACATATGATAACGCTTCAGGGTCCAACTCGTGCAGTATTTCTGTCACACGAGCTGAAAACAGTCCTGGGCTGTTTTTATACCCCTGAGGCAAACGACAAAAAAATTTCTGGGAGCCAAACGCACTAAAACTGGTATAGTCCCGACTTTCGGGTGCTATATTTTGGCAGAAAAAACCATTCGAGATATCCAACGTAGTTTTGTATTTTTTACGCACTATATTGTTCATAAGCGCTGCACTATGTGAATTTTGTATCGCATATGTGCGTGTATGACTATTCAAATGTCTGTAATCCACCACTATCCTATATGAATGGTCCGGTTTAGAAACTGGAAATAAGGGATTATTCATCGGCGAGACACAGGGCTGAATTACACCCTGATACTCTAGTTCTATCAGAATTTGCCTAACCGATGCCCTAGCCTCAAATTTGATAGGATATTGCGGTTGTGGCTGAGGTTCGCCTTTTACTGGAATTACATGATAAGGTGATTGTTTATCCCACCCCACGTTATTTCTATACAAGGCGGGAGCTTGTGCCAGAGCCCACAATTTACTATAAGACTCCGCTAGTTCTCTTGGAACAAGTGGTGAGAAGGAAAGTTCAATAACATCCTCCCCAACCGAACAGTCGCGAACAAAGTCAGGTGGCCAATCCTGTTCGGCCAGTAGAACATCATATGATTTTACCATATGGTCCCAAAAAATGGCATGTATAATGCGGTCAATGTCCCCTTCTAATTTCAGAGTCACTAAATATACTCTATCAGGATCAGAGACTCGCATATCCGCCGTTTCGACCTGTATGAAGTCATCAGTTGCTTTCACCTCCAGATGCTCTTGAAGACTCCGGCGAACTATTGTGACCTCTGCCGCGCTGTCTAACAGTGCTAACGCCCATGTCTTGTTCGTCAAGAGAACTCTCTTCTTGAGCGGCATGTCTAACAGAGACTGCTGCCACCTTCTTCTTTATAAACGGCTGTTTTTGTTGCATCGGTTTCTCTTCTTGTTTAACAGAAACCTCCGCTGAGCGTTGTGAATCCTGTCTTGGTTTCACGTACTCCGTTCTCCTCTCTGACCGCCCACCTCTCTCACTTCTCCTCTCTGAGGAGTCCTGAAAGGAACGAGATTGGCGTGTATCAGTACTTTGATATCTATCAGGCGTTTTCAAATTATCCCTATTCCTGAGATTATACCTATTCTGTGGGGTCTCCGTTTGTGGAGACTGTCCCTCATTTTGTTTAGGTGTTTGCTGTTTCTTTTCCCAGCGCTTTTTTGTACCCTCAGATTGTTGTTGTTTAGCATTATCTTTACTATTTTTATTCTGCAACTGAGGTTTTTGCGGTCTAGCCCCTAGGCTATCGCGACCGATACTAGAATAGGTTTCTGCTATTATTCTCGGAAGTTCCCTCTCCTGATTAATCTGTGGAACCTCCCGAAGACGCATTCGCACAGCTAGCGCTACTGCCTCTCCCTTGAGATTACTCAAAATAATAGAAGAAACTGTGGCAAAATTGCCTAACAACTGCATACCCAAATCCAAGGCTGGTGCAGCTCCATATTCATCTTGAATTTGTTTAAGTACGTCCGGTAGATTAGCTAATGTCGGCGTACCATGTGCCGTTGTGTAGAGCGCGGCAAAAACCGTGCCCCATGTATTACAAAGGTCCATCGGAGGAACCATCCCATACGGCAAACACATCGTTAATATTCTATGTTTATCCTGAGGGCCCGTATGGGGAAACACTGCTTCCAGCGTATTGATTTTTTGCGCCAGCCAAAATGGAGTTTCCTCTCGCTTAGCTGGTATCTTACCCATAACTGAATGCACAGTGGCCGGATTAATACCCGGAACCATTGCCTGTGGGTGCGCTGGAGCAGCTCGCGCTGCATTTGTATTCAAGCTTTGCATTACAAACTGAACTAATCTTCTATATATATTTGTTAACTCTCCATATAAACGACGGACATCAACCACTGCCAAATTACCAACCGCAGGATATGGTGTATAAGTGGCCAATAAAGGCCAGGTTGGACCATCATTACTTAACGGACCTAGCCTAACTTGTGCCACGGTGTGGGGGAGGGCGCCATCAAGCCAATTATGGTGTTCTTGATAAGAGAGAGGTATCTCTAAATATGCATATGCCCTGTATTGTCCAGGGGCATTCGCAACTGTATATTCATGAAACGTATTCGTACCCCCATCAACTGCTGGAAAAACGACCCAAGAATAAAAAAGTTCTGATCTATAGGCTGCATGAGCATCCACCACAAAGGTGACTGGACCCCCTTGGACAGTTAGTCCATTTGCCAGCAAGTGTCCTGTGAGTGGGTGACGCATATTGATAGCTATATTAACTAAAACAGGGTTCGCCATTTGTTACAAATAGCTCGAGATTATATATGAGATCGAGAAAGTCAGTCAGACCTAAACATTAGAGCCAGACCAAAACGTTGGCGGCGCCATGTCGCGTGGGCTCTCATTATCTGAAATGAGACTACTGGATTTCTAGGCGGCAAGATCTATAACGGTGTGGGGGACTGAGTCTGACCCACGTGTAAAGAAATATGTCACCCTAAATCCGGTTTTTGCTTCGGCTAACTAGCAGTGCCTCATTTCTCCCACGGGGAAGAGATGATTGGGCAGCCGAGCGCATGACATCTTTGGAACTTCTCAGGGAAGTCGTGGTCACTCAGATCCAGACAAAACTCTCTCATTTACAATATGATCTCATATACAAATGACAAAGACAGTATAAGTTTTATAATGTTTTAATAAAACGACTGTATTTTAGAGAATAAGGCATGAGCCGCGATAACCAGAACCATACAACACAGTAGGATTGAGATAGTTACCAGGAGAGTAAAACATAAAAATAAAGCAATCATTGTATATTAGAATTTCTACTCTCCCTCTGCTTAATTTATTTAGAGCACTGCATGTTAAGTGTCTAACTTGCCTATCGGTATCACTGAGGAGACATTAGTCTTCATACCTGAGCAAAGGCCTGTGATCTTGGTTCAGCATCTGCAACGAGGCAACCAGCATCTAGTTGTGGTTCCCTGGTAGGAATCTCCCTCTGCCGTGTATTGGGACAGAGAAGTTATTTTATAACCTATATGTCAAAGTGATCACCAAATACGCAGAAATACCAAGTCGAAACTTCAACCACGTCTATCGGCAATGTACCAGACTATATCCTTGACTGAAGCACAGAGTGAGTGTGTTATGAAGAACATCAGTGCTGAAGTATGCAAAACAGTGTGATATGAATAAAAAACAACACCGTAGAACTGGCTATCTGAAAATAACAGTACTTAGAAAAATAAAAGCATGCAGAGCAAAGTGCACAGAGGCTCTAGGTTACTAGCAAATGAAATAAAATACATCCAGGGCAAAATGCACAAAGGCCTAATGCCCAAAGCTAACGCATAAAACCAACCATACTACAACTTGATCAGTGATATGTGTGCTGGGACGATGAATAAGTTGACTCATTTGAGCCCTGAGATGACATTATGACTCAGCTGCAGAGCTTGCAAGTTCAAGACAAACCACCACAAAATGCCTGAAGATAACCTTCATGGAGAATGCTAGAAGGTCCACTATTCAAAGTGTCACAGGAATAATTATTATAAAGATACTATGATATTCAACACATACTTAATTTGGATTATTTCAGATGGAGAGTACAAAAGGATCCTAATTGCTGATGCACACCAAGTTCTGAAAGTGATCTTATGGCACTTCTACTCATCTCAACAAAGTCCAGGGATCTTACTCTAAAGTCATAGCAATAAGATTCACTAACATGAAGAACTGACACAAAAGGGTTGAGATTTTTTCAACATGGACTTCAAGACTGATGAATAGACAGGAAGTGAATTGGTATATCTGTCTTGTTTATTGAAAATTAAGAAATCATGTGTATTTACGGCAATTTTGACTGATAATCAAGCATCTTCATGTCCAGTCTCATTAACCAACCTCCCATCAATAGGAAGCCTCTTACTAGTAAGGTTGCCACTCTTTGAAATAGAGAACATTGAAATTGAGAAGGTTTACTGGCCCAGTTACTTGTTTTTCTTCATGATCAAGCAAATATTGTTCAGGAATCCATTGAGGTGTAAAATGTATGTTTCAATGGCGCATTTCTTCACAGCTTTGTGACGTCCTGATGAAACGATCAGAGACTGGTGATAAGAAATATTTAAAAAATGTTTCAAGCTGGGCACATGGACGTAGGTAGAGAAGAACTCTATTTGAAACATTTGAAATAAATGGGTTAGCCAAACCATTTTATCGACTATGAACAGGGAGACACCATTGCTCATACATTTAAATACCAATTTTGGATCATTCTTACAATTGAGAATGGTAAACCTACCCTTATTATCTGACAAATGGACCTCAGAATCCTTTGTGTGTCCTTGAGAAAAAGAGTCACTCTTTCTCTCTGATGTCCATAGAATCTACCTTTTTCAACAACGGGAACTGGCATTGGACGTTGAGGCAGGCAGCATAGAGGTTCATACTTCTACCAACACTGATGAAAAACCTGGGACTGAAACGTGTCTCAGAACTGAAATTTGCCACATATTCACCTATTTCTTTTCAAATAGGAGACATTACCCTGAGATTCCGCATTGGATAAAGCTGACTTCCTCAAATTGTAACATTCTGTACTAGTAAACCCCTTTTTGTTTTCAAAGATAAAGCTCATTTAGGCCCTCATTATCACATTGGCTGTAAATCCCACTTACAGCCATGCCGGCTGCTGCCAACATAAGGCTGCCGTGGCAGGTAACCGCCAACCATATTATGACACATGCATACCAATCTGTCACTATACAGCCACACACACAAGTCCCACAGCCCATAGGTCAGTGATAAACTGGCAGTATCAAAACCCACACGTTTATGCCAACAGAACTATGCTCATCACATTATGACCCACGAATCACCGCGGTGGACATTCAATGGCGGTAAACCATAGGCTGTACATACTGCTGCGCTCAAAATACACATACACATACAAAACAACACCACATTGGTAAATTCAAACTACACACACCTGGCACCCATACACACACCACACCCACACACCCACACCACTATAAAACCCACACCCACATTACCCACAACCCTTTATCATTACAAACAATTGCCAACAGAGAGAGATACAGCAACAGCACCCACACAACCAGAGCCACATAACACCATCACCCACCCACACACCTTACATCACACACTCCAACACATCACCCCACACACCCTCACCCACAACACTCATACTACTCCCATGGCACCACTACTACACCTCACCTCCTCCCCCACAACTTACAACATCGGAGGAGCAAGTCTTGTCAATCATGCATCCTGAGGGCCTGACAGGAGTAGGAGGAGGACTGGACTCTGGTAAGTCAAACTGCATGCCATCACATATCCCCACCCTTACCCTCACTCCCATCACTCCACCACCTCCCACATACCCCACCATCACAACCCACTCATCCCAATACCAAGCCCTGCATGCAACACCAGTGCATGGGCACCCTTCACAGACCTGCATGGACACCTATCACCACTGCATGCACACTGGAGAGAATTACCTACCCCACCAAATAACAACTCACACAAGGCAAACCTGCCAGGGCAATAAAAACCATAGAGGGCAACACACCCATGCACAATATGTCACATGCAGAAACAATAACACTCCAATTTCATCCTCACAGGTATCCCAGCCAATGTCACTGGAGAAGAGGTGCCAGCAACATCCAGTCCCCCACAGAAGAGGCCCACAGTGTTGACAGCAGCTTTGCTTGCGTGGACCAGGATGACAAACCTGGCCCATCAGGGATCTCCGGACAGTTGGTTACCCAGGCACAATCTCACATCACCACAGAGCCTCCCCCTCAGGAAACACCACCATAGCACCCACCCAGCGGGCCCATACCTCTGTCCCTAGGACATGTCAATCAGCAGTGTGTCCACCACTACAGGGACCCCAGGGCACCCCACAAACACAGAACGATCAGCGACCTGGGGTCAGTGGCAGTGGGCACACGGTTCAGGGGACAGAGGCACAGGACAACAGGGAAGCTGGGTGGACTGCTGTGCAACAGGAGGAGGACAGGCCAAGGAAACCGATTCTCAAGGAGACACTCATAGCGATCCTGGGAGCATACCAACATTCCCAGGATACGCTGGGCCAGATACTGGACAAGTTGCAGGAGAACATGCGGCTGCAGGAGCGTTAGTACCTGGGGGTCAGGGAGGACTTGAAGGACATCAACACCACCCTGGTCTCCATTGCAGGGGTACTGGCAGACATGGCCAACACTATGAGGGAGGCAGTGGCACACCACAGGCCCCTGACACTAGCCAAACCGTCGAATAGCCCTCCACCTCCACTGCCGCTAGTGGACAGGAGGCCCCGCCACAGGAACAACAGGCCACCAGCACCCTTGCCCCTGCAGAAGGAGAACCACCCTGCAAACGTTCCCGGCGATCCAGGCAGAAGCCAGAGACTAGTGCCAAGACCCCACCAAGAAATAAGACTCTCCTGATTGGCATCCTTGTGTCCCACTCAGTCACCCTGTCTACCTTGAACTGCCATTGCTCCACTTCCTATGCCCCCTTGGACAATGCACCTGTGATTCAAATAGACTGGACTCTATCTTGGACTTTCCTCCATCATCCCCCAGCCCATTGCACTTGCCCCCTCTACTTCTTAGCACTTAAATAAACCTCCTTTGAAAAACTACAAGTATGGAGCATGTCAAATGATTTAAGTATGTATTCGTTTAACAAGGTTTAAACATGGCAAATTCAACTGTACAGTAATGTATACACAGGAAAGACCTGTAGTTGGCTGCAGTGAACACACCAAGAGCAATAGTGGGGCACCAACATCTGCAAAAAGAGTTGCCAAAGGGTACAGTGAGTGGCCATAGAAGTGGGAAATCACAGCCTGCCAGTGACAATGTCAAACGCAAAACAGTCAATTAAGTGTGAAGTTACACTGTCTTACCTGTGTGTCATTGGAACTATTGACGAATAATTGTACTTCTGTTGTCCTCATCCTCATCCTCTGCCTCCTCATCTTCACTGTCCACAGGGTCCACTGCTGCCACATGGCCTTCTCCAGCCTCCTCTTCCTGCAGAAAAGGCACCTGGCGACGCAAAGCAAGGTTGTGCAACAAACAGCATGCCACGATTATCTAGCAGACCTTCTTGGGAGAGTAGCACAGGGATCCACCTGTTAGATGGAGGCAACAAAACCTGGCCTTAGAAGGCCAAAGGTCCTCTCTATAATTCTTCTTTTTCGCCCATGTGCCTCATTGTAACGTTCCTCTGCCCTTCTCCTGGGATTCCTCACAGGGGTCAGTAGCCATGAGAGGTTGGGGTAACCAGAGTCACCTGCAAATATCGAGGGACAGCTTGTAGCCACACACTAACCCTTAGGGCCCACGCCATACCCATACACCAACATATACTGGGTGGGAACCAGGGCTCACCTACTAGCCACACCCTGTACCTCTGGAGTTGAACCATCACATTTGGGATGCTGCTATTCCTCAGGATAAAGGCATCATGCACAGACCCAGGATACTTTGCAATGACGTGGGAGATGTACTGGTCCTCCAAACACACCATCTGCACATTCATGGAGTGAAAGCTCTTTCGATTTCTGAACACCAGTTCATTTTGCCGGGGGGGCAAAAAATCAGTTTTCACTGAGACCAAATCCTCCACCTGGGGGAAAACGATGTATCTGCACATGTGTTTAATCAGGGCAGACAACACTCTGGTCAGCTCTATTGAGAACATTGGCTGAGACATTCCTGTTGCCAAGCCCACTGTCACTTGGAAAGAGCCAGTTGCCAGGAAATGGAGCACTGATAGCACTTGCACAAGAGGGGGGATCCCGGTGGGGTGACGGATAGCAGAGATTAGGCCAGGCTCCAATTAGACAAACAGCTCTGTGATTGTGGCCCTGTCAAGTCTGTAGGTGAGGATAATGTGCCTGTCCTCAATTGTTGCCAAGTCCACCAGGGGTCTGTACATGGGGGGATGCCTGCCCCCCCAATGAAAAGACATCCACCTATCCTGTATGGGGGGACAGGTGGAAATAAGGTAATTCCGCTGACGTTGTGCGCTGTTCCAGGAGGCGGTTGAGAACCGCAGTGCAACTCCTCACTGGTTAACATTGGGCCCTATGGGGTAGAGTGGCCAATGGTGATGTACGCCGACGGTGACGGTATGCACCGCAACGAGCATGACCACCATTTTCTATCTAATTCCTCACTTGCTACCTGACCTTCAACTGGAGAGGACCTACACTGCATGTGACCTTTGTCTGGAACCGACCATGGCTCGTGTGACTGGGGAAAGAGCCCCTGCATTGACCTTGGTGGATTTGGAGCGACTGGTGGATGGGGTCCTACCCCAGTACCGACTGCTGTATCGGCCTCCAGACCAACAGGTGAATACACTGTGAGTACTATGCATGGGGCGTGAATACATGGAGTGCTGTGTTGAAGGCCTCATGTAGGGGGTGGGTGGTGGATGGGCCCTGGGCAGAGTGCAGCATGTATGGTGGACCATGTCAGTGCTAATGGGGATGAGAAGGGGCATGGTGGGCCATGAGTGTAACAGGCAGGACGGTCAGACTAATACCTTTCACTGTGCCTGTTTCCCTGCAGGTCAGTGCCCATCAAAAGAATGGTATATGGTGTGACATCACCAAGGACGTGCGGACCATGGGGGGTCTACGGCAGGTGGAGCACCCACTGTCGGAAACTGTGGGAGGACCTGAGACGCTGGGCATGGAAGACTGCGAAGGCCCAGCTGGGGATGGCCTACTAACAAGGAAGGGGTGCCCATCAAACCCTGGCCCCCCCATATGGCCCACATACTGGTGGTGGCCTATCCAGAGCTTGATGGGCGCTTGGGGGCATCACAGCAGCCACAAGGGGGTGAGTACGGTGCCCCAATATACAACTTACGCCTGGTGGGGTGGTATCCGAGTGGGGGTGTGGGCCCTGTGGGTGCCCCTAGCCCAGGCCTGGCATTGCAGGGTAGGTCTCATGTTGGGCAGGGTTTTGATGTGAAAGTACTCCAACCAAGCTAGTAGGCATCCACTACTGGGCAGGGGTCTGTGGGCCTCATGTATGCTGCAATTGGCATTAGGTGTCCCTATCTATGGGCTGGTGACTAGCATTGTGACTGGTAGTGCATTGCCTAGTGCATAGGGCTGTAACCCTGTGTGTGACTGTGTTGTGCACGCCAACTTTGGTGTTGTTGGCGCCATTGACCAAGTGTATCCAATGTCTCTACCTCTTTTTGTTTTGTAACCTTGTCCTTATGTGCATTAGCATCATCTGGCGGAGGAGCATTGGCACTGGCGATGGAGGGAGCTGCATCCCACAGGACCCAGGAGGTCGAATCCACCGATGGTGAGGGCACCAGTGGGACGGAGGGCGAGTGGAGCACCAAGGTGGAGACAGGAGGGAACAGTTCGGACACGGATAACTCCTCCAATGTGAGCACCCTGGTGGTGACGGACACTTCTGTGACCACCCCAGCTACAGGTACAGCCACCACTCCCGTACCAGCACCGCCTTCCCAGCAACCCCTCAGTGAGTTTCCTGTGCCCGCTCACACAGGAGGGTGGGCATCTCCTTCTCCCCAGACACCTCAGGTCCTGCCCCAGTTAGCCCTGATACCCTGAGTGAGGAGGCTATTGACCTCCTGCGATCCATCTCTGTTGGGCAGTCAACCATTGTGAATGCCATCCAGGGGCTGGCAGCCCAAATGCAACAGACAAATGCATTTCTGGAGGGCATTCACACTGGCTTGGTGGCCCAACATAGAACAATCCAGGCTTTGGCCTCCTCTCTGATGGCAGCTATTGTCCCTGTTTCTATTCCCCCCTCCAACTTCCTCTTCCCAATCCTATTCCCCTCAACCACAGCCTATCTCAAGCACACAGTCAGATGAGCATGCACACAGGACAACACACAAGAGTGGACATGGCAAATACAAGCACCACACTTCATCCCACAGGTACTCACACACACACCATCCAGAAGCAGATTTACCAACATCCACTGCCTTCACTGTGGCCCCCTCCTCCTCGTTCTCCATCTCCCTCCTAGTTGCGTCTACACTCACACCTGCATGCACTACATCCTCATCCACTACCACCATCACCAGTACACCTAACAGTACATGCCACTCACTGGCAGTCACCACCCCCACATCCATACACACATCCCCTGTGTCCTCTTCCACTGTGTCTGTGCCCCCTCCTCCAAAAGTACACAAACGCAAGCACTCAGACACCCAACAGCCATCCACCTCACAACAGCATCCAGCCCATGCACCCGCACCCAAACACAGCAGACAGACACCTCCTACCACCAGTCCCTCTTCCTCCACTCCCAAACCATCTCCTTCTTCCCACCCCAATGTCCCTAAGAAGCTTTTCCTCTCCACCGTTGATCTCGTCACTACCCCCCGTCCCTCACGTCAGGCCAGGGCAGTCAAAACCCAGGCAAGCAGCTCAGCCACCCAGTTCACGGGCACAGTAGTGTCCCCAACTACTCCAGGTGGGGAGGGATCCCGGCCACCAGCCAGCCAGACGGACAGGGTGCCAGACCCAAGTGCGTCAAGGAAGGGCAAAGAGTCAGCCCCAGCCGCAAGAAGGAAGGGCAAGGAATCAGCCCCAGCTGCAGGATGGAAGGGCAAGGAGGCAGCCCCAGCTGCAGGACAGCAGGGCAAGGAGGCAGACCCAGCTGCAGGACGGAAGGGCAAGGAGGCAGCCCCAGCTTCAGGACAGAAGGGCAAGGAGGCAGCCCCAGCTGCAGGAAGGAGGGGCAAGGAGGCATCCCCAGCTGCAGGATGGAGGGGCAAGGGGCGTGCAGCAGCAGGCAGTAGAGTCAAGGGGCCTGGTGCACAAACTCAGTCGGAGCCCCCACCACCAACCATGGTGGTGCAGCCGTCTGAGGCTGCAGGGGATGGGCTTGGGCCTTCCCCACCACTGCCAGCACTGCCATCAACACCACCGCCAACAGCAGCAGCCCCATTGGGAAGCTGTCTGAGGCTGCAGGGGATGGGCTGGAGCATCCCCCCACCACTGCCAGCTCCATCAGCAGCACCACCACTGCCACCACTGAGCAGCCATCACCGTGGCAGACAGTGTGTAGTCCTGCGTCCATGTGCTGTTGTGGGCCCTGGCCCCAGCAAATCCTGTGGGTCTGACACCCAGATGAGAGACTGTGACATTGCACTCCCCAAGATCTGCATCACAAGGCACAATGCCCCCTCCAGAACCAGTGTAGAAGCAATCTACTCACCCCATCCTACCCAGGATGAATCTCACAGGGCACAATGCCCTTTCCAAATCCAGCGGAGAAGCCATCCACTCACCCCATCCTCCCCAGGATGAAGTTCACAGGGCACAATGCCCCCTCCAGAACCAGTGGAGAAGCCATCCACTCACCCCATCCTCCCCAGGATGAAGCCCACAGGCACAATGCCCCCTCCAGAACCAGTGGAGAACCCATCTACTCACCCAATTCTCCACAGGATGAAGTTCATAGGGCACAATGCCCCCTCCAGAACCAGTGGAGAAGCCATTCACTCACCCCATCCTCCACAGGATGAAGCTCACAGGGCACAATGCCCCCTCCAGAACCAGTGGAAGAAGCCATCCACTTTAGAGACTATCTCCTTGCACTCCCCAGGATCAAGCACAAGGCATGTTGCCCCCTCCAGAGCCAGTGGGCAAGTCACCCACTTGAGAGACTGTGGCCTTCCACTCCCCAGGACCAAGCACAGGGCATGTTGCCCCCTCCAGAGACAATGGGCAAGTCACCCACTTGAGAGACTGTGGCCTTGCACTCTCCAGGACAGAGTAATGGGCATGTTGCCCCCCCCCCAGGACCAGTGGTGTTGTACCATCTTCTGACTGAGGTGCCCCCCCATTCCCTGACCCCCTGAGGTGCCTGACTATTTTTGACCTGATGCCCCTGCAGTGTTCTCTTTGTGTTATTGCAGGAGTGAGGTGGGGCCTTGGACTATGTTATGTGGCCCTTAGGCCCACAGACATTGAGAACTGTGCAGTGTCCCTACATTTATACATGTTGATTTGGATGCACATACTTATACTATTTTATCTTATTACACTCACTTTTAATAATTCATTTTGTCCTTGCATTATTCCTGCGGGGTACGGGTTGAATATGTAATGTTATTGCATCTGGGTATGTATGTGGTGTTGGGGGTGGGCGTGTTGCGTTTGTGTGTCACTCTCTTTTTCCTCCCCCCTTCCCTTTGGGCTAGGCGGCAGTACTCACCGTGGTCGTCTTCACCGGTGTTGGTGTTCGTTGTGGAGCAGAAAGTAGAAGAGCATGGGGAACACATGCAACTCGGGCTCCATGGCGGCGTGGTTCTTCCTTGAATCTTCAGAGGTGAGTTGTTTCCCTTCTGTGCAGTGTTTCCACCATGCTTTTGATGTCTTTGGTACCGCCCCGGAAAAGGTGGCGGATTGGTGTGTCATAATACAGTGGGCGGAACATTGTCTTCCGCCTGGCTGTAGGCGGTGACCTCCATGGTGCCTGCTGATTTCGCTCTGGCGGTCGGTGTGTTAAAGTGGCTGTCTGTCTGAGCAGTTTCTGCCGTGGTCATAACTTCATATTTATTACCACTGGCCTGTTGGCAGTATTACCACCACTATGTCACCGACTGCCAGGGTTGTAATAAGGGCCTTAGTGTTCCCTAAAGATCACAATGCCATTTCTGCTCACACAGTCAATGTTTCCGGACCAATGCCTTCTTACACCAAGAATCTTTCCAAGCAATTTTACTATGTTCAGCAGTACATCCTGGTAAGAGTCCAGGCTGTATCTATCCTCTTTTAGGTATCAGCCACACTTGAAAACAAACAAGTAATGTAGGATAACTCAGTGGCCTCACTGCTACATTTTCTGGAATGGTGGGTTTATGACATTTTATCTTTGTATATTTTAATTTACCCATGGGTAAATGTATGTGTGCGACTGTGAACATACTCTGCTGAATTTTCCAGAGGAGGGCAATTTCTTGAACTTGAGTGTTATGACACAATTGGGTTAAACCTAAGATATCTGACCGTCTCTGCAACTTAAACTATCCCTTCAATTCAGGACTAATGTTACCAAACAATAAGAAACCTGCTTTATCTTTTGCATTTGTGAACACTGAATCAATGCATACTCCCATCTTCAGTACCACGTATAGGGGGTCATTCTGACCCTGGCGGCCGGTGACCGCCAGGGTCACCGACCACGGGAGCACCGCCAACAGGCTGGCGGTGCTCCCGAGGGCATTCTGACCGCGGCGGTTCAGCCACGGTCAGAAAGGGTAAACCGGCGGTCTCCCGCCGGTTTACCACTGCCCTACAGAATCCTCCATGGCTGCGGAGCGCGCTCCGCAGCCATGGGGATTCTGACACCCCCTACCGCCATCCTGTTCCTGGCGGGTCTCCCGCCATGAACAGGATGGCGGTAGCGGGTTCCGCGGGGCCCCTGGGGGCCCCTGCAGTGCCCATGCCCATGACACTGAAATACGCGACGGGTGCAACTGCACCCGTCGCACCCCTGCAACTACGCCGGCTCAATTCTGAGCCGGCGTCCTCGTTGCAGGGGCATTTCCTCTGGGCCGGCGGGCGCTCTTTTGGAGAGCGCCCGCCGGCCCAGAGGAAATGTCTGAATGGCCGCCGCGGTCTTCTGACCGCGGTGCGGTCATTTGGCGGCGGTACCTTGGCGGACATTTGGCGGCGGTACCTTGGCGGACGGCCTCCGCCGTCCGCCAAGGTCATAATCAGGGCCATAATGGTAAAGGTCCATCCTAAGGGCCATATTTATACTTTTTGACGCAAAACTGCGCTAACGCTAGATATTTGTGCAGGCTCCCAGTTATCTGAGTTGAACTTAGCTATGTAGGAGTGACCTTTTCAACCTAACAAAGCTGCCTAGAGGCCCTCCCCATCATGATGAGGGGGAACGTAACCAATTGCTTCAGTCCTGGGTGCTTCAGTTTTAAGCCCTGAAGCACCCAGGGCCGAATGTAAATCAGTGACACCTTGTCACAGAGTGGGGTGGGGTCTGACCCCACTCTGTGACCAGGTTGGACTGCTGACCTTAGGTTAGTCAATGAGGTAAGGCAGCAGTCCCAACCCTCCTAGGACCTCTGAGGCAGAACTGAAGGTAAGTGTGTGTGTGTGTATGGGTGCATGTGTGTGTGTGTATGTGTTTTTTAAACAAATGTTTGGTGCATGCATGTATGTTTGAATATTTGGTAATGAGTGTTGTGAATGGATGTGTGTTAGCACGTGTGTGTGTGAATGAATGAGTGTGAGTGTGCATGTGTGCCTGTGTGTCCTGCCACCGTAGCAGACAGTGTGTAGTCCTGCGTCCATGTGCTGTTGTGGGCCCTGGCCCCAGCAAATCCTGTGGGTCTGACACCCAGATGAGAGACTGTGACATTGCACTCCCCAAGATCTGCATCACAGGGTACAATGCCCCCTCCAGAACCAGTGTAGAAGCAATCTACTCACCCCATCCTACCCAGGATGAAGCTCACAGGGCACAATGCCCCCTCCAGAACCAGTGGAGAAGCCATCCACTCACCCCATCCTCCCCAGGATGAAGCCCACAGGCACAATGCCCCCTCCAGAACCAGTGGAGAACCCATCTACTCACCCCATTCTCCACAGGATGAAGTTCATAGGGCACAATGCCCCCTCCAGAACCAGTGGAGAAGCCATTCACTCATCCCATCCTCCACAGGATGAAGCTCACAGGGCACAATGCCCCCTCCAGAACCAGTGGAAGAAGCCATCCACTTGAGAGACTATCTCCTTGCACTTCCCAGGATCAAGCACAAGGCATGTTGCCCCCTCCAGAGCCAGTGGGCAAGTCACCCACTTGAGAGACTGTGGCCTTCCACTCCCCAGGACCAAGCACAGGGTATGTTGCCCCCTCCAGAGACAATGGGCAAGTCACCCACTTGAGAGACTGTGGCCTTGCACTCTCCAGGACAGAGTAATGGGCATGTTGCCCCCCCCCCAGGACCAGTGGTGTTGTACCATCTTCCGACTGAGGTGCCCCCCATTCCCTGACCCCCTGAGGTGCCTGACTATTTTTGACCTGATGCCCCTGCAGTGTTCTCTCTGTGTTATTGCAGGAGTGAGGTGGGGCCTTGGACTATGTTATGTGGCCCTTAGGCCCACAGACATTGAGAACTGTGCAGTGTCCCTACATTTATACATGTTGATTTGGATGCACATACTTATACTATTTTATCTTATTACACTCACTTTTAATAATTCATTTTGTCCTTGCATTATTCCTGCGGGGTACGGGTTGAATATGTAATGTTATTGCATCTGGGTATGTATGTGGTGTTGGGGGTGGGCGTGTTGCGTTTGTGTGTCACTCTCTTTTTCCTCCCCCCTTCCCTTTGGGCTAGGCGGCAGTACTCACTGTGGTCGTCTTCACCGGTGTTGGTGTTCGTTGTGGAGCAGAAAGTAGAAGAGCATGGGGAACACATGCAACTCGGGCTCCATGGCGGCGTGGTTCTTCCTTGAATCTTCAGAGGTGAGTTGTTTCCCTTCTGTGCAGTGTTTCCACCAGGCTTTTGATGTCTTTGGTACCGCCCCGGAAAAGGTGGCGGATTGGTGTGTCATAATACAGTGGGCGGAACATTGTCTTCCGCCTGGCTGTAGGCGGTGACCTCCATGGTGCCTGCTGATTTCGCTCTGGCGGTCGGTGTGTTAAAGTGGCTGTCTGTCTGAGCAGTTTCTGCCGTGGTCATAACTTCATATTTATTACCACTGGCCTGTTGGCAGTATTACCACCACTATGTCACCGACTGCCAGGGTTGTAATAAGGGCCTTAGTGTTCCCTAAAGATCACAATGCCATTTCTGCTCACACAGTCAATGTTTCCGGACCAATGCCTTCTTACACCAAGAATCTTTCCAAGCAATTTTACTATGTTCAGCAATACATCCTGGTAAGAGTCCAGGCTGTATCTATCCTCTTTTAGGTATCAGCCACACTTGAAAACAAACAAGTAATGTAGGATAACTCAGTGGCCTCACTGCTACATTTTCTGGAATGGTGGGTTTATGACATTTTATCTTTGTATATTTTAATTTACCCATGGGTAAATGTATGTGTGCGACTGTGAACATACTCTGCTGAATTTTCCAGAGGAGGGCAATTTCTTGAACTTGAGTGGTATGACACAATTGGGTTAAACCTAAGATATCTGACCGTCTCTGCAACTTAAACTATCCCTTCAATTCAGGACTAATGTTACCAAACAATAAGAAACCTGCTTTATCTTTTGCATTTGTGAACACTGAATCAATGCATACTCCCATCTTCAGTACCACATATAATGGTAAAGGTCCATCCTAAGGGCCATATTTATACTTTTTGACGCAAAACTGCGCTAACGCAGTTTTGCGTCAAAAAAATTAGCGCCGGCTAAAGCCATTCTGAAGCGCCATGCGGGCGCCGTATTTATTCAATGACGTTAGCCGGCGTTATCCGCCGGCGCTGCCTGGTGTGCGTGAAAAAAAATGACGTACACCAGGCAGCGCCGGCGTAGGGGAATATGGAGCTTGGTCACCAAAAAATGGGGCAAGTCAGGCTGAGGCAAATTTTTCGCCTCAACCCGATTTGCGCCATTTTTTTAGACTCCCAACCCCCATTGAAATGACTCCTGTCTTAGCAAAGACATGAGTCATGCCCCCTTGCCCAATGGCCATGCCCAGGGGACTTCTGTCCCCTGGCCATGATCATTGGGCATAGTGGCATATAGGGGGGCACAAATCAGGCCCCCCTATGCCACAAAAAAAAAAATATATATACTAACTGAACTTACCTTAATGTCCCTGGGATGGGTCCCTCCAGCCTTGGGCGTCCTCCTGGGGTGGGCAAGGGTGACAGGGGGGGTCCCTGGGGGCATGGGAGGGCACCTCTGGGCTCCTTCCGAGCCCACAGGTCCCTTAACGCCTGCCCTGACCAGGCGCTAAAAAAAGGCGCAAAAGTGGCTGGACGTCATTTTTTTTGACCCGCCCACTCCCGGGTGTGAATTTTGCCCGGGAGTGTAAATACGGCGCACATGCCTCAGAGTCAATTTTTTAGACGGGAACGCCTACCTTGCATATCATTAATGCAAAGTAGGTGTCCACGCTAAAAAATGACGCAAACTCCATGGACTTTGGCGCTAGACGCGTCTAACGCCAAAGTATAAATATGGAGTTAGTTTTGCGTCGGAATTGCTTAAAAAAAAACGACGCAATTCCGGCGCAAACAGAGTATAAATATGCCCCTAAGTATCTAAGGGCCACATGAAAGTACCATTTTTCTCATTGCAAACGGCCTAATTCACAGAATCGGGCTGTTTTTGCAATGAGAAAAAAAGTCTTTTGGTATGTACAGACCCTTTTTGCGATTCTATAATCTATTGACCTAATCTCAAAAAGGGTTTCCGAATTTCAATTAGGAAGTGGCGTTCCCTTCCTAATTACGAGTCACAGTCTGATGTGGTCACAAAACAATCAAAGTTAGCACCAGTTTCAAATTGGTGCTAACCCATTCGCAAAAGGGAAGGAGTCCCCATGGGACCTCTTCCCCTTTGTGAATGCATGCGAAAACATTTTTTCAGAGCAGGCAGTGGTCTCACAGACCACTGCCTGCTCTGAAAAAATGAAAAGAAAACTTTTCATTTCTGTTTTTGAAATGCATTCCTTTTTCCCTTAAGGAAAACGGGCTGGATTTAAAAACAAATACTGCTTTATTTAAAAGCAGTCACAGACATGGTGGTCTGCCAACACTATTGCACCTTCGCTCGTATTGTTCTCTTTACCTCTATACAAAGAATTTTAGACATTGTGAATTCACCTTGTACAATTACATTATACCGGCTGTTTTGCTGTATGGACTTATTGTTACATTTGAATATCCTATTGTAACTCTGACCATTTATCACCATCTGGCTGCTCTAGACACATGGTCATTTTGTACAACGCAGTCTTTTGATTGAGATTTCTACTTTCTACCTGCACTTACAATAAATATCTACACATCATCTTCCAAGAACAAACTTTCTCTTAATTCTTGAACATTATCAGGATCAGGATCTATGTTACTGGTGTGCCCTGGCCACTCTTCTTTTAATATATAGGCAACCACCCACTCTTCAGTCTGTGGCCCTCCGACACCTGTGGTGGCAGGTGTTAGGGCTAGCCTGGCACCCAACACCATATTGTTCAAATTTATGACTTTGCTCGGATTTCACAATTGACATACTCTTTGCAGATGTGCAAGCACTCTCTGGCATCCACCACCTTCTTCGCCTAATGTGAATACATGTTGACATGGAAATAATTATATGGACATAAAGACTCATGTTATATATGCACAAATAAAAAGTAATCAGTTATTTTTTCAACGTAATTAAGATTGTGGAATATTATTACTCACCTACAACCCTGTTGGTATTTACGTTCCTAAAAAGGGTGTAAAGGTTGGCAACTATTCTCTCAAAGGTCAGCCTGAAAGACATTCTTCATTTTCAGGTCAGGCAGCCAGGAGCTAGATATTTGTGCAGGCTCCCAGTTATCTGAATTGAACTTAGCTATGTGGGAGTGACCTTTTCAACCTAACAAAGCTGCCTAGAGGCCCTCCCCATCATGATGAGGGGGAACGTAACCAATTGCTTCAGTCCTGGGCGCTTCAGTTTTAAGCCCTGAAGCACCCAGGGCCGAATGTAAATCAGTGACACCTTGTCACAGAGTGGGGTGGGGTCTGACCCCACTCTGTGACCAGGTTGGACTGCTGACCTTAGGTTAGTCAATGAGGTAAGGCAGCAGTCCCAACCCTCCTAGGACCTCTGAGGCAGAACTGAAGGTAAGTGTGTGTGTGTGTGTATGGGTGCATGTGTGTGTGTGTATGTGTTTTTTAAACAAATGTTTGGTGCATGCATGTATGTTTGAATATTTGGTAATGAGTGTTGTGAATGGATGTGTGTTAGCACGTGTGTGTGTGAATGAATGAGTGTGAGTGTGCATGTGTGCCTGTGTGTCCTGCCGCCCCCACCCTCCTAAAATTATTGGCTACCACTGTTCAATACATTGACAAAGACATAAAGCACCAGACTGTGAGCACCAAGAAAAGAGGATTTGCTCACTCTAGTGTGAGATTTTAGTGCAAAGGTCTGTCGAGCCCTGATTGGTGAGCTATTGTTCACTTTCATTGGTGCTTTTCTGTCTTCCCAACGATTCTTGGATGTGTAGTATAGTTGCGTTAATGTAACTGCAATGTTAAATAAATAAAGGAAGCATATAATGGGTGTCAGTCATTACCATGAAATTCTACTTGCATATTTAAAATGGCCTCAGTGGTGGTTCAGAGCTGTATGGATTTTGTATGTTTAACTCCACCTGTTATATGTTCCGCTCAGGCATCCGTGTAAGCCAGATGAGGTTGCCTTGTTTGGGCTCTTTGTTCAAACAAAGTAGTCAGACTGTCTTAAATGATGTTTGCATTAGCCAAGGTTTTAGCATGTAGAAACTGAGTGGGAGTTTCACAGAGCTATGAGGAAAGCAATGAACTGCCAGCTTAAGAGGAAATGTAGAAACTGTGGTTTCGACATCAACTCCAGAACATTCCTTCGAGCGGAATGATTCCATCCATCGGGGTTATATTGTTTGTATATGTAGACTTCTCCATCCGGGGGATGTGACAGATGGCTGGAAGTAGGCTTGACCACATTACCAGCTCCCAGGCTGTCTGTGGCCACAGCAGACATGAAATCCAAGTAAAAATATACCACATCATGCAGTGACTATGCCTCCCTAGCTCACTGCTTTTCCAACATCTAACTGAAAAAAGACTGTCATTTTATAAACCAAATAAATTGAAATGTCAGAGGAAAAGACTCTACAGAAAATTCTGTAGTTATTGACTGCAAAGGCTAATGAAACGATTAGGAGTTGCACCGAAAATAATCTGATACCCTACGGTTTGGATTTTATCTTGTCTAGTCTAGACTAGATGTGGCATAACATAAGGATGTTGGATCTTTCCTAAACAAAATCTGCATGTTGTAGTATTTATGCGACTTCTTCATCTAAGTATAAAATGGCAGGATTGATCTATCAAAATATACCTGGGGAAAATTGCGAGAGTGCAGAATTTATCGCAGTCGTGATCTCATCCCAGAATACACAGGGCCATATTTATACTTTTTGACGCAAAACTGCGCTAACGCAGTTTTGCGTCAAAAAAATTAGCGCCGGCTAACGCCATTCTGAAGCGCCATGCGGGCGCCGTATTTATTGAATGACGTTAGCCGGCGTTAGCCGGCGGCGCTGTCTGGTGTGCGTTAAAAAAAATTACGTACACCAGGCAGCAGCGGCGTAGGGGAAAATGGAGCTTGGGCGCCAAAAAATGGGGCAAGTCAGGCTGAGGCAAAATTTGCGCCGCAACCCGATTTGAGCCATTTTTCTTTTACTCCCAACCTCCATTGACATGACTCCTGTCTTAGCAAAGACAGGAGTCATGCCCCCTTGCCCAATGGCCATGCCCAGGGGACTTCTGTCCCCTGGGCATGGTCATTGGGCATAGTGGCATGTAGGGGGGCACAAATCAGGCCCCCCTATGCCACAAAAAAAAAAATAATAATGCTTACCTGAACTTACCTTAATGTCCCTGGGATGGGTCCCTCCAGCCTTGGGTGTCCTCCTGGGGTGGGCAAGGGTGACATGGGGTGTCCCTGGGGGCATGGGAGGGCACCTCTGGGCTCCTTCCGAGCCCACAGGTCCCTTAACGGCTGCCTTTTCCAGGCGCAAAAAAACGGCGCAAAAGCGGCCGTACGTCATTTTTTTTGACCCGCCCACTCCCGGGCGTGAATTTTGCCCAGGAGTGTAAATACGGCGCACATGCCTCAGAGTCATTTTTTTAGACGGGAACGCCTACCTTGCATATAATTAACGCAAAGTAGGTGTCCACGCTAAAAAATTACGCAAACTCCATGGACTTTGGCGCTAGACGCGTCTAACGCCAAAGTATAAATATGGAGTTAGTTTTGCGTTGGAATTGCGTAAAAAAAAACGACGCAATTCCGGCGCAAACAGAGTATAAATATGCCCCACAGTAGTTTGCAAAATGGATCGAAAAAAAACAGGACATCTAACTTGTATAATATATTATGCCTGCAATAGGAAAAATATTGAAGTACCTTTTTATATTTACACATTTTGTCAATATATTTTATATTTGCAAAATGTGTGCCATAATGAGTGTCACATACACAAATCATAGGCTGGTGCAGAAGAGTAAAATAATATTGTGCTCTAGAGTGACATGCACAAGCAATATTTGTTTTGGAACTAAAATGGTTGTGTATCGTCTTAGCAGGTTGCATGGAAGTCAACCTTCACTTTGGGATAGTTGAAAAATGTTAATAGAAATATGAGGAACATGGTGGCCTTTAATACAAATTACATCACAGAATGTGAAGTCGCAGAACCTTGTACTCAGTGATGGATCACTTCCACAACACGTTTTAAAGTAAACTTAATTGAAACCTTCAGTGTCATGTATGGCTCTCACTGAGAGCCACTAGCCTGAATATCAGTATCTAAATCTGGTTATTTCTGTGCTTAAGAAACGGTGGGAAACATAAGTTGTTTCCCATGTCATTAAAGAATTCCCTCTGCTCTGACGGGGCTCTTGGAGAACCTGTCAGCGCAGCACAGGCTCTCTGTCCCGCTAGCCTTGCTGATGAAGGGTGATACCCTGAAACCAGTCTCAGGATGCTTGTTTCTGGTCCAGGGAGGACCTGGCCTGGCAGTTCGGGCTGACCTGTTCCCATGGGGAACAGGGTCAAGACTGATTTGCATATGGCTAGGTCCAAACTGGAATGGCATGGTAAAATAAAAAAACTGATGGATTAAACCCAGATCTGTGACTGGGGGTGAATTTTTGATTTGTTCTGCATTCCGTCCATCATCTGTTGTTTTTGCATTTGTTGCCCCAAGTGGGAATGGTATGCCCAGACATGGGTCCCGTGCTTGCTATGCCACAAGATTCAAACTACTCTAGCTGATGAAGGGTGATACAGTGAAACAGGTCTCAGGATGCTTGGTTCTGAGCCATGGAGGATCTGGCCTGGCAGTTCGGGCTGGACTGTTCCCATGGGGAACAGGGTCAAGACTGATTTGCATAAGGCTAGTTCCAAACTGGAATGGCATGGCAAGCAAAAAAACTGATGGATTAAACCCAGATCTGTGACTGGGGGTGAATTTTTGATTTGTCCTGCATTCCATCCATCATCTGTTGTTTTTGCCTCTGTCCCGATAGACTGCAGAGAGCAAACCTTTTAGTGAGAAAGAGGAGGTTAGAAATAGGCAGTGGTAGAGGTGGTTGGGAGGAGACCAGGCTTTCATTTTTAAAATTGGATGTGATGCGGCTGGAAAATGCAGTGGGTATTGAGGGTGGGTGCAAGTAAGTTTATTTAATAATTGGGGTGGCGAAAACACATGGCAGAGGCTGAGGGAGGTTAGGCCATGCGTTGTATGGCTTTCCCATGATTCCAGAATAGCTGTTAAAAAAGGGACAGATGATTTGGGTGAGCCATACCTAACAAAATAATAGATTATTTATGCTGTGTAACAGTAGTTAACAGGGATGATTGTCAAACCCTGCAATTTGCGAAATTCCAGGGGGTTGCAACCGGAAGATGGCTATTTGCTATGTATCCATGTATCAAAACCAATGGTACAATTCAGTAACAGGTTATGGAACTGCAAAATGGGTTTAGAAACCCATAATGAATTGATATTTAGAAGAGGCGCATTTAGGGTGTTTCTTCCAAACAGCCATTCGTTGGGGGATGTATCAATGTTTTGTGGCCACAATTTGGCCACAAAGCATTGAAAGTTACCAATTCCTAAGTTGAGGTAGCAACATTTTTCCAAAAAGGAAGGGGTTCCCTTTGCCCCCTTTTCCCTTTGTGGGTGTAAAATGAAAGGTTTGTTGATTAGTAGGCAATGGCTTAGCAGCTAGGTGATCACTGTCAATTAAATTAATTCTAATATCCTTTAAGGAAAATCGTGCTGTACTTTAGACAAAAGGTGAATTTATTTAAATGCAATCACATACATGGTGTTCTGTTGGCCCCAATGCATGTGCTTGCACCCCATCATAGTGAGTCGCATTTCGAGACCAACCTTGTGACTATTGATGACTGGATTGTGACCCGCTATGATGTAGAATTTTGTGACTTAACCTATTAGCATATACATCAGTTTGCAAAATTATTTTACATTCACAAAACGTTGTGGCACATTACATGTATCAAGCCAATATTTCTTGAAATTGGGTTTGCCTGTAAAAGGATGCTGGAAAATACGAACAGTTAGAAAACGGTAAGCACTACCCCTTCGTATCCTTTAAAAACATAAATATATGAGATATGATGCATTATAATTGTGTCCTATTTACCTCCAAACTCCGGTCTCTTTAAAAAATAATAGGATCTCTGTTGTGGGTTTTCACCTCCTCCTTCACCCCTTTTCATTAAAAACTGTGCTCCTACCTTAAACGACCTGCTCATAAAGTGTAGCAGTGAAAACAGCTTTAGCTACATCACATAAAGTGAGCAATCAAAGTACTCATTTAAGACAAGCCTCGTCTCAGGCTTGTCTTAAATAGCCTAAGAGCAGGAGCAGCACCTTAGACAAAAGTAAATGGTTTTTCTTTACTTGAAAGTTTTAGGAATATTATTTTCCGTGGAAATGTAACAGCATTTGATGATATTTCTAAATTAATAAAATAGGACAACAAAACAGAATAGCTCAAAACAAAATAACAACACAGCAAAAAATTATCCGGACACAACACAACAAAACAGCCAATATTGAATACAACACAACCACAGTACAACATAACAATAACACAATGCAAGAAAGCAGCACATAAAATCAACAGCACAAAGTCACCGCCACAACAAAATGTCACATTACAAATGTGCACAAATATTCTTGTCACACATTACCACCTTCACAAATCTCCACCAAGCATTGCCTTACCTACCACCCCCACCAAGGACATATAATAGTGAGAGTCAAATTGTTTTGCTATCCATTCCCTTGTCTCCATGCAGTAGAGATATGAAACATAGTTTTAACATGTTGGAGATGTCTGGGCATCAGCTGGCTACAAAGCAACCACACCCATTAAAAAGTACTCACTGGCACAGCCATCTATGTCGATGGTAAGTCAACTGTAGGAAGAGAAAATGTGAATAACACCAAACCCAGTGTCCTGTTTCACAGAACGTCTGCTTGATAAGTCAGCCCAGCTCCATACTCTCCTCTTTGACTTGAAAATCTATCACAAATTATAGTTTGTATGCCCGCTTTGAAAGAGGTTTCTCTGTGAGAGAAGAAAACACACAAAGGACAAGGAGCAGTCACTCTCACTGAATCTGAGAAGACACCCAGCAGCCATTATGGGAGACGAATGCTGGTTGAGTTTCTTTGCAGGACAAACAAGTCTCAGAATCTCACTTGGCACTCTTGGTAATGGTAATCAAGATATCAACACAACCAGGAGGGAGGACAAAAGGAATAAAGCAAGAAACACTGAAACACCGAGAGAGGAGCCTGACTCAGGAAAAAGCAGGACCTCGTACTAAGAACAGGGAAAGGATTCGACTCAAAGTCTGCTGAAATGGTAACAAAGAAATCCAAGAAAGGTATGCTACAAACAAAAAAAAGATAGGACTGGAACAAAGTACACATGGTATGAAAAAATAATCCAAGTCTAAGAATCTACATGCCTACAAGAGCAGTACAGGGAGTGTGCAGACAGAACTAGTACCTCTGGTAGAAGGAGTGACAGAGATGTAGCAACAACAAGGAACAGAAACAGGTAAACAAGGTAACAAAACAGGTAGATGCGAACACGATATGAAAGGAAAAAGAGGTGGAAATAATCAACGAACAAACCTGAAATCACAGCAGCAAGACATAACCAGAGCAAGAGGAGCCTCAGCAAAAAATAGACTGTTCCGTGATGATGCACACTGAGCTCATAGAGATTAAGTAATTGGAAGTCCAGGAGAGGAGCACAAGTAGAGATAGTGAGCCACGTGGGAGTCTTCAACCAGGTGCTGAGAATCAGGGAACTAGTAATGAAGGGCAGACTGCACTGGAGCTTGCAGAAAGGAAGGCTATGGAAGCCAGAGGGCACAAGATGGAGAACACAGAAACCAGAAAGGGAATGCGGAATGGAGACGCAAAGTGGTGCAAGAGCAGCGCAAATGAAAAATGAGTTTTATAAAGCCACGCAGGGCCACCCTGCATGACTCTGCATGGCTTCATAAATCTTAAGTAGTGTAACACAGTGCAAATCCCTGTATTGCATTAATCTGCGCCATTGGAGGCATTTCCATTGGTGACACGTGGGTGTTCCAAAGCAACATCTATGGATTTTGATGCATTCCAAGATTTACAGGAACAGGTAAACCTGTGAATGTGCCAAAAAGATAAGCCTCAAGCGGGGAGGCGTAACGAGGTGAAATATCTCTCAGGATTATTTTTGTGCAGGAAGGTGCCCCTTCCTGTGAAAAATAATCCTGCATGCAACACAGGCACCCTGCAACTTTGGTGCAATGGTGCCTGCATTGGCTCTAGGCCGCCAAAAGGACGCCAGAGCAAGGAAAAAGGCAGGAATGAGCCTTATTCTTATTAATCACTGCTCATTCCTGCCCTTTCCCTGTCACGCAGTGCAGCGCATCAAGATAACTTGCTGCACTGCACTGTGTAACTATCAGATAAGTATGCCCCTTAGTTCAGGGCATTAGTATCATCATGCTCCAGGAGACTGGATGCGTAAATCCTCCAACAATTAAAGGGTTCAATGACTTTGCTATCCCTGTTACCCTGGGGTGTGAAGGAAGAGCCCTACATAGTTTGCTCAATTGTTTCTGAAGGAGTCTATAAATAGGCAAAGAGACGGTTTGGATCATGCTACTCATAGCATTATGGTTGTGGTCTTATTTGTAGACAACTGTCTGCTCCCCTTCAAGATAGCTTCTGTTATGTGCATTATTGTGGTGAACCCCTCATCCTTGGGTGATTATGTGGGAACAGAGCCGGCTTAGTACAGGAAGACATGAAATGGTGGGAAAGTGTAAAGTGAAACAATTAGCTTTGAAGGCAGGGTGACCCAGTATTATGAAAAGCCCCCTGAGTCAGACTCAAGGATAGTGGACAGATTAAAAATCAATTTGATAGTCACATTTTGAATGTGTTCTAGATGCTGAATCAAGTAAGAGTGCATACTTGCTAATCCTCCTAGGAGAAAAGTAGAACTGGTGTCTACCTCTCACTCCATTCTACAATTATCTATGATCATTCAGACAAGGAATTTTAGAAGTTCATTCAGATTAGAAGTTTTAGGAGAATAACTCTGTCAGAGTAATTCTCATCTGCAGAGAGATTGTTGTATATAGATACGGATCCCCACTCTGGCCCCTTGAAATAGTATACACACACATTTTTGGTATTTCACACCATACATTTACTTATTTTTTATCTGTTTGTCCATAAATCTTGCATATCAGAATGATGGAAATTATTACAGTAATCTAAACAGTCATAACAGAATGAACATTGGGGAAACCACATGCATAATACGTCACACATTTCTACATTCCCTATGCAAGTAGTCTAATCCCTACCTAATGTCTACATACGTGTTTGGAGCCTCTTGGTTGGGCTGAATGGTTATTAGAAGACACTAAACATTTCTAGCAAGGCCCTGTAAGGATCCACACATTGTTTATAAAACCATTGGGTCGGCAATCACATGTCAGCACTTCAGCATGTTACCTTAGCCACCAATCCTTGTGGCTTCCCCTCTCAAAACCATGCATGTCTTTATACTTTCTTTTACAATTATTTTCTATGGTGTGAGGTGGGGAACTCCTGCTCTGGAATCCTACAAATGCCTTTGTTGCAGAAGCACATATAAGGCAGGCAAATGTAGGCTTTTCTATTGCATTTTGTGGTACTGGTCAGCATGGCCTCGGAGTTCTAATCACTATACCTAGCTCTGTAGTTTCCAGATAGCAAAAACTTTTCAGTTCTTTTTTGTTGACACTACTAATGTCAACTTACAGTTCTGAAAATAATATCTGAGATTGATGTGGCTATCTTGCCCACAATGTTATCATTACCATCCAGTGCAAAGGCTTTGAAGGCCCTAAACCTGTCTCTCACATACACATACAGTTTACATAGTTAATGCCTTCTTGTTAACACATAATCAGACCTGGGTTTTATGTAATGTATGTATTATGAAAAAAATATCTTCCCTTCACACCATTCTTACTCCAATAGTGGTGTCAATCAGTTTTTACTTTTTTAATTTATTCGGGTATTTGTAAAGCATGCAGTTACCTAAAAAGGCTGTTCTAGTGCTAGAGGAAGCACAATAAAATGTACTAGGTGGTAAAATGAAGCTGATTAAAAGGAGAAAACCCACATAGTTAATGCTTTGCAGAATGGGAGGCTCTCTTCAAGAACACAGCTATAGAATTAGTGATTGTCCCAGTGCTTGGCTGCAAGCTTAGAAAAAGCATGTTCTCCTGCATGAAAGTGGTGATGATGTGGGACAAGGACCAGCTTAGAAGAGTAAGACCTATAAAGGCAGGGAGGACCATAGTGAGAAAATGTGCTTCACTGGTAGGGTGAGCCGGTACTATGAAAGTCCCTGTCAGATACAGAGACATCAGAAAGAGTCAAAATCTATCTTATAGCCACATTTTGAATCAGTTCAGGATGCTAAATCAAGTAAAAGGAAGAGCTTAGGCAGATAAACGGTAACCCAGGACACCAATGGTAACAGCTTGCACCACTAAATGGGTTGAGGAAAGTGGAAGGCAAATTCGAATTGTTCTGAGTAATCTTATTTGGACAAACACGTGGAAGAGACTTTAATAACCTGAGCAGTAAGTGATACCTTGGTCAAAGTAGACCCCAGGATTGTGGACACAAGCAGCAGGACAGTGCAAAGTGACTATCTGTGAGGGCCACAAATCAGAGAGCCAGAGAGATGAACTGTTGTTGCCACTGATCATAATGATCTTTGTTTTATCAGCAGTGAGTTTTAGGGAATTCTTTTTTATCTAGGCGACAATATTGAGGATAAATCTTTGGAATTTTCCCCTGCTTGAAGCAAATTGGTAATAAGATTTAAGCAGAAGTTGAGTGTCGCCTGCATAGTACATCAGGATGAAGTCCCAGGAGTCAATGAATTGCAAAAGGGGATGGACATAGAGATCAAAATGTGTCAAGCTAAGAGATGAGCCGTACATATCCCGATAATAATGTGGCTTGAAGTCAGAGTGGAAAGGTGAAGGGTAAGCTATTGATAAGAGAAGATCCTGTATAATACCTTATTGTGACTCCCTGTCATAAAGAGGCAATTTAAATGACATGCATAGGAGACCATATTGAAAGCTGCAGAGAGAACTGGAAGGACCAGGGCTACGCGGGTGCCTTGATCAATCAACATGTCGATGTCATCAAGAAACAAAATCAAGACAGATTCCATACTGTGAGAGGATCTGGATCCTGATTTAGCCAAACTAAACAGGTGATTGGCTTCCGAGAATGTGGAGAGAAGTTTATTGATAGCATTTTCTAATACTTTGATTGGGAGAAATGAGAGAGATGTAGGCGGAAAAGTGCTTAGGACTGAGTGGTAGGGCAAAGGGATTTTGTTCTTTTGTGAGGAGCCAGATAAGAAAGAAAACTCTGAAAGAATATGAATGGAGCAATGCACAGCTGACTGGGTGGAAGGCAGATTTGAAGACTGTGAAAAAATAGTAATAGTGGATACATGGATGATTGGGTGGAAAGAGAACATAACTGTTGAGTGAGAGAGAGGAACTGGCATTACCTTTTAAACTGAGGCCATTTTGATGGTAAAAAAAGTAGAGATGATGTCACGCAGCTATTTTGAGACCTCCAAAAAGATGAAAGAGCATTCTGGATTACATAAGAAGGGGACAATTTTCAAAAGATTGTAACTAGAGTTGCCCAAGTTAAGAATTCAAATGACATAGGAAGAGGCACAATTGTAACAAACAGATGTTTTTAAGAATGAAGGGCATGTCAGTGGGAGATTTCACTAGAGTGAAGTAGTCACCGCAGTTCTTTGACATGACATTTAGACCCAAATTTAAGGATGGCCTTGTGCCATCTAACAACACAGTAGCGTAATTTTTCAGACGCTAATGTGGCTTTAGATTGCCAAAAACTCCACGTCATATCTACAAAGTAGTGCAATGCACGCCACTTTGCGACCCTTTGTGCCACATTATGTATGCACCGTATATAATGCATGCAAAGGGGGCATTCCGGCGCAAGGAGGCCAGCAAAAATGGTGCGATGAAATCTACAAGATTTCATTGCGCCATTGTTGGTGTCATTTTTAACGTCTGCTGAAAGCAGGCGTTAAAAGGATACACCCCTTGGAATCAATGGGCCTTCTTGCACTTTACTCCACTAGCGTCAGAATTTTTTATGCTAGTGGAGCAAAGCGCCATAATAGCATTAAATATGTTGACGCTATTGTTCCTAATACAGGTGCACACATGGTGGCATTAAGGGGGTGAGCAAGAAAAGTAAAGAGCCACTTTTCATAAATGTGGGCCTTAGTGTCTTTGAAATTTTTATAATACCAAAGCACAGGCGGACTCTGGAGGACATACCTGGAATTATGCTGAGGGCATCCAGGATCCAGTTGTTTAAATCAGAGAGATTATTGTCAAATTATGAACTTAAGTGAAGGCAGGTAAAAGTTAACACGGCAGTCATTCTCCTAGTAGAAGTTGAACCAGGGACGTTTGGCAGTGACATCAAAAGAGCTATCAGCGTTCTTGTTAAATTTATGAGGTGAGAGCCAGAAACAAAGGAATATAAGAATGGCCAGACCAGGATAAGTGCAGCACAATGCTACAGGATGCCAAACGGGAGGGGCAAAAATAAGGTCAGAGAGATGGAACGCTTGATGGGCAGGGCCCTTTACAACTCTATCCAGCTAAAGTCCCAGGTGAACCTGCTGCAGTAAGAAGGTAATTCTGTGAGTTATATGTGTTGAAAGGGAGCAATATTAATACAAACCTTTACAGAAGCAATCTTGAGTAACTTGCATAGAATAGGTATGGCTGGTTGTTTTTCTTTGCCCTCTCCATTGAACAAAATGTATTCCTGTTGAAATGTGACATTTGTATGACATCTGTAAGTTGGATGTTTTGGTTTGGCATGCTAGCCTTACATTTTTTGAATTGTTGTTTTGCCGGTAACGGACCCATTTAAGCAGCTATTATTTTAGGGTTTTCTCCCCACTCCATAGAGCGCATATATTCAAGAATGTTTATGGGACAGTAAAATATGTTAGTTATTTTAAAGTTAGGACTTGTTTGACCGCAACCATCTGCCTACTTATATGTTATTAAAACAAGCAATGATAGTTTCACATTCTGTGTAGTGTAACATTCCCAGTGCTGAGAAAGAACAAATGCCATTCCTGTGCTCAGAGAAAAGGTTGCATATGTTATAGATGGCCCCACTTGGAAACACTAGTTGTATAAAAATATCCCACTATGTGAATATGAACATCTTATCACCAAATCCTTTAATATAGTGGCTGTCCCTAGACAAGTCAGCACAGACATTTACCCGCAAATTGTTGGTTAGAACTCATAACACGTCCCACAGTTGATAATTTACTTACAAGGGGACTCGTTTTAGGCCAATGAATCTTTTGACCCTGATTGGAGACTCCTCAGGATGGGGTATCTATTTAACATCTCAATTGATAGATCAATAATCAAATCGATTTTCACAATAACTAATCAATAACATTTAATAAGAATGAAACACACCATGACCTTTCAGCCATGAATAACCACACAAATCTGGTAAGATTTAGGATATTTATTCCCTATTAGTTACAACCTACTAGCATATTCATTAGTCTCAATATCAATAAGCATATCAACAAAACTACAATATGGCAACTAGAATAAGACTTTATAAAAGCAAAGATCATGAACATTAGGACAAAGCACGACGTCAACATGAATCAACTTTAGCAGAGTATCATTAATACAGTATTCAACAAAGCAAAGACTCAGTCATTTGTCTATTTGCACCTGATTTCAGTGAACTCCTTAACTAACCTCTAATTAGCGCCAGCATGTTGGGCTTCATGCAAAACAATTTAGCAATATGAATTTAGAAAACATCTAACTATGGTCTCTATCAAAAGAGCAGTTGGTACCTGGAAAGAAAAGGCAAACAGACAATTACAATTATCATCAGATAGTTACCCATCCAAATGGGGGGTCATACAGTGTCAGTCTTCGTCCTCAGGACATCAGTCGATTCGCCATCAGCCAGGTAAGCAGGTGAGTCTCAGCAGGGTATGGCAAAAGGCTCTTCCCTCATAAGGAGGAGAAGTGCATATCAAGCAAAGGGTAAGGCGAGGATGGTTTAAGAGTAAAAGAAATAGGTGGTCATTACAACCCTGGCGGACGGTGTTAAATCGGCGGTAAGACCGCCAACAGGCCGGCGGTAAACAAATTGCAATTACGACGTGGCGGAAACCGCCAACAAAGACAGCCACTTTAACACTCCGACCGCCACGGCGGTACAAACAAACAGCGCAGCGGTCACCGCCAACAGACAGGCGGAGGACAAAGTACCGCCCACAGTATCACAACCTACCAATCCGCCACCTTTTCCGGGGCGGAAACAGGACTTCGAAGGGAAAACGCTCACCTCTGCAAACCCCACGAGGAATCCGGACGCCATGGAACCAGAGCTGCAGATACTGCCAGCCCTTATCTTCTTGCTCCTCTACCAGGAGCACGAATGCCGGCGGCGAAGACAACGGTGAGTACTGCACCTACGACACAGGGGAGGGGGAGGGAAAAAACAGGGACACGCAACACGCAACACCCCCACCCATGACAACACACACACTAATACATATTGATACATTATAGTAACACCCCCCAACATCCCCGGAAGAATGCAAAGACAAAAGAACATGAGTGTAACCATTGTAATATCTTCAAATCAAGTACGCAAAAATATATATATACACTATAAACAAAATACACACCAAGCTTAGTAGTCCAGGTAGTGTTCCAATGAAGTCAGTGGACTACTGGGTCCACACGGTATGGGCGAGGCCCACACACGATCCCCAACCATGACGGAGAGAACACTGCAGGGGCATCAGAGAGCAAGAAAAAAGGGACCTTAGTGGGAGGGAAAGGGGGGCACCTCAGCCGGTTGAGTGCACAACGCCGAATCCACGAGAGGGCCACATGTCCACTGTTCCATCCTGGGGAGTGCAAAGCCACAGTTTCTCAAGTCTCTACAGTGGGTGGTTTTCCCACTGTTCCATCCTGGGGAGTGCAAAGCCACAGTCTCTCAAGTCTCTACAGTGGGTGGGTTGCCCACTGTTCCATCCTGGGGAGTGCAAACCCACAGTCTCACAAGTCTCTACAGTGGGTGGGTTGCCCACTTTTCAATCCTGGGGAGTGCAAACTCACAGTCTCTCAAGTCTCTACAGTGGGTGGGTTGCCCAGTGTTCCATCCTGGGGATTGCAAAGCCACAGACTCTCAAGTCTCTACAGTGGGTGGTTTGCCCACTGTTCCATCCTGGGGAGTGCAAAGCTAGAGTCTCTCAAGTCTCTACAGTGGGTGGGCTGCCCACTGTTCCATCCTGGGGAGTGCAAAGCCACAGTCCCACAAGTAGATGACAGTTTCCACTGGTTCTGGAGGGGGCATGGTGCCCAGAGTGCTTCATCCTTCTAAGGACTGAGGTAGTGGATGTCAATCTCCACTGGTTCTGGAAGGGGCATGGTGCCCAGAGTGCTTCATCCTGCTAAGGACTGAGGTAGTGGATGTCAATCTCCACTGGTTCTGGAGGGGGCATGGTGCCCAGAGTGCTTCATCCTGCTAAGGACTGAGCTAATGGATGACAGTCTCCACTGGTTCTGGAGGGGGCATGGTGCCCAGAGTGCTTCATCCTGCTAAGGACTGAGGTAGTGGATGACAGTCTCCACTGGTTCTGGAGGGGGCATGGTGCCCAGAGTGCTTCATCCTGCTAAGGACTGAGCTAATGGATGACAGTCTCCACTGGTTCTGGAGGGGGCATGGTGCCCAGAGTGCTTCATCCTGCTAAGGACTGAGGTAGTGGATGACAGTCTCCACTGGTTCTGGAGGGGGCATGGTGCCCAGAGTGCTTCATCCTGCTTGTGACGGACTCAGTACCGTCAGTGCCCTTGGCGCTCATGGGCCAGCGGTGCTTGTGGCGGTGGTGCCCTGTTCAGCGGTGCTTGTGGCGGCGGTGCCCTGTTCAGCGGTGCTTGTGGCGGCGGTGCCCTGTTCAGTGGTGCTTGTGGCAGCGGTGCCCTTTGCAGTGACTCAGTTGCTCTCTCTGGCCCAGCGGGGCAGATGCTGGCGGTCCTGTCTAGCCCAGCTGGGCTGGTGCTGGCGGTCCTGTCTGGCCCTGCGGGGCTGGTGCTGGCGGTCCTCTCTGGCCCTGCGGTGCTGGTGCTGGCAGTCCTGTCTGGCCCTGCGGGGCTGGGGCTGGTGCTGGCGGTCCTCTCTGGCCCAGCGGTGCTGGTGCTGGCTGTCCTGCCTGGCCCGGCGGGGCTGGTGCTGGTGGTCCTGTCTGGCCCAGCGGAGCTGGTGCTGGCTGTCCTCTCTGGCCCTGCGGGGCTGGTGGTGGCGGTCCTCTCTGGCCCAGTGGGGCTGGTGCAGGCGGTTCTCTCTGGCCCTGCGGGGCTGGTGCTGGCCGTCCTCTCTGGCCCAGCAGGGATGGTGCTGGCGGTGGCCTCTTGGGCAGCAGGGCAGGTGCTGGCCTCTTGGGCAGCAGGGCAGGTGCTGGCGGTGGGCTTCTGGGTAGCGGGGATGATGGCGGTCTTCTCCACTGTGCTGCTCTTCGCAGACCTGCTGACTTTCTTGTGACCCTTCCCCACCTTGGAAGGTGTCACAGCTGACTCCACACTCCCACCTGTACCTCTGGGAGCGGCTTTAGTGGCTGGAGTCTTCCCCCTCTCCCGCCGGGCACTGGCCAACTTTAGATGCTTCACAGGTGGGGGACTGTCCGTGCTGTGGCTCCATGCTACACTGGCTGCCCTGATGGCCGGTGCACTCCAGATTCCGGTGACTACAGGCACCACTGGTCCCAGAGATGTTGTGGCTGAGGTGCTAGGTTGGGACCTGAAGAGTCGGGCCCTAGGAGGTGGACGGGGTGGGGGAGGTGTGGGAAAGAGGTCAAGGTTGGACAGGAAAAGCTTTTTGGAAACACTGGGACGGGTAGCTGGAGGGGGTTTGGGAGTGGAGGAAGAGGTTGTGGTTGTAGGAGGTGTTGGTTTGGTGACTTTGGGTGAAGGTGCAGGCGCTGGAGGCTGTCGTGAGGTGGATGGCTTTTGGGTGGGTGTGTGCCTGCGTCACAGACACACTGGGAGAGGACACAGGTGAATTGTGAATGGCAGTGGGGTTGGTTACTGCATGTGAGCGGGGTGTGGTGGTGTGTGTGCTGGTGATGGCAGTAGTGGCTGTAGATGTAGTGCATGCAGGTGTGAGTGGAGACGAGACTGGGAGGAAGGAGGGAGATGAGGAGGAGGGGGACACAGTGGAGGCAGTGGATGTTGGTGTGTCTGCATGTGTGTGATGCTTGCGTGAGTGCCTGTGGGATGTGTGGTGCTTATGTTTGCCAGGGCTTCCCTTGTGTGTTGAGGTGTGTGCATGCTGGTCTGAAGGTGTGCTTGGGATAGGCTGAGGTACAGGGGATTGGGTCTGGGTGGAGGAAGTTGGAGGGGGGAGGCTAGACACAGGGACAAGGGCTGCCATCAGTGCTGAGGTCAGAGTGTGAAAAGCTTGCTGAAGGGCTGCCTGACCAGAATGAATGCCCTCCAGGAATGCATTTGTTTGTTGCAACTGCCTTTCTACACCCTGGATGGCATTCAAAATGGTAGACTGCCCAACAGTGAGGGACCTGAGGAGGTCAATGGCCTTCTCACCGAGGGCAGCAGGGGTGACTGGGGCAGGGCCTGAGGTGCCTGGGGCAAAGGTGATGCCCACCCCCCTGGGTAAGCAGGCGCGGGGCAAAGGCTGAGGGGCTGCTGGGAGGGCGGTGCTGGTAGGGGGGTGGCGGCTGTACCTGTACATGCGGGGGGCACAGATGTTGCCACCACCACAAGGGAGCTCCCATCAGAGGACGAGTCTGTGTCACTGGTGTCAGCTCCTGTCCCCGCCGTGGAGCCCTCCGTCCCACTGGTGTACTCCGACTCCATTGTCTCGCCCTCCAGGGCCATGTGGGATGCAGCTCCCTCCTGCTCCATTGCCACTGCTCCTCCGCCTGATGATGCTAATGCACAAAAGAACAGGGAGACAACAAAAAGGGGGGGGGGCAGAAGAAAGACATGTTGAGTGCATGCATTACCGCTACCGTTGGCGGACATAACAGACACAGAAGCCCCCTGCACTACGCCGCGCACTTGGCCTCCACTGTTCAATCTGCGCACATCGATTTCACAGGAGCCTGACTAGGTGTACTTGGCACTGTACACAGGTGGGGTGGGGTGCCACAGGCTCTGCCAGCACAAGGGGACCTTGCCTCCTAAACTCGCCCTGGCCTAGGGAAACCCACAGCCCACCTCCCCCACCCAGACACCTCCACTGCACACAAAATCAGCAGAATGAGAGTGTACTCACCCCCTTGTGGCTGCTGTGATGACCCCAAGCGCCCATCCAACTCTGGGTATGCCACCGTCAGGATCCTGATCATCAGGGGGGTCATGGTGCAACGCGGCACCCCTCCCACGTTGGGAGGCCATCCAAAGCTGGGCCTCCGCCGTCTTCTTGCTCCAGCGGCGAATATCCTCCCATTTTTTACGGCAGTGGGTGCTCCGTCTGTGGCAGACCCCCAGGGTCCGGACGTCCTTGGCGATGGCACGCCAAATGTCTTTTTTCTGGTGGGCGCTGACCAAAATGAATTGTACAGGGGGAAAAGAAAAGTAATTACCAAATGCACTGTCACAGTCATTGGCCCCCATCCCTACCCTTGCCATAACGCACATGCACTCACCGTCGTTTCATGCACGCCTCAATCCCCCCCCCATCTTTCATCCACCCCACTCCACACAGGCATAGCCCATACAGCATGCTTCCAGTGTATTTACCTGTTTGTCTGGAGGACCGTAGAGTAGCGTGTACTGGAGGAGGACCCCATCTACGAGTTTCTCCAACTCCTCCGAAGGCAGGGGCCCTTTCCCCAGTTGCATGAGCCATTGTCTCTTCCAGACCGAGGTCACTGCAGCACTTGCAGTGTAGGTCCTCTCCTGTCGAAGATCAAGTATTGAGTGATTGTACAGATAGAAAAATGGCGGTCACGTCCGCGGCGGAGCGTACCGTCACCGGCAGCCTACATCATCATTGGCTCTTGAGACCCATAGGGTCCAATGTTAACCAATGCAGGATTGAGCCGCGGTCTTCGACCGCCTACTGCGACGGTGTACAACGCCAGTGCAGTTACCTCTCATCCCATTGTCCCACTTTACAGGTCAGGCAGCGGCCATTTCAGGGGCCCACATGGCTTAATTTTTAACTGTGTCACACATACCTAGCCTCAACATACAGCCCAAATATTGGATTAGGATTCGTGTTCTGTGTAAGCTGTGTTTACGTACCTCTGAGTTGTTTGACTCTGTGCTCGCTGTTGTCCTTCAAAGGCACCATCCATTGGGACATGTGAGGAGATGGCGGCATCCTCCGGTGTACAGACCGCTGGTGGACCTGTCGACAATGGAGGAAAGACATGTGATCATCACCTACAGGCTTGACCGTACCACAATCCAGGAACTGTGTGCCGTTGGAGCCAGACCTGATGTCAGGTATCCGCCATCCCACGGGAATCCCCCCTCAATTGCAGATGCTGTCAGTACTCCATTTCCTTGCAAGTGGGCCATAGCATCAGGGATGTCCCAGCCTATGTTTTCCAACGTGTTGTCCAGAGTGTTGTCTGCCCTGCTGAAACACATGCGGTGCTACATCGTTTTCCCACAGGTGGAGGATTCACCTACAGTGAAAGGAGACTTCTATGCCCTGGGACATATCCCCAAACATCATAGGTGCCAATGATGGGACACATGTGGCCTTGGTACCCCCCTGCAGGAGTGAACAGGTGTACAGAAACCGGAAGAGTTATCATTTGATGAATGTGCAGATGATGTGTTGGACAGACCAGTACATCTCCCATGTTAATGCTGAGTTTACTGGCTCAGCGCATGACGCTTACATCCTGAGGAATAGCAGCATTCCTTATGTGATGGGTCAACTCCAGAGGCACCGTGTTTGGCTATTAGGTGAGCACCTGGAAGCAAGTCAGTGGGAATGGTTGTCTGGGTCTGGGGATATCACTCCAGGTTAGTGTGTGTCTAACAGTTGTCCCTCGCCATTTGCAGGTGACTGGTTACCCCAACCTGTCATGGCTACTGACCCCAGAGAGGAATCCCAGGACAAGGGCAGAGGAACGCTACAATGAGGCCCATGGGCGAACACGGCGGATAATAGAGCGGACCTTCGGCCTCCTGAAGGCCAGATTCAGGTGCCTCCATATGACAGGTGGATCCCTATTCTACTCACCAAAGAAGGTGTGCCAGATCATCGTGGCCTCCTGTATGCTTCACAACTTAGCTTTGCGACGACAGGTGCCTTTTCTGCAGGAGGATGGTCCAGATGGCGATGTTGTGGCAGCTGTGGAGCCTGTGGACAGTAAAGACGAGGAAGCAGAAGAAGAGGATATGACAACAGGAACTCAGTGATCCTGCAATATTTCCAGTGAGACACAGGTAAGAATACAAACCTGCCTACTACATGTACTTTAACACTTTAACCTCTCTACTGTCTGTCGTTTTCACCCAGTGTATGGTCACTGAGTTGTCACTTTCCCTTACGATTTCACAGTGTGACATCTGCTTTGATTCCTCATGGATTATAGCTGTGTGATATAGGTATGTTGACATTACAATTGAAAGTGCATTTTGCCACAGTAATTGCTAATACACTATTCCGAAATCACAGACTGACTCCAGATTGTTTTGTGCTTCAAGGGTGTTTATTTAAGTGCTCAATATTGGAGGGGGTGGCAAAATGGTGAGGGGTGATGGTGGAGGAATGTCCATGTCAGAGTCCAGTCTATTAGTCTCACAGGTGCATTACCCAAATGGGCATAGGAAGTGGAGCTGGGGCAGTTTAAGGATGGACAGGGTGACAAAGTGGGACAGAAGGATGACATTCAGGGTGGTCTCATTTCTTGGCGGGGGTCTTGGCATCGTTCTCTGTCTTTGTCCTGGATCTCAGGTACTGTTGCGTGGTGGTTCTCCCTCTGGCGGGGATGGGGTGCTGGTGTGGTGGTCCTGTGGTGGTGCCTCCTGTCCACTAGCGCCGGCGGAGGTGGTGGGCAGTTCATCGTCCATGCTAGTGTCAGGGGCCCCTTGTTGTGCCACAGTGTCCCTCCTGGTGTTGAGTACTTCCTTCAGCACCCCTACGATGGCGCCCAGGGTGGATTTGATGGCTCTCCCTGAAGCCCAAATACTGTTCCTCCTGCAGGCGCTGGGTTTTCATGAAACTTGGCCAGTACCGTTGCCATCGTCTCCTGGGAGTGGTGGTAGGCTCCCATGATGGAGGAGAGGGCCTCGTGGAGAGTGGGTTCCCTGGGCCTGTCCTCCCCCTGTTGCACAGCAGCCCTCCCAGTTCCCCTGTGTTCCTGGGCCTCCATCCCCTGGACTGTGTGCCCACTACCACTGCCCCCAGGTCCCTGGGTTGGGGTGGTGGGTTAGCCTGGGTTCCCTGTAGTGGTGGACACACTGCTGATTGACGTGTCCTGGGGACAGAGGTATGGGCCCGCTGGGTGGGTGCTGTGCTGGTGTTTCCAGAGGGGGGAAGCTCTGTGGTGGCCTGTGACTGTGTCAGGGGAACCGACTGTCCAGAGGTCCCCAATGGGCTGGGCTGGTCATCTAGATCCAGTTGGACAGAGCTGCTGTCATCACTGTGGGCCTCTTCTGTTGGTGGAGTGGACATGTGTGGACCCTCCTGTCCGGTGACGTTGGGTAGGGGTCCTGCAGGGCTATAAAAGGATGTTTATTACATCTGTGTGTGCCATGGTGTGCAATGGGTGGGTGTCTGTGTACCCCAGTGCTTGCATTCCTGTGTAGGACCTTGTGTGATAAGGGTTTAGGGGGATGTATGGGTATGTGCATTGGGCATGCTTTGGTGATGGGTGGCCATGCTTTGTTGTTGCATGCACGGCTTGGTGTTGGGATGTGTGGGTTGTGATAGTGGAACATTTGTGAGGAGTAGGAGTGATGGAGGAGAGGGTGAGGGTGGGGGTATGTGATGGCATGCAAGTAGGGTGGGGGAAGTAATAGTTAAGATTTGACTTACCAGAGTCCATTCCTCCATCTACTCCTGCGAGGCCCTCAGGATGCAGAATCGCCAAGACCTGCTCCTCCCATGTTGTTAGTTGTGGGGGATGAGGCGGGAGTCTGCCGCCAGTCAGCTGAACTGCAAGGTGGTGTCTTGAGACCACGGAACGCACCTTCCCCCGTAGGTCGTTCCACCTCTTCCTGATGTCATCCCGATTTCTAGGGTGCTGTCCCACTGCGTTGACCTTGTCCACGATTCTTCGTCATAGCTCCATCTTCCTAGCAATGGAGGTGTGCTGCACCTGTGATCCGAATAGCTGTGGCTCTACCCGGACGATTACCTCCACCATGACCCTGAGCTTCTCGTCCGAGAACCTGGGGTGTCTTTGCCGTGCCATGGGGTGGTGTGGGTGATGTGTGGGGTGGTGTGTGTGGTGATAGGTGTGGTGATATTTAGTGGTGTGTTGTGTGAGGTGCGTGGAAGTTCTGTGGGTGATGGTATTGTGTGCCTGTGGATGCTTGGTAGTTGTTTGTGGTGTCAGGCCTTCGTACAGGATTTTTGGACGCAGGGGTTTGTGGGTGATGGTGGTGTGTGTTTTATATCTTATTGAGTGTGTGGGAGTGGTGTGTGTATGTGTATCAGGTGTGTGTATTTCGAATTGTCCAATGTGGCTGTGTTTTCTATGTGTGTGTGTATTTTGAGCGCAGCTGTGTGTACCGCCAATGGAATACTGCGGTTGAAAGACCGCCACGTGGATTTGTGTGTCGTGATAGTGTGGGCATATTTCTGTTGGCGTGATAGTGGAGGTTTTGTTTTCGCCAGTTTATCACTGACCTTTGGTGTGGCAGACTTGTGTGGGTGACTGAATTTTGACGGATTCGGAGCAGTGGGTCATAATGGCCGTGGCGGAATTCCACGGCCGCGGCGGTGTGTTGGCGGTCTTCTGCACGGCGGTAAGCGGCTTTTATCGCCAATGTTGTAATGACCGCCAAAGTCTCTCAGAAAGGCAAAGGGTGATGAAGAATGTCTCGATAATACCCGATACTGGTTAAAAACGACGTAGTAATAACTAATTTCTCCTTGTGTCACGTTGTTATATCAAAGTTGTCGGACAAGTCCCTAACTTTCCATTGGGCAATATTTGGTGCATCGTTATCTCTGTCTAATAATCCGTCGCACACCTTACTAGAATTTTCACTTAAGACAGTTCTCATGCAGTTTATTGGCTCCTGTGATTGACATCTTCAATGGGTAAAATGTCAGGTAAGAAAAGTTACACTTGTCGCTCAAGTGAGTAGTTCCATTGTCTTTTACCAGTTCAGGCGACCTTGCACCTGTTGCGAATTACACTGTTGCATTCGGCAAGAATGTCTCCTTGAGCAAGTCCCATGAGAAAGAATTTACTACCGCTACACACATCTCTCTAGCTTCTGGAAAAGTACAGAGTTGTGCCCTTCAGGAAAGCAGCACAGTGCACGTTAGAAAAACACAGTTAATATGAGACGGGGCAGCTAAGCCCAGACCCTTGCTATTGAAGGCCTAGTGAGTAATTTAGCAAAACCTTAATGCATAACTCTTAGTGATAATACAAAATCCTACATGAGTATATCATTAATTCATTATTAGTCAATTTCATTAGTCATCGTATACAATGGTGGCCACACCCCGTGGGCACATTTCAAACATGTGAATTAGTATTGCATTTATGCGGTTTCATTAGACACTACATTGCAAGCTTTTCATTTTAACAGTGATTATAAAAGTCACACTCCAACACCTTGCCTTGTACAGATCTGGCTTGGAAAGAAGCAATAAGGGTTATATTTGTTCACCTTTGTGCATGTCTACTAAAAGCACTTTGTCAATGTTCAGAAACAGCAACTAGGAGCTGCACAGGAGTGTCCCCTCCCCTCTCCATACAAACGTATTGGATATAAAAAGATAAAAGAATGCTAAAACTAAGGAGGGGGAGCACACATCGACTGATTACTGAGGGGGGCAGGCTAAGAGTTCAATTTACAAATACAGGCATCATAAGGTGTACAGGAATATTAACATCGCTTTGCTTCACAAATCTGCCCTAGGTAACTAGAATGGTTTTTCTAATTAGGTAGGCTTAAAGCAAATAGAGAAAGTTAACGAGGAAGCATATGTAGGGTTTGGCATAACTTTCCTTATGACTCTAGCGATTTTTTATATGTATTATTCTGAAACGTGAGATTTATTGAGGAATCATGCTTAGTAAATAATCAATTGTTCTAAAATAACAAAAATTATGGGCCCAATTCACAAAGGTAAATTCAGACCTGAAGTCTAAGTTTAGACTTGAAATCTAACTCTAGACCTGAAGCCTAAGTTTAAACTTTAAGTCTAAGTTTAGATTTGAATTCTAAATGTAGACTTCAGGTCTAAGTTTACCTTTGTAAATCGGGCCCTCTTTGTCGTAGCTGTGTCTGCGAACGAGGGACAGGCTTTACCCATGATACTCCAGCCAGTAAGACATCCTCTGACATGCTTTGTCTGACTTCCACCACTCTCTATTTTAAAGGGCTTAACTCGCTAGAGAGAGGAGCGAGTGGCACCTGTCTGTTCTCATTTTCTCAGAAAATAATATTATATGTATTGTATCCTTTTAGAGCTAAGGAAATCTACTGTGTGTGCCAACCTAAACAGTGGGAACATGATATTGTGTTGAATACTAAGATTGGAATTGGTTGAAGCTCTGGGAATAGCATTTTTAAAGCCTCTGGCTAATTCAGAGTTCAGGTCTATAGCAGCTGAATGTTCGAAAGGTGTTTGCATTAGTAAAAATCATTTTATATTAAATGCTAGGCAGAGACATGACTATGTGTACACACAATGATCAAGGTTTATCAGATTTTTAAAATCATTTCAACCTCATTCCCGATATACAATAACTAAAACGTGGGACTGGAAGAAAATTTACTTTTTGGACCTATCCCAAATTTTCCCACGACCTGCTTCACTTACATTTCATTTCATTACTTCAGCTAAACTATCTAAACCATACTCCTGGTTGCTTTAGATGTAATTTATAGAATGTTCCAAAATAGTTGGCACATTTTATGCTACTTTGCCCAGGAGACTGGAATATATGGAAGAAAATATAAAGCAGATACTGGAGAAGGTAGATGCACTCACTATTATTGATTTTTTAAATAGCTTATTTAGACTGGAATCTGAAAGTGTTGCCATTGCAGTTTCAGGTGGAAGTCTAAGAAGTGTTGTTATTGCAGTTGGAAGAGGATCAGACTGAAATAGACCACCTTATGGTCCAACTTCATATCAAAATTCTCTCTATCCCTAATCTTTTCCTTACATATTTTCTAATTATTGGTAACTTTTTCTTCTTTACTAGTAAGTGGGAAATGTCTGTAGGTTTCTTTTGCCTGTTCTCTTTAATGGTTTAAGAAAGATAACCAACATGGCAATATGACCGCCAGCATTGAGAAGGCCACATCAAGAGCTCTGGAGCTCCTGAGAGGATCACCTCTCACACCGCCTTTCTGGACCTTACCTCCCATTAGGATGTGTCGCTCTGCTCGATGTTCACCTGGTTTCGAGGCAACTCGTGGACCCTGCTGTGGCCATTGGAGTCTGTTGAGCTACAATCAGCTCTTCCTTTTTGTTGATTGTACCTGCAGCAGCTGCTCCCTGCTGAAGCCGCCACAGCTCCAGGGTGGCGCCTGTCTGTCAGCGGAATGCCTTCTTGGCTTCTGTGGCTTTCTTTGGTGCTTGAGTCTGCACACAGCATGCTACACGATTGGAAGCTATGGGAGGAGCAGCAGCTCAGCACCATTCTGTTCCCTGTGTTTTTTGCAGTAGCCAGGACAACAATTAGGGTCCATAACAAGTAACGGAGTGAGCATCCAAAGATTTTCTTTATCAGTTACTTGACTGTTCAGGGGCATAAGCTAGACCCACTGGAGTGTGGTGTGGGGAGCGGCTGCAAAAATGTCTCTCCTCCTCACCAATGACTAACTAGGAGTTGAACAAACTCCAACCACCTGTTTATGTCTCTACCCATATATTTAATCATGTTGCCCTCTGAACATCCCCCCACTGCTGTGGTAGCCTAAGCAGGGTCAAAATAGTGCCAAAGGTCTGCCTGAATTTCACAGTGACTGGGAGGTGAACGCTGATAGCTACTGGCAGAACTTAATGTATACTGGGGTATTCCTTATTAATAAATGCACTGAGGTAAGAGTGGAGCTGAACTGTCCAAAGGTAACTATCAAATTTGCCTAGAGGCTGTTGCAGCAGCTGAAAGGAAACAAGATTTGACCTCCTCTCTCATGCCTCAGATCTGTTCTCCTTAATATTGACTGAAAGTGCTTTTCGTACAGCTATCTCTAGGGGTCAACGTGTTTCTAGCTTATGAAACAATGCAATGGCTGGTGTTAAGTCCTAGGACTGGCAATCCCAGGAACCTGGGAACTCTTAAGTTAGAATCCTGCAATCTTAAGAAACTGAACAGTAGCAGGCATAATGAATGACACAAAAGCCACAGACTTAGCCTAGGGAGCTTGTCACAGACCCTCGCCAGTATGCAGGCGTCATCCACTATGGCTTCCGCAAACACCCCTTTCCCTCTAACATGCTTTTCAAGGAGCCTCAGGAGGCTGTAGCTCCTGCAGAAGTAACAAGCCCTAAAATCACTCCTCTGAGTGGGGATCATACAAACCCAAGGACAACTGTGAGGCTCTCGGCCATGCTTGATTTTTTAATAGCTAATACTTCTGCCCCTCAGGAAGGCTATTCAGGTCATTCTAACTCTTCCATCATGCTATCCCCATCATTGCTGGGCCAGGGCCTCAACGACTCTATATGGTCCGATACCACAATCCAACCCCTAGCAATAGCATACTCTCGGTTTACCTCTTAAGATACACCAATTCACTCAAACATTACTCAAAAGCGTAGCTCGGCAATCGCAACAGTGGCAGTCCACCTAAATTTCCTGTAACAAATTTCCTTCACAAAGAAGAGCCTACACTTAGGCCTTCATTCCGACCCTGGCGGTTTCAAACCGCCAGGGTGGAGGGCAGAGGAAGCACCGCCAACAGGCTGGCGGTGCTTCCCGGGCCATTCTGACCGCGGCGGTAAAGCCGCGGTCAGAAAAGGGGAACCAGCGGTTTCCCGCCGGTTTTCCCTTGGCCCAGGGAATCCTCCATGGCGGCGCTGCTTGCAGCGCCGCCATGGGGATTCCGACCCCCTTCCCGCCAGCCTGTGAAGAGGCTGGCGGGAACGGGTGTCGTGGGGCCCCTGGGGGCCCCTGCACTGCCCATGCCACTGGCATGGGCAGTGCAGGGGCCCCCTAACAGGGCCCCACAAAGATTTTCACTGTCTGCTTAGCGGACAGTGAAAATCGCGACGGGTGCCACTGCGCCCGTCGCACCCCTGCAAATCCGCCGGCTCCATTCGGAGCCGGCTTCCTCTTTGCAGGGGCTTTCCCGCTGGGCCGGCGGGCGATCTTTTGGAGATGGCCCGCCGGCCAAGCGGGAAAGTTGAAATGACCCCCGCGGTCATTTGACCGCGGTGCGGTCTTTGGGCGGTTTCCACCCGGCGGGCGGGTCCCGCCGCCCGCCGGGGTCGGAATGACCCCCTTAGTTCTGAAATGGCATCTGCAAACAAAAGTTCACCTCACCCTCCACAATCTTCATTATTGAATATTTCGGCAGCGAGGGAAGAGAAGCAAATGATGGCTGTCAGCTTGGGTCACTCAGATGCAACTGCACCTCTTGCACCCCGAGCTACTGGTCCCTTTTAAAGTATTCACTCCTTTCTCTTGAAACACAATCTGCTGATTCTTCGGAGTTACACTCATGAAGAGACAGAGTGTGGTAAGCAATGTACTGAGAGAGAGCTAGCTATCTTGTCCAAGACTAAAGCTCAGGAAATGGTGATTCGAGGCACCAGTACCAAGATGCTCAGCTAAAATCCAATAACTATATAATCTACACTACTTATGCAAGACAATCAGTGTTTCCTTAGGCAAGGGGTGAAACTAACTGACTTCCATTGCTCACCCCCTCTGTCTTACCTAATGAAGGTAGAAGATCTGCAACCGATTCAAACAAAGTTCTATGACAAACGACAGAATCAGAGGTGAATTTCACATGCTCTTCAACTTCAACTACAGAAATTTTTCTAAAGACCATTCTAAAAGAAATACAGGCAGTTAAAGCAGTGAAGCAGCATAAACTGATAAATTAGAGAACTTTGCACCCAAAGTATAATCTATTGAACAACAATTTGTGGAATTTGCTGACACTACAAATCCATGGAAACCAAGATACAGATGCTGGAGAAGCACTCAACTCAGATGGATAACAATCAAGAAGTAATGAGTGATCTAGTCAAGCTGCTTAAGCGCAAATTTGAGGATTCCAAAATTGCTGGAGCACATCTAATTTGCACACTGCAGAAGTCCCAGAAGGTGCAGAGACTGCAGGTGGCACATACCACTCAGAGACTGCTATAATTAAATGGATTGCTAATCCCATCAATACTCATGTTTTTGGCTGGCTCAGAAGATTCTGAACAAAGCACTCTCAACCTACTCTCAATTGCTCACAGGGTTCCATCAGGGGAGCACAAGGCTGGTAATAGGCTGTGTACTTTTATTGTTTACTTTCAGGACTTTAACTGCTTCTGTGCCATGGACGTAATCATTATGTTCTGACATTGACCCACGGGGAAGCACTAGCGCTCCTCCCGTGGGGCACCCTCCTACACCCCCGTGAAAGGATGGAGGTGAAATCACTTCCGCTGCCACCCATGGCCCCTCCTGACTTCCCTCAGTGACATCTGATGACGTCAGTGGGCGATCATGCGCTGACCTCATCAGAGGTTGCCCCCATCACACAAGAAGCATAGCTTTGAGCATGTCAGAGGAGAAACAAATCAATTTCTCCTCAGGACGAGGGAAGGGGCAGGTCAGAGAGGCATGAAAGGAAAGGAAAGGCTTTTTCTTTCCTCTCATGTCTCTCTGAGTTTGTTATTTTTATAAATATGACATGAGGGTAGTGGCCCTTTGCAAGGGTCACTCCCCAAGGGGGGCAATTTTTGCTGAGGCCATGTCTGCCCTTCTTGGGGGCAGATCGGCCTATTTTAATTAGGCCCATCTGCTCCCAAGGGGGGTACAAACCTATAGGCACCAAGAATCTTTTTTTTTTCTTTTACAGGTGTGGAGCAGCCCCGTAGGCAAGGGTCGCTCCCCTGGGGGGCAATATTATTTTAAGCCATTTCTGCCCCCCTTGGGGGCAGATCAGCCTATTTTTATTAGGCTAATGTGCCCCCAAGGGGGACGGAAACCACCGGACACTACTGATTTTTTTTCTATTTACATAAGGGGAGCGGCCTCTTGGGCAAGGGCCGTTCCCCATGGGGTCATATTATTTTAGGCCATTTCTGCTCCCCTTGGGGGCAGATTGGCCTATTTTTATTAGGCTCATCTCCCCCCAAGGGATGCAGATACCACTTGGGCACCAGGGATTGTTGTGTGTGTTTGTGTGTTTTGTTTGCGGGGACGGCCTCTTGGGCAAGGGTCCCTCCTCATGGGGTCACATTACTATTGGCCATATCTGGCCCCCGGGGTCAGATTGAATTGTTTTTATTAGGCCCTTCTGCCCCCAAGAGGGACAGAAACCACTTAGGCACCAGGGATTTATGTGTGTGTGTTTTGTTTGGGGGAGCGGCCCCTTGGGAAGGGTCGTTCCCCATGGGGGCACATTACTATTGACAACTCCCAATATTGTCCCACTTGGAATGGTGAGAAGCTCCACTTTTTGGACTTAGGAACGCTGCCACCTAGAAAAATCTACCAGACCTAGACACATCTGAAAACTAAACATCTGGGTGTGTCCAGGGTGGTGCGCTTCAAATGCACCCCACACAATTATCTTACCCACAATGCCCTGCAAACTTCCAACTTTGCTTGAACTCCTGTGATTCCCCAACTTTTTTGTGATGGAACCTTCTGGAATCCGCAGGGATCCACAACATTCCTACCACCCAGAATTACCATACCTATAAACCAATTAAAATTCTGCCCTACTTGTCAGCCTAAAAATGTGTTTTTTCAAACTGCTCTTTTGGACCCGCTTTGATTCCCCTTTAATTTTGACATGTTTTTGGCCGTTCCATGTCACAGGCACTTGGCCCACCTACACAAGTGAGGTGTCATTTTTATCAGGAGACTGAGGGTAACGTTGGGTGACAGGAAATTTGTGCCAGTGTGGTGTTCCCACACAGAAATGTAAGGAAAATGTGATTTATTAAGCTAAATTTGATGTTTGCAGGGGATTCTGGGTAAGAAAACACTGAGGGGTTTCCATGCAAGTCACACCTCCCTGAACTCTCTTGGGTGTCTAGGTTTCAGAAATGCCTGGGTTTGGTAGGTTTCCCTAGAAGATTGCCGAGCCCAGGACCAAAAACGCAGATGCCCCCCTTGCAAAAATTTTTACTTTTGCAATAGATAATTTTGATGTGTCCATGCTGTGTTTTGGACCCTTCCCTGTCGCTGGCACTAGGCCTACCCACACAAGCGAGGTAGCATTTTGTATTGGGAGAATTGGAAAAATGCAGGGTGGAAGGAAGTTTGTGGCTCCTCTCAAATTCCAGAACTTTGCAGCACCGAAATGTGAGGGAAAAAGTGTTTTTTGCCACATTTTGAGATTTGCAAAGGATTTTGGGTCACAGAACCCAGTGAGAGCCCCACAAGTCACCTGATTCTGGATTTCCCTAGGTGTCTAGATTTAAAAAATGTATAGGTTTGCTAAGTTTCGCTGTGCACTTTCCAAAAAACAGGTCAATTTTCGTTAGAAAAATGTGATGTGTCCTTGTTGTGTTTTGGGGAATTTCCTGTTGCAGGGACTGGGCCTACCCACACAAGTGAGGTACCATTTTTATCAAGATACTTGGGGAATGCTGGTTGAAAGGAAGTTTGCAGCTCCTCTCAGTATTCAGAACTTTCCATAACCGAAATGTATGGAAAAGTGTTTTTTTGCAACATTTTGAGGTTTGCAAAGCATTTCTGGGTAACAGAACCTGGTGAGAGCCCCACTAGTCACCCCACCCTGCATTCCCCTAGGTGTCTAGTTTTAAAAAATGCACAGGTTTGCCTAGGTGCCAGCTTAGCTAGAGGCCACAATCCACAGCTAGGCTCTTTCCAAAAAACATATCCGATTTCAATGTAAAAATGTGATGTGTCCATGTTGCGTTTTGGGGCATTTCCTGTCACGGGCACTAGGCCTACCCACACAAATGAGGTACTATTTATATTGGGAGACTTGGGGGAACACAGAATAGAAGAACAATTATTATTACCCATTGTCTTTCTCTACATTTTGCCCTTCCAAACGTAAGACAGTGTGTAAGAAAGAAGTTTATTTGAGAAATGCCCTGTAATTCATATGCTAGTATGGGGACCCCCGAATTCAGAGTGTGCAAATAATCACAGCTTCTCAACACCTTATCTTATGTCCATTGTGGAGATACAAAGGTTTCCTTTATACCAATTTTTACTCCTTATATTTTACCAAATGAATTGCTGCACCCGGTATGCAATGAAAACCCATTGCAAGGTGCAGCTCATTTATTGGCTCTGGATAACTAGAGTTCTTGATGAACTTACAAGACCTATATACTCTCACACTTAGAAGAGTTCAGCAGATGTAACAGTATATTGCTTTTAAAAATATGCCATACCAGGAAAAAGTTACAGAAGAAAACGTAGACGGAAATGGCTGTTTTTTTCAACTCAATTTCAATATATTTTTAATTCAGATGTTATTTTCTGTAGGAAAACCTTGAAGGATCTACACAAATGACCCCTTGCTGAATTCAGAATTGTGTCTACATTTCAGAAATGGTTAGCTGTCTGGGATACACTATTGATTTCATACCCATTTCTGTCACTAACTGGTAGGAGGCTGAAAGGACAAAAAAAGTAGTAAAAATGGGGTATGTCTGAGTAAAATGACAAAAATGTGTTGAAAAGTTTGGTTTTCTTATTCAAGTCTGCTGTTCCTGAAAGCTGGGAAGATGGTGATTTTAGCAACGCAAATTCTTTGTTGATACCATGTGCAGAGAAAAAACTCATGCTTTTTTCTTCAGCACCTTTTCCCATTTTTCTCCCCAAAAACAAATTTTAGCTGTATTTTGGCTAATTTCTTGGTCTCCCCCAGGGGAACCCACAAACTCTGGATACCTTTAGAATCCCTTGGATGTTGGAAAAAAGGATGCAAATCTGGTATGGATCGCTTATGTGGACAAAAAGTCATGAGGGCCTAAGTGCGAACTACCCCAAATAGCCAAAAAAAGGCTTGGCACAGGAGGAGAAAAGGCCTGGCAGAGAAGGCGGTAAGGTTATAGAAAGAATTCTTTCAATTGCTAGAGAACGTAGGAGAATTATTTTCTGTGCCATATGGTTATTATTTTTCTATTTTCCACGACTTGGATTAGGAAACTACATCTAGGATGCATGAAATACAAACCCTTCTCCATACGTTAAAGGCTGGATCAATCCCAGTTTCATTCTCTGGAGTGTCATCCCTTAAAAATAATTTGAAAGGGTCTTTTGTTATATGTTTGGAAGACAAACAAGCCAGGCACTTTTTAGAAGTTGAATGTACTTCACACAGATTACATTCCCATTGGTGTGTGTTAAAAAGGTAGAAACGACTGAAGTTAAAGGATCTTGAGATGGGGTCACAACTACAGAGTTTATTGAATGTTAATTGGGAGTTGCTACTCCGATATTGCCTGGATGTCAGGTTTGACATCTCATGGTTCAGAAAGGTCTCCATCCCCTAGCATAACATGCTAGAGGTTACATGGAGGCCCAGTGGTTTCGGGGGTTGGCCTTGAAGAGGAATATTAGAAGGAAGGGGAAGGGAGGGGAAAGATTAGGAGGTGGGGGTTGTGGGTCGAGGAGGGCTGGGGTGGGAAAGATACGGAAGTGGCCGAGGAACTGGGGGTGAATCTAAAAAAGAGAGTGCACATAAGTCTTATTTCAGAGAAATCAGACAGGAGTAACAGAATAAATAAATAGGCAAATTGTTAATAATATATCATGGAATATAAATGGTCTAAAAGGGAGAAGGAATGAGGCAACGCTTTTTTCGGAAGCCTGTCATATGCAAACTGTCATTCTGGCTCATCAAGAAACGCATTTTACCAAAAATGAGGCTGATATTCACTAAATATCCAAATGCTGTCACGGGTACATTGTACCTAGAATATACAATCTGGTAAATGCCACATACGGGGATCTTCTATTGTTATCTTTAACAAATCACTCAGAGACAAATATTCTAAAGTATAATGTGAGGTAGGTGGACAAGGGAAGAAATAGCCTGATCAACAAAGTAAAAGCCATGTTGTCTTGGTAAACGTTTATGCACCGAATAACCAGAACCTGCACTTTATCACGAACATGATCCTCGAACTGAGAGATGTTAATATACTCATTATTATAATTGACATTTTCTAACTGTGATCTGAACCCAGTTCTCAACATGACTAGTCCTTCCCACACATATTGGATGGGTAGGACTAGAACTACTATATTAGATATGATGGCCAACCTCAATTTGCTCGATGTATGGAGAGAGCACAACCCTGACCTCTGGAACAATATTTTTTTTCTAGGCCTCATAGACAACATTCTTGCATAGATTTTTCTCTGAGTAGTGCCTCAATGTCTTTGATTTGCAAAACCGAGATTTTACATTTGCTGCACTCGGACCATTCCGCTATTGAATTAATATGGAGAGGTACCTGCTGTTTTAATACGAACCTGCTCGGGTCTTACTTCCACAAATATATGTTTGACCGCTCCCATTACATCCAATATTTGTAGATTTACACTCAGGAATTTGTAACAACTAATCAAGGGTGAGCTCTCCCCCTTGTGTTCTACGATACCCTGAAAGCCTATATCAGTGGGATCTCTCAATCATTTATCACATAGATTTCAAGGGCAGATAGTGACGAATGGAGATCTATCAGGGGGCAACTGAATAATTTACTTCAATTGCACATGACACATGCTACCTCTGACGTTGTGGCCACTCAAGCTACATATTTGAAAATGAAGGGCCTGCAAGGCTACATTGCTGCCCTAACCATAGCTCACATAAACAAAAAAGCCTTCCAATCACATGCCCTGAAGTGTGAAATTCTGAAGAAACCAGGGAAAACTGCTGGCCTGCTGGTGCTAGCATGCCTGACCCTTAGTAAGTAAACTTACAAGGGGACGCGTATAGGCCGATGAACCTTTTGGATCGCATGGAGTATCCTAGCTATGTAGTAATCGATGAACATCAATCATCACTGTAATCAATCAAAAACCACTTAGAGAAGCATTAAACATGAGACAATACATCAACATTTCATCTATAACCACAACTCAATATACGTTTTAACAATTTTATTTCCCTATTTGTTACAGTACTTAGTCATCTGGTTAAATCAAACTTTATTCAATCAGTTCAAAGTTAGATCATTAGTGACCACCAATAGCATATTCTAATCAGAACTTGGGAAAACATGCTCTAATGCTTCAGCGTAAGCTAATAAAGATTAATATATCGACATTATTATCAGAGTTCAGCAATCAGTTTGTCAATCATTTGTCACTGTCAACGTCACCCAAAGGAAACCTTACCTACCCCAAATTAGCATTAGCATGTAGGACTTCATGCAAAAACAATTTAGAACACAAATTTAGAAACCATCTAGGTAAAAGAAAAAACGTATTCAAACAGCGCAGTTGGTACCTAGAAAGAAAGGCACAAAAAGTTAACAGTCACATTGTCATAGCTAAAAACAACAAGTGATGGACGGAATGCTGAACATTGTCAAACATTCACCCCCAGTACAGTGATCTGAACCTAAATCCATCGTTTTTTTGCTGCCCATGCCATTCCAGTCTTGACCGTGTTGCCCATGGGAACAGTCCAGCCCGAACTGCTAGGCCACGTCTTCCCTGGACTGGAAACAAGCATCCTGGGACCGATTTCGGGGTTTCACGGGACCCACGTCTGGGCATACCCTTCCCACTTAGGGCGACAAAGCAAAAACAACAAGTGATGGACAGAATGCTGAACATTGTCAAACAATCACCCCCAGTACAGTGATCTGGGCCTAAATCCAGCATTTTTTTGCTGCCCATGCCATTCCAGTTTGGACCCAGCCATATGCAAATCAGTCTTGACGCTGTTCCCCATGTGAACAGTCCAGCCCGAACTGCTAGGCCAGGTCTTCCCTGGACTGGAAACAAGCATCCTGGAACAGGTTTCGGGGTTTCACCCCTCATCAGCCAGGCTAGCTTGAATCCAGTGGCATGGGAAGCAAGGGACCCACGTCTGGGCATACCCTTCCCACTTAGGGCGACAAAGCAAAAACAACAAGTGATGGACGGAATGCTGAACATTGTCAAACATTCACCCCCAGTACAGTTATCTGGGCCTAAATCCATCGTTTTTTTGCTGCCCATGCCATTCCAGTTTGGACCCAGCCATATGCAAATCAGTGTTGACCCTGTTCCCCATGGGAACAGTCCAGCCCGAACTGCTAGGCCAGGTCTTCCCTGGACTGGAAACAAGCATCCTAGGACCTGTTTCGGGGTTTCACCCCTCATCAGCCAGGCTAGCTTGAATCCAGTGGCATGGGAAGCACGGGACCCACGTCTGGGCATACCTTTCCCACTTAGGGCGACAAAGCAAAAACAACAAGTGATGGACGGAATGCTGAACATTGTCAAACATTCACCCCAGTACAGTGATCTGGGCCTAAATCCATCGTTTTTTTGCTGCCCATGCCATTTCAGTTTGGACCCAGCCATATACAAATCAGTCTTGACCCTGTTCCCCATGGGAACAGTCCAGCCCGAACTGCTAGGCCAGGTCTTCCCTGGACTGGAAACAAGCATTCTGGGACCGGTTTCGGGGTTTCACCCCTCATCAGCCAGGCTAGCTTGAATCCAGTGGCATGGGAAGCACGGGACCCACGTCTGGGCATACCCTTCCCACTTAGGGCAACAAAGCAAAAACAACAAGTGATGGACGGAATGCTGAACATTGTCAAACATTCACCCCCCGTACAGTGATCTGGGCCTAAATCCATCGTTTTTTTGCTGCCCATGCCATTCCAGTATGGACCCAGCCATATGCAAATCAGTCTTGACCCTGTTCCCCATGGGAACAGTCCAACCCGAACTGCTAGGCCAGGTCTTTCCTGGACTGGAAACAAGACATCCTGGGACTGGTTTCGGGGTTTCACCCCTCATCAGCCAAGCTAGCTTGAATCCAGTGGCATGGGAAGCACGGGACCCACGTCTGGGCATACCCTTCCCACTTAGGGCAACATAGCAAAAACAACAAGTGATGGACGGAATGCTGAACATTGTCAAACATTCACCCCCAGTACAGTGATCTGGGCATAAATCCATTGTTTTCTTTGCTGCTCATGCCATTCCAGTTTGGACCCAGCCATATTAAAATCAGTCTTGACCCTGTTCCCCATGGGAACAGTCCAGCACGAACTGCTAAGCCAGGTCTTCCCTGGACTGGAAACAAGCATCCTGGGACCGGTTTCAGGGTTTCACCCCTCATCAGCCAGGCTAGCTTGAATCCAGTGGCATGGGAAGCACGGGACCCACATCTGGGCATACCCTTCCCACTTAGGGCGACAAAGCAAAAACAACAAGTGATGGACGGAATGCTGAACATTGTCAAACATTCACCCCCAGTACAGTGATCTGGGCCTAAATCCATCGGTTTTTTGCTGCCCATGCCATTCCAGTTTGGACCCAGCCATATACAAATCAGTCTTGACCCTCTTCCCCATGGGAACAGTCCAGCCCGAACTGCTAGACCAGGTCTTCCCTGGACTGGAAACAAGTATCCTGGGACCGGTTCCGGGGTTCACTGCCACTGGATTCAAGCTAGCCTGGCTGATGAGGGGTGAATCCCCGAAACCGGTCCCAGGATGCTTGCTTCCGGTCCAGTGAGGACTTTGCTTGGCAGTTCGGTCTGGACTGTTCCCATGAGGAACAGGGTCAAGACTGATTTGCATATGGCTGGGTCCAAACTGGGGTGGCATGGTGAGCAAAAGAACGATGGATTAAACCCAGATCTATGACTGGGGGTGAGAGTTTGACAATGTTCAGCATTCCGTCCATAACTTGTTGTTTTTGCTTTGTCGCCCTAAGTGGGAAGGGTATGCCCAGACGTGGGTCCCGTGCTTCCCATTCCACTGGATTCAAGCTAGCCTGGCTGATGAGGGGTGAAACCCCGAAACCGGTCCCAGGATGCTTGTTTCCGGTCCAGTGGGGACCTGGTTTGGCAGTTCGGTCTGGACTGTTCCCATGAGGAACAGGGTCAAGACTGATTTGCATATGGCTGGGTCCAAACTGGGGTGGCATGGTGAGCAAAAGAATGATGGATTAAACCCAGATCAATGACTGGGGGTGAGTGTTTGACAATGTTTAGCATTCCGTCCATCACTTCTTGTTTTTGTTTTGTCACCCTAAGTGGGAAGGGTTTGCCCAGACGTGAGTCCCGTGCTTCCCATGCTACTGGATTCAAGCTATACTGGCTGATGAGGGGGTGAAACCCCGAAACCGGTCCCAGGATGCTTGTTTCCGGTTCAGTGAGGACCTGGCTTGGCAATTCGGTCTGGACTGTTCCCATGAGGAAAAGGGTCAAGACTGATTTGCATATGGCTGGGTCCAAACTGGGGTGGCATGGTGAGCAAAAGAACGATGGATTAAACCCAGATCTATGATTGGGGGTGAGTGTTTGACAATGTTCAGCATTCCGTCCATCACTTGTTGTTTTTGTTTTATTGCCCTAAATGGGAAGGGTATGCCCAGACATGGGTCCCGTGCTTCCCATACCACTGGATTCAAGCTAGCCTGGCTGATGAGGGGTTAAACCCCGAAACCGATCCCAGGATGCTTGTTTCCGGTCCAGTGAGGACCTGGCTTGGCAGTTTGGTCTGGACTGTTCCCATGAGGAACAGGGTCAAGACTGATTTGCATATGGCTGGGTCCAAACTGGGGTGGCATGGTAAGCAAAAGAAGGATGGATTAAACCCAGATCTATGACTGGGGTTCAGTGTTTGACAATGTTCAGCATTCCGTCTATCTCTTGTTGTTTTTGCTTTGTCGCCCTAAGTGGGAAGGGTATGCCCAGACGTGGGTCCCATGCTTCCCATGCCATTGGATTCAAGCTAGCGTGGCTGATGAGGGGTGAAACCCCGAAACCGGTCCCAGGATGCTTGTTTCTGGTCCAGTGAGGACCTGGCTTGGCAGTTCGGTCTGGACTGTTCCCATGAGGAACAGGGTCAAGACTGATTTGCATATGGCTGGGTCAAAACTGGGGTGGCATGGTAAGCAAAAGAACGATGGATTAAACCCAGATCTATGACTGGGAGTGAGTGTTTAACAATGTTCAGCATTCCGTCCATCACTTGTTGTTTTTGCTTTGTCGCCCTAAGTGGGAAGGGTATGCCCAGACGTGGGTCCCGTGCTTCCCATGCCACTGGAATCAAGCTAGCATGGCTGATGAGGGGTGAAACCCCGAAACCGGTCTCAGGATGCTTGTTTCCGGTCCAGTGAGGACCTGGCTTGGCAGTTCGGTCTGGACTGTTCCCATGAGGAACAGGGTCAAGACTGATTTGCATATGGCTGGGTCCAAACTGGGGTGGCATGGTGAGCAAAAGAACGATGGATTAAACCCAGATCTATGGCTGGGGGTGAGTGTTTGACAATGTTCAGCATTCCGTCCATCACTTGTTGTTTTCTTTTGTCTCCCTAAGTGGGAAGGGTATGCCCAGACGTGGGTCCCGTGCTTCCCATGCCACTGGATTCAAGCTAGCCTGGCTGATGAGGGGTGAAACCCCGAAACTGGTCCCAGGATGCTTGTTTCCGGTCCAGTGAGGACCTGGCTTTGCAGTTCGGTCTGGACTGTTCCCATGACGAACAGGGTCAAGACTGATTTGCATATGGCTGGGTCCAAACTGGGGTGGCATGGTGAGCAAAAGAACGATGGATTAAACCTAGATCTATGACTGGGGGTGAATGTTTGACAATGTTCAGCATTCCGTCCATCACTTGTTGTTTTTGCTTTGTCGCCCTAAGTGGGAAGGGTATGCCCAGACGTGGGTCCTGTGCTTTCCATTCCACTGGATTCAAGCTAGCCTGGCTGATGAGGGGTGAAACCCCGAAACCGGTCCCAGGATGCTTGTTTCCGGTCCAGTGAGGACCTGGCTTGGCAGTTCGGTCTGGACTGTTCCCATGAGGAACAGGGTCAAGACTGATTTGCATATGGCTGGGTCCAAACTGGGGTGGCATGGTGAGCAAAAGAACGATGGATTAAACCCAGATATATGACTGAAGGTGAGTGTTTAAACCCAGATCAATGACTGGGGGTGAGTGTTTGACAATGTTCAGCATTCCGTCCATCACTTGTTGTTTTTGCTTTGTCGCCCTAAGTGGGAAGGGTATGCCCAGACATGGGTCCTGTGCTTCCCATGCCACTGGATTCAAGCTAGCCTGGCTGATGAGGGGTGAAACCCTGAAACCGATCCCAGGATGCTTGTTTCCGGTCCAGTGAGGACCTGGCTTGGCAGTTCGGTCTGGACTGTTCCCATGAGGAACAGGGTCAAGACTGATTTGCATGTGGCTGGGTCCAAACTGGGGTGGCATGGTGAGCAAAAGAATGATGGATTAAACCCAGATCTATGATTGGGGGTGAGTGTTTGACAATGTTCAGCATTCCGTCCATCACTTGTTGTTTTTGCTTTGTCGCCCTAAGTGGGAAGGGTATGCCCAGACGTGGGTCCCGTGCTTCCCATGCCACTGGATTCAAGCTAGCCTGGCTGATGAGGGGTGAAACCACGAAACCGGTCCCAGGATGCTTGTTTCCGGTCCAGTGAGGACCTGGCTTGGCAGTTTGGTCTGGACTGTTCCTATGAGAAACAGGGTCAAGACTGATTTGCATATGGCTGGGTCCAAACTGGGGTGGCATGGTGAGCAAAAGAACGATGGATTAAACCCAGATCTATGACTGGGGGTGAGTGTTTGACAATGTTCAGCATTCTGTCCATCACTTGTTGTTTTTGCTTTGTCGCCCTAAGTGGGAAGGGTATGCCCAGACGTGGGTCCCATGCTTCCCATGCCACTGGATTCAAGCTAGCCTGGCTGATGAGGGGTGAAACCCCGAAACCGGTCCCAGGATGCTTGTTTCCGGTCCGGTGGGGACTGTTCCCATGAGGAACAGGGTCAAGACTGATTTGCATATGGCTGGGTACAAACTGGGGTGGCATGGTGAGCAAAAGAACGATGGATTAAACCCAGATCAATGACTGGGGGTGAGTGTTTGACAATGTTTAGCATTCCGTCCATCACTTCTTGTTTATGTCTTGTCACCCTAAGTGGGAAGGGTATGCCCAGACGTGAGTCCTGTGCTTCCCATGCTACTGGATTCAAGCTATCCTGGCTGATGAGGGGGTGAAACCCCGAAACCGGTCCCAGGATGCTTGTTTCCGGTTCAGTGAGGACCTGGCTTTGCAATTCGGTCTGGACTGTTCCCATGAGGAAAAGGGTCAAGACTGATTTGCATATGGCTGGGTCCAAACTGGGGTGGCATGGTGAGCAAAAGAACGATGGATTAAACCCAGATCTATGACTGGGGGTGAATGTTTGACAATGTTCAGCATTCCGTCCATCACTTGTTGTTTTTGTTTTATTGCCCTAAATGGGAAGGGTATGCCCAGACATGGGTCCCGTGCTTCCCATGCCACTGGATTCAAGCTAGCCTGGCTGATGAGGGGTGAAACCCCGAAACCGATCCCAGGATGCTTGTTTCCGGTCCAGTGAGGACCTGGCTTGGCAGTTCGGTCTGGACTGTTCCCATGAGGGACAGGGTCAAGACTGATTTGCATATGGCTGGGTCCAAACTGGGGTGGCATGGTAAGCAAAAGAACGATGGATTAAACCCAGATCTATGACTGGGGTTCAGTGTTTGACAATGTTCAGCATTCCGTCTATCTCTTGTTGTTTTTGCTTTGTCGCCCTAAGTGGGAAGGGAAGGGTATGCCCAGACGTGGGTCCTATGCTTCCCATGCCATTGGATTCAAGCTAGCGTGGCTGATGAGGGGTGAAACCCCGAAACCGGTCCCAGGATGCTTTTTTCTGGTCCAGTGAGGACCTGGCTTGGCAGTTCGGTCTGGACTGTTCCCATGAGGAACAGGGTCAAGACTGATTTGCACATGGCTGGGTCAAAACTGGGGTGGCATGGTGAGCAAAAGAACGATGGATTAAACCCAGATCTATGACTGGGGGTGAGTGTTTGACAATGTTCAGCATTCCGTCCATCACTTGTTGTTTTCTTTTGTCTCCCTAAGTGGGAAGGGTATGCCCAGACGTGGATCCCGTGCTTCCCATGCCACTGGATTCAAGCTAGCCTGGCTGATGAGGGGTGAAACCCCGAAACTGGTCCCAGGATGCTTGTTTCCGGTCCAGTGAGGACCTGGCTTTGCAGTTCGGTCTGGACTGTTCCCATGACGAACAGGGTCAAGACTGATTTGCATATGGCTGGGTCCAAACTGGGGTGGCATGGTAAGCAAAAGAACGATGGATTAAACCCAGATCTATGACTGGGGTTCAGTGTTTGACAATGTTCAGCATTCCGTCTATCTCTTGTTGTTTTTGCTTTGTCGCCCTAAGTGGGAAGGGTATGCCCAGACGTGGGTCCCATGCTTCCCATGCCATTGGATTCAAGCTAGCGTGGCTGATGAGGGGTGAAACCCCGAAACCGGTCCCAGGATGCTTGTTTCTGGTCCATTGAGGACCTGGCTTGGCAGTTCGGTCTGGACTGTTCCCATGAGGAACAGGGTCAAGACTGATTTGCATATGGCTGGGTCAAAACTGGGGTGGCATGGTGAGCAAAAGAACGATGGATTAAACCCAGATCTATGACTGGGAGTGAGTGTTTAACAATGTTCAGCATTCCGTCCATCACTTGTTGTTTTTGCTTTGTCGCCCTAAGTGGGAAGGGTATGCCCAGACGTGGGTCCCGTGCTTCCCATGCCACTGGAATCAAGCTAGCATGGCTGATGAGGGGTGAAACCCCGAAACCGGTCTCAGGATGCTTGTTTCCGGTCCAGTGAGGACCTGGCTTGGCAGTTCGGTCTGGACTGTTCCCATGAGGAACAGGGTCAAGACTGATTTGCATATGGCTGGGTCCAAACTGGGGTGGCATGGTGAGCAAAAGAACGATGTATTAAACCCAGATCTATGACTGGGGGTGAGTGTTTGACAATGTTCAGCATTCCGTCCATCACTTGTTGTTTTCTTTTGTCTCCCTAAGTGGGAAGGGTATGCCCAGACGTGGGTCCCGTGCTTCCCATGCCACTGGATTCAAGCTAGCCTGGCTGATGAGGGGTGAAACCCCGAAACTGGTCCCAGGATGCTTGTTTCCGGTCCAGTGAGGACCTGGCTTTGCAGTTCGGTCTGGACTGTTCCCATGACGAACAGGGTCAAGACTGATTTGCATATGGCTGGGTCCAAACTGGGGTGGCATGGTGAGCAAAAGAACGATGGATTAAACCTAGATCTATGACTGGGGGTGAATGTTTGACAATGTTCAGCATTCCGTCCATCACTTGTTGTTTTTGCTTTGTCGCCCTAAGTGGGAAGGGTATGCCCAGATGTGGGTCCTGTGCTTTCCATTCCACTGGATTCAAGCTAGCCTGGCTGATGAGGGGTGAAACCCCGAAACCGGTCCCAGGATGCTTGTTTCCGGTCCAGTGAGGACCTGGCTTGGCAGTTCGGTCTGGACTGTTCCCATGAGGAACAGGGTCAAGACTGATTTGCATATGGCTGGGTCCAAACTGGGGTGGCATGGTGAGCAAAAGAACGATGGATTAAACCCAGATATATGACTGAAGGTGAGTGTTTAAACCCAGATCAATGACTGGGGGTGAGTGTTTGACAATGTTCAGCATTCCGTCCATCACTTGTTGTTTTTGCTTTGTCGCCCTAAGTGGGAAGGGTATGCCCAGACATGGGTCCTGTGCTTCCCATGCCACTGGATTCAAGCTAGCCTGGCTGATGAGGGGTGAAACCCTGAAACCGATCCCAGGATGCTTGTTTCCGGTCCAGTGAGGACCTGGCTTGGCAGTTCGGTCTGGACTGTTCCCATGAGGAACAGGGTCAAGACTGATTTGCATGTGGCTTGGTCCAAACTGGGGTGGCATGGTGAGCAAAAGAATGATGGATTAAACCCAGATCTATGATTGGGGGTGAGTGTTTGACAATGTTCAGCATTCCGTCCATCACTTGTTGTTTTTGCTTTGTCGCCCTAAGTGGGAAGGGTATGCCCAGACGTGGGTCCCGTGCTTCCCATGCCACTGGATTCAAGCTAGCCTGGCTGATGAGGGGTGAAACCACGAAACCGGTCCCAGGATGCTTGTTTCCGGTCCAGTGAGGACCTGGCTTGGCAGTTTGGTCTGGACTGTTCCTATGAGGAACAGGGTCAAGACTGATTTGCATATGGCTGGGTCCAAACTGGGGTGGCATGGTGAGCAAAAGAACGATGGATTAAACCCAGATCTATGACTGGGGGTGAGTGTTTGACAATGTTCAGCATTCTGTCCATCACTTGTTGTTTTTGCTTTGTCGCCCTAAGTGGGAAGGGTATGCCCAGACGTGGGTCCCATGCTTCCCATGCCACTGGATTCAAGCTAGCCTGGCTGATGAGGGGTGAAACCCCGAAACCGGTCCCAGGATGCTTGTTTCCGGTCCGGTGGGGACTGTTCCCATGAGGAACAGGGTCAAGACTGATTTGCATATGGCTGGGTACAAACTGGGGTGGCATGGTGAGCAAAAGAACGATGGATTAAACCCAGATCAATGACTGGGGGTGAGTGTTTGACAATGTTTAGCATTCCGTCCATCACTTCTTGTTTATGTCTTGTCACCCTAAGTGGGAAGGGTATGCCCAGACGTGAGTCCCGTGCTTCCCATGCTACTGGATTCAAGCTATCCTGGCTGATGAGGGGGTGAAACCCCGAAACCGGTCCCAGGATGCTTGTTTCCGGTTCAGTGAGGACCTGGCTTGGCAATTCGGTCTGGACTGTTCCCATGAGGAAAAGGGTCAAGACTGATTTGCATATGGCTGGGTCCAAACTGGGGTGGCATGGTGAGCAAAAGAACGATGGATTAAACCCAGATCTATGACTGGGGGTGAATGTTTGACAATGTTCAGCATTCCGTCCATCACTTGTTGTTTTTGTTTTATTGCCCTAAATGGGAAGGGTATGCCCAGACATGGGTCCCGTGCTTCCCATGCCACTGGATTCAAGCTAGCCTGGCTGATGAGGGGTGAAACCCAGAAACCGATCCCAGGATGCTTGTTTCCGGTCCAGTGAGGACCTGGCTTGGCAGTTCGGTCTGGACTGTTCCCATGAGGGACAGGGTCAAGACTGATTTGCATATGGCTGGGTCCAAACTGGGGTGGCATGGTAAGCAAAAGAACGATGGATTAAACCCAGATCTATGACTGGGGTTCAGTGTTTGACAATGTTCAGCATTCCGTCTATCTCTTGTTGTTTTTGCTTTGTCGCCCTAAGTGGGAAGGGTATGCCCAGACGTGGGTCCCATGCTTCCCATGCCATTGGATTCAAGCTAGCGTGGCTGATGAGGGGTGAAACCCCGAAACCGGTCCCAGGATGCTTGTTTCTGGTCCAGTGAGGACCTGGCTTGGCAATTCGGTCTGGACTGTTCCCATGAGGAACAGGGTCAAGACTGATTTGCACATGGCTGGGTCAAAACTGGGGTGGCATGGTGAGCAAAAGAACGATGGATTAAACCCAGATCTATGATTGGGGGTGAGTGTTTGACAATGTTCAGCATTCCGTCCATCACTTGTTGTTTTTGTTTTATTGCCCTAAATGGGAAGGGTATGCCCAGACATGGGTCCCGTGCTTCCCATACCACTGGATTCAAGCTAGCCTGGCTGATGAGGGGTTAAACCCCGAAACCGATCCCAGGATGCTTGTTTCCGGTCCAGTGAGGACCTGGCTTGGCAGTTCGGTCTGGACTGTTCCCATGAGGAACAGGGTCAAGACTGATTTGCATATGGCTGGGTCCAAACTGGGGTGGCATGGTAAGCAAAAGAAGGATGGATTAAACCCAGATCTATGACTGGGGTTCAGTGTTTGACAATGTTCAGCATTCCGTCTATCTCTTGTTGTTTTTGCTTTGTCGCCCTAAGTGGGAAGGGTATGCCCAGACGTGGGTCCCATGCTTCCCATGCCATTGGATTCAAGCTAGCGTGGCTGATGAGGGGTGAAACCCCGAAACCGGTCCCAGGATGCTTGTTTCTGGTCCAGTGAGGACCTGGCTTGGCAGTTCGGTCTGGACTGTTCCCATGAGGAACAGGGTCAAGACTGATTTGCATATGGCTGGGTCAAAACTGGGGTGGCATGGTGAGCAAAAGAACGATGGATTAAACCCAGATCTATGACTGGGAGTGAGTGTTTAACAATGTTCAGCATTCCGTCCATCACTTGTTGTTTTTGCTTTGTCGCCCTAAGTGGGAAGGGTATGCCCAGACGTGGGTCACGTGCTTCCCATGCCACTGGAATCAAGCTAGCATGGCTGATGAGGGGTGAAACCCCGAAACCGGTCTCAGGATGCTTGTTTCCGGTCCAGTGAGGACCTGGCTTGGCAGTTCGGTCTGGACTGTTCCCATGAGGAACAGGGTCAAGACTGATTTGCATATGGCTGGGTCCAAACTGGGGTGGCATGGTGAGCAAAAGAACGATGGATTAAACCCAGATCTATGGCTGGGGGTGAGTGTTTGACAATGTTCAGCATTCCGTCCATCACTTGTTGTTTTCTTTTGTCTCCCTAAGTGGGAAGGGTATGCCCAGACGTGGGTCCCGTGCTTCCCATGCCACTGGATTCAAGCTAGCCTGGCTGATGAGGGGTGAAACCCCGAAACTGGTCCCAGGATGCTTGTTTCCGGTCCAGTGAGGACCTGGCTTTGCAGTTCGGTCTGGACTGTTCCCATGACGAACAGGGTCAAGACTGATTTGCATATGGCTGGGTCCAAACTGGGGTGGCATGGTGAGCAAAAGAACGATGGATTAAACCTAGATCTATGACTGGGGGTGAATGTTTGACAATGTTCAGCATTCCGTCCATCACTTGTTGTTTTTGCTTTGTCGCCCTAAGTGGGAAGGGTATGCCCAGACGTGGGTCCTGTGCTTTCCATTCCACTGGATTCAAGCTAGCCTGGCTGATGAGGGGTGAAACCCCGAAACCGGTCCCAGGATGCTTGTTTCCGGTCCAGTGAGGACCTGGCTTGGCAGTTCGGTCTGGACTGTTCCCATGAGGAACAGGGTCAAGACTGATTTGCATATGGCTGGGTCCAAACTGGGGTGGCATGGTGAGCAAAAGAACGATGGATTAAACCCAGATATATGACTGAAGGTGAGTGTTTAAACCCAGATCAATGACTGGGGGTGAGTGTTTGACAATGTTCAGCATTCCGTCCATCACTTGTTGTTTTTGCTTTGTCGCCCTAAGTGGGAAGGGTATGCCCAGACATGGGTCCTGTGCTTCCCATGCCACTGGATTCAAGCTAGCCTGGCTGATGAGGGGTGAAACCCTGAAACCGATCCCAGGATGCTTGTTTCCGGTCCAGTGAGGACCTGGCTTGGCAGTTCGGTCTGGACTGTTCCCATGAGGAACAGGGTCAAGACTGATTTGCATGTGGCTGGGTCCAAACTGGGGTGGCATGGTGAGCAAAAGAATGATGGATTAAACCCAGATCTATGATTGGGGGTGAGTGTTTGACAATGTTCAGCATTCCGTCCATCACTTGTTGTTTTTGCTTTGTCGCCCTAAGTGGGAAGGGTATGCCCAGACGTGGGTCCCGTGCTTCCCATGCCACTGGATTCAAGCTAGCCTGGCTGATGAGGGGTGAAACCACGAAACCGGTCCCAGGATGCTTGTTTCCGGTCCAGTGAGGACCTGGCTTGGCAGTTTGGTCTGGACTGTTCCTATGAGAAACAGGGTCAAGACTGATTTGCATATGGCTGGGTCCAAACTGGGGTGGCATGGTGAGCAAAAGAACGATGGATTAAACCCAGATCTATGACTGGGGGTGAGTGTTTGACAATGTTCAGCATTCTGTCCATCACTTGTTGTTTTTGCTTTGTCGCCCTAAGTGGGAAGGGTATGCCCAGACGTGGGTCCCATGCTTCCCATGCCACTGGATTCAAGCTAGCCTGGCTGATGAGGGGTGAAACCCCGAAACCGGTCCCAGGATGCTTGTTTCCGGTCCGGTGGGGACTGTTCCCATGAGGAACAGGGTCAAGACTGATTTGCATATGGCTGGGTACAAACTGGGGTGGCATGGTGAGCAAAAGAACGATGGATTAAACCCAGATAAATGACTGGGGGTGAGTGTTTGACAATGTTTAGCATTCCGTCCATCACTTCTTGTTTATGTCTTGTCACCCTAAGTGGGAAGGGTATGCCCAGACGTGAGTCCCGTGCTTCCCATGCTACTGGATTCAAGCTATCCTGGCTGATGAGGGGGTGAAACCCCGAAACCGGTCCCAGGATGCTTGTTTCCGGTTCAGTGAGGACCTGGCTTTGCAATTCGGTCTGGACTGTTCCCATGAGGAAAAGGGTCAAGACTGATTTGCATATGGCTGGGTCCAAACTGGGGTGGCATGGTGAGCAAAAGAACGATGGATTAAACCCAGATCTATGACTGGGGGTGAATGTTTGACAATGTTCAGCATTCCGTCCATCACTTGTTGTTTTTGTTTTATTGCCCTAAATGGGAAGGGTATGCCCAGACATGGGTCCCGTGCTTCCCATGCCACTGGATTCAAGCTAGCCTGGCTGATGAGGGGTGAAACCCCGAAACCGATCCCAGGATGCTTGTTTCCGGTCCAGTGAGGACCTGGCTTGGCAGTTCGGTCTGGACTGTTCCCATGAGGGACAGGGTCAAGACTGATTTGCATATGGCTGGGTCCAAACTGGGGTGGCATGGTAAGCAAAAGAACGATGGATTAAACCCAGATCTATGACTGGGGTTCAGTGTTTGACAATGTTCAGCATTCCGTCTATCTCTTGTTGTTTTTGCTTTGTCGCCCTAAGTGGGAAGGGAAGGGTATGCCCAGACGTGGGTCCCATGCTTCCCATGCCATTGGATTCAAGCTAGCGTGGCTGATGAGGGGTGAAACCCCGAAACCGGTCCCAGGATGCTTTTTTCTGGTCCAGTGAGGACCTGGCTTGGCAGTTCGGTCTGGACTGTTCCCATGAGGAACAGGGTCAAGACTGATTTGCACATGGCTGGGTCAAAACTGGGGTGGCATGGTGAGCAAAAGAACGATGGATTAAACCCAGATCTATGACTGGGGGTGAGTGTTTGACAATGTTCAGCATTCCGTCCATCACTTGTTGTTTTCTTTTGTCTCCCTAAGTGGGAAGGGTATGCCCAGACGTGGATCCCGTGCTTCCCATGCCACTGGATTCAAGCTAGCCTGGCTGATGAGGGGTGAAACCCCGAAACTGGTCCCAGGATGCTTGTTTCCGGTCCAGTGAGGACCTGGCTTTGCAGTTCGGTCTGGACTGTTCCCATGACGAACAGGGTCAAGACTGATTTGCATATGGCTGGGTCCAAACTGGGGTGGCATGGTAAGCAAAAGAACGATGGATTAAACCCAGATCTATGACTGGGGTTCAGTGTTTGACAATGTTCAGCATTCCGTCTATCTCTTGTTGTTTTTGCTTTGTCGCCCTAAGTGGGAAGGGTATGCCCAGACGTGGGTCCCATGCTTCCCATGCCATTGGATTCAAGCTAGCGTGGCTGATGAGGGGTGAAACCCCGAAACCGGTCCCAGGATGCTTGTTTCTGGTCCATTGAGGACCTGGCTTGGCAGTTCGGTCTGGACTGTTCCCATGAGGAACAGGGTCAAGACTGATTTGCATATGGCTGGGTCAAAACTGGGGTGGCATGGTGAGCAAAAGAACGATGGATTAAACCCAGATCTATGACTGGGAGTGAGTGTTTAACAATGTTCAGCATTCCGTCCATCACTTGTTGTTTTTGCTTTGTCGCCCTAAGTGGGAAGGGTATGCCCAGACGTGGGTCCCGTGCTTCCCATGCCACTGGAATCAAGCTAGCATGGCTGATGAGGGGTGAAACCCCGAAACCGGTCTCAGGATGCTTGTTTCCGGTCCAGTGAGGACCTGGCTTGGCAGTTCGGTCTGGACTGTTCCCATGAGGAACAGGGTCAAGACTGATTTGCATATGGCTGGGTCCAAACTGGGGTGGCATGGTGAGCAAAAGAACGATGTATTAAACCCAGATCTATGACTGGGGGTGAGTGTTTGACAATGTTCAGCATTCCGTCCATCACTTGTTGTTTTCTTTTGTCTCCCTAAGTGGGAAGGGTATGCCCAGACGTGGGTCCCGTGCTTCCCATGCCACTGGATTCAAGCTAGCCTGGCTGATGAGGGGTGAAACCCCGAAACTGGTCCCAGGATGCTTGTTTCCGGTCCAGTGAGGACCTGGCTTTGCAGTTCGGTCTGGACTGTTCCCATGACGAACAGGGTCAAGACTGATTTGCATATGGCTGGGTCCAAACTGGGGTGGCATGGTGAGCAAAAGAACGATGGATTAAACCTAGATCTATGACTGGGGGTGAATGTTTGACAATGTTCAGCATTCCGTCCATCACTTGTTGTTTTTGCTTTGTCGCCCTAAGTGGGAAGGGTATGCCCAGATGTGGGTCCTGTGCTTTCCATTCCACTGGATTCAAGCTAGCCTGGCTGATGAGGGGTGAAACCCCGAAACCGGTCCCAGGATGCTTGTTTCCGGTCCAGTGAGGACCTGGCTTGGCAGTTCGGTCTGGACTGTTCCCATGAGGAACAGGGTCAAGACTGATTTGCATATGGCTGGGTCCAAACTGGGGTGGCATGGTGAGCAAAAGAACGATGGATTAAACCCAGATATATGACTGAAGGTGAGTGTTTAAACCCAGATCAATGACTGGGGGTGAGTGTTTGACAATGTTCAGCATTCCGTCCATCACTTGTTGTTTTTGCTTTGTCGCCCTAAGTGGGAAGGGTATGCCCAGACATGGGTCCTGTGCTTCCCATGCCACTGGATTCAAGCTAGCCTGGCTGATGAGGGGTGAAACCCTGAAACCGATCCCAGGATGCTTGTTTCCGGTCCAGTGAGGACCTGGCTTGGCAGTTCGGTCTGGACTGTTCCCATGAGGAACAGGGTCAAGACTGATTTGCATGTGGCTTGGTCCAAACTGGGGTGGCATGGTGAGCAAAAGAATGATGGATTAAACCCAGATCTATGATTGGGGGTGAGTGTTTGACAATGTTCAGCATTCCGTCCATCACTTGTTGTTTTTGCTTTGTCGCCCTAAGTGGGAAGGGTATGCCCAGACGTGGGTCCCGTGCTTCCCATGCCACTGGATTCAAGCTAGCCTGGCTGATGAGGGGTGAAACCACGAAACCGGTCCCAGGATGCTTGTTTCCGGTCCAGTGAGGACCTGGCTTGGCAGTTTGGTCTGGACTGTTCCTATGAGGAACAGGGTCAAGACTGATTTGCATATGGCTGGGTCCAAACTGGGGTGGCATGGTGAGCAAAAGAACGATGGATTAAACCCAGATCTATGACTGGGGGTGAGTGTTTGACAATGTTCAGCATTCTGTCCATCACTTGTTGTTTTTGCTTTGTCGCCCTAAGTGGGAAGGGTATGCCCAGACGTGGGTCCCATGCTTCCCATGCCACTGGATTCAAGCTAGCCTGGCTGATGAGGGGTGAAACCCCGAAACCGGTCCCAGGATGCTTGTTTCCGGTCCGGTGGGGACTGTTCCCATGAGGAACAGGGTCAAGACTGATTTGCATATGGCTGGGTACAAACTGGGGTGGCATGGTGAGCAAAAGAACGATGGATTAAACCCAGATCAATGACTGGGGGTGAGTGTTTGACAATGTTTAGCATTCCGTCCATCACTTCTTGTTTATGTCTTGTCACCCTAAGTGGGAAGGGTATGCCCAGACGTGAGTCCCGTGCTTCCCATGCTACTGGATTCAAGCTATCCTGGCTGATGAGGGGGTGAAACCCCGAAACCGGTCCCAGGATGCTTGTTTCCGGTTCAGTGAGGACCTGGCTTGGCAATTCGGTCTGGACTGTTCCCATGAGGAAAAGGGTCAAGACTGATTTGCATATGGCTGGGTCCAAACTGGGGTGGCATGGTGAGCAAAAGAACGATGGATTAAACCCAGATCTATGACTGGGGGTGAATGTTTGACAATGTTCAGCATTCCGTCCATCACTTGTTGTTTTTGTTTTATTGCCCTAAATGGGAAGGGTATGCCCAGACATGGGTCCCGTGCTTCCCATGCCACTGGATTCAAGCTAGCCTGGCTGATGAGGGGTGAAACCCAGAAACCGATCCCAGGATGCTTGTTTCCGGTCCAGTGAGGACCTGGCTTGGCAGTTCGGTCTGGACTGTTCCCATGAGGGACAGGGTCAAGACTGATTTGCATATGGCTGGGTCCAAACTGGGGTGGCATGGTAAGCAAAAGAACGATGGATTAAACCCAGATCTATGACTGGGGTTCAGTGTTTGACAATGTTCAGCATTCCGTCTATCTCTTGTTGTTTTTGCTTTGTCGCCCTAAGTGGGAAGGGTATGCCCAGACGTGGGTCCCATGCTTCCCATGCCATTGGATTCAAGCTAGCGTGGCTGATGAGGGGTGAAACCCCGAAACCGGTCCCAGGATGCTTGTTTCTGGTCCAGTGAGGACCTGGCTTGGCAATTCGGTCTGGACTGTTCCCATGAGGAACAGGGTCAAGACTGATTTGCACATGGCTGGGTCAAAACTGGGGTGGCATGGTGAGCAAAAGAACGATGGATTAAACCCAGATCTATGACTGGGGGTGAGTGTTTGACAATGTTCAGCATTCCGTCCATCACTTGTTGTTTTCTTTTGTCTCCCTAAGTGGGAAGGGTATGCCCAGACGTGGATCCCGTGCTTCCCATGCCACTGGATTCAAGCTAGCCTGGCTGATGAGGGGTGAAACCCCGAAACTGGTCCCAGGATGCTTGTTTCCGGTCCAGTGAGGACCTGGCTTTGCAGTTCGGTCTGGACTGTTCCCATGACGAACAGGGTCAAGACTGATTTGCATATGGCTGGGTCCAAACTGGGGTGGCATGGTGAGCAAAAGAACGATGGATTAAACCCAGACCTATGACTGGGGGTGAGTGTTTGACAATGTTCAGCATTCCGTCCATCACTTGTTGTTTTTGCTTTGTCGCCCTAAGTGGGAAGGGTATGCCCAGACGTGGGTCCTGTGCTTTCCATTCCACTGGATTCAAGCTAGCTTGGCTGATGAGGGGTGAAACCCCGAAACCGGTCCCAGGATGCTTGTTTCCGGTCCAGTGTGGACCTGGCTTGGCAGTTCGGTCTGGACTGTTCCCATGAGGAACAGGGTCAAGACTGATTTGCATATGGCTGGGTCCAAACTGGGGTGGCATGGTGAGCAAAAGAACGATGGATTAAACCCAGATCTATGACTTGGGGTGAGTGTTTGACAATGTTCAGCATTCCGTCCATCACTTGTTGTTTTTGCTTTGTTGCCCTAAGTGGGAAGGGTATGCCCAGACGTGGGTCCCGTGCTTCCCATGCCACTGGATTCAAGCTAGCCTGGCTGATGAGGGGTGAAACCCCGAAACCGGTCCCAGGATGCTTGTTTCCGGTCCAGTGAGGACCTGGCTTGGCAGTTCGGTCTGGACTGTTCCCATGAGGAACAGGGTCAAGACTGATTTGCATATGGCTGGGTCCAAACTGGGGTGGCATGGTGAGCAAAAGAACGATGGATTAAACCCAGATATATGACTGGAGGTGAGTGTTTAAACCCAGATCAATGACTGGGGGTGAGTGTTTGACAATGTTCAGCATTCCGTCCATCACTTGTTGTTTTTGCTTTGTCGCCCTAAGTGGGAAGGGTATGCCCAGACGTGGGTCCCGTGCTTCCCATGCCACTGGATTCAAGCTAGCCTGGCTGATGAGGGGTGAAACCCTGAAACCGATCCCAGGATGATTGTTTCCGGTCCAGTGAGGACCTGGCTTGGCAGTTCGGTCTGGGCTGTTCCCATGAGGAACAGGGTCAAGACTGATTTGCATATGGCTGGGTCCAAACTGGGGTGGCATGGTGAGCAAAAGAACGATGGATTAAACCCAGATCTATGATTGGGGGTGAGTGTTTGACAATGTTCAGCATTCCGTCCATCACTTGTTGTTTTTGCTTTGTCGCCCTAAGTGGGAAGGGTATGCCCAGACGTGGGTCCCGTGCTTCCCATGCCACTGGATTCAAGCTAGCCTGGCTGATGAGGGGTGAAACCCCGAAACCGGTCCCAGGATGCTTGTTTCCGGTCCAGTGAGGACCTGGCTTGGCAGTTTGGTCTGGATTGTTCCTATGAGGAACAGGGTCAAGACTGATTTGCATATGGCTGGGTCCAAATTGGGGTGGCATGGTGAGCAAAAGAACGATGGATTAAACCCAGATCTATGACTGGGGGTGAGTGTTTGACAATGTTCAGCATTCTGTCCATCACTTGTTGTTTTTGCTTTGTCGCCCTAAGTGGGAAGGGTATGCCCAGATGTGGGTCCCGTGCTTCCCATGCCACTGGATTCAAGCTAGCTTGGCTGATGAGGGGTGAAAGCCCGAAACCGGTCCCAGGATGCTTGTTTCCGGTCCAGTGAGGACCTGGCTTGGCAGTTCGGTCTGGACTGTTCCCATGAGGAACAGGGTCAAGACTAATTTGCATATGGCTGGGTCCAAACTGGGGTGGCATGGTGAGCAAAAGAACGATGGATTAAACCCAGATCTATGACTGGGGTGAGTGTTTGACAATGTTCAGCATTCCGTCCATCACTTGTTGTTTTTGCTTTGTCGCCCTAAGTGGGAAGGGTATGCCCAGACGTGGGTCCCGTGCTTCCCATGCCACTGGATTCAAGCTAGCCTGGCTGATGAGGGGTGAAACCCCGAAACCGGTCCCAGGATGCTTGTTTCCGGTCCAGTGAACAAAAGAACGATGGATTAAACCCAGATCTATGACTGGGGGTGAGTGTTTGACAATGTTCAGCATTCCGTCCATCACTTGTTGTTTTTGCTTTGTCGCCCTAAGTGGGAAGGGTATGCCCAGACGTGGGTCCCGTGCTTCCCATGCCACTGGATTCAAGCTAGCCTGGCTGATGAGGGGTGAAACCCCGAAACCGGTCCCAGGATGCTTGTTTCCTGTCAAGTGGTGACCTGGCTTGGCAGTTCGGTCTGGACTGTTCCCATGAGGAACAGGGTCAAGACTGATTTGCATATGGCTGGGTCCAAACTGGGGTGGCATGGTGAGCAAAAGAACAATGGATTAAACCCAGATCTATGACTGGAGGTGAGTGTTTGACAATGTTAAGCATTCCGTCCATCACTTGTTGTTTTTGCTTTGTCGCCCTAAGTGGGAAGGGTATGCCCAGACGTGGGTCCCATGCTTCCCATGCCACTGGATTCAAGCTAGCCTGGCTGATGAGGGGTGAAATCCCCAAACCGGTCCCAGGATGCTTGTTTCCGGTCCATTGAGGACCTGGCTTGGCAGTTCGGTCTGGACTGTTCCCATGAGGAACAGGGTCAAGACTGATTTGCATATGGATGGGTCCAAACTGGGGTGGCATGGTGAGCAAAAGAACGATGGATTAAACCCAGATCTATGACTGGGGGTGACTGTTTGACAATGTTCAGCATTCCGTCCATCACTTTTTTTTACATTGTCATAGCTACCTATCCACAGAATGGATCAGCAACAAAGTCAGTCGTCTTATTCAGGTCATCAATTCATCAGCAACACATCAGGCTCTCAGAGATTGAGCCCAATGACAGAATCTAGAATCGTATCTTCCAACATCTAAAAGCTGCATCACTTCTCCCCTCGCTTCTCGCATCTCATCCTAAGTTTTTGCCCTTTGTCATGACTTTTTATTACGTTTACCCAGTCCATCCCCCTAATTCCTAGTTGGTTAGTCAATCATCAGTTATTACCCTAACCAATAACTTTAATTTTTCAAATCAATGAATTCTAATATTACGCCTTTCTCAGTTCGTTGATTGGTTCACTGTATGATGTCCTCATCAACCGGCTCATCGAAAATGTTGCATCTTCTTCTCCAGTCAGTGCTTCTATTGTTCAAGTCCTGGGAAAGTACATCGAGTCTATCTTACACCAAAACTGTTACATGTCTAGTTCCGTCACCTCCTGTCCATCGGTACATTGCTGAAAATTCGAACTAAGCAGATTTTATTAACATAAGTGGTTTATGGACAGTTCAATGCATCAACTTCTCTGCAGTGCGCTAGAAAGTCAGCTTCTGCATGAGGCCTGGCAAACCAGGCCACAACTTCAGCTAAGTTAACTCTACAATATAATGCAAAACATGGGTTATATATCTTAATATGACATACTTCTACATTATTATTACTCATTTTCATCATTTCACCCATTTTTTATCATTTTAGTAAAGGTTTGTATAAGTTGGCTGTCACTCTCTGTGGGCACATTTTCAAATGTGCACATTAATTTCTCTACGTTTAGTTTTCTTGTTAATCAAAACACATAAACATTCATTAATAATTTCTAATTAGCATATCTGCTTCAACACCTGTGTTGGGCTGATATGCCAAGAATTGTCATTAATCAAATCTAAGATGCTACAGGAAGAGTCTGTACTCAACACTCAGAGATCATATCTATCTGCTCTCCCCTGCCCTTTATACATTGTGTATGGAGCCATATATCAAGCTTTTACGCAGAAACATCCCAAGCCTGTATCTGTCATTGGTCTCCCCCTTGGCCGTTTATGCAGATGACGTATTAAAATTCTCACACTGCTCTAAGCCAATAATCAAGTGTGCTGAACGCATAGCGCTAGACTTTGGCCAAGTTTCAGGCTGTGAAGTAAATGCTCATAAAACACAACTTGTCCTAGTAGGCGGAGCAGGTAGCTGTGATCAGTGAGTGACAGCTAGAGCAAGGTATTTGGTCATTATTTTGGCACCTATAGTTAAGCTATGTTACGAATACAACTATTCTGGAAGAGAGGTGACTGCTCTCGACTGGATCACATTCTACATTCAAAACAGAACAAATATAATTGATACTCCCCCTTTCTCATCAAAACCGTACTACACTCAAGCTGGGGTCCCTGAAGGCTCAATTATCTCACCCATACTTTCCAACATATACATGAGGTCATTACCGGCAATGATTAATGAATTTCAGTTCACACACTACAACTATGCTGAAGACACTCTAATACTCCTTTAACTGGACTGCCCCAAAAACATTGGAAACTCACAAATCTTCAGTTGCCCCAGAGCCATTGATCAGTGGATGACATGGAGCCATCTCAAATGGAATGCTTCCAAATGGAAATACTCACATGTTGCAAATGGAAAAATTATGAACCACTCGGTTCTGGCCTGGCAATCTGGGACCACCTCCTAAAGTATCTAAGGAAGTAAGAAACCTTGGATTTACCATGGAACCCAAATTAACAATGAATGCCCAAGTGGGCAAATTAGCAAGATCAAGCTTTAGCACCATGAAAACTCTATAACACGTCTTCCCCCTCCTGGAATTTCCACACAAGGTCCAGGCTACTATCACTCCTGCACTGTCTAAACTGGATTATGCCAGAGGACTCTACCATGGATCATCTCTATCTTTGATGAAATGATTACAACTGTGCTGTAAGACTACTTCTATTCTACATTTAAAACCACAAGCCTACAGCTCCCCTGCTTTGAGGACCATAGATTGGTTACAGGTTGCCAGAAGATCCATCTGAAGCTGCTTTGTATCACCCACAAAGCAATACATGGAACAGGACTGCTTTTCATGTACAATACATTCAACAAAGAAAAACCCACTCAAGATTTGCACCTCACCCGAAAACTCCACCTACAAGAAAAAGGCAATAGGTTGTACATCTTTCTTTGTTCAAGCGACCAAACTATGGAATTCTTTACTCCCAAATAAAAGATCTATGGATAACTATCTTATCTTCAGAAGATTACTCAAGAGTTGGCTTTTTCCTACAAAGCCAACGTACTCAAACAGCAATGTACTGCATATCCCTGTGGAAGTAAACATTCATAAATGGATCATATGTATATATCTAAACTTCTCTCAAAATATATGCATACTCTGTAGCATTGCTTAACAAATGTATATATTCCTGACTTCTAAAAATATATTTGTGTGGGTATGTGTGTGTGTGTATATATATATATATATATATATATATATATATATATATATATATATATATATATATATATATATATATGTACATATATCTCAATGCTTAAAATGTTCATAGGTCATTGCATAGTCTCTATATAAGTTGTTTAGATTAGATGCTTATGAGTCGCTGTTTTATTTATCCAACACAATAGGTAAATATTATCTTAACTATTTATCTACAAACATTTCACTACTGAAATATTGAGAAAAAGATACACAAATAAGTTATCTTCAAATACTGCAACATTTTAAAGTCTGTGTTTATTCAATACAAAGTTATTCCTCAATATATTATCTTCCTTATACATATACTCCCTTTCTATGTAATCACGTATCTTATATTTATTACTTAGCCCTACTCACTGTACAAAAAATTCAAAAAGTCTCTCTCCAATGTATTACTGCGTCTCCCCCTAAACCTCTTTCAATATACTCTATCTCCACTCTCTGACTCATCCCAAACCTCATTCTACTATTATGATCTTCAAAATAACCCTTTCTAGACTCTTCCCTTCTCTATCCCTCCTAGCTCACCCCAAACCTCAGTTTGCTACTATCATCTCCCAAACAACCCTACTAACATTTCCCTCATGTAACTCTCATTCGGCTCATCCTAAAGCTTATTTTACTACTATGATCTCCCTAATCCCTTTCTAAAAACTCTACCTTCCTCCATATCTCCCTTACTCATCCCAAACCTCACCTTACAACTATGATCTCCCAATGAACACTTTCTGGATTCTTCCCTCTTCTATCACTCCATTATTATATTCAATCCAACTAACAGATTCACATGTCCACCACTCAAATCAACTCATATTTGTCCCATACTAAAACTAATACTACACTTATATTTCCCTACACTAATCCACCACTAATCCTTTTGGGTTTTGGAGTAGCGTGCTACTTGCCAAAACGCACTTGCACACCTCTTCAGGGGTAGTAAGCGTTATATAAATACAATTACAAAATAACACAATACTGCACAGTTAAGGCAGCTTAGACTGTTAGTAGATAAATTGATGCATTTACTCATCTCTCTAATCAAACAAGTATTTCAAGATGCTAAATTCCATAGTAATAAGACTTATATGGAAGGGTGAAGAAAGAGCGGAAATGTTTAAAACCTCTAAAAATCCCAATAATTGAAGGTGGGTGGGCACTTTCAGACTGGCATCTTTAGTATTGGGCCAGAATTACCAATTGCATTCATATGTTGTATGGTTGTTATCCTGAAAACTGGCTCCACACCCTCACAATTATGAAGGAACCTGGCACTAGCTGGACCAAATTCAAAAACAGAAACATTTAAAAAAAGTTAGACCAAAGACAACGATAGCCCTCAAAAAGATCTGTCCTAATATGAGGAGGTCCCTGGGTATCCCATCTTTTCATGTCTTTAAGCCGCTTTTAGACAATACTGACTTACCCTAATATTTTACTTCTTCTTACTTTGGTGCTTGATGGCAGTCAGGAATTAAGTGGCTGGGCAACTTGCTGTGTGAGTTCGGGCTTAAATCATTTTCGGATTTACAGGCGGAATTCACAATACATAACAGTAACTTTTTCAAATAGCTAGAGATCCTGTCTTTCCTATTAAACATATTTAACATATAACAGTATTAACATCACATCCCTGCTGGCCTAGCGTAATATTGTATAAATGATATTCAGCAACAACCCATCTAGTATTTTGGAATCATACTGCCGTCTTATTCAGCATTTTCCTAATGTCCTGAGAATATGGGCTGAAAAATGGACTCCTAGCTTAGACGAGGTAAGGGAACAAGAACTCACCAATATCTTGGCACAATTCGGCAAGATTTTCACTCTTACTAGATTAAGAGGCCAAATCTATGGTACGCTTTTAGCCCCTCCAAATTAAGTGCATGGTATAACAGATCTTTCAGCTGCCCACACTGCTCAGCAGGAGTGGCTGATAATGTTCATATACTTGTTGCAAGCCCCAAACCAGTACCATTCTGGTCCTCAGTCCTGCGGCAAATATCCAAATATCTCTCGTACATCTTTCTGGAGAGACAATTACTCCGAAAATGATGCTAGGCATCGGAACTGCTGTCTGGGTCTTTTACATCCTTTCCATTGCTAGATCAAACATTGTGAGGAATTAGAAATCTGCCTTTTTTCAAAAGTATGAGGACTGGTGAAAAGAAGTAACAGAGGCATACGAGCAGGAATGCCAGATGGCTAAAGTTAGAGGATCTACTGTGAAATTCCATCTATACGGGGGAATGTCAGAGATTATGTGATGCCACTAGTGGTTGATGATTTTACCGTTTTTTATTTTTGCTTATTGTTCAATGATTTGTTTGAATATTGTAAATTGTTTATGATATATTCAATGAATTTGCGTTCTCCTGATTTACTTAATATGTTAATGTATTTTTGAACTCTATTGCTTGCACTCGCCATATAAAAAAGGAAAGATAACTAACATCATTACTGTTCGTTTTTCAATTGGCGGCCAAGACATGGACTTTAAGGCTAGATATACGTACTCATGATTGCTATAGGTTAATGCACATGCTTTCTGTTTTATTTTGAAGCTTTAGTAGCTTTTGAACTTGAACTTTGGATAATATTGTTAACACAATATTAACGCAATCATTTGCAAAGCGGCTGCTAGGTCTTGCCTTTGGTACCTTTTGGCTTAGCCAGTGGTGCTACTTCTTAAAAAAAGAAAAAGACATATTGTAGGCAGTACAACAAGAATAAATACCTACACAATTACGCACATGTATTCTTTTCTGTTTTCTGATCTGAGTTGGATTGGTAAACATCAAATTGGCATAGGTGGGAGAAGCAACATAAGGGGGAAGGAAGCAATGAGGACTGGGGGCAACACTGAGTGTGGGGAAAAGCAGCTCAGGGGAGGGCAAGCAACAGGAGGGGGTATGAAAACTAACGTTTGGGGGAGTTGGAAGCAATGAGAGTGACAAAACCAGGGGCAAAGCAACACGGATGGGGGAACCAACAGGATGGGTGCTGGCAGCACAGAGGGCTTGGAAAGAGACATGGAGAAGGAGCAAGTGTAGAGAGTGAGAGAGTGAGAGAGAAACGAGGGTGCAATCTAACCAGACAGAGCTACATGGAGATGGGAGAGAAGTACATAAGCGAAAAAGCAAAGTGGTGTGGGATAAGAACCAGAGAGCAGGAAGAAGCACATTGGCAGCGAGAAAGGTGGAAGGGAAGATGTACACAAGAGAGACAACAGGAAAAAGGATGCACACTGCGCACAATGCATAAACAAAAATAAAATAAGTTGTGCCTGAAAACAAAGCACTGGAAGGGCACAAGTTGTGGGTCCATACTCTAGGGGATGGACAAACCCACGAAGTGCATGTGAAGCCCTCACTTAATAATGAATCAGAAGAAACCAAATGGGTGGCCTCTAAGGTGACTGTAAGATAACAAAAGGTGTTGCAGTCTTGGGCGAGACCTAAACATCCTGACTACAGAAGATTAAACCCTTCACTCAAGGCCTTTTACCCCCTCCTGTGTCAAGCCTGTTTTTTGGCTAACTGGGTAGTCCACGCTTATGCCTTCATAACTTTTTGTCCATATGAGATTCTTCTGGGTCATTTGTGTAGATTCTTCAAGGTTAACCTACAGAAAGTAACAGGTAAAATACCAAAATATTGAAAGTGAGGTAAAAAAGAACCATTTCTGTAACACGTTTTCTTCTATAACTTTTTCCAGTTAAGTCAGATGTTTTAAAGCAATATATCGTTACATTTCTGGACTCTTCTAGTTGCGGGGATATATAGGGCTTATAGGTTCATCAAGAACCCAAGGTACCCAGAGCCAAGGGCTGCACTTTGCAGTGGGTTTTCATTGCTTACGGGGTATACAGCAATTCATTTGGTGAAATATAAAGAGTAAAAAATAGGTATCAAGGAAACCTTTGTATTTCCAAAATGGGCACAAGATAAGGTGTTGAGAATCAGTGGTTATTTGCACATCTCTGAATTACTGGGTCCCCATACTAGCATGTGAATTAGAGTGCATTTCTCAAATAGACATCTTTTTACACACCGTCTTAAATTCGGAACGAAACAATGTAGAGAAAGACAAGTGGCAATAAAACTTGTTCTTCTATTCTGGGTTCCCCCAAGTCTCCCGATAAAAATGGTACTTCACTTGTGTGGGTAGGCCTAGTGCCCACAACAGGAAATGCCCCAAGACACTGCGTGGACACATCAAAATTATCAAATACAAAACTACCTGTTTTTGCAGGGGGGCGCCTGCGTTTTTAGTCCTGGGCTCAGTAGCCATCTAGTGAAACCTACCAAACCCGGACACTTCTGAAAACTAGACACCCTAGGGAGTCCAGGGAGGTGTGACTTGCGTGGATCCCCCAGTGTTTTCTTACCCAGAATCCTCAGCAAACCTCAAATTTAGCTAAGAAATCACACTTTTCCTCACATTTCTGTGTGGGATCACTGCACCAGCAAATATTTCCTACCACCCAACGTTCCCCTCAGTCTACCGATAAAAATTATACCTCACTTGTGTGGGTGGACCAAGTGCCTGCGACAGGAAAGAGACAAAAACATATCGGAATTGAGGGGGAAACAAAGCGGGTCCAAAAGGGCAGTTTGAAAAAAAAAATTTTTAGGCTGATAGGTGGGGCAGAATTTTTATTGGTATAGATGCAACAATGCTGGGTGGTCGGAATTTTGTGGATTCCTGCAGATTCTAGAAGGTTTCATCACAAAAATGTGGGGAAAATGTGTGATTGCAAGCAAAATTGAAGGTTTGCAAGGCATTGTGTGTAAGGAAATGGTGTGGGGTGCATGTGAAGCACATCACCCTGGACTCACCCAGATGTTTAGTTGTCAGATGTGTCTAGGTCTCATAGATTTTTCTACATAGTAGCATCTCAAAGTCCAAAAAGTGCAGTCCTCACCATTCCAAGTGGGACTATTTTGAGAGTTAGATAAGCTCTCATGGCCCAAATGTAAAACTAAAACCCAAAATAATCAAATGCCCTCTTGCTTGGTGTTGGGATAAGATCTTTTAGTGCAGGGGGAGAGCTGAAAGACTGTTTCCCCCTTCAGTTGGGGAGGGGGCATAACCGTGCCCATACTGGTTGGTAGCTACCACTCCACTATTTTTTATTTTTTTTAATAACCTGGCATCTATTAGGCTTTTTGGTCCCCCGGGAGTGGATCGTGGGTAATTGCCCCATCTGCTCACCGGTGGGCAGAGCAACTTTGTCCTCATTTATTTGGGGTGGGAGTATGGCCATACCTCCACCCTCTTTTTTTGAAAAACAAACTTCACTGGTCTCTGCTGGGCTTTCTGCCCCACCCTTGGGGGCAGATGGGCCTTACAAAAATAGGCCGATCTGCCCCCAAGAAGGTAGAAATGGCCTACAATAAATTTGACCCCCAGGGGAGAGACCCTTGTTTAAGGGGTCGCTCCCCTTGAGTGAAATTGGTGCAAAAAAAAAAATCCCTTGTGTCTAGTGGTTTCTGCTCCCCTACGGTGCAGATTGGCCTGAGAAAGATAAGCAGATCTGCCCCCAAGGTGGGCAGAAATGGGTTAAAATAAAATTGCCGCCCCGGGAAGGGACCCTTGCCTAAGGGGTCACTCCCCATCTGTAAAAAAATAATTTTAAAAATCCCTGGTGCATAGTGGTTTCTACCCCACTTGGGGACTGATTGGCCTAATTAAAATAGGCCGATCTGTCCCCAAGGGGAGCAGATATGGCCTAAAACAATTTGCACCTCCACGGGAGCGACTCTTGTCTAAGGGGTCACTCCCCACTGTAAATAGGTACAAAAATATATATATCCCTGGTGTCTAGCAGCGTCTGCCCCCCCCCCCCCCCCGGACGCAGATCAGTCTAATTAAAATAGGCCAATCTGCCCCCGGGGGGCAGAAAAGGCCTTAAAATTCCCCCCAGGGGGCCGACCCTTGCTCAAGGAGTTGCTCCCCTTTATTGTTTGTATGCAAAAAAAAATCCCTGGTGTCTACTAGGCATTTCTGTAGCCCGATCGATTTACGATCGGGCTGCAGAAATGCTCAGAAAGACATGAAAGAAAAGGAAAGGACTTTCCTCTCCTTTCATGTCTCTCTGACCACCCTCACCCCCATATCGGAAGAGAAATGAAAGCATTTCTCTTGCGATCGCACTGGAAGCTGAGCTTATCCCGAAACATGGTGAATGTGACTCAGCCATTTAGAGGTTTTCTAACAACTACTCAATTTGTCTCCCAGTTTAAGGCAGGTTTGGATATTGGTAGAATAAATCTGGAATAGTAGGCTGTGCTTCTTGGTTATTGCATATTTTCATATTTTTATAGATACCACACATCAGAAAGAAATGCATCAGATTCAAACCATATATAAAAAACAGAACCAATGTACAACACCTAAAGACCTACACATTATGGTAAATAACTTGTTGTTGTTGATGCCAGCCTATAAGGCATGCTAGACCTCAAGTAAAGTAAATATCGATAAAGCTATTACTTATAGGATTTGCATAAAAGAAACATGTTGCAAGAGTCCAGGCCAAAGCGAATTTTGGGGAATAGAAACCAGGAATATACAATAATTAACTGCTAACTTACTGCAATTTTTAAATGAGATAGTCCATCTACAATATTCATTTCAACCAGAGAAACCTTGATAGTATTTCCAGATGACAGTCAAGAGTCTGTCCTCGCTTATTATTTGTGTTGGTGAGTCTTATCTTGTTAGTTCTTTGACTTAATCTCTTTTTTATTCTCCTCGTTTTGAGAAACAATTTTGCTTGCCAGCATTTTCACTTTAAAAATCCATACTTTGGTCCATGTATTTGCAGATTTTACTCTTTCCCTTCATTAAGTTTGACTAAGGATGGGTAATTTTGCATCACTAATAGCCAACCTTTTCGAACTCTATACGTCTGTTTCCAATTAACTTAGAGTCTGATTAAGAGTTTGACTGACAGCCTGTCCACCAAACTCTTGGCCACCTTGACCTACCTCGAGTTAGGCAGACCACCAGCTTTCCATTGGCTGTGAAAGAAGACAGTGTCTAGTAAGCAAGGGCTCTCTAGAAGTAGCTGTGGATGAGCAATCAAGACTTATCTAGGAGGAGTGTTACCTGAAAGGAACCACATCGTGTTGCAAAAAATAAAGGTACTTTATTATAGTAACACTGAACTAGATTACAATTACTTATAGGCAGTCCTCCCACTGGCGGTAAGTACACACTATGTATATACCAGCAATAGTTAGGAATTAGCATAAGAAACAACAAGTATTGGCAAGAAATTGTAGAAAAGAGCTAGGGCCCTAGGGGAGGGCCAAACCATGTACTAAAATAGTGGAATGTGAAGTGAAGTCCCCCACCTAAGAATATAGAGTAGTTGGAGAGGAGCCGGAAGAACTCAGGACCCCAAGAGGTGAGTACCTAAGTGACCCCCAGTGACCAGGAGAGCATAGGTAAGTATCTGGTCTTCCCAAGGACTAACAAGAGGAATTAGGAAAGGAACTTTGCAAGAACAGGACCTGACCGGAGGAACCAAAAGGTGGACCCTGGAAAAAAAAGCCACGCAAAAGAAAAAGACAGAGTCCAGAACATGATGAGGTGTCCAGACGGGGCAGGAGCCATTACCCACCATTCTGTGACTGAAGATCTGGGTTGACGAGGGAAGATGAAAACCAGCGGTGGAGTCCAGGTACTTCAGAAAAGTCCTTGGAGTTGTGAAGGTGCTGTCCCACGTTGGGCACTGGGTCACAGTTGGTCAGTGGTCAGGTGGACCACCAACAAGCCTTGTCAAATGCAAGTTAGGGCAAAAGAAATGGTGCAAGGCTGAAGAGGGCCAGCAAGGTCCAAGGGACTCGACCCTCATGGGGAAGTCTGGGCTGACCATCAGCAGTCGGAAGAGCCAGCAGAAGCAGTCACACCCCCAACAGGCAACCCGCTGGTAGTAGGCACTGTAAGTTGCAGTGAGGCCCAATCTGCACACCAGGAGAGGAGGCCCACATCGTTGGAGCAGCAGAAGAGAGACTGTCCTTGCAAGGATGAAGTGCTGGAGGCCAGGGCTACTTGGAGTCTGAAGATCCCCTAGAGCAGGAGTCAACAAGCCTTGGTTTCTGCAAGAGTTGCGGTGCACATGGGTATGGTCCTGCAAAGAGAGGCAAGGGCGTACCATGTCCCAAAATAGACAGAGGGCAGAGAGGACCAAGGGGACCACTACGAACCACCACCTATGTTGCAGGATCCACGCAGTTCCAGAGGAGAGCAGATCCACACAGCTGGATGTTGTTGCTTTAGGTACCTGCAGATGTACGGGAGTGACTACTTCACTCCAAGGGAGGTTCCTTCTTGCTTCTTAGTGCAGATGAAGTCTTGCTAACCCCAGAGGATGCACAGCTGTGGAAATGTTGCAGTTGCTTGAAGGAGCTGGGGAAACAATGTTGCAAGGTTAGGTTGTCTCAGGAGTTGCAGTCTTGGTGATTCCTGAAGTGTTCAATTGGGGTTCCAGTGGCCAGAAGCAGAAGAGGTTGATGCAGAGGAGTCCTGGAAGAGTCTTCCATGCTGAATCTGGGGACCTACCTACAAGAGAGTCCCTAAATAGCCCTGAAAAGGGGCTTGGTCACTTTGCATGTTGACCACCTATCAGAGGGGGTCACTGACATCACCTGCCTGATCTGGCTTCTCAGATGCTCCCAGGGGCCTCTGCACATCTTGTTTTCAAAATGGCAGAATCAAGTGGCCACTTGGAAGAGCTCTGTGCACCACCCTTGGGGTGGTGATGGACAGGGGAGTGGTCACTCCCCTTCCTTTGTCCAGTTTCACACAGGAGCAGGGACTGGGAACTCCAGACTGGTGCAAACCGGGTGTATGCAAGTAGGGCACCAAATGTGCCCCTCAAAGCAAACTGGTGGCCTAGGAAGGCTACCCCTCCTCAGCCTTGTAACACCTATTTCCAAGTAAGAGGGTGTTGCCTCCATCTCCCACAGGAAATCCTTTGTTCTGCATTACCCTGTCTGAGCTCGTCAAGCAGCAGGAGGGCAGATACCTGTCTGAGGGGCTGCATCAGCACATGCTGCCCGCTAACCCTGAAAGACTGGTTGGAGCAATACTGGGTGGGTCATCTAAGGAGCTCCCAGAGTGCATTAAATCATGCCACCAATATTGGCATTAGTATTGGGGTATCATTCTGAGATGTTTGATACCAAACATGCCTAGGTTCAGAGTTCCCATTATGCCATTATATAGCTGGACTACAGATGACCTGTAGCCAGTACACAGGTAAAATGACTTTCCCGAACTTACGAAGTCCAGTGCATTGGAACTGGAGTTTGAAGGGGCACCTCTGTTCATGAAGGGCTGCCCTCACACACAGGAACTTTCATCCTGCCCTCTGGGCTAGGAGGGTCTCCCATAGGTGTGACTTATAGTGACCTGGTGCAGTGACCAATAGTGAAAGATTGCATGCACATTTTCACGCAGGCTGAAATGGCAGGTCTGCTGAAGTAGTTTGTATGTGCTCCCCTGGGTGGCACAATACATGTTGCAGCCCATGGGGGTTTCCTGGTGTACCAATACCCTGGGTACCCAAGTACCATATGCTATGGACTTACAGGGGTACACCAGTATGCCAATTGTGGGGTATAAAGGGTACCAAGGCAACTAGATCCGGAGGAGAGAGCACAATCACTGGAGTCCTGATTAGCAGGATCCCGGTGTAGACAGTATAAACACATTGATAAACAGGCAAAAAGTGGGAGTAACAATGCCAAAAAGAGTGACTTTCCTACAATCACCACCAGAGAAAACCTAGCGTTGCCCAACAGAAAAAGTACAAGTAATGACCCCAGCACCCAAGAAAATGAATTTGATGAGTCTGGGAGTCATTAGTTGTTTGTTTTTGCAAAAGCAAACTCCTACTGAAAAGCAAAATGTTGGTAGGATGGCCAGCTAAAAACGACGACTGACAAGTAATTCCTCTGAAAGTACAGACATCACCTTAAGGGTGCTGATATCTCCCCCACTAGTTCGGAGATCTCTTAATATGGAAGTCCTCTGTCCATTAGATTGACAGACGTAATGTTCTCTCACACCTTGATGGACAGAGTAATTACTGCATTATTTTAAATGAGGCCTTTTAGTTACTTTACAATACAGAGTATACATTGGTAAAAGCCCTACCTCAAACTGCTCTTGGATAAAGTCTAGGAATGTCATAGCAGTGTACATTTCAGCCTTAAAAAGTTACTTTACATTGAGGAAATTCCTATCAATCATCAAGACAAGCGTCTATTGGTCCAACTCTAGATGGATTTAGTCACCTAAATTTAACTTGCATTTACTAAAACTTTCATTTACTTTTTTAAGCAAATTTTATTGAGTTTTATTATTGGTAAACAATTAGCAGGCATGTTATATTCATTAGTTGTTCCCTCATATGCATGGTGCAACAGCTGAACTCTACAATTCTATCTAAAAAAAACCCTCATGCGGTTGTGACCCTGAATCCTATCATCCATGGTGAAGTTCTAGATGAACGTCCCTCATCGTGGATAGCTCTATAGAATCATTAATCTGAACCCTTGATCAAGTGGAGACCCATCATTTAATTTTCCCATCTGTACCTCTTATGTGGGAAACCAGGCACCTAGGGATCAGGCTACATATAGGGAGTGTCCGATGATGCTTCTGTTGGATGGGGTCTAGATTCTTCACACATTCCACCAGTGTCTCCCAAGCCCTGGGTATGTCTAGTGATCTGCAACTGCATCTGGCTTCCTGCAGCACTACTTCACTTTCATATTCCATCCAGCGTTCCTATTCCCTATGCCATATTGTTGCTCGTGGGCCCCTGGTTCCTTCCAGGTCCTGGTAATTTCCCTTTTTGCCAGAATAAAATCTAGGTCCTGAAATTTACTTGAAACTTTAGTTTTAGCCGTGTGTGGGAACCAGCTCAAGGGCCAGTGGTCCGGCATGCAGGGAACTTCCCTGTTAACAATATCAGCAACCATTCCAGTGATCTCCCTATAGACTACAAGCATTGGGAAAATCTTCACTATCATTTCCTGCAATATTGAGAGGTCACAATTGGGTTAAATCTTATATGTTTTTGAGCCATGCTTCGGCCAAACACTAGTTAGAGTTCAGTTATGTGCAGGAAGGAACACCTTCCTGCACATAAACAATCACACCCCTCAACGCAGACATCCTTGCACAATGGTGCAAGGATGCCTGTGTTGGCAGCTAAATTTAGCGCCAGTGCAGGGGGCAACACAGGGGTGCACCATATTCACTTAAATACAGCACATCCCTGTGTTGTGAATATGACAGAGCACCGCCTGCCAATTTTGGCACATAAATATGGCCTACAGATTTACAGTCACTTTTTATAGTATGGCACATTGAATCCTTAACTGCCTTAAGTGCTTCTTACTGATTTGAACGTAAGAAGGTCTTGTTTAGAAATATCAACTGAGATAAATTGTGTGCCAAATATCGTCCTAATGAGTGTGAATTAAATCCAAAGGAATTATATTTTTATAGACAATGTTAAAGAGACAATAAATGTCAAGTGATTTTCTGACATCATCATTCGGGTCTCACATCTGATACACTGGTGTGAAACTCAGTGGTGGCCGCTGCAACTGTCACTGGGGGCTGGGGGTACGAAGGGGATGGGGGGAACTACTAAATAAAAATAAAAAAACATCTGCCTTTCCTGCTGTTCCCGCCGACGACGACTCCTGATGCCTCGCTCATTGCTCCTACAGACTTCCCAGCAATCCTGGGGCCACTTTCATGCTAAACCTAGCATTAAGGCATCAACAGGATTGATCTGAGTGACTCGGACTGCTGCTCAAACACAGCCCTGGGGTCTGTGCAGTTTCTCAAGCCCAGCTGATCAACACAGCCGGGCTGGAGAAACCTAGGTGTGCATGTGTGTTTGGCTGGCCTGAGATGACTGGTCAAACACACATGCGCACTTAGGTGCACTCTCTTGGCCAGTTGGGCAATGCTTCTCCACCATTGTGGAGGAGCTGCCCCTGGTGAAACCTTAAGAGGCAGAATCTTTATTACAAGAAGTGTGTACATGTATCATATTTTCAGCTTACTGGACCACGATATGTATTTTGCATAAGCTATCTCATTGTGGGAAGTAAAAATTAATTGACAGTCAAATGTTTTTTCTGTTCTTCCATGGAGGACAACATCAATAATTGTGGTGAATAGCAGTTTAAATAAGATCCCCAGAATGTGCATATTTTTCCTACTTTACAGATCGATGTATTTTCTATAACCTTTAAATCTCCAATATTTCTTTAGCCTGAGGATCTCGTTTGTCTCAATTGTAAGTAATTTGTGCTAGCTCAAGAGCTCGGACCTACTGTTTGACAACTACCCAGGATAAGCCAGGAGACGTTTGAGGCTCATCTTTCCGTTCAGCAGAATGGAAGGATGGCATCCTGGCCATTAAAGAACGTACACGTTCTCTCTTGGAATATGCTCTACATCCTCAGAATCTGCAAAAATGTGACAGTTTTAGTGAGGTCCTGTTAGCATTCTAAGGCAATAATTGCCCTTTATATGGGGACATATATATCGCAAGCTTATCTATGAGCAACAGAGTGGTGTAAAATAACCCAAGTCATGCAAACGCATGGGTGTTCAATAAGGCTAAGGGCAAGTACCTCATAAGAGTGCTCGGTAAAACGCTCATTCATGCTACTATTAACACAAAAACGGTTTACGTGAAGCTCATTTAGAATGTATATACAGTAAAGGAGAAAGTTCTGCACAGAATTAATCAATGGGCAAGTATTTTTTTATATCCAGACAGGACGCATTCTGTCAGGCATGAATACATGGAAAAACACAGAAGCAACCAGTACATGTTGTCAGTCAGCATAGACCAATCATCTTTAATTCGCCAAAACAATGCAGAGAAAGAAGCTTTTTTCAGTGATTGGCGAAGTGAGAAAGAGGTAAGTGCACCCCAAGTGAGAAAACAGTTGTTTTGTGTTACAGCATTAATACCCATGTCCACGTGACTAATTGGGTTACTCTCGTTCTTTAGATTAATGCTACTAGAGCATGATCGTATGTGAGTACAAGTTTAGAAACTCTTATTCTTTGCTGAAAATTGTAGTAAAGACAAGAAAATTGCGTGCTGCTGCTTAATGCACTTTCTAAGTAGGGTGCGCGCCAGGCAGTGTGCTGCAACATTATTGCAAACGTCATAAAATTAGATATGGAGCAACAACAAATAAAAGAGTCACAGTGTAATCGGCGGGGGGTAAGGAGGTTATTAAATTAAATCATTAAGCAGACTTTTACAGTAGTTATTAATCTCGTGCTGAGCAAGATGATTGGCATGTAGAGCCTCGGAATTCCTCTGCATGTTTCTAGTAAAGGTGAGACTGGTTTCAGAAAGCTTCATCTCAAGGGAGAGGACTAGTTCAGATTAAAAAGAGGTATGCTTTTCTGCTTCTTGCTGAAACTGCGATTGGACGTGATGTCTCTCAGAGTAGAATACTGAGTTCCAAACCATGGCAGACCTAAATTTGTGACCTGGTCTGGTTTTAGAACTGTTTATGGAGGCACACAAGAAAACTAAAAAGTTGTGTTTTGCAGTTGATCCACACATCCGAGTTGCAATGCAGGCTAGGTCTATATCTTGGATCATGAGTGGACTTAAGATTTAAAGTGGTGAGTTTAAACTGGATCACAAACTAAACTGGAAGCAGTTGGCGTTTACTCTGGATTACTGCAATGTGGTCTCAGTCTCTAAATCCCTGTACTGGAGTTGCAAAATAAGTTTCCATAGCAACTTTGCATCACTGGTATTGCAGTTCATTAGTCAAAGACGTATAGCTGCAACTACAAAAAATACATGATCTTGCGTTCTAGAGTTTTGAACCAGAATATTGCGATTTGAATATCAAACAGCCAAAAGATTAAGTATGTAGAGGTGTATCATTCTTAAATACACATATAGGATCTTTGACACCACACAAACACACACACGCATATCACGGTTCCTATAAATGGATTTAAGAATATTAAATCTCTACTTATCTTACATACTTACTTTCAGGCCCTGCATCCAAAAAACCGCAAGTGGCTGAGACCTCACATCTCAAAGCCGAGGGCCATGTGAAGCATGGAGTTAGACTCAGTTCCCTGCCAGTGGTCAAGCCCTGCATCCCACCCCCTCCGGCTGTCGACTCCCCCGCTGCGCACGGCAACCTGGCCATGCACCCATTCCCAAAGTGGATGAATAACCACCCCCTCCCACAGACACCCATGCCACAGTTTATTGTCCTATCCTGTGAACACTCACAGGAGCACACAGGGTCTGCATAAGCTCCCGTGGGACTCTGCGAGAGCATATGTCCCATGCTGGCTCCTAGAGAGTCCCACAGGCTTGTGAAACACCTCCCCAAATTTCTTTTGTATTTTGACAACAAGAGGTTCCTCTGGGACGATCACACAAGGGATAGTGGACTTTCCCCTAAGCCTTCATAATTTTCAGGTCTTGGGGGCCGAGTTCTTGAGTCCTTCAATAGTGGCCACATCAGTTCTCTTCATGTTGGAACCAGTGAATCAGAGTGCTGGAGCAAGGCGATCAATGGGGAAAATAAGCCCCCTTGGCTAATGGGATTGCTCTATTATAGATAGTTGTGTGTGGGAGCGTTGAGAATCCTAAGTTTATAATATACTCTGCAGCTCTGGGCTAGAAATAATAGGTGCAATTTACAACAATAATATATCAAATATTCTTTCAGGAGTCAATATTGAGAGTTTTAGTTAGATTTTAAAAGTTTTATTTATCATAAGTTTAAAATCGTTACTTTATTAGTCAATTAAAGTTTACAGAACATTGCATAAAGCCTGACCTACAAACTATCCCTAGTATTCTACATCTATCTAAATTATTTCAGTCAGAAATAGCAAAAGAACAAGTTATCAAAACATAGACTTGCCAGCAAAGCTATAGTACTCATAAAGAATACTGTAACCGACTCTCATAGACAAAAGTTTAGGCAGAAAGCAAAGTCTGTTCAAGTCTCACAAAGAGAATTAACCTGAATCTGAGAGTGTTAGAGCTAAGAGCTTGTGTGCACGCTGCTATCGCTGGTGCCTACTATCACTATCTGTTCTTTCTCTGGGACCCTTTTATAGCACAATTACAATGACAAATATTTTAGCACAAATGTTTCATCCAAGGTATTAGACAGCCAATGACCAGCAATGAAAATAGGTAGACGAGATCAGATTCTGTAGAGATGGTAACTTCTAACAAATACATTATTACCATAAGATACATTTAATAACATTTGTACATAAGAAGTAATTATAAAGGATTTTCCCACTCATCTTGGTCTCTGAAAGAAAAGACACTCATTCAAATGTTGTGCACATATACACTTATGTCATACTGGTTCTTCTACATCTCCACACTAAAGCCTATTAATAAAGAAGCAAGTTTCAGATGGGTTTAGCAAGATTTGAAATTCCAATGCAGGTCAAGCAGTGAAAAAGAATAAAATAATATAGCTTTATTTGTTATCATAGGAAGTTTGTGTTATGCAAAGGACTTGCAAAAGTTACAATAGCAACATTTCTGCTGTGTTAATACTTGTTTGGAATTTGTTAACATTATCAAATCAAGCATGTCAAGCAAGTATGGGTCATGCAAAGTTTCGAAAGGAAAGTGCACTTTTAAAATGCAGCTCTTGGCTAGGCCTAGATTTCCCCTATACGGGTGATTAATTAAATGCATTTTATTTTCAATTAAATCTTTAGCACAATCCTATCCTGTGGAACTCCAGTGGCAGTCCTGTGTCCCTAACTGTCCAGTTATTTATACATTTTTAATTATAATTTCCCAAAATCACTAAAGTGAATTCTACCAAATCACAAAAAGCATGCTTTTGGGTTAAAACACAGGCATCCTGTCAAATTTTGTATAATTCTTTTCAGTGTATTTCTCTTTAGCTATTCGGGCTGTAGCATTGTTCAAAATTCCCTATGGATATTGCATTTGAGACCCTACTTTTTTACCAGCCTTGCTTAATAGATCGCCTCAAACATTCCAGGAAGGAGCTGAGGTGGAATAAAAAATTTTGGGAAAGTTTCATGAAGATTTTTCACATGGTGTCAGTAGGTAGTTGTAGTTTGGATCTAGTTTCCAAAAGAAAAGTGCTTTTTGTTTTGCCAATAACTTTGGCGCCATTTGACAAATCTTAAAAAAAAAATCAAGAGTAGTATGACACTCACTTCAGCTGGTTTCTTGAAAGTTTTTCTGTGATTCCTGAAGCAAGGGTTTAGAAAAAGGGGGTCCCAAAATGTGTTTTCCCCATACAATTTCCATAGGAGTTTTTAGACACGACTAAAGCCCAGAGCGCTGGACAGAATTACACAAAATTTCCCAGAAAGCTAGATCTTGGTTGAGAAAACGTGCTTTTTGTGATTTGGTGTAAATCTGCTGCTGAGTAGATTCAGAGATATTTAGAGTTAAAAAAACATAGATATCTAGGGACAACCTTCTGTGATTCAAACAGTGCCCGTGCCAATATCAGACTGGCTGCCAACACTTCAACCAAGACATATTGGCAGTCATTTTGTGACTTGGACTGAGCAGAGTCACAAATAAAAGTAAAAATAAAGAAAAAGGGGTAGGGTAGGCATACCCTTGCACCCTAGGTCTTGTGGTGGGGTCCCCCAAGGGCCAAAAAGGATATTTCTTTTATTTTTCCCACAAATTCACGGTGCATCTGGGGAAAAAATTTAAAACAACATGTGCAGTCTCCCACACGTTTAATGTTTAGCCCCTAGGTTGGCCGGTCTCAGGGACATATGCATGATGAGGGGGGGCACACACGGCCTCCCTTCCTATGGCCATTAATTGCCTCAAAGGCCATATTAGAGAGGGACCACGCAGCCCCCCTCCTCAGGCTCTTAAGATCTCCTGGTACCACCACCTCCCCAGGGCTTAATTTATATATTTGAGGTGGGGCCACGCAGACCCCCTCTGATCTTCCGTGGGACCCCAGGGACCAACACCTCCATGGAGCCACAAACACAGTTTGAAGGGTGAGGGGGGCCACGCGGCCCCCCTCCTGTGCTATATTCGGCCCTGGAGAACACAACCATTTGTGTTTTTCTGTAAATTTCCTTGGTTTTTATTGTAAAGTAACATCTTATTACCATATCTAATTAAAACACCACTTCAACCTTTCATTTTTACAGTGAATTTTGGGAACTTTCTATCACATTTACCCAAATGCTCCTCTGAGCACAGCCAGGCCCCCCGTTTATTGACTGCTTTTCCAATTCACAAAATAGGTTTCATACATACCAAAAATCAATTTTCAGGTCACAAATACAGTGATTTTGCAAATTGCTGAGTCAACAATTGTAAAATGTCTTTGCACATCAAGTTTTATATCTGTTAGGCCTGCCACTGGAAGTTAGTTTCCAATGATCCCAAGTAAGGAGGGAGACTGTTTATTTTGAGGATACTGTACCTGAATATAAAGTGTGCATATGCATACAGCTTTCCATGTTACACCTTCCACCTACCTCCCTTAGAGATTCTTGCTCTGGCTAATTACAGTCAGGACCTAGTCAATGTTTTTGACATGGGCTGACACAATCAGCCCTTACTCCCAAGTGTTTGGACATGTTTAGGAGAGGTCTGGCTTCCTGTCAGGATCTTGAATGACCCCTAGAGTTAAAATGCAATTGATTCAATTAGAGATGTATCCTATTGCACTGACATCTTCAACCCAAACCTTTCTAAAGGCTCTCTATTGGTAGTAGAACTATCAAGAATGGGATTTTGATGATTAAAACATGACCTTGAAAGAGTGTCTGTTTTCAAAAAAAGCCAAGGTCTTGCAATGCCTTTGTTATAAGCTATCTGCTTTTAATGTCCACATAATACACTAAGGCCCATATTTATACTCTGTTTGAGCCGGATTTGCATAATTTTTTCTTACACAAATCCAGTGCAAACTTAACTTCATATTTATATTTTGGCGCTAGACATGCCTAGCGCCAAAATATTGGAGTTAACGTCATTTTTTGCCTGCGGAAATATTACCTTGCGTCAATGCGATGCAAGATAGGCGTTCCTAGGTAAAAAATGCCTCAAAGGCCCTAGCGCCTTATTTATCCTCCCATGCAAAGATCACACACTTGAGGAGGAGGGCCTTAAATAAGGGCACTAAGCCTGCTTAGTTCCATTATTTAACACCTGGGTATGGGCAGGCGTAAGGGGGACCTGCAGACAGATTTCCATGGCCGGAGACCATTGAATTTGCCCACAGGTGCCCTTCCCTGTCACCAGGGACACCACCACCCACCCCTACCCACATCAGGAGGTCACCATGGATGGGGGACCCATCTGAAGGTAAGTCCGGGTAAGTCTTTTTTTTTTTCTGTCCAACGCCGCTCGGGCCCTGTCTTGGGGCACTGGCCACAATGGCCATGCCCAGGGGACATTTGTCCCATGGGCATGGCCATTGGGGTGGTGGGCATGACTCCTGTCTTTACTAGGAGCCATGTCCATGGGGGTTGGATGCCAGAAAATGGCGCTACACTGCTTAGAGGCAATTTTTTTTCCTCTAAACAGTGTAGCGCGATAATTTGGCACACAAGCCCCAGTTCTCCCTACTCCTCCCAGACCCTGTTAGCGTCCTTTCAAAGGTAATCCTTTGTTCTGCATTCCTAGGCCAGGGCTGCCTGGACCCCAGGGGGGGCAGAAACCTGTCTGAGGGGTTGGCAGCAGCAGCAGCTGCAGTGCAAACCCTGAAAAGGCAGTTTGGCTGTACCCGGGTTCTGTGCTAGAGACCCAGGGGATCATGGAATTGTCCCCCCAATGCCAGAATGATCTTAAACATGATACATGGCCATGTTCAGAGTTACTGTTGTGACACTATACATAGGCAGTGACCTAGGTGTAGTGCACACATGTAATGGTGTCCCCGCACTCACAAAGTCTGGGGAATTTGCCCTGAACGATGTGGGGGCACCTTGGCTTGTGCCAGGGTGCCCACAAACTAAGTAACTTTATACCCAACCTTCACCAGGTGAAGGTTAGACATATAGGTTACTTATAAGTTACTTAAGTGCAGTGGCAAATGGCTGTGAAATAACGTGGACGTTATTTCACGCAGGAGGCAGTGGCAGGCCTGTGTAAGAATTGTCAGAGCTCCCTATGGGTGGCAAAAGAAATGCTGCAGCCCATAGGGATCTCCTGGAACCCCAATACCCTGGGTACCTCAGTACCATATACTAGGGAATTATATGGGTGTACCAGTATGCCAATGTGAATTGGTAAATTTAGTCACTAGCCTGTTAGTGACAAATTAGGAAAGCAGAGAGAGCATAACCACTGACGTTCTGGTTAGCAGAGCCTCAGTGTGACAGTTAGGCATCACACAGGGAACACATACATATAGGCCACAAACTTATGAGCGCTGGGGTCCTGGCTAGCAGGATCCCAGTGACACATAACAACCACACTTACAACATAGGGTTTTCACTATGAGCACTGTGCCCTGGCTAGGAGGATCCCAGTGAGACAGTGAAAACACACTGTCATATACTCACAAACAGGTCAAAAGTGGGGGGTAACAAGGCTAGAAAGAGGCTACTTTCTCACAACACCACAGCGTCACGTCGTAAAGAAAAACGACGTTGAAGCGGTGGAAATGACTGTGAGCCGATTTACCACACCGCAAACCGGATATGCGGCGGTTTTGTATGCAATAGCGTCAAAATACGCCGCAAACACAGCAAGTACTGCAGAGAAGAGCCAAAATGGATCCCAGATGCATGCACAGACCCCAGGAAGATGACAACAGACCAGGAACCAGCCAGAAGGACCCACACAAGACCCAGGACAGGGAGAAGAAGAAAAGAAAGTGTTGCATCAGTGCAGAGGAACAGGAAATTCTGGTGAAAGAGGTGACGGAACACCAGCACCAACTGTTTGTCACCTCAAAGTTGCCAATCAGTAGGAGAGAGGAATTATGGCAACAAATTGTTGACAAGACTAACAGTGTGGCAGAAGTACGCAGAACAGTCATCGAGTGCAAGAAACGGTGGCATGACTGCAAGCGCAGGACCAAGAAAAAGATGGCCAGGAACAGGAAGGCAGCACTGCAGACTGGAGGTGGGAGTCCAGCACCACAGGAGCCCCTGGACCACATGGAGGAGATGGTCGCAGCCATCATCCCTGAGGAGATCGTCACAGGGATTCAAGGACAGGACAGCACAGACTACCAGGAGACAACGCACATGCAGGGAATGCGCATGGGGAATTAAAATGCACTAATGTGAACTGCAAGCGGGGGGAATACCTACTACACAATGCATGTAAGTCATCATATTCAGGGAATGGCATGGGTAAAGGGGCACGGCACCGGGCCATGGCTACACAACACCAACAGCCTTCCCATGTATTTATGTTGCCATGCCAACTATGTTCCAAAGGTAAAGCCAGGCCAGGAGGGAAGGGCACAACTTCAAACTGGCATCCTGTAACACATCAGCCACTATACTCCCTACATTAACTAGGGCCCAATTAACAACCTCTAGCAATACCGACAACTGGAATGTAACATTGACACTACCACCTCCGCTGTGTATGCTGGCCAAGTAGCTAATGGCAGGAACGTCCCCATGGATCAAACACACCCAAATTAGAGGGTTCAGTATGACGTCAACAATCCCCTGAAACAAGACAAATGTTCCAGTCCTGTCAAATGTGAATGTCCATAGTAGCCGCAAACATCAGCCAATGTCATCAACATTAGGAGGTACACAGCACTAATGTCATACCCATGCTGCATATGTCAGGGTCCATCCTATGCCTGGGTCACAATGCAACATACCAAATGTCATACTGCTCAGACAACAGCATTGAGGGGGAGGACACATGTAAGTGGTCACAGAAGTACACCTACACAGTCAGAGGAGGAAATAGGACACTGCTACGACTATCAGGGCAATCCAATGTACCACACATTCCCCAACATCAGCAGTACACATTATCAATGCTGACATCCATATTGTGCCATTACAATGCTATACACAGTATACGCTACATTGCTACTACATATAGGTGGATGTGAAAGATCAGAGACTGGGGCAGGTCCAGATTGTTAAGTGTGCTGATAGTGCCATCAGAACACCCACAGCCAGTGAAAGGCCTCACCATGATAATGGAAGTAGACAGAGGGTTGAGTAGGACAAGAAGGTGGCAAATCACTATTTGGCCAGAACCAACACCTAGAGGAGATGATGCTGGCAAGTCCACAAACTGACCACAATACATGTGACATGCAGGTGGGGTGTAGGCCTGGGAGAATGGCCATCTGAAAGGCAGGAGCAATGAACAGGAACCAAGATCACAATGTGTAAATCATCAGAAGGCATGCATGTCACATTACAAAGCCCACAACACTGACACACTAATTGTACCGTATTTCATTGCAGAGGAAGATGGATCTCCTGCAGATATGCATGTCCAGGACTACCCTGATGACATGGATGACGAGCTGACAAACATCAACCAGCAGACCCTCCAAGAGGTCCTTGAAACCCTCCAGACCCCACCTTCAGTCACAAGGAGAAGCACAGATACAGCAGCCATAACAGAGAACCCACCCACCACCCCAATTGTACGACCTGCCAGCTCCAATACAGCTGAGGACTCTGACGACACTGGCACCACCTTTAAGAGAACAGTAGTCGGAGTACAACGGGAGCTGACCAAGGAGGTGCGGGTGGGGATGCAAACTATGGCAGCCAGCCAAGAGGTGGTGCGTTCGTGCATGATGTCAACTGAAGAACAGGCAGCAGCTATGCAAGTGCAAACAACTATCTTGCAGGAAGTAGAAAAAAGGCTGAAGGAAATCAGCACAGCTGTATTACAGTTGACCCAACACCTACAACAGCAATCCTGTCAACACGTGCAAGAATGCAACATTGAACCCCTCAGGGCCGACCTGGCTGCCTACCATCATGATGTGGCTGCTATTCTTAAGAACCAGCAGATCCTCCTTGCAGCAGTACTGCCCTTAAGACCCCCACAGGTAGCAGCTACCGGGATGTCTGACTCCAAGTCTACACACACTGAGGTGTGTGTTGCCCCTTCACAACCACCACCACCAAGGGCAGAGGAGGCAACACACACATCAGAAGAGGAAGACCAGGAACAGATCACCTTCACACGTAAGAGTACCCAGTAGCACTAGTCCCTGCCACATGGCCACCTATTACCAAGGTCCTGCGCTTTGTAACATGCCAGTCTTGCAACATCTGTACTCAAGCACTGTTCTGCAAACCACGGTTTATCTTGTCAACCTGCCAGTCGTGCCGCGGCGCGCGACACTCAGACGTGCCACGCCCCCAGTCTCCTCTGCACTTTGAGAGGTATGGGGTATTGGGCATGGGGACTCGTTTCGTTTTAGCGCGGCGCCCCTGCAAACCCACATAGCCTCCCCCACTCACCTGTTATTGTTGTCCTTCTTTCCTGTCACACTCGTTTGTTCTTCCCTTGCGCTGCCACACTTTCTGTTTGGATGGTGTCTTCGCTTCTTCTCCCTTCACTCAAGCACCAACACTGAGACATCCAGACACCAACAAACAATTTATTGTTATTACTGATGGTTCCGAAAGAGCTATCGGAGCAGTATTACTCCAACAACAAGATGATGATGGTTTAGAACATCCAGTTTTTTATCTGTCCCATGTACTCTCTGTGTCTGAACAACATTACTCAGTATTGGAAAGGGAATTATTAGCCCTGAAGACTGCCTGCCAAGAGTGGAGACAATTCCTTATGGGGTCCAAAAAACATTTTGAGGTGAGAACGGACCATTGGAATCTACAATGTTTACGTAACTTTCAATGCCAGAACAGTCGTCAGGCTACGACTTCTATGTCACCTACATTCCTGGATCCCAAAACATACTAGCCAATGCTCTGTCTCGCCGTTATCCAGACTGTCCTCCTACCCCATCACAGTATCTACTTGAGCCTAGCAAAATCATTGGTGTAGCTCAATCATTCCTGGATGAGGTACAACTGGAAGATGCAAACCTTTCTGAACAATAACTTGAGTACTTAAACCCCCAAATACATAAACAGAAGGGATACTATTATTATATGACCTTTTGTTTCTCCCTACAAGACGAGTACGAGAAAAGGCACTGCAGATGTGCCATGATTCCCCAATTGCTGGTCATAGAGGTATCAAGGCCACGCAAAAATTACTCTTGCGATCTTTTTGGTGGCGGACTTGGAAATCGGATGTCGACAGTTATGTACAGGCCTGTCCCATATGTGCCCAAGTAAAGATACCCCTTATCAGGCCAGCGGGATTATTGCTACCGTTACCTGTTACACCAGCTCCCTGGCACACCATTTCAACTGATTTCATGTGTTCCCTACCTCCATCAGCAGGAAATCAGGTTATCATGGTAACAGTAGATTCCTTTACAAAGATGGCTCACTTCACTGCCCTGAAGAAATTACCTACCTCACAAGAACTAAGCCAGATATTCATCCACCATATTTTTTGTCTATATGGACTCCCACACTGCATTGTTTCAGACAGGGGACCTCAGTACATCTCTCGGTTTTGGAAACATATCTGCAAGACGTTGAACATCAATGTAGCGTTGTCATCTGGTTTCCATCCCCAAACCAATGGGCAAACCGAACGACTCAACCAAGAACTAGAGCAGTACCTCTGCTGCTTCTGTAATTCTACTCAGAGTAACTGGAACACTTACCTTTCTATCGCAGAATTCTCTTACAACAACACTGTCCATCGTGCCTCCGTGGTCACCCCTTTTTTCTGTTCCTATGGCTATCATCCTACCTCTTTTCCTACTACTCCTCAGTCTGCCTCTTCTCTTCCTGCTGTCACCTCATTTTCCAGACAACTTCGAAAGATCCATAGAATGATTCGATCTAATCTGCTGGACACTAAGAGATACATGAAAAGAATGGCAGATAAGAAGCGCAGTGAGACTCCAGTAGATCACATCCAGGATTATGTCTGGCTTTCTTCAAAGTTTCTGTCCTTGTGGCTCTCTCAGAATAAGTTTTCACCTCGTTACTACGGCCCTTTCCGTATTCTTCAGTTGGTTAATCCTGTCACTGTCCGTCTTCACTTACCTCGTACCTGGAAGATCCACCCAGTCTTTCATGTTTCCCAACTAAAACCCTATAAGCGTGACCCTTTCTCCCGGAGGTTCCCTTGTCCCCCTCCCTTATTGGTGAATGATGAATCAGCATATGAGGTACAAGAAATTTGTGACTCTCGTGTCTTTCGAAACCGTCTTCAGTATCTGATCATTGGAAGGGTTACCCTCTTAGCGAATGCTCTTGGGAAGATGCGTCTTCTGTTAACGCCCCTCTTCTGATTCGTCACTTTTACCACTTATTTCCACACAAACCTGGGGCTCCACGGGAGGGACCTACTGTCGCGCTGCGGCGCACTGCGTGAGCGGAACATTCGGCTTTGGCCGCGGCACGAGGCACTCAGACGGGCCGCACCCTCAGTCTCATCTGCACTATGCGAGGCCCCAAATTGGGCATGGGCCATGTTTCTTTTTAGCGCGGCGCACCTGCAAACCCACATAGCCTCCCCCCACTCCCCTGTTATTGTTGTCCTTCTTTCCTGTCGCCCTCGTTTGTTCTTCCCTTTATGTTTTTTTCCTTTTTCCGATTTTTCCCCTCTTTTCCCAGCATGCATTGGTTCCCTACTCACTATGGTCCCTTGTCCATTACTTTCTATGTATCTTTCCCTATCAAATATGGTGTCCTTACACTTCCTGCCGGTCGCTTCCTGTCTTATGGGTATTTAAGGGCTGTGATTCTTGTTCTCCTTGCGCTGCAACACTTTCTGTTTGGATGGTGTCTTCGCTCCTTCTCCCTTGTGTCAGATACTGGTAATGCTTATTTTTTCCTGTTCATTTTTGGTCTTGAATCCTACGTATTGATTTTTGCTTTTGTTCCAGGAATTTCCTTTTTAGGTTTTTTTTCCCTCTGGCACTACTTCTGAAGCACACTGACTGCCCTTGGCGTTACTATCGCCTGCAGCACCGTGGCTACCCGAAAGAGTCGCCCCTACCTGGGCCAAGGCAGGACGTTCAAGAACAAGAACCTCGTCACTCGTTCAGTGGACTCCAGGCTCAAGCACAGTGTAAGTCGTGACACTGCCCTGTGATTGTCTCTCACTAATTCATTTGGCAAGTCCTGTCCCTCTGCACTGTCTGACACTTCACCCCAGCATGTCCAATTACATGTCCTTTTGCACTTGTGTAGGATCGCAATGGAAGATGTCACTATAATGGACTTACAATCATGGACAATGTACATATAGCACTACAGCACTTTTCAATAAATAGCACTTACCCAACCACTTTGTCTCTGTGTTATGTGACACAGCAACCGTGCAGTAGATCAGTGAATTTTGCCTCCTGTCAATTATCATAGATTGTCAATACAACTGTCCTGAAATAATGTGGGCTGATAACTATGCACACTGGCCTGGATTCTACCATACTCTGCCCTTCCTGAGGGTTATTTCTGAGGAAAAGTATAACTATACACCATAATGCTGTGTTGGACAGAATAACACTTCCTCAAGGGATGTCAAAACCAGAAAATAGTGCCTGCAAATTGTTGCTTCAATGCAAAACTAACGCATGTGACATTTCCCACAAATTTAAGCTAACACACACCAAACTGCATGAATGGAGGTGCATGTGTTTACATCCAAATAAGTAATCATGCGGAACAGTGTAACAAATGATCTATGTGAGTTATGTACACTATACTACAAGAGAGCTTACTACCACTCACCTTATAAGGATTTCCTTGGACATCAGACTGTAGTCAGACTTAACACAGTGTCCCCAATACTAAATCTGAAGGACAGTATGTGACATTGAAAACATACATCATAAAAAAACCACACTTTGGGATCCATAGTAACCGTGATTGGTGGTTGCAATGAATGGCCGAATCTTAGCCAAGTAGCTTTGGGGTAGCTGCCAATGTTACAGCTCAGTTGGGATTTGTTTGCAGCATAGGACACAAAATCTAATACAAAAGAGACACTGTACACTCATGCCAAAGCCCTGATCTACAAACATTTGACACATACTGTAAAGGGTTACCTAGATATGTATTAAACAGTAAAAACAGAAGTGAAAACTCGGGGAAAGACCTTACCTACCCTAATCTACTCAACTACTCATTACCCACAACTGTCCCTGACTAACCTAAGCTAAACATACTTATCACATTTAACAAAACTTTCTAAACATCAACCCACCTCCCCCCTTATGAGCTGGGGGCACATGGAGGACAACAGATACTAACCTAAACACATACTATCCTGTACTAAACAAATATATATTTTTTTGTATTTAAAAAAAAACAACAATTATATATATATATTTTTTTAAACACAAGAAGCCCAACATTGCCCCCCCACCCACTCACCCACACACATAAAAATAAACTGTATGAATATTCAGGAACCCCCACCCCCCACCCACTAACACTAACTAAACTAACAACCTATACCGACCTAACACTAAGCCCCCTAAACCCACAAAGTATAAGAACCAGGAAAGCGGAGGAAGGGGAGGGAATCATGTCCGTCAACATTTCTATAGGTTGGCCCTCCGGAGGGTCTTTTTGATGGAACGCACCCGCCGGTTGACCTGTCGCACCTCCTGCCACAGTCTGCTCATCTTTCTATGGACACGGTCCAATTTCCGTTGCATTTGTGAAAAAGCAGCAGGGTCAATGGCTGAAGCAGGGGTGGTCTGGGTGTCAGCCGAGGAAGTTTGGGCCTGTGTTGTGTCAATGGCTGTAGGCTGCCCTGCAGGTGGTGCTGTGCTTGGTCCAGGAGCAGTTGCTGTGGATGGTCATGCAAAGGTCCCAGCTGGTGGTAGTGCCACCTGAGTGGTAGTGGTAGTGGTGCTGGTGGTGGTTGTGGTAGGCAAAGAAGGGCCTCTGTGTGCAAATGCCCTCCAGGCTCCGGAAGCTCATTCATGGTGATATCTGCGGGCCATGTTGCGGTTCCCAGGCTCGACATCTAGTAGCGGTATCTCATTGCCCGCCGTTGAAACTCCCTGACCTGGATGGGAGTCATATTTGCAGCTGTTAAGACAAATAGAAAACCTAACATTAGGTACTGCATTGTGTGAAATGGCACAAGAAGTAAATCCGACTATACATCTATTGTACTTGTAACCGCCCATATCATCATACAGATCATTGATTGTCCCTGAGCAAGTACATGGCAACCCAGCCTACAAAGGTCCTATCACATATAGCACATCCAAACCCTACAAGATGGGTAACAACTGGCATGATTTTGGCATCATAGTTCTGCCAGTTGTCATCCTCCACCACTGCTAGGGCTACAAATGTCATTGTACGGGATGGAAATCTAGGGCCACATGATCTGTGAGTTGTAAATGGACTTGCCAGTATAGTAAGCATGTGCTAATCATGAGTGTGTACACTAGGTTCAGAGAAGTGATTCACTGATTTACATGTCTGTGTACCAAACTTGTATCATCAGTCCTAGGTACTCTATTCACAACCCTATGCCTGTGTCTGGGGGGGGGGTGGACCATCAACTAATTATTTCAACAACAAGGACACCCAGGAAGCTAGGAAAGCTGGACATGGGTTTGGCCCAGCACACACACCACAGGTAAAGAGGATCTCCAAATAGGAGACAGCTGACCTTTGACCAATCCCATCAACACTCATGTTTGGAAATGTTTGGAAATGCAGACCTTTATCCACATTATTTACTACCAGTAAGCCATGACTTACAACAAACAGAGAGATGCAAGAACACCTCTGGCCATGAGTTGCATGCACACCTAGGCCATTGTACTCAAGTGCCACATACTTGTAGCACTACATGTGGAGCTACATGCTGCTAGGAAGTTTAACATACAGTCCAATAATTACATTAGTGAATAGGGAAGCAGAAGTCTGTGGGTAAGCATTTGGCATCCCTATTCTGGGAGATTTCGGGTCTGACTGGCTGACTAATTCACTAATATGGTCCAGTGCGACTTTTTCTGAATCAAGTTTTATCCACATTTCTATTCACATTGCCGTGCCTACAGGACTAACCTAGAATACCAAAATATGACAATACGATAAGGATTGGCCAACTCAAAGATGGTGATAAAATGATAATCCACTCATGGGACAAAACAAATGATTGGCCAGCGCATCACACCTTGCTATGTGTCCAACACACAGGAGTCCATCACACATCACCAGCAAACACAACACATAACAGACATATCAACACTTACTGGAGTTGTCTCGGTCCTCGAATCGAGCCACCTCGCTAACAGTTTTGGGTGTCAGTCCACCTGTAAGGCATGGAAGGGAGAAATGTGCTCAATGTCTGTGCACTGTACAACAATTCCAAAGACAAATACTATGTATACAGCCATCCCTAATTGAAATGTGGCACTACAAAATCCAAATACCAGTCTAAGATGTTAGCTGAGCGCAGCTAGAACTTGTTACCTATGTGTCCAAATCCAGATCAGACATGTATCCGAAATGAAGGAGGGGCACAATAATCCCTAAGATTTTCGGAATTTCCATGATCGGTTTCCTTACACACTCACCAAACACATGAGACATATGTTTGCGCCACATTGCTATCATCAATTGACGTGAAGCCTGCACTAATTTTCAGCCTCCTGTTGTGTTTAGAAAGTCAGTCTAGCTGTTGCGTCAACAAATGATGGTAATGAATTGGAAAAATCTATACCTCACTGGCAACTGTGGCCTATATCTATACATAATTGGCTCCTGATTTGTGTTGCTGTTTGACACAAAGGCGGCACTAACTTACATAATACAAATGTATTCAGTAAGTTTGCGGAGCTCTTGCTTCCAAACAGCTTGCAAATGTGGTCCCTAACAAAGTAGAAATATGACCCTGTCTGTTTCAGTAGCATTCCACACACTCAACATCATTGCCGGCAGATATTGTAAAAAACAGCTGATGTCCCTACAGAGCATTTAAGCGTGCACACTAACATGATTTGTACTCACCAACAGGGCCACCAATCACAATCCCCAGGTGGTCTAGCAGATCTTTCTCCCTGGAGACAAGGTCAGCCCAGCTGTGCTTCAGCTGGTAATCATTTCTGGGTGTGTTGTAAATCCTTTGCAGATGATGCAACATCTTTGCCCACCGTAGCCTCCGTGCCTCAGTGTTATACCCCTGTATCACACGCCCACCTGCCTCAATCATCAGGAGTAGGAAATGGCACACCAGCCAAATGAACCCACCCAGCTCCTCCTCTCCCATCCTGGCAAGACGAGGCCTACCCAACATATTTGTACTTAAAGAGTAATAGGGGATAAAGGGGAGCAAAGGAGAATAGGGGGAAAGTAGGACAGGAAAAATTCAAATAAACAACTAACACAGCCCATCTATACCCAAACTAACACTACCCACAACAGACTCCCAACCAAACAAAGACAATAGTTTACAACACAAATTACTACAACAAAACACTCAGACAGGATATTACAACAAGTTTTTAATCACAAAAAGACAATAAAAAGACCACACAGAAGACAAATTCACTAAATGCACAGAGACAAATTGAGACACAGCCACACAGTCAGGAAATATCACTGACTGCAAAGTGAAAGGGAAAGTACACCCACTGTACCTATTCTGTAAAAAGGATATCCTATTACATCACTTCCTGCCTAAAATGGTGGGCGTTTTTATTGTCATGCGTCAAAATATTTTGACGCGTACTGTCTATGCGTCATTTTTATCGACGCACAGAAGTAGATTTCAGCCCACATCCATATGTTTCCAAATTGTTTCAAACGTAACCAATTTTCGGAGGTACAGTGTGGAAGATACCGCTCAGGGCCAATGGTTCTTTCAGGGCATTATGCATTGTTTTTCGTCCATAAGTGTCATTTTTAGATGCATGTGAGTCATTTTTTGACGAGTATGTTGCACAATTTCAAGCATTAACTGGGTTTGGGTCATTTTACCATTTGAAAGGTATATTACAGTTGTGACAATACTGAGATAGGCTGATTGGGCATGACGGTGTTTGGGCACATGTGACACGTCATACTACTGCGGACCATGATCCGCTACTTCATGTACAGGATTTTCACTCTTGACTGATGCAATAGATGGCCAAACGTGTGGCCTACATAGATGTAATAAACAAATTGGGCATGTTTGGCGTCAGTAGAGGATAGCAGGGTGACGCACATAAGTACAATACCTCAGTGCCTAGGGCTCAATGTGTGTGCTTTAGCTACCAATATTGTTGTTGACCCACTGTGTGACCATCACAAGATGCATTATAGCAAATTTGTTTGTATGCATGTGGAGTCAATGTGTCCAACCCTCAGATGCAAGTCAGTGCGGAAATGAGAGAGGACATGTGTTAGTCATACATGTAGCAACAACTGCTGTGTGCACTTCCTAGTTTTTGGGTAACATAAACACCACAAATGACAAAGCATGCCCCGGATAGATAGCACGCAGTTGTTCATGTCAATGGTCCAAAACTTGGCCATCACTTGTCCTGGAATTTTGGATACTGCTTCCTAGGCACTTGTTGGTGAACCCACCATGAGTCAGGCACATGTACATACTAAGTGGGTACCGTGTTTGTGACATGGAGAGCCAAAAATAAACCACATTTGTAATGTCACACCACAGTTGAGGTCATATAACTGAGCTACAACTCTCCTGTGGCAGTGGAGGACCAGCAGACCAAGCAGCACGTGGCCACATATTTCCAGTGATCAATTGCACAGAGGTGTCTGGTTCATGTGTGTGGGCCAATGTTTGTCCTCTATATTTTTAGGGGTCTATGTTGTCACAGTTACATCCAGGTCTAGTCATGAGTCTGTGGCAGCTATTCCTGCATCTACTGAGTATCCTTCGGAGATCAATAGAAGTAAAACCAATGAGGCTTTGAGGCCCCACATGGGGATGGTCCTACCCTGTCACTGCAGACGTGTTATGAGACTGCCAACAGGGCAACCTTGGTGTGCTGAGTAAGATAATATCTCAGGAATCTTGTACCGGCAGGTGTCATCACAACATTTGAACACAGGTTGGCCTCTAAAGTTCCCACTGCATCTGGGAACTTCATAGCCTCTGTGCTGATTATTCTCGCAGCTATTCACCACGCATGGCCCATCAATATGTTGTGAGCAATGTGAATCAGCATGTGAACTGTCAGGGTCTTAACATGTGTGGACTTTTCAGGCACATTATCTGACGTTGCTGGTTCTGCTGGTGGCACCATACCCAATACTTGCATACGGCCATGGTATACTGTCACAATTTCTCGCTCATGCATACATGAGACCCAGACAAGGGATAGGCCATGATTTGGGTATTTGGAGACAAGTTCCCAACTATGGGACGATAAATAAGCAGATTATGCTATACAATGTATTTGAGTATGCATTGAAGAACCAACTGACAAAATACCCCAGGAGGTATGTGAGGGTTGGGAAAGCAACTATGATACATATGTAGCCACAAGGAACCTTTAGGGTATCGCACAGACATGTACCAGTCAGGTTTACAGGATGTAGGGTCAATCAAGATCCAGCAATTTCACAAGGTACATACTCAGTGGTCTGACTGAGACTGGTCAGAGGAGGAACAAGACAGTTGACATGGAAAACTGTGTTTGTCCTGTGTTTGGAAGGTGACACATTAACCCAAGGGCTGTGTTACACAGCTGATTTTTATGGCAATGCATAACAGTGTAATCGATAAAATGGCAGCTTCTATGCTGTTCCAAGCATCTGCAAGGGCAGTGCATGTTCAAATGGCTGGTCTGCATGGAGGTGCTCACAGGTGTGTGCTGAATCAGTCTCTCAAAAGTCCTGTAGGTGAGATTCGAGTTCAAATGGCCAACAGTACCTTTCACATGGGAAACAATCTACAGGTGAAAACAGGGCCTAGAGACTACAAGCCAGTGCATTATTTAACCTGACGTCCATGCAGACAGATGTACAATGACTATGGCATACCATACTAAAGGGTGAACCACACTGGATTAAAATTGTTAGTCAGTGTGTGTGTACAGGAGGTAATATCTGGGTACACATATTACCATTCCTGGGACCTCTTAAGACGGGTGGGGTGAGACCGGGAACATGGGTGTGTCAGGACTTAGGGCATGGGCTGACATGTACATGGAATTTCATGTGCGCAATGCTTGTCATAGGTGTGGCACTTGTGCTATCTAGGTTCTGCTTATATGGAATTCTAGTCACACATGGTCCTTGCAAAGATAGGTGATGTAACAGTTACTGCTGTCAAGTGTGTGGCCATACATTAATGTTACTAATGCAATAGCACATCCACTGCCTCATGTATGATGCTTTTTGTTCCATTATTGACTGATGGTGGCTTAGTTGTGTGCCATATGCTGCAAAGAATCATGTTGCCAACAGGTATGTGTGAAATAGGTGTGGTCCTCTGCTATTGCCCTTCAAATGTGAAATGTACAGGATATATGTCATTTACAGTGCGTGTGAATGTGACTGTTGATTAAAATGCATCACAATTGCTTTGGACATTTCTATGTCCTGATCGGTGTATCAGCAATGTTCCATGAGGCTACACTCTTATTCTGATAGTTAGTGATAAAGGTGAGCAAAAATGATTACCCAGACCATGATATGGTGATTATTATAGGTGTTTATTTACATATGTTAATACAGTGGTGATGGTGAGTTGATTAAAAATAAATTGTTGACAATATGTTGGCGCCTACGCAATCCTGCAGCTGTGTTTAGTTGGTCCCCCTCATGTTGATGGGCAGCATCCTCCTCTTCCTTCTCTTCAGGCATTTGTGGCTCTGGTTCTAATAGGGGAATATTCTTTCAGCCCATTTCTGGTGAATATAGGAGGCTGCCTCCAGTGATGTCGAGGCACATGAATCTCGACTTCAGGATGCCAAAGGTCCTCTCGACTATGGTTCGTGTCCTCCTATGTGCCTCATTGTAGGCACGCTCTGCTGCAGTGCTTAGGTTGCCACATGTGGTCATCCATGGCTGGATCCCATACTCCTGATCAGCTGAAAGAGAAAATGATTGAGATCATGTTGATGTTACTTGCCTAATTAATATCACCTTGCATGGCAGTAGTTCTCTTGTGTTGTCTGTTTCCTTGGCAGAACGAGTGTTTGGCTGCTGACCGGTTGTCAGCAGTATATTTTGAGAGTTGCAGTACAGTGCATTGTGACTTGTGATACAGGTGTCCCTGTGTCTTCACTGGGCTGTGAGATGATAGTTCCATACACAGAATCAAATCAACAGTGGTGGTAACACGTTTACATCTATATACCCTGGACATCTCATACATTTTGAAATATGCAATAGATTAATTTAACCATCAGTGAGACGCTTACATTTTGCAAGGTGACAATTAGCCAAACTTCTCCATACGTCTTAACATTTGACTGGGCATTAATTTCATATGTGTGACAAGTTTACTGCAGACTGATTTCTCTGCCCTTGGCAAGTTGACTCAGGTTGTAACGTCTACCTAAACTACTGCACATGGTCTAGTTCATCTGGCTAAATTGGTTGTGAGGTTGTCGTTTTGAGTTTCAGAAGGTCTGTATGGCAGTACATCTGTTGTGTGTGTGTTAATTTGTCACAATGCATATGTGTAGGAATGTGCGCTTTCCATATTGTCCCATCAAGATGTGTTCTTCGCACAGTCCACTTGCCTCTTGGTAGTGGGCAATGTGAGAGCAGGAGTGATGTGAGATATTGGAATGGCCTCAATGATTGCATGTGACCTTGATTGTAGTCATCATCATGCTATGTGAGTCATGGTCTTTGACCTGCAGCAAATAACATTCCACACCCCTTACACAGTACGTATTGGCTGGAAGGGTGTTTGATTGGGTGTTATTGATGTGTGATTGGAATTTTATCTTTGCAGATGTAATGCCAGTTGGCACCATGTGTTTGTCATTGTGTTGTTTTACATTTTCCCCTTCTGTTTGTGGAGTGGCATCAGTTATTTGGAACGGTCCTTTGTCCCTAGGTGTGTCCCCCATTAGGTGAGGATATGAAGCATGCCTAGCAGTGTCACAACCTCAGTGTGTTCCTGTCCACATGTCGCTGTCGTGGTGTATGTGTTGTGTGTCCTAAAGGGTTGCTGTGCAGTGTGTATATAAGTAGGTTTCTGTACTTACCAACAAGTAGTCCATTTCCACATCGTCCATCCTGGAAGTGTTGATTGATGGTACAGTGATGGAAGATGAATGAATCATGAACACTCCCAGGATACTTTGCCACGATGTTAGTGATCAATCCCTGGTGATCTACAATGGCCTGCACATTGATGGAGTGTGTGTGCTTCCTGTTGCTGTATAGATGTTCAGTTGCAGCAGGCGGCACAAGGCATACATGTGTGCTGTCAATGGCACCAAGGACGTGTGGGAATCTATTAATGAGGTAAAACCCCTGTTTGGTCTCCTGCTGCTTCTGCTGTGTGTTGGGGAAGCAGATGTGGTGGGGTGTGAGTGTGATGATGGCATCGAGTACCTTGGGCAGGAAGGCGGAGAATGATGGCTGTGAGATCCCAGAAACCAGGGTGCCAGTGTTTTGAAAGGAGCCACTTGCCAACTTATGTAGTACAGCTAGCAGCTTGGTTTCTGGTGGGATGGTGTGGGGTGTCTGCAAGCTGGGTGCCAACTGTGGCTCAATGTTGCGCAGCAGCTGCTGAATGGCTTGCCAGTTCAACCTGTACCTCTGGATGATGTCATGTTCCCTGAGGCCATGAAGGGTTGTCCTGGTGCGGAATATCCTCTCCTGCCTTCTGCGTTGCCTTTGGGGTCCCTGCTGGTGTTGTGGATGCTGCTGTTGTGGTCTTGTGCTCTGCGTCTGCGTGCACGCTGGATGAAAAGCACCTCCATTTCTTCCTTTTGGAGCTCTGCTGTTGCTTCTGTGTGTTTTGATTAAATACAGTTGTGTTTGCCCCATTTTAATGCCTGCCCTGACCCAGGCGTTAATTTTTGACGCAAATCGGGCTGTGCGCCATTTTCGGACTCCGCCTCCCGGCGGTGCAGGGTTTTTGCGCTGTAGCATAAATAAGGCGCACAGGTGTTTATGTCATTTTTTGGACGGGAACCCTTACCTTGCATATCATTAACGCAAGGCGGTTTCCCACATCCAGAAAATGACGCACACAGCGGGATTTTGACGTCCGCGGGTGTCAAAGTTTAAATATGGTGCATGGTTTGCACCGAATGTGCATCAAAATATTTTAGCCACATTCGGCGCAGATGGAGTATAAATATGCCCCCGAATGTCTAGATTTTCTTGAGAACCATAGGGTCACTGCAACACTGTGACTTTCTGTTGACAGAGCCATTCAATATTTATCATGTATTCTCCCAAGCAGCATCCAGGAGTTCTTCGACTTCTAACCCTGGTAACTCTTTAAGCCTTGACTGGCAGTCATTCTAAAGATCTAGACTATAAGAGTTGCCATGAAAGAAACCCACAGTCTGTGACTGTTGTACTTGAGCACTTGAGTCTGCTATTTGGCTCTGTGTTGTCTTCATTGCTCATTGACCTCAGGCTCTAAATGCCCAATTTAGGGGTACAGGTCAGATAACCATGAGATGATTGGAGAGGAAAGCCCATCAAGGACTATCCATCAGGTCCTCCCAGCAACCATAAATTGATAGGCAGTGCTGGAAGGATACAGCAGCTGCAGATCCGACTTAATACCAGTACATGCACAAGGACAATGAAAAGTTCTCAGAAAAAATGTGCCATCACTGAATGAGTTTTTTCATTTTGCACTTGTTACATTGCTTCAAGCCCAGCTAAGACCATTGGGTAGAGCAACAACACCCACCTAGGAGGATGCAACTGCAGTGAAAAATCCTTATGTGAAAAGAGACACAGAATAAAGAAAGTCTAGAAGTCCTTCATACATGATCCATTGTCACCTGTGTGGTGCAGCAGTGACTACCTGTTTTTCACAGGTGATGTACAGATCTGGTTAGTGGTTTAGCTTCGTAAACACTCTAAGTGACCCAAAAAATACTTTTGAAGAGAGTTTCTAACAGATCTCAACATTAAGGCATGTAGCACAATTCTGAAGGTCCCAACCTTAATCGGATTCCCAGACTGTGCATCTCTATGGCTGAGTGAGATGCCACTACAGTAGGACTCCATGATTACTGAGCTTCTGGCTGGACTGCTGCAGGCAACAGAAGACCAAACAGCTCACCAACCAGTGAGCTATTGCTGATACCTATTATAACAAACCTAGTGTGAATTGGTGGTCCATGCATAGACATGTCAGTTTTCGTTGCTTAGTAGAACATCTTCAGACTGGGCCCGGTCCCACTAGTTTTCAGTGTGTTCCACTGCAGGACACAAAAGCAACCTATAAAGGGTGTAAATGAGCTGGAAAGAGCAGGACATAAGTCTGCTGTTTCAGGACAGCCCTCAGTCTAGAAGCAACAGGTTACATATTTGCCCTGCACAGGCTAAAGCGTAGCTATCAATAAATCGTGTTTGCTGTTAGTTTAGCTTAGCTTCCCTCTCATGCAGGTGAGTCCCATATTCGGTGGAGCACATGAGGTGAGTTATGATAAATGCATGCATGTGTGGGTTTTCGTAGAATGGAAATAGCCAGTGCCTAATTTGGGTTAGTGGTTGCAGATGGTGGCCACCGGCTCTCACTATTGGGAACCGGGACATATTTTTCAATATCTGACTTTAACAGAGAGCAACATAGAAGGAAAGGCAGAAAAGGGAGACATGAGGATTAAGAGAAATACAGGAAAATAGTGACAAGGGGAGAACGTTGGGATGAAAAAAGAACAAGTAAGAGTGAGATAAAGAGACAGAAAGAATAGGTGGTTGAAGAAAAAATACAATAGCCAGCCTTGAAGCTCAGCAACTCCAGAAATCTGCAGTGCCAAGAGTGTGTCACAAAGAATCCCTTTGGGTCCCTGTGCTTTTTTTTATTTATGTATCTATTTAGCTAATCAACCATTTAAAACCTATCTGGAGAACAACCAAACCCTGAACAAAGGGCAAGAGCCGAGAGCAGTGCAATATTTGAGCGGGTGGTTGCAGACTGGGCCCACCAGTACTCGTTTTTGGGGACAGGGACTTATTTCCCAACATTAGACTTTGACCCAGAGAAACATAGGGAAAGACATTAAAGGCAGAAAGACGGTGAAAGAGAAAATTGGGACATGACAAAGGGAGGAAGCAGGAATGATAAAGAACCTGCAAGAGTGAGAAGAAGATACACGGTGTGCAGGTGAACGAAAGAAAGAGGCACGATGCGGGATCAATACTAGGCTGACCGGCCTAGTGATATGACTGAAGGAGCATTTACTAAGAGACAGAACACTCAGGACATTAAGAATTTTCCTGGTGTATGCCTGCTTTTATTTCTTTGTATGAGCACACATCCATATTTGTGAAAGCGCCTCCTATTTGTGCATATTACGAAATCTTCCCAAAGGAGTGCAACTATTCCAGAATAACAAGCACACTGACAGCATTGCAAAATATCTTTCACCTTTATCAATTTCTGGGGCATGGACGCCTACTGTAATGTTTACAAAGGTTGGAAAGTTCATCCTGCGTTCAGAATGCTCCTTTCCTCCAGTCCCTTTTAAAACTGAGAGTTAGTTAGCCAGAAACAGCTCATTAAGTTCGAATACCCAATCCCACATTTTCCACCGAGCTGAATGACCATCCTGCACATTTGAAAGGGCCTCTTAATTCCAGTTCTAGCTCCACAATTAATTTCAGCCATGCGATCACTCCCTGCCCCCACTCCGATTCCTGGATTTAATAAACTACATTTACAGAATATATCAATTCCAGATTTCACTCGTGGCTCCGGGGACGCATATTCCTCTCTTGGAACGTGTGTATCCGGCCCCTGCTTGAAAAAAAATGCTCCCGAGCAAAGCAAGCTTGCCTTAGATTCCTTCTCTCTGACACACTGAACATGCGGTTGAGAAACCGCATCTGTTTAAAGGCAGGTAATTCATGCTCAAGGGAATTCTTGTGCACTAAATGGCAAAAACAGCTTTTTCCTTCACTGTGCGTGGTTTTGCAGATGGGCGAAATTGCATTTCAGCAGACGTTTCAGATTAAGGTAAAGTTACTTTGGAATACGCATTTTGTACCAGGTGAACCGATTTCTAGCTGATTGACGTTTTATGTTTTGAGTATTCTCATGTGCCTTAACAGGGAAGGTTTGGTTTGTAAAGTTCTTGGCAGTATTATGTTTTTTTTAAACAGTTGAAATAGCCAGTAAAATGCATATGCCACACTTTGAAAGAGGACAAGGCCTGGCAGTTTTGGCTCGACTGTTCCGATTGAAGCAGGACCAGTTCTGGTTACCATATGGCTGGTTCCTGTCTGGAGTGACATAGTGGACAAAAGCAATTAAACCTAAGTGTTTGCCAGTGGTTGAGACTTTGGAAGCATTACACTATCAGCTTTGTGTTTCAGTGTGATGAGTTAAGTGAAAAGGTATGCCTAGATATGGGTCCCATGCTCGATGTGCCTCTGAAGTCAACCTGCACCTAACTGATGAGGCCCCTAGAGGCAACAACTGTTCTAGAGTGGTTTGCCTTCTGAAGTAGAGCGAAACCGGTGTAGTAGTTCAGGATAGACTCTGACTGGAGCAGACTCAAATCTGATTTACTTGTGGCTAGCCCTTGTCTAGACTTGTGCAGTTGTGATAAGCCTAATTGACTGGATTGCAACCCAAGTGGTTGAGAGATTTCCAAGCCCACGACCACCTTCTTTGTGTTTTACTCTCTAACTCAGTTACAACGATTGTAGTGGAAACGGACTTACCTCCACCCTGAAAAGAAGCAGTGGTCAAAGACACAATCTAGCAATCTTGTATGCTGCACACTGGTATTTTCACCCAATGCTCCTTCCTCGAAGTATAGCTCTCTCTGTTGATAGTTAGCAGAGAGTAGCACACACATAAAGCAATAAAATAAAGGATAAAAGGTTAAAGAGTGGGTTTCTGTGTAGACTGCTGCTTCTGAAGTCTCTGTGTTTCCCTGTAAAGCATATTCTGGCTCTGTCACTCCTAGGCACCCCGGAACATTCAAGAGTCTGTTATCAAGGTATCTTGGCACGGGATGAGAACTGCTTTGTATTGAAGGCATGCAGTCTTGAAATACATTGGGATCCAGTGTTATGAAATAAGCACGTGAATGGCACTTAGCTGGGTCTTGTCAGGAAGGGGTTGTGTTAGCTGATTCGAAAGATGGATTTGGGAGTCTAGGTATTTATGGTTGTCAATAGACACAAATTTTATCAAACATAATTTATTGTATTTTTAAGTGTGCTTTGGGTACTGTCTGCTGTCCAAGAGGCCGTCCTGAAATTTAACAAGAGAGATTGTTGTGGAGCTATGCCATCAGTCACTTCTCTGAGCTCTGTGCTTGATGAAGAGTTGCGATTATGAGACATGTTAAGGTTTGGCAATGCAGGGACGTCAATTTATGAATGGATGTCAGCACAATGGAAGTAGGAAATGACATCTTTTATTGTGATTTTAAGGAATAATTTTTATCATGAGAATTCTGACAAGCACTTTTGGCCTATTATCTTCAGTTGTGTTCGACCTCGTGCAATGTTCTCATTGGTGTGTAGGCTCGTACATCTGGAATGAATGTGGTACTTCCCAACAGTCCAGTAGGTACAGATGTGATGGGCAAATCTGGAATGAAACAGCATTGTACCCTGACTGTCTGTGTGCAGGTGGTGGTCTGTCGTTAGGACTAATCACATTTTTCTAAAAAAATAAATAAAAATTGAAAACTGCTCTTTTCATGAACAATTTGGCACCTCTTGAAAATGCTTCTGCATCTATTGTGGGCTTTGATGAAGAGACATGAAGCAAAGTTCTAATATGGCCTAATATGTTTCTATGAAGCCCAAAATTTACTTTTGCATTATTCAATATTTCTGTACATCTTGGAAGCTTGCAGCCTAGTGGTGTATGTGTGTATACGTTTGTATATAATTATTACTAATGCTGTTTTCTAATATTATCATGCAAAGTCCTTTGTGTGAAACACAATTCTTGATCCATTAGCTTAAGTATGTTGGCATGACGTAAGGAATGGGATGAGAAACAGCAACTTACAGAGCTGATGCTCAAAAGAATCAATGGAGAGGCGTGAGAAGCAAAAAAAAGTGGAGGGTTCACTCAGCTTCCTGTTGTATCATAAAAAAATATCAAGGGGAGTGAAGCCCCATCATTCTCAAGACCAGTCTCTTAGAAAATTACATTGAGACACTCATCAGCTAGTTTCCATCAGCGGTATATTTTCTAAACTGGTGTACTAGTACAAGTTAGTATCATCATCGAGACCTCCCTCCATTAGGAGGGCAGGTCTCTAGGTGTATAGACATAGTGGATCTGTGAAAAGCACAGTGAATTGAAATTACCTCTTATCCCTGAATAATGCTATTCGGCCTACTTGTGCTTGGGTAGGTGTTCAGCTTTCTTCAGGACCTCAAATTGCCAGATCCCAATAGTGCCAGATGGGGCAATACGCACAGGAACTTAAAGATAAGTACAATGATTCACCTAATCAGGGAAGCGAAATGCCATTCCCTTTTTTGTGGGTCAATTGTGCCCTATAGGACGTGTGGAGGAGGCGAGAATTGAGAAGCTTCTTTAAGCATCTCAAAAGCTGGCATCCTCCCTGGCCTGAATGCATCTGGCACTAATGGGATCTGGCATTTTGAGGTCCTGAATAAAGCTGACAACCGACCAGGCACAAGTAGGCTGAAACATGTTGACCATGGTGATACATCTGAAGGATATATAACTCATCTAAAAACAGACCTCACTGTTTTTAACCTTACCCCTATCCCAGTTTTCATAAATAGCACCATTCAGTGACAAGAGGTAATTGTAATTCGCTGTACTTTTCACAGATCCCACCATGTCTTCTCATCTAGAAACTTGCCCTCCTAGTGGAGGGAGGAGCAGATGATGATGCTACTGGCTACTTATACGTCAGTGGAGACATTATACTGTGGATGGAAACTAGTTAATGAGGGAAGAACTCAGCAGAGGGGTTACTCCGTCACAACTGTGATGGATATCCAATCTGCCGAAATCTAAATCCCATTATATTCATTAGGATTTAGATTTCGGTGGATGGGATATCCCTCACCATTGTGACAGAGTAACCCCTTTGCTGAGTTTTAAATCAGGCCCTTAGTCTTCCTTGTTATAGTTCTAGGCTTCCTCCCTTACTGCCAGAGGAAAATTTAAGTAAAAAAAAAGCAAGAAATTGTGCCCTTGATTCTGACTCAGTTTGGTAGTAAAGGTGGATCTTGTTTTTTGCTAATAGGAAGGGGAGGAGTTACTACAGGGGTCCTTCCAACTAATAACTGTTTGACGGTTTTGGCTTTCAGGATAAGATATGTGAACTCTGTACATATAATGAGGCAACGCTCAGGACGCAAGGACTGTCAGAGAGTAGATAGACTAGCTTGTAATAACACCCAGGGTGGAGCTGTGGGTGTTTCCAAAGAAGTCCTCCATGAAAATGAGGTAAACACTGACTTCGTGGGAATTAATGAACATTTCGCAATGACTTAACTGCTCTTCTAATGTTGCATCTAAAAGAACCAGTTGAAAATGGAGCCGTGATTGTGTAAACGTCTACATAACTCCACAATTCATCAAGGGAATATATTAAAAGGGAAAGCTCCACATGGGTAAGAATTTCAAATCACGATAACTCAAAAAAAAATATACTTGTAAAATCTCATGAATATCCAAGTCCTGCTCATATGGATTTTTACCAGCACAGACAAAAACACATGCTTTGAGTTACACGAGACATGTGCACACCAAGGAAGTTACATACATCATAAACTTTCTTAGTGTACACCTGTCGGTTATGTGAATCATGTAAAACGCACCTCTCGCCATACCATGGAGACCTATAATGTTTGCTTACCATGCCGTTTTTGCAGAATTAATGTTTATACAACACATCTTAAATTTAGGATTGTGAGAAATGCTGTGAGGGTCATGAAATGTTGTTTATTTTTGTTTAATCTTTGCTATCTGCTTGGAATGCAAAGCTAACAAAGTAAAATTAAAAAACAGGGCTGAAAAGGGGCCACACCCAAATGGCAACCAGCACCACCCATTTCTTGCCCAAGAAATCGTGCCACAAAGGGAGCAGCCCCCACGTGGTAGCCGTTGTGGTGTTTACCAGCTACAGCCCTGAGTGGTAAATGGTGTAAATCACGAGTCCCACCAGCAGTGGCATAACAAAGGCCCCTGTAGCCCCTGCAAGGCGGTGAGGCCAGAGCTCCTGGGGCCCTCTGCACAGGGAGGTGGGCCCTCAGCACAGTACCTGCACACGGGTGACAGGCCTCTGACTGGATCCAGGGGGGAGGGGGCCCCCTCCAGAGACTGCTCGGGTCCCCTCCAGTTTTGTTACACCACTGCCCACCAGGCAGCCCGTGCTTTAATTCCTACTGTGAAAAGTCCTGCCTTTCCCGGGTATGCCTCTACCCAATAAAAACCGACAATCAAGTGATATAAGTGTTGTCTCCAGGCATTAGGGCAATCTGGCAATGCCAGAAGGACTGGTCTGACTGCTCAGTGTCTGGACTGTTTTTTTTGGCTATTTGTTGGCCTGTTGTTTTATCGTCTGCTGGCCAGTTTCTACTTTTCATTTTCCTTATATTAACACAAACATTGCCTTCAGCAAATACATATGCATGCAGTCTCCCATAACATGCAAAACACCTATACAGAATGTCTTTAGAAGTTCAAAACTGACCAAATCTGCAAATGTGGGCCACTCTTTGATACATGTGTTTCACTTATGGGACCACTTTTATTTTGGTGCCCATGCCTATTTTCTGTCCCAGTATAACCCTCCCTCGTTGGATAAGGCTGAGAAACTTTGCCTGCCTTTGTGAAGTGTAAAACCTCACCAAGTTCCACTTAAAGCAACACAGCTATCTGTTTTATTTCATATAGGTTTAGTTGCACAGTGGTGTACCTCACTAGAAACTTTTGTTTAACCAGCCTTCGTACACGTGTGCATCAAACCAGTGTTCATCTAGTTTTGTCACTCCGGCCCCTTTGCTCATGCAAGCAGTAGCCTCCATGGCACATAGAGGGTAACGTATAGGCCGGATCTCTAGCTTGTAAGTGAAAAGCCTAACATACAAAGTGATGGCCTATGCCCAGATTAAAAAGGGGTGGAGTAGCATTTATGCAAGAGAGAAAAGCAATGAGTAATCTGAGGACAATAAAGAGATATCATTAAATGCCTACAAAGTATCTCACTAATTAAGAGCAGATAAGCTGGCACGTTGAACGAACTTCATTGGCTTCTGTAGGCATCAATTTCCTTTCCCTTCTAATAACACACAGAGATGGCTGTGAGCAAGCAAGCATGTCCACTGCTGAAGTGTGTATGAAGTCAGCATGACACTTGCTGGGCAAATTCAGAAAAACACCTGACAGAAACTTTTCTACCAAGGAATATATAAGCATTTACCCTTATGGGTCACTCAATATTGCCAATATTTTCGCAGAAGGTAAAGGCATATATTATTTTAATCTCCAGACTGTGGGGGTCATTACGACCTCAGCGGTCTTTTTGCAAGACCGCCGAGGGACCGCTGTGCGGAAGACCGCCTGTGCAGCCGGTTTGCGGCTCGACGTATTATGACTGTTGGCTGCTCTCTGTCGTTATTCCGATGGAGAGCCGCCAACAGCCATACTTGCGGGCGGCAGGGAAGTGGAGGTTGCTCCACCTCCTCCGCCACGCCAACAGAACACCGCCCAGCGAATCACGTCCTGTGATTCGCCGTGGCGGTGTTCTGTTGGCAGTGTGGTGTCGGCAGAGCTTCCCCATGGCTCCCGTCCCCCCCTGGAGGATCAACGGACCAGGTAAATCGATTGTCCGTTAGGGGAGGGGGGTGGGGGGGTGTTGTGTGCGTGCATGGAGATGTGCGTGTGTGTATGTAGAGGGGGTGTGTGGGTGCGTGTATGCTTGCGGGGGTGTTGGGTGTATGGGAATGAGTGCGTGTATGGCTGTGGGTATGGCTGTATGGATGTGTGCGTGTATGTTTGAATGTGGGTTTGCGTGTCTGACTGTGTGTGTGGATGTAGGCATGTATGTCGGGGTGTGTGCGTGTGTGTGTTGGTGGTGCCTGCATGCGTGTCGGGTGTGTGTGAGTAATTTTATGTTGGGGGTCGGGGTGGGGGGGATCCCCTGCCACCTTTAGGGGGTGGCAGGGGTGGTGGGGGGTGTAGGGGAGGGAGTCGGGGTGGGGGGTGGGGGAGACCCCTATCAGTGCCAGGGAAGGAATTCCCTAGCATTGATAGTGCTTACCGCCATGGATTTCATGGCGGTTGTAACCACTGGAAATCCACAGCGGTAAGCCGGGTCCAAATACCGCCGGCGGTATAGTGACGCCCGCCAGGCTGGAGACCCAGGTCTCCAGCCCAGCGGTCGTCTCCGCCCTGGCGGGCGGGACGGAGAACCGGCGGATGACCATGGTGTTAACCGCCATGGTCATAATTCACCAAGGTAAGACCGCCAGCCTGTTGGCGGTCTTACCGCTGGTTCTCCGCCATCCGCCAGGGTTGTAATGACCCCCTAAGTATGGTAAACACATTGCACATAGAGGCTTATTGAGCTGTTGGGAAATTTGCTGATGTATCAGAGATCCTTACCCTCAGAGGCACCTGTCATTGCATAGATCTGAAACATAGGAACAAATGAAATAGCAATCTGAGTCACACAGATGAAATAGCAATACTTTGACCTCAGATTTAACAAACCGTTTAGGCCCGTGATACTAGCTTAAGCATGATAATAGCAACATAAAATAGCACTGTGCTGAGTGCTTAGCTTGCGTCACTGTTTGACGGTGTTCAGCACCGGCACCTTTTTTTTAAACCACGGCATGTAGTTATCTACCACAGGAAGGCGCTTTGTGCCAATTCTTTTTAGTAGAATTACTCAGTGGCAATTTAATATATATTTTTTTTTAAACTAGCATGTAGGTACTGCTCTCACTTGCATTTGCCAGCAAATGGCATACTTCTGCCACTTCCAAGTAAATCGCAGGTGTTACCAATTAGCCATTCTAAAGAGCTCACATTACCATCCTCAGAAAGATGGAAGGTTGTGCTTGTTGGTATTGATATCTCATGACCTCCATGTCATTACATATGTCAGCAGCCAGCATTTAACTCACATAGGGCCTCATATGGAGTTTGGCGGACAGGGTAATCTGCCACAAAAGTTACAGAGTACCCTTCCTCGAATACCATGCTGTTAAAAGTATATAGCCCCCCAGATGCAAAGCTCAATGTTAGCAATACAATGATGAAACTACCCCACACCCTTCCTTGCTCTTCAAAAAAATATTCATTGTTATAGCTGATTGCAAAATACTGTTTCATTCTCATCTCTCTGTTGCTGTTTGTCCACAAAATCATGCGTGTCCTAAATCAGTGTTGCAGTATCAGAATTTCGTTCATCAATACTGATTTCCGTCGCAAAATTTCAATACATCCCGAATGCATATCTTTATGGGGGTACATTTCAAATCAAAATCATATGCTGTAATCGAAACAAAAAAACTCAGCATTAATCAATGGACGGACAGCAAGCTCATAATTCAGATATTAAATATTTAATTGTAGTGTTAAAAATGCTATTAAGAGAGCTAATAACAATTCTTGCATATAATAGCATTAATAGAATTCCACCATCAACCAGCTTAGTTGTATTGGCAATATACTCAATATATGACTTGCCAAACACCATATATCACAATAGTTCCTGATGAAACCCACCATCACCCAATTTTAGATGGACACCTTTTGTAGTTGAAAAGAACATCACGCAGTCTTCTAGTTAAGCATGATTAGGTGGATTGAGCACCTACTCTTCTCTGTTCCCGTGTCATAACAACCACTAGCGGCATTCAGTTTACAACGCCACAGAAGGATGATTCTGATTGAAAAGCTGCCAGTTTCATTTACCTCAAGATGCATTCCTGGTGCAGGGAACAAGATAGGGATACTTCATTGTTCAGCTAAAATGCAAGTTACTTTCAGGGTTGTTTTGGGACTAAAAATTGTCCCAACACTCTAACAAGTAGCTACATTCATGGAACACAACCTTTTGTGAAGTACTCTTGAGATTGTAGGAATTAATCTTTGGCAAAATATGTAGTAAATAGTGTTTTTCCCCACAGCACATCTCTAAATATCTTTTATCAGCCCTTCTCTTTCCCTCACCTCACTTCATTCATTCCCGTCATTCTCATTCTTCTCTTATTTCTGTTACATCTGATTGGTCTAATCGTTCAGCAGACTAATATAACGGATTTCTTTAATAGCCAGTTTCAAATCCAGACCATTGATTTTACTGGTATTGGTCTCAGAGTTTGGGTGGAATTTCCCCTTTTAAGTGGCTATGGTCTGCAGGACTATCTCTGGAACTATTGAAGGAAAGGGGAAGGTTGAGTTCAGCTATTGAAGGACTTAATTGTTTCTTATCAAATTGAGGGCCTGATTCATGAAAGGACTGTAGTAAAGTTACGAGTGCAGATTCTTCGCACTTGTGGCCGAATCTCGGCACTCGAGGTCAAATATTTACACTGAAAAAAGCATTGTGAAGTTTCTGCCTCAAGTGCAGAGATTCTGCCACGAGTGAGGAGACTCTGCCAGAGGTACTGAGACTCCGCACTTGTGGCATTACTACATGTAAGTCTCTTCGTGAATCAAGCCCAATATGTTTACTTTCCATCCCAATACTGCTATACTTCTCTTTCAGTCTCCCTAACTTAACATCACTGTCTAGCTACCTTTCTTCATGTTTTTTCCCTTCCTATGTGTTTCCTATATACCTTCACTATACCATGCACTGAGTCTTCTATTTAGTACTCCATACTTGACCCATGGAAACAGGTAAGCGTAAATACCATCAAAACAAAAATTGCACAGACACATTACAGTTCCTCAGTGCTGCACGCCATTAGTCTGCATAACAAGAGAATCAATCTCTCAGGGTTAAACTGCAAGATTCTTTACTACTTTGGTAGACTCAAAGGGAACATAAATCACTTAGAAGGGAACTTCTTGTACACAAGCCCCCTTATGCGGGATGTAATGAAAGCCTGGACTTTTAGCACTATCAACAGTATAGCAATTCAAACAAAACAGGAAAGAATAACGCTTTACCATCAAAAAGAACTGGAAATATTGTAGATTTCTCATTTAACCACCAAGAAATGCAAGACAGTTATGAACATAACAAAATTATTTATGAAGAAATCTGACTGAGGGTACATTTACAACAATCCAGATGTTTGTGAAGCTAATAAAAAAAAAACATTAATGGCAAATTACTTGAAAATCAAAAAACGCTACATCCCTTATATAAATGCTATTAAACCTACATATGGGAAAATCTCCACAGCTAACAATGCCATAATTCTGACCAATGAAACATATTTTGAAAAGCTGTTTGCTTGCTCACAAACAGCAAGTAAAGATGAAAGAGCTTAATTTTTGACAAACTGAATCGTCCTGAAATTACACAGCAAGAGCCACAATTAAACTCTCCCTTAACTGAGAAAAGAATTATCGGTCCATCAACTCTATTTCTGAAGATAAATCCCTGACTGAATGGAATGGCTTACCCAAAATGTTATAAAATGTTCCAGTTTACCTTGATTGTTCACCTTACATCCCTATTTCAGAGGTTTTCCTCCATAGGGTTAGCCTTGGGCCCCTCTGTCAATGCTTTTATGGTATTCATTCTTAAAGAGGGACACGACCTGCTTGATCATGTGAGCTATCATCCAAACTTTCTTAAATTCTCAATGCAAACGTTGTGCCAAAGTCAACGTAAATATTCTTAAACCAATTCTACACCCAATAACTTCTTCTCCCTAGACTGAATTGTAATCTAAATTAAGAAAATGTAATGCATTAATAAAATTATAACAAATTATTAAAACAAAATAAAATAAATAAATATAAATATAAAATAAAATCAATTAATTAATAAATCGATAATAATAAAGTAATTCGTAAAATAACAAATACATTATTAAAATCTAAATCTAATAAAATTAAGCAGAATCTTAAATGATGATATTCAAGTACTTACTCATATTATAAAACAGCTCTGGTTCCTCTTAGGCTTTCATCATACTAGAGGCAGAAAAGGCCTTCGATAAGGTGTGATGAACCTCCTTGGAGGCCACACTGCTAAGAGTGGACTTTGGTCAAGCTTATACTAGAGGAACACTTAATCAAATACTCAAAGTGAAGATGAATTCTAATGGTTTGCCCTCCGATTACTGTACCCTAAAACTGGGAGCCAGGCATTGATGCCTCCTTTTCTCAACTTTTTTTCCAGATAGTACTGGAACCTCTCGTCTGATCATTTTGGACAGTGGATTGGTTAGGTGCTATAAGGATAGAGCACAGCACTCTTCCTATAAACGGCTGTTGACACAGATGATGTTCCCAGACAAGGAAAATATGAATTTGCGATTGTATATTTGAAATGTGGGCTGCACTTACAGGTACAAAGGGCCATATTTATACTTTTTGACGCAAAACTGCGCTAACGCAGTTTTGCGTCCAAAAAATTTGCGCCGGCTAACGCCATTCTGAAGTACCATGCGGGCGCCGTATTTATTCAATGACGTTAGCCGGCGTTAGCCGGCGGAGCTGCCTGGTGTGCGTGAAAAAAAATTACGTACACCAGGCAGCGCCGGCGTAGGGGAAAATGGAGCTTGGGCGCCAAAAAATGGGGCAAGTCAGGCTGAGGCAAAATTTTCGCCTCAACCCGATTTGCGCCATTTTTTTTTACTCCCAACCCCCATTGAAATGACTCCTGTCTTAGCAAAGACAGGAGTCATGCCCCCTTGCCCAATGGCCATGCCCAGGGGACTTATGTCCCCTGGGCATGGTCATTGGGCATAGTGGCATGTAGGGGGGCACAAATCAGGCCCCCTATGCCACAAAAAAGAAAAGAAAATATTACTTACCTGAACTTACCTTATGTTCCCTGGGATGGGTCCCTCCATCCTTAGGCGTCCTCCTGGGGTGGGCAAGGGTGACAGGTGGTGTCCCTGGGGGCATGGGAGGGCACCTCTGGGCTCCTTCCGAGCCCACAGGTCCCTTAACGCCTGCCCTGACCAGGCGCTAAAAAACAACGCAAAAGCGGCTGGACGTCATTTTTTTTGACCCGCCCACTCCCGGGCGTGATTTTTGCCCGGGATTGTAAATACGGCACACATGCCTCGGAGTCAATTTTTTAGACGGGAACGCCTACCTTGCATATCATTAACGCAAAGTAGGTGTTCACACTAAAAAGTGATGCAAACTCCATGGACTTTGGCGCTAGACGAGTCTAACGCCAGAGTATAAATATGGAGTTAGTTTTGCGTCAAATTTGCGTAAAAAAAAAAGACGCAAATCCGGCGCAAACGAAGTATAAATATGCCCCATAGTGTACATATCTGATCCATTTTGAGGTCCCACAGCTTATATAACACTTTGCATGCAGTCTCTGGCTATGTAAACACTGTGATTTCTCGCAGGAAAGATAGATAGATAGATAGATAGATAGATAGATAGATAGATAGATAGATAGATAGATAGATAGATAGATAATCTGAACTAGCATCCGTTAACAAACTTACAACTGGCCGTCTAGCACTACCAAATAATTGCATGAGCCATCTTCATTGTAGCCAAGGGTGATGTGTGCTGTTAATTTAAAAAAAATTGGGAATCAATAATCAATTGATGGTGCAAATATTTAGCTGAGCGTTTTATGCATGTAATAACGTTGCTAGTATATTGATGGTACAAATATATGAAGTAAATGTCACATGGGTCTAATACAAAATATCTTGCTTTTCATACTGCACATTGTCTATTGACCAAGATACTTAGGGGCAGAATTAAGAAAAGTGGTGTTGCATCCAATGCAGCACCACTTTTCTAGTGTCCCTTAGTGCCCCCCCCTACTCCTATCATGTGGGCGCCGTATGTAATATATGGCGCACCATGGCGCAGGGTACGGGCAATAGCGTAAAAACTTTTTAATGCTATTGATGTACTTTGCAAAGTCCTGCAAAGTAGAGGCCCATTTTAATTAATGGTGTGCCTCCTTTTAACGCCTGCTCAGAGCAGGTGTTAAAAAATGCTACTAAAAATGATGCAAAGAAATCTTTTAGATTTCTTTGTATCAGTTTTTCGGCCCCTCCTAACGGGGAAATACCCCCTTTGCATAAATTATGCATGGTGCATGTATTATGTGGAGCAAAGGGTGTCAAAGTGGCGCATTGCTTGCATTGTGCCACTTTACCAATATGGTGCAGCGATCCTTGAAGCCTAACGCCACATTAGTGTCGAAAAAATGACGGTAATGTGGTGCTAGAGTTTCTTAAAGCTGATACTTGTTGTTAATGGCACATATTAGCACTTGTTCAGAATAGTTCATGATATGTTGACCATTCCTGGCTTACACAATACAAATCTATCAACATTTACAATTAAATTTTATAATGAAACACATACTATGTAAGCACAGCCAATTAAGAGTCAATACACAAACAGTAAGAGGCCTATTTATGAAACATGGCACTGCATCTAGCGCAGCGCCACATTTCTTGCGCCCCTTAGCACCCTCTAACGCTACCATGGTAGCGCCGTATTTATAATACGGTGCACCATGGTGGTAGTTAGGGTGACTAGCATCATAATTTGTGACGCTAGTCTGGCGCTTTGCAGGACTAGCATCACAAAATATGACGCTAATCCTGCAAAGCACCCAGAGGCCCATTGTAATCAAAGGGAGCCTCTTTTTAATGCCTGCACTTAGCAGTTGTTAAAAATGCAGATAAGAATGGCGCAAAGGAATCTCCTAGATTCCTTTCCACCATTTTTACACATCCCCCGCGCCAGCACGCCCCCCTTTGCATACATTATACCTGAAGTAGGCATAATGTATTGTATTGTAATTGTAATTGTATTTATATAGCGCTTACTACCCCTGACGAGGTGTCGAAGCGCTTTTCGATGAGTAGCACGCTACTCTGGAACCCAACAAGAATTAGTGATGGATTAGTACAGTTTAATAATGAGTACAGTTTTAGTATTATTATGAGTTAATTTGAGCTGCAGATATGAGAGTTTGTTAGTTAGATTGACTGGAGTAATGGAGGGGTGGAGGAGGAAAGAAATCCAGAAGTGTTAATTGGGAGTATATCCTTCATTTACTCAACCCAAAGGCTTGGGATGAATAAAGGGGGGCGGAGGGGGAAGAGTATGTGGAAGGGTTAGGGAGAGCATAGTAGCAGGGTGAGATGAATGCAGGAGAATTTAGTAGGGTTGTGTGGGAGGTCACAGAGGCAGAGTGAGGTTTGGTGAGTTAGATGTGGAGGTGGAGGGAAGAGCTTAGGCAGAGATATTTAGGAGATGAAAGTGGTAGAAGGGGTGAGTCAGAGTGAGAATGGAGGATAGTTTGATAGAGACATGATATAAGAGTGATGAGTAGATAAGTGTGATAAGATGAGAGCAGAAATTCATAGATATCTAGTATAACAACCCAAAAACCAGGAGCCATGCAATGATCCACGAACATGCCAAGCACAGAAACAACATATACACATACATACACATTTATATATATATATACATATACACACACACACACATGAATACACACACATATGCACATACAATACATAATTAGAATCACGGGTAAAAAATACTTAGTCAGACAGGTTTAAAGAGTGTGTGTGTATTTTATTGTTATGACAGTAGCAATACATATTTTCCAAAGAAACTATAAATAAATGGAAATATACAAATAATCTGAAAAAATATTTATCCACATAGACATATGCAGTTCATAGTTGTTTGAAAAAGGTGGTTATGAAGGAAAGAGGCAACTCTTGAGTAGTTTCCTGAAGACAAGAAAGTTATCTGTGGCTCTTATAGTTGGGGGTAATGAATTCCATAGTTTGGCTGCTTGGACGGAGAAGGATGTACCACCTATAGTCTTTTTCTTGTATGGTGGTGTTCTAAGGCGGGGTGCCAGTCTTGAGCGAAGGGTTCTTTGTTGGATGTATTTGGCAATTTTCTTACTGATAAAAGCGGTCCTGTTCCATGTATAGCTTTGTGGGTGATACAAAGCAGCTTGAAAGTGCATCGTCTGGCAACGGGTAACCAGTGTAGTGCTCTCAAGGCAGGGGAGATGTGGGCTTGCGGCTTTATATGTAGTAGTAGCCTGGCTGCGGAATTCTGGATACGTTGTAGTTTTTTCATAACAGATAGAGATGATCCATGGTAGATGCTATTGGCATAATCCAGTTTGGATAGTACAAGCGAGATAGTAGCTTGCACCTTGTGTGGAAATCCGAGGTGGGGGAAGATGCGTCGTAAAGTCTTTAAGGTGATGAAGCTTGTGCGGGCTAATTTGTCTACTTGGGCATTCATAGTTAGCTTGGAATCCATGGTGCACGGGGTTACAAAGTGGCGCAATGCAAGTATTGAGCCACTTTGTAAGTATGATGCATGGGAAATGAAACCTTAACGCCACTTTCCCGTCAAAATAAATGCTACAGATGTGGCACAAGGTGGCTTAGGGGCTCATAAATATGCCCCTAAATATTTGCATTTTGAAAGTCGTCCTGCTTGACTACTGTAACGATAAAGTACGTGAGCTGTCAACCAAATGCGAAGCCTATGCCAAAGGGTTTTTCCTCAGAAACCCTTTAAAATAAATGGACCCTTCCACTCCTAAAATGTTCTAGATTTCAAAAATGCTCATCTCAAATATCATCTGGGATCTGAAATCCAAACCTACACTAACAGCGACATGTAAACCATTGGAAATGCCCTACAATTTCACATACTATTGGGTTGCTATTTGGAAACTAGTAAGGTATTCTGTATAAATCAAATTACGGCATTAACGTACGTACCTTGAGGAAAGCAAATACAACATTCTAGTTCATTTTTTTACATTTGTGGAACTTAAAATCAGATAATCTGTTGGATCACAAACAAGACAACATTGATCTCTGCTGCATTAGGTGTACTATACGCCCTGAAAACAAAGCGAAGACAAGCTTTAATCAACATTATTCTTTCTTTTAGAAAGATAAAGGTTGAATGGGACAATCCATTGAAAGCTTGCCTCTTTCTGCCCATTAGTTTCTGACCGTTATGACGTGACTGCATGAGGGCATAGGTCCTGAAACATCTGTCGGCGGCCATTTTTGTTTGTAAAATGAAGACTAAATGAAATAACAAACTTATTTGAATAGTCATCAATAGTCCGATTGAATCTACAATACTGGTTTCAAATTATATTAAATAGACTTCGACACAATCTGTTTTCCATCAAGATGTGGTGCTGTTTTTCTCCACCCCTGATGCTGTCTCACTTATAGCTGCTTGCACCAGCGCACCCTTTCACCACAGGGCAAAGGTGTCTGTAGGATGTAAAGCATAGACTTTCTACTGGAATGGTAATACTTTTCCAAGTTGTATGTGAATTGTAGAGTGCGTCACACGTGCAAAGTTGAAAAACGTTTGAGAAAAGAAAACTTTTCGCAAACCTTTATCTTGCCTTGAGGAGGCACACACGTTTGATGCAAAACCCTGTCTACCTTTTTAGGGTCGAGCCTACAAGAACATGCACCATTCTTCCCCACTCCAATCCAAAACAATCTGCCCTACTTCAATCGAATTGAAAGTGGTAGAAGGGGTGAGTCAGAGTGAGAATGGAGGATAGTTTGATAGAGACATGATATAAGGGTGATGAGTAGATAAGTGTGATAAGATGAGAGCAGGAATTCATAGATATCTAGTATAACAACCCAAAAACCAGGAGCCATGCAATGATCAATGAACATGCCAAGCACAGAAACAACATATACACATACATACACATTTATATATATATACATATACACACACACACACATGAATACACACACATATGCACATACAATACATAATTAGAATCACGGGTAAAAAATACTTAGTCAGACAGGTTTAAAGAGTGTGTGTGTATTTTATTGTTATGACAGTAGCAATACATATTTTCCAAAGAAACTATAAATAAATGGAAATATACAAATAATCTGAAAAAATATTTATCCACATAGACATATGCAGTTCATAGTTGTTTGAAAAAGGTGGTTATGAAGGAAAGAGCCAACTCTTGAGTAGTTTTCTGAAGACAAGAAAGTTATCTGTGGCTCTTATAGTTGGGGGTAATGAATTCCATAGTTTGGCTGCTTGGACGGAGAAGGATGTACCACCTATAGTCTTTTTCTTGTATGGTGGTGTTCTAAGGCGGGGTGCCAGTCTTGAGCGGAGGGTTCTTTTTTGGATGTATTTGGCAATTTTCTTTCTCATAAAAGCGGTCCTGTTCCATGTATAGCTTTGTGGGTGATACAAAGCAGCTTGAAAGTGCATCGTCTGGCAACGGGTAACCAGTGTAGTGCTCTCAAGGCAGGGGAGATGTGGGCTTGCGGCTTTATATGTAGTAGTAGCTTGGCTGCGGAATTCTGGATACGTTGTAGTTTTTTCATAACAGATAGAGATGATCCATGGTAGAGGCTATTGGCATAATCCAGTTTGGATAGTACAAGCGAGATAGTAGCTTGTACCTTGTGTGGAAATCCGAGGTGGGGGAAGATGCGTCGTAAAGTCTTTAAGGTGATGAAGCTTGTGCGGGCTAATTTGTCTACTTGGGCATTCATAGTTAGCTTTGAATCCATGGTGCACGGGGTAACAAAGTGGCGCAATGCAAGTATTGAGCCACTTTGTAAGTATGGTGCATGGGAAATGAAACCTTAACGCCACTTTCCCGTCAAAATAAATGCTACAAATGTGGCACAAGGTGGCTTAGGGTCTCATAAATATGCCCCTAAATGTTTGCATTTTGAAAATCGTCCTGCTTGACTACTGTAACGATAAAGTACGTGAGCTGTCAACCAAATGCGAAGACTATGCCAAAGGGTTTTTCCTCAGAAACCCTTTAAAATAAATGGACCCTTCCACTCCTAAAATGTTCTAGATTTCAAAAATGCTCATCTCAAATATCATCTGGGATCTGAAATCCAAACCTACACTAACAGCGACATGTAAACCATTGGAAATGCCCTACAATTTCACATACTATTGGGTTGCTATTTGGAAACTAGTAAGGTATTCTGTATAAATCAAATTACGGCATTAACGTACGTACCTTGAGGAAAGCAAATACAACATTCTAGTTCATTTTTTTACATTTGTGGAACTTAAAATCAGATAATCTGTTGGATCACAAACAAGACAACATTGATCTCTGCTGCATTAGGTGTACTATACGCCCTGAAAACAAAGCGAAGACAAGCTTTAATCAACATTATTCTTTCTTTTAGAAAGATAAAGGTTGAATGGGACAATCCATTGAAAGCTTGCCTCTTTCTGCCCATTAGTTTCTGACCGTTATGACGCGACTGCATGAGGGCATAGGTCCTGAAACATCTGTCGGCGGCCATTTTTGTTTGTAAAATGAAGACTAAATGAAATAACAAACTTATTTGAATAGTCATCAATAGTCCGATTGAATCTACAATACTGTTTTCAAATTATATTAAATAGACTTCGACACAATCTGTTTTCCATCAAGATGTGGTGCTGTTTTTCTCCACCCCTGATGCTGTCGCACTTATAGCTGCTTGCACCAGCGCACCCTTTCACCACAGGGCAAAGGTGTCTGTAGGATGTAAAGCATAGACTTTCTACTGGAATGGTAATACTTTTCCAAGTTGTATGTGAATTGTAGAGTGCATCACATGTGCAAAGTTGAAAAACATTTGAGAAAAGAAAACTTTTCGCAAACCTTTATCTTGCCTTGAGGAGGCACACACGTTTGATGCAAAACCCTGTCTACCTTTTTAGGGTCGAGCCTACGAGAACATGCACCATTCTTCCCCACTCCAATCCAAAACAATCTGCCCCACTTCAATCGAACTGAAAGTGGTAGAAGGGGTGAGTCAGAGTGAGAATGGAGGATAGTTTGATAGGGACATGATATAAGGGTGATGAGTGGATAAGTGTGATAAGATGAGAGCAGGAATTCATAGATATCTAGTATAACAACCCAAACCAGGAGCCATGCAATGATCCACGAACATGCCAAGCACAGAAACAACATATACACATACATACACATTTATATATATATATACATATACACACACATACACATGAATACACACACATATGCACATACAATACATAATTAGAATCATGGGTAAAAAATACTTAGTCAGACAGGTTTAAAGAGTGTGTGTGTATTTTATTGTTATGACAGTAGCAATACATATTTTCCAAAGAAACTATAAATAAATAGAAATATACAAATAATCTGAAAAAATATTTATCCACATAGACATATGCAGTTCATAGTTGTTTGAAAAAGGTGGTTATGAAGGAAAGAGCCAACTCTTGAGTAGTTTTCTGAAGACAAGAAAGTCATCTGTGGCTCTTATAGTTGGGGGTAATGAATTCGATAGTTTGGCTGCTTGGACGGAGAAGGATGTACCTCCTATAGTCTTTTTCTTGTATGGTGGTGTTCTAAGGCGGGGTGCCAGTCTTGAGCGGAGGGTTCTTTGTTGGATGTATTTGGCAATTTTCTTTCCGATAAAAGAGGTCCTGTTCCATGTATAGCTTTGTGGGTGATACAAAGCAGCTTGAAAGAGCATCGTCTGGCAACGGGTAACCAGTGTAGTGCTCTCAAGGCAGGGGAAATGTGGGCTTGCGGCTTTATATGTAGTAGTAGCCTGGCTGCGGAATTCTGGATACGTTGTCGTTTTTTCATAACGGATAGAGATGATCCATGGTAGAGGCTATTGGCATAATCCAGTTTGGATAGTACAAGCGAGATAGTAGCTAGCACCTTGTGTGGAAATCCGAGGTGGGGAAGATGCGTCGTAAAGTCTTTAAGGTGATGAAGCTTGTGCGGGCTAATTTGTCTACTTGGGCATTCATAGTTAGCTTGGAATCCATGGTGCACGGGGTTACAAAGTGGCGCAATGCAAGCATTGAGCCACTTTGTAAGTATGGTGCATGGGAAATGAAACCTTAACGCCACTTTCCCGTCAAAATAAATGCTACAAATGTGGCACAAGGTGGCTTAGGGGCTCATAAATATGCCCCTAAATGTTTGCATTTTGAAAATCGTCCTGCTTGACTACTGTAACGATAAAGTACGTGAGCTGTCAACCAAATGCGAATACTATGCCAAAGGGTTTTTCCTCAGAAACCCTTTAAAATAAATGGACCCTTCCACTCCTAAAATGTTCTAGATTTCAAAAATGCTCATCTCAAATATCATCTGGGATCTGAAATCCAAACCTACACTAACAGCAACATGTAAACCATTGGAAATGCCCTACAATTTCACATACTATTGGGTTGCTATTTGGAAACTAGTAAGGTATTCTGTATAAATCAAATTACGGCATTAACGGAAGTACCTTGAGGAAAGCAAATACAACATTCTAGTTCCTTTTTTTACATTTGTGGAACTTAAAATCAGATAATCTGTTGGATCACAAACAAGACAACATTGATCTCTGCTGCATTAGGTGTACTATACGCCCTGAAAACAAAGCGAAGACAAGCTTTAATCAACATTATTCTTTCTTTTAGAAAGATAAAGGTTGAATGGGACAATCCATTGAAAGCTTGACTCTTTCTGCCCATTAGTTTCTGACCGTTATGACGCGACTGCATAAGGGCATAGGTCCTGAAACATATGTCGGCGGCCATTTTTGTATGTAAAATGAAGACTAAATGAAATAATAAACTTATTTGAATAGTCATCAATAGTCCGATTGAATCTACAATACTGGTTTCAAATTATATTAAACAGACTTCGACACAATCTGTTTTCCATCAAGATGTGGTGCTGTTTTTCTCCACCCCTGATGCTGTCGCACTTATAGCTGCTTGCACCAGCGCACCCTTTCACCACAGGGCAAAGGTGTCTGTAGGATGTAAAGCATAGACTTTCTACTGGAATGGTAATACTTTTCCAAGTTGTATGTGAATTGTAGAGTGCGTCACAAGTGCAAAGTTGAAAAACATTTGAGAAAAGAAAACTTTTCGCAAACCTTTATCTTGCCTTGAGGAGGCACACACGTTTGATGCAAAACCTGTCTACCTTTTTAGGGTCGAGCCTACGAGAACATGCACCATTCTTCCCCACTCCAATCCAAAACAATCTGCCCCACTTCAATCTTCCCCACTTCAATCCAGAACAACCTGCCCTACTCCAATCCATTTCAGTCTGCCCCACTCCAATCCAATCTGCCCCACTTTATTCCAAAACACTTGTCTGCTCTCCAAACTGCCCCACTCTAACCTACCCCACTACAAACCCAAACAAACCCCTCCAATACAAAACAATCTGCCTGATCCAATCTACCCCACACACCCCAATCAAACCCACTCCATCCCAGTCACCCCAATCCAGTCCACCACAATTCACCCCACTAAAACCCACTTAACCCCACACAAATCCAATCCATCCCACTCCTATCCTTCCCAATCCAGCCCAGTCCAATCTACCCCACTCTAATTCAATACACTTCACCCCAATCCACCCCTCCCCAATCCACTCCAGTTCAATCCACCCCACGCCCCAGTTCAATCCACTCCACTCCAGTACGATTTATCCTACTTCAATCCAACCCACCATACTCCAATCCAACCCACCCCACTCAAATCATCCCACCCACTCGTCAACCCACCCCCATCCAACCCACCCTACTCCAATCCAACCCACCCCACTCCAATTAAGTCCACCACTACCCAACCCACCTCCCTCTAATCCAATCCACCCACTTCAATACAATATACTTTAGTCCACCCCACTTAGTCCAGTCCTGTCCACATGAATCCACCCTTCTCCAGTCAAATTCACCCCACTTCAAAACACCTAATCTACCCCACGCCAATCCAGTATACCCCTCTCCAAACAATCCACCCCACACCAATCTACTCCAACCCACCCCACCCCACCCCACCCCACCCCAATCCAATCCACCCCACTCCACTTCACCTCACTCCAGTCCACCACAATCCACTCCACTCAAATCCACCCAACCCTATCTAATCCACCCCACCCCAATCCAATCCCCAAATTCAGTCCACCCGACCCCTATCTAATCCACCATAATCCAATCCGCGGCACTCAATCCAATCCACCCCACCACACCCTAATCCACCCACTCAATCCAATCCACCTCACTCCACTCCACCCCAATCCGATACACCTCACTCCAGTCCATCCCACTCCAGTCCACCCCACTGCAGTCCAATTCACTCCTCCCCAGTCCAATCCACCTCACCACAATGCAATCCACCCTAGTTCAATCGATCCCAGTCCAGGCCAATCCACCCCACCCCACCCAAATTCAGTCCATCCACCCCTTTTCAATCCATTCTACCACACTCCAATCCAACCCACTCCACTCCAATCCACCCCACTCTACCCCAGTCCACCACACCCCATCCCATTCCAGTCCACCACATTTCAATCCAATCCATCTAGCCTACCCCACTCCAATCCACTCCACTCCAATACAATCCTTTACAATCCACCCCACTACAATCCATCCCGGTCCAATACAATCCACCCCCCATTCCAGTTCAGTCAGTCCCCACTGCAAACCAATCCATCCTCCCCACCACATTCCCATCCACCCCACCACCATGCAATCCATCCCGCTCCAGTCCTCTCCATATCACTTCAATTCAATCCACTGTAATCCAATCCAACACACTCAACCTCAATCCAATCCAACCAACCCAACTCCACTCCAATCCAATCCACCTTCTCCTATCCATCCCTACCCATTTCAATCCATCCACTCACTCGAATCCACCGCACACTACTCCAGTCCACCCACTCTATCCCAATCCAACCCACCACACCCCATCCCAGGTCAGTCCACCCCACCCCACTCCAGTCCATCCAGCCAACCCCAATCCAATCCAAACCAGCCCACCCCACTCCAGTCCAATCCAGCTCAGCCCACCCCACTCCAATCCACCCCACTCCAATCTAATCCACCCCACTCCAGTCCAATCTAATTCACCCCACTCCAGTCAAATCGAATCCAACACACTCCAGTCCAATCTAATCCACCCCATCCCACTCCACTCTGTTCCAATCAACCTCACCCCAATCCATCCAACCCCTATCACTCCAATCCAAACCACCCACCCAATCTAATCTAATCCACACAACTCCAAACCACCCCAATCCTGTCCAGATCACACCATTTCTTTCCACCCCACACAATTCACTCCACTCCACTCAATCCACCTAATTCTACTCCAATCCAATCCACCCCACTACTTCAATCCACTCAAACCCACTCCACCCTATTCAAATCAACCCCTCTTCAATCCATCCCACCCACTTCAATCCACCCACTCACTCTAATCCACCACATTCGACACCAGTCCACCCACTCTATCCCAATCCAACCCACCACACCCCATCCCAGGTCAGTCCACCCCACTCCAGTCCATCCAGCCAACCCCAATCCAATCCAAACCAGCCCACCCCACTCCAGTCCAATCCAGCTCAGCCCACCCCAATCCAATCCACCCCAATCCAATCTAATCCACCCCACTCCAGCCCAATCTAATTCACCCCACTCCAGTCAAATCGAATCCAACAAACTCCAGTCCAATCTAATCTACCCCATCCCACTCCACTCTGTTCCAATCAACCTCACCCCAATCCACCCAACCCCTATCACTCCAATCCAAACCACCCACCCAATCTAATCTAATTCACACAACTCCAAACCACCCCAATCCTGTCCACCTCACACCATTTCTTTCCATCCCACAGAATTCACTCCACTCCACTCAATCCACCTCATTCTACTCCAATCCAATCCACCCCACTACTTCAATCCACTCAAACCCACTCCACCTTATTCTACCCACTCCACTCTATGACACTCTCTGGCACTGAACCCTACTACCCTCTATTCAACTGTATGACACTCCCATCCTCGTACTCCACTCTACGACATCCAAACAAAGTCACTCTACTCCCCCACTCCATGCCACTAACTTTTAGCTTTGCTGAACAGGAACCACACTGGTGTACCACATGGCAAAACAACTGCAAAAGCCAATAGCTCTTGTATAGGCTAGACCTATTGGCTTTACCAATGCTTGTTTTAATAGATGGGGCTTTGGGTTAAAACCCAGGGGTTATTGCACAAGATAGGCAGTGTACCATCTGTGGCATGCCCTTTGAAGCAAAGTAGCACAATATCGTGCATTGGCCATCTTTGGTTACTTTAGGAAACTTGCCAATTGAAATCAGGAAATTATTTAGAAAGTAAAATCAAATAACAATTTGCACCAGGTTTGTGTCACTTTTCTGTGTTGAAACCCCGGCACAATGTGTTACTAAATGTTCCCCTTTGTAACTGAAATCAGTCATGGAAATCAGGGTCTAAAGAGTTTTATAAATAGCATAATTACAGAAAACCTGGACCTTCAACAGTGAGCATTCACCTTGTAAGTTTTTTAATCATCTATCAATGGAAAAGCAGCAGCTGTTCAGCAGATGAAGCTGAGACATAGCTTCCAGCATGGGGTAGGATACTGGTGTCCTGTCCCTCTGGGTTCTGTCTCCTCAGTTGATGCGCACATGTTCATCTTTTGAACACCACATTAGTCTTCTCAAACTCTGACATCGAGTCCTCAAGGAGTAATTCACAGACAGTACAACACCCATTGCGGCTCCTTTAAGAACGGGGAATGTGGCCAGGATTATTTCACTTAAAACTGGTGCTGTCAGTGCACTTCCTTGGCCTGTCATTCACTGAGAGAATTCCAAGAAAGGCTTAGGTAGCGGGCATTGAAATATTCCGCACAATTGACACCATTTTTGTTAGCGTCCTGGAGGTCCACTTGTGCTAGAAACCGTGCGATGGTCTTCAGCGATCCAGATGTAACTCTCCCTTCTACTGGGAAAAGTTCACATTTTCTGACGTTTTGGATCAATTTGACCCTAGCACAAGGTGGCGTCCTAAGGATGCTGTGGAATAAAAGTGCCAATTGTGCCTTTGGAGCTAAGTGACCCTGCTTGCTGAAAGGGAAATACAGGGGCCCGTCTTCAATGAGGAGGAACTCCATGAGCCCGTAGAGGATGTGAGGATTGTGCTTTGATGTTATGAGGGATGTAAACAAGGGAGTACCTAGAAATGGAGAAATCCTATAGGAAACCATGCTTACGCTCTCGGCGCTCATTGCACCTAAAAATGGTAATAATGGGCCAGATGTAGCAACATTTAGAATTGCAACCCGCAAATTGCGAGTCAGAGCGACTCGCAATTTGCGAGTCGCAATTCTGAATGTTGGATGGTGTCCCTGACACCATCTGGGATTCGCAAGGGGGTCGCAAATGCCCACCTCATGAATAATCATGAGGTGAGTCGCAATTTGCGACCCCCTTGCGAATGGCAGCCCTCACAGGGATTGTGGCCTGCGGCAGGCAGCAGACCACCATGTCTGAGACTGATTTTTAATAAAGCAGTTTTTTTTTTTTCTTGTAATGCAGCCCGTTTTCCTTAAAGGAAAATGAGATGCATTACAAAAATGAAAACTGAAACGTTTTCGTTTCATTTTTTCAGAGCAGGCAGTGGTCCATAGGACCACTGCCTGCTCTGAAAAAATGTTTACAGTGCCATTCACAACGGGGAAGGGGCCCCATGGGGACCCTTTTCCTTTTGCGAATGGGTTCCGGCCCATATGAAAAGGGTGCAAATTGCGATTGGTTTGCGACCGCGTTCGCCGTCACAAACCAATCCTGTATTGCACTGCGACTCGCAATTAGGAAGGGAACACCTCTTTCTAATTGCGACTCGCAAACCCGTTTTGCGATTCGGTAACCAGGTTACCCAATTGCAAAACGAGGTTTGTGCATTGCGATGTGCTTTTTGCACGTCGCACACAGCGAAATTCACTGTTTGCGACGTGAAAACTGCTTTCTACATCTGGCCCAAAGTCCCTAGTCATACACCAATTGTTGATTAGTATTTAAATAAACTGCCCCACCAGCCATACTACAGAAAATGCTGGAAAGTTGATTTTGTTCAATCTTAGCAACTTGTAAACTAGACAACAGAGCAAACAGCATTTGCGCTGGGGAACATGTAGCAGAATCTTATTTGACACTAAGTGATTCATTGACAAGGCCATTGCGCTATTTTGCATCATTTCATTTTATGCAATGGTGGGATAAGTAGTGCTTTACTCTCTTCCGCATTAACAACCTGAGGCAATGGGCCAAATGCGTCAGTTTGTAAAGCCTTGTGTCATATTGTACCTGCACTAGGTATAATGTATGCAAGTTAGGCATTCCCTCAAAAAAAGCCATACAGAACTGACACAGTGAAATTTACATTTCACTGCTTCGTTCTGAGACTTCACTGCATCAGAATTTAAACACCTGCTCAGAATGGGTGTTAAACTGAAGCAGGGCTTTTTTTATATGGGAGTCTTCCTAGAGTAGTGCCATTTTTTTTACATTAGTCTGCCAATGCGTCAATTTAGTGCCACAGATGCGTCAGAATTTCTGATAGATTTGTGAAAATGTGTGCCATGGAGCTTGTAAATACACCGCATCCATGGTGCAGTTAAGGGGTCGTAGGGCAGAGCAAGAAATATGATGCATCGGAGCAGATAGGTCAGATTCTTGTAAATAAGGCACTAAATTCAGGGGTTACTTACTAAGGGTGCATGGAAGTTTGCTTTGCGCTGCACAATTTTATGCTGCACTTGTTGGCTTTCACAATGATGAATAAATAGACAGAATGATTTTCTTTGCTTTGTACCACATGAGCTGCCGCAAAGAAACCAACCACCTAAATTTGCTATTTTTAATTTTTTTGAAGTTGAGGAAATATATTTCCCCCTTTCTCTTTCCACTGTGAATATGGAAATATATTGGACTATGTTTGCTCTATATCTTAATAAATAGATTGCACTAATAAGGGAAAATCATTTTGCTCTTTATTTCAAAATATGGGCCACTCGTAGATCAAGATGTCTCAATTTAACATTTTTACTTAGCAATACATGCTTTATTTGGTTTTGCAATGTGGGATGTATCATTTAAAAAGTGCACAATCCGGGTCAGCGAAGGGAGCATCATTACTGTGTGGCCAATGAGGCCAAACCCACTTCTCGCCCATGATAGACATGTGGGACCTCACAACGTTAGTGGAAGCCCACCTGCCAATCCATAAACCCCTACAGTCTCCAGTGAACACCCTCTGGTTCTAAAATTTGGTTAGTTCTACATTATTTCAATATTGATCTTTACCTTTTTATTACACATTCAGCCTACTGACCTTTGCAAACAAAATTAAAATGAACGGGCTAAAATTTAGGTACAAAAGGCTACAACATAGAACATATGATTTGGAGAAAAATCACAGTTACTGATAATAAAATGTGTAACCCTATTTGACTTGTATCCTGTGGGGGGCACCATAGGGACACTGCCATTAATTGGTGATGCTATTGCCCCACAATCTCACTCTATTTGAAGTGAGTGGAAATATTGGGTTTACACCAGCAGAGCGTCAGTAAACTCCTCCGGCATGAAAATTTGATTTAACACGCTGTCCTCAACTAGGGTACGAGATCAAAGTGGTGCTCACATTTATTAAGGCGGGGTAAGCATTTCTTATTTTCCCTACCCAGGATTGGCATGCAAACCATGACTGTCCCAGGTAGGAAAACCCAGAATGTCTCCTATGTGCAGAGAGAAAACCTCCTGTGCCTCAGGCCAATCAATTGTTTGTTTTCTGAAAACAAACTCTTGCTTTAGAAGTTTGTTTTCATAAAATGTAAAACTTTGTTGACTGCGAGCATCAAACATCATGCCTGATTGGCAAAGGTTCAATTCCGTCCATGGAACCACCGAATGCCCCGTCTGTCTGTCAGGGATCTCTAAATATAGCCTCTGTTGATCTGGTTCTAAATAAGCTCCTTTGTTTAAAGGTAGGGTCTTTTTCTGATAACCCAAATCTTCTTTCGCTGAGAACTATGAAGTGATCAGTGCACACAAGGATGAAAAAGTGAAGTTGGGGTGTAGGCAAAAAGGGTGTTGGGTAGCCCGTTTTTGTCTCTTTACTTCTCTTGATGCTGACTCTCATGACATGCCTGTAAAGAGTTCTAGATAATTCAAACAACAGAGGTTCTCTTCTTCAAAAACCTGAAATGGCTTAAGAATTTTCATATTTTGCTGTGGTTGTATAGTATGACTTAGGAACCTTTAAGAGGATTCACTTTAAGGCCAAGAATTGCAGAAATCTTAAATACTGCATGCCTAAACCCTACTTGGACCGAAGTTACACAGAAGCCAGGACAAACATCTGCTTTTTGGGGCACACTGGAGTCTAAACCTAGCTAATCTAGGCTTATGTTCATAAAGAAGTACCTTGTATCACTGATCTACTCTTCAAACCTTTTATGGCTTATTTCAGGAACGTGGGCCTTTAATTTTAGGGAGCTTTCTTATGAAGGTAGGTGGGAACAGGGGAGATGGGTGTTGGGACAATTTCTCAATTGAGTTTGGTCCATTTTGGTTTTCCATACAACTTTGTTTGTTCAGCTACTTTGGGCTTGGACTTCATGGGGTGGGAAGATTGGTCCATTTGAGTCCCCTCATCAACCTTTATCTGACCATATTGAAGTGAGACAGCACTTTGGACTTGTTAGAAGAATTCTATCTTCTCTGTCTAGCTGACTGCTAGTTTTCTATTTTGAAAAAGGTTATTGGGAATTTTAGCTGGAGTGGGTCTTGAAATATTTAGAGTTTCTATTTTAGCATTTTGAATCTTCCTTCTAGGGTTTAATCATGGTCAGCAACTAATTCCCCTTGCTGCTTCCTATCTCTTCCTTAGTTCTATCTCTACCTTAGTTGTCTTTGTGCTCCATGAGAAGACAAGTCTTCTGTTGGATTGTACTTTTCTGAGTTTGAGGAGAGTGAGGTATTTGCCTTGAACCTGGAATGTCTGGTTGGAGAAAAATGTTGTGCCTCCTGGATATTCTGTGATGTGCATTAGAGGTTTGATAGACCTTTTGACTGTGCATAGAGGAATCTCACCATTTTTGCACTCATTGTGTTCCATAAACAATTTAAGACTCACAACATATGAACAATCAACCTGTCACAACTTGAGTCAGTAAACGTCACACACCAGGGCCATGTGGCCATGAATAACCATACCTTTTAGTAAAAGTTAGAAAGTTTATTTCCCTATATCAACAATGCTAACAACACGTATAGTAGTCTCATTAACAAATGGTAAACATAGCTGAATAACACTGGCTGACAAAATCTTCTAAAGGATCTTCTTTTAACTGAAGAATTCACAACTAAGCCTTCAGTACAAATCAATAGTAACAATAACTGTGCAATAGAAATGACGTACATCTGATTTCAGCAGGTGAACAAGATAAACTCTCAACTAATAACATTCATGAGCATTAGGATTTCTCACTTACTTTCTGATTAGAATAGCATGTTTGGGCTCCATGCAAAACAATTTAGTCAAAAGTTAATTTGGAAAATATCTAGCTATGGCTCTATCAAAATAGCGGTTGGTATCTAGAAAACAAAAGAACAAACCCTACAACAAACAATAGCATTTTGTTACACCTCTCCTCAATGGGATCAACAAGCTGCAATATCTCTTCATCAGTTGGACATCCGTCTGGTCAGCTTCAGTAACGGGCAGTGAAAGGGAATGGCTCAGACACGGTGGGATCTAAGCTATCTGAGCCACATAAATCTAACAAGGTAAAGAATCGGCATTAGTACTGATTTACTCTATGAGGGTGGTTATAAACAAAAATCATTAGAACTGCTCAGCTCCTTGAACAGTAAGGAAAAGGTAAAAATAGCAAGGCTACTAATGGCATTCACAAGGAGATCTTTCTCTAATGTCTTCTATCACTTTCCTTCATCAGTAGAGGAAGGGGCTACTTACCATAGACTGCCACTAACATATGGGATTAGTAGCAGTCTTTTACTAACAAGATTCTATAACCAGTAGTAAATTCAATATTTCTTTTCAAATCACGATGTAATGCTATTATTTATTCCTATAATTAAGTATTGAAGTAGAGTAGCAAAGGAAAATAATACAGAACTAGTGAGATGGTTCTTTGAGCCTACTTTAACATTTCAGACAATCACTCCCACCGCAACAACTTGACATGCCTGCTAACACCAGTAGAAAAGAGATTCTTAGATCAGACTGATGACAGGAGAAAGGCACTGAAGGAGAAGTTAGAAAATGGCTTAGAGAAAAGGACATTTAGGAATAACTATGCATTTAGTGAAAGCAAAACACAACAGTAATTAGCTCTAGATGCACAACACGTAGGGAAGCTTTGGGCCAGATGTAGGAAAATCCTGCATTGCGACTCGCAAATTGCGAGTCTGAGCGACTCGCAATTTGCGAGTCGCAATGCAGGATGCTGGATGGTGTCCCTGACACCATCTGCGAGTCGCAAGGGGGTCGCAAAGTCCCACCTCATTATTATTAATGAGGTGGGTCTCGATTTGCGACCCCTTGCGTCTCGCAGCACTCAGAGGGATGGTGGCCTGCTGGAGACAGCAGACCACCATGTCTGTGACTGCTTTTAAATAAAGCAGTTTTATTTTTGTAATGCAGCCCGTTTTCCTTAAAGGAAAACGAGATGCATTACAAAATGAAAAAAATGAAACGTGTCAGTTTCATTTTTTCAGAGCAGGCAGTGGTCCATAGGACCACTGTCTGCTCTGAAAAAATGTTTTCAAGGCCATTCACAAAGGGACACTGTGATAACTGCGATTGCTTTGCGACCGCGTTCACAGTCACAAAGCAATCCTGCATCACGCTGCGACTCGCAAATAGGAAGGGGAATACCCCTTCCTATTTGCGACTCGCAGTCCCGTTTTGCGAGTCGGTAACCAGGCTACTGACTCGCAAAATGGGAATGGGCATCGCAATGTGGGTTTTGCGCCTCGCAAACAGCGATTTTCGCTGTTTGCGACAAGTAAAACCATTTCTACATCTGGCCCTTTGTGTATATAGGCCTAAATCTAGAACTGACACATTGTGGGAATGAGTGAATGTAGACATGTGTTCCTTTTCTAGAGTAAATTGACTCTTATGTTAAATGAACAAGACCCAGCAATTCCAGGAGTTTATTACATCTGTGGACCAAATGCTTATTACCATCTTCCAAGAGGATGGTATGGCAGATGTTACTTGGGGATAGTCTTCCCAAAGATTTATCAACTTGAGAACTTGCTAGACCAAAGAGAGAATCTTATTCTGGCATAGTTTGTGATATATTTGGAGCGATGTTTCCCTCAGTGGGAGTTATTTTGAATTCAGTGAAGATTTGAAAGTTGTCCACTATTGTGGATAACATGTTGACTAGTTTCTAAGGAGCCGTAATTCTAATGGATACAGAAATGGCTGCAGTAAGATCTATGACTCTTCAGAACCTCCTTGCATTAGACATCCTTTTAGCAAAGGAGGGTGGAGTTTGTAAATTGATAAAAACGCAACATTGTTGTACTTTCATTCCGGATAATAGTAAGAAAGTTAGAAGCCTTAATATCAATTTAACTAATAGTAGCTCTGATTTAATAGAATTGAAGGAGCCTGGAGTTTGGGAAAAGGTTGGCAAAGGTTTATCTTCTGTGGGAAATTGTCTGGGCAACCTAGGGAAATGTATAATTTTGAAAATAAAACAGATAATACTGATTATTGTGATTTGTATAACTGGAGCATGGGGAATTTACAAATTGTATCATGTGATTAACATGAAGAAACTGAAGGGAGAAATACTTTAGAGAAAAATTGAAAAGTGAAAAAAGAATTAAAATTTATAGTGAAACAAAATTTTAGGTGAACAAATGTTTTGTATGGAATGAGGTAAAGTATGATGACATATTTAATCATCAAAGGAGGAATTGTGAAATGTGAATTAATTACTAATGAATTTGTTTATTAATAAGTAAGAATTTTCCTAGGATTAATCTAACTTAGAAAAACAATGTGTGACTTGGAAAATGTGCCCACTCGAGTGGTTGTCATAAAATAAATAAATGGTTTAGTGAATGCATATTATTAATAGTCATTGAGCACATGTAGAGAAAAATGTATTAGTATGTCATATTAATAGATTTACGTTATGTATTTGATTTATTAACTGTAGGTCATAAGTTGGCGAAGTATGGGTCTAGTTGTAAACCCTCATGTCAAGCAAATGTATAATGAATGATGGGGAAAGTATTACCAGACTAGAAAATTAATGCTTCCTTGTTCATGCTTTGCTGACCAAAAAAATAGCAGATGTTTTTAACGTTCTCATGAGAACTGCTTGTAGAATCATGTTGTACTAGAAAAGATACAAATGTTAACTTGATGCGTGAGACTGAAATGTTCCCAGGAACCAACAATGGATGTACTGAACTGGAGTATGGATTACAACAGAGGAGATATCTGACGAGCCTGATGATGGGAACAGGAGAAGAGGAGCCAATCATCGATGTGCAAAACCATTTAGTTATCTCTTAGATTTGGGTTTTAGTTTCTCTTGGATCAACGGTAAACATACGATCTTCTGACCAATGAAGATGTGGGAAGATGCTTAAGGAAATTCTAACTTAGCCTCACTGCAGGGAGAGTTCTGTGCCATTTTTCAGTTAGCCAATTAGCCCTTAGTAGCCTTAGTATTTTTTCCTTTTTCGTACTGTCCGAGGAGCTGAGCAGTTCCTAATGATTTTTGTTCATAACCCCCCTCATAGAGTAAATAGGTACCAATGTTGATTCTTTAGCTTGCTAGATTTATGTGGCTCAGATATATTAGAGCCCACCCTGTCTGAGTCATTCACTTTCACTGCCCGTTACTGAAGCTGACCAGACGGATGTCCAGGTGATGAAGAGAAATCGCAGCTTGCTGATACCAATGAGGAGAGGTATAACAAAGTGCTATTGTTTTTTGTAGGGTTTATTCTTTTGTTTTCTAGGTATCAACCGCTATTTTGATAGAGCCATAGCTAGATATTTTCCAAATTAACTTTTGGCTAAATTGTTTTGCATGGAGCCCAAACATGATATTCTTATCAGAAGGTTAGTGAGAAATCCTAATGCAGATGAATGCTATTTGTTGAGAGTTTATCTTGTTCACCTGCTGAAATCAGATGTATCTCATTTCTATTGCGCACTTATTGTAACTATTTATTTGTACTGTAACTCTTGAAGGCTTAATTGTGAATGCTTTAAATAAATTGAGATTCTTTAGAAGATTTGGTCAGCCAGTGTTATTTATCTATGTTCCTCATTTGGTATTGAGACTAATATACGTGTTATTAGCATTGTTAAAATAGCAAAATAAACTTTCTAACTTTTACTAAAAGGTGTGATTATTCATCCCCCACATGCGTCATGGTGCATGATGTTTACTGACTCAAGTTTTAACAAGTCGATTGTTTAAATGTTGTGGGTCTTAAATTATTTATGGAACAGGTTGAGTGTAAAGATGGTGAAATTCCTATAAGCGCAGTCAAAAGGTCTATTCGACTTCCAACGCATCCCCTTATAAACAAATAAGGTCAGACGCACACACGACTGTGAAATCTGAATTGCTGTCTCCCTCCTGGTTTCTTTCTTTGACGTACAAGATCCTTGTTGTACTCATTACCTTCTTGCATTGTTTCAGCTGTTATGATTGTTAGCTCTGTCTGGCATGTCTCTTTGCCCCCTCCCACTTGATGCCCTAATGGGTAAGATTCTCTCCTCAACTTCTACCATAAAATTGGCAGCCTTCCTTGCTCCTCTCGAGGACTTATGATAAAATATTAACAAAACAGTCAAATAATAGTCTTCTCTTTTGGTCACACACACAAACAGAGCTGCTGACTGGGCGAGCTGCTCACCCCTTAACACATGCCTCTCTCTCTCCATGGTATTGAGACCATGTGGGATTTTGCTCCCTTGGCTGTATTTTCACCTCCTCGGGATGGACAATTGATGCAGTAAAAGGTAGCTTGTAGCACAGAATGTCAGGTGGTATTTGGGACTGCCTCTTACACAATGATGACTTTCTTTTTTTGGGTGGGCTGCATGATTGACCTCACTGCACCAAAAGGTCAGAGATTACCTCTACAGCAGGTCACAGAAGGCACTTACCACACTCCTACGATGTGCAATTGTTTGTTCATGGTTGGCCCATTCCAAGACTAGATCAATTATATATATATACTGCAGCAGTTGGCTGCCCACCTATAACCACAAAACCACCCAACCCCATGCTGCGCATGGCTTTTGGCCATGCGCAGTGGATGTTGGCTGCAGGTCCACATGGCCTCCCTCACCTGGCCAATTTTGGCCCCAGGGACTCCATCCCCTAGGGCCCGGCATTCAAATTTTTTGTGGGGCATGTGCCCCCCCCTCCTAAAGCTGATTTCAGCCCAGGGGATCCTATCCTCCTGGGCCCAGTGTTAATATATGTATCTTTTGGGGGAAGAGGGCTGTGTGGTCCCCCTCCCTGGGCCGATCTTTGCCCCGGCGACCCCATCCCCCAGGCTCTGAACTTCGCCTCACCTGGGGCCCAGCATTAATATTTCTTTTCTGGGAAGGGGGATGAGTGGCCAACTTATACAGCCCCAGGGAGGTGGTGGTCCCCGGGGGGTCTGAATTGGATCCCCTATGTTATTTAAATTTATCCCTTGGGAGGTTGCGGATCCTGGGGCAGCAGGTGGGGATGTGCAGCCGTCCCGCATTTCATTTCAAATTCTGCCCCAGGGAGGTGGTGGTCCCTGGGGCTGCAGCCCATTTTATTTCAAATTGTGCCCTGGGGCTGTAGGGGGACAGGTGGTCCCCACCACATTTCATTACAAATTGTGCACTGGGGAAATGGTGGTGCCCAGGGCTGTGGGAGACCAGGTGGTCCCTCTGCATTTCGTTACAAATTCTGCCGGGGGAGGTGATGGTTCCTGGGGCTGCGAGGGAGAGTGGGGGTGGCAAGCATCACCCTACATTCAAAAATGTCAGTGCCCCCGTGACCTGGCCCACCTGGGGACTCCATTTAAACAAGGGCAGGAGCTTGCACATGTGTTTTTTTTCTTTTTCAGCAGATACGCCATGTCTCTCGCTGAATTGTTTTTTTAAAATGCTTTTTTGCCCTTAGGGGGTCCCACTGGGCCCCTGGCACCAGAGCTAAGAGGTGAGGTTGTATGTGCCCTGGCCCCTTTTTAAAAAAAAATATTTTTTTGTAGGACTCGGAAAAGCTGAGTCCCAACATCCCTTCCTTGTTGGAGTGTTGGCATCCAATCAAATCTCAGCACAAAATCGCGATGATTCACAGAACCTTTGTGTCCCTATATATACAAATTAATTTTTTCTTTAATTTCTCAAAAACTACTGAATGGATTTATACCAAATAACAAACAAGCATTTGCAATGTAATGGGTCTCACATTTGCTGGAGTTAGAGCTATTAGTGTTGTAAATTCCTAACTGGACTCTTCTTGCCACTTAAATTAAAAATTAAAAGTAAAACAGTTGACATAAGCAGGCCCATTCAAAGCGCCATGGCCCCCCTGAGTATGATCGCGAAGGAGAGACACAAAAAGAAAAAGAAGTTTGCTTGCATTCAGACATATCAGCAATCAAGCAATTATCCATTTAACAGGGGACTTATATATATACATATAGTTAGGAATTGTAATAATAGCTTCCTTTACATTAATAAACCATTAGAGAGTCTGAAAAAAACAACAAATATTAAAGGGACATTATAGTTAGCTGAAAATGTCAGTTATAACATGCCACTTTAAATAAACAAAACTACTGAAATGTACCCATTTTGTTATCACAAGTAACTATTACTAGGGCCCTAAAGTAACTGTAACTCATGCTCTCACATGCACTGCTAATTACCTCACATATTACATCACTCATGACATATGCTATGACATAACGGATAATACCACCTCAACATCTGAAATGAGATCTTTGATAACAATACTGTGACTCACAAGAGGTGTGAGCGGGCCCTTGGCCATGGACAGTGTTGGGTTAAGTGCAGGGTCAAGCTTGTTGCCAGACCCTGTGCCCAACCCCCTTCCCTGTGGGCATCCAACTCCTAGCTGGCGAGGGGTTGGGCCCAAAGTCCATCTTCCCACTGGTTCCCAAGCTCAGCCCCTGATTTTCTTTCTGTAGGCCTGGGGATCCGCTGACCCACAGTGATTCTCCAGGAGGGCTGCACTAGGTGTTGTGGTAGATCTGCGAATCTCCGAGATGGCAAAAATAAAAAATATTTCTACTTTTGGTCCAAGGGGGTCATATTACACCTACCCTGCCCCCTTATGCCCTATTGATTTTTATTTTCTAGGATTCAGGGAACAAGTCCCCGAGTCCTAAGGTGGAGGGCAAAACATTTTCTTCAGTATGCAGCCAGTCAATGGGATCCCGCGGTCTGCCTCACAGATCCCTGGATCCACCACATTAGTCACGGTCAACCATTCACAGCACAGCAGACTTTGCAGATCCATTGTGAAGGATCTGTGGTGGATTAATTGTGTGAAATATACATACATTTGAACCTTAATTTCTCAAAAACTACTATGTGGATTTACATCAAATCACAAAAAGCACGCTTTTTAAAACAGCACCCAGCTGGGTGCTTCCAGCTAATCCTGACACTGCTCTGAGCAGCGTCAGGATTGGCCACAGGGCAGGCTGGGAGTCTGTGCCTGCCTGGCCTGGAAATGATGCAGAATTGGCGGCGTGCTGCGAGTAGGTAAGTTTAAAAAAAAATGTTTTTTATGTTATTAATTCCCTCCTGTGAGCTGCCCTGCCCCCAATAATCCCAGCGAGCCACGACTGAACTAATGTTGTTACTTTCACAGTCTTGATTTACCTCTAAGTGCGTACTCTCTTTAGTTTTCTATATTGTTTCCCCCACAGCTCTGTGGTTCCGGGGGCCACCCCATACATGACACAAAACTTCTTTAGAGCATAATGACCACAGGCTCCCATGAAATTTATGCATCTGAAAGTGCTTAGATATTCCTGAAAGTTATTAGTTTTTGTACCCCAGTAGTTTTCTAACAAAATTTCCTCTGAAAAGATTGAGTAGTGCATTTTGAAATCGCAAGGCTGTGCGGTAGCCTGCCAGCCTCTTGTGTCAGTGGAAATTTTTGCCTCTGCCCTCCTTGTCAGAGGATCACCGCCATATTTAGGGTTGCCCACCTACTTGCCTGAGAGCTCCATGGTGAAAATTTACCTTTTGGTTCATTCCTGTGGCAGATGGGTCACCATCTTGATAGGACACTAGCAGAACTGGTAGTGGATGCACCAGCAGTCAATCAAGTGTTCCTCCAATGAGAGGGAAAAACAAGATATTGCCAGGGTGGGAGAACTGATGATTCTCCTGGTTCTTCTGTACTGCAAAACCTTTCGCTGCGACCCTCAGTCTCTGCTCCATTCCTTCTCAACTATGCCATGATCTTCTGATATCAATCACAACCATGCCCGTCATTTAGGGGTCGCTAGGGGTTGCAGCTGCGACCTCTGTTTTACCCTTTGCGACCCCTGGCCTTCGAGGTGTAAATTCAGTGCCAGAAACACATTGGCAGCTCGACCTTATGGAGGGCAGTTGGGACTGCACTCTTTGTTTTCTGTCAATTGTTTATCACACTAATAGTGAATAACCACATATTATTCACCATTAGTGTAATAAAAGTGGATTACAAATTAGGTGGAATATGCCTTCATGTCAGCTAAGGTAAGTAAAAACTGCTTTTAAATGTTTGTTGTGTACTTGTGTGCAGGTGATAGTGTGTTTATGTGGGAGTGAGTGTAGGTTTGAATGTGTGTGTATGTGTATGTGTATGCGTGTGTGAGTGGAGGTCAAAGGGTGTGTGATGTCACTTCCGCTATCCCTGGCATTTTTGTGAATTGACGTCCATGAACACAACGTACCCTTTCCCGCTAAAACTAGCTTAATGCATCCAGTGCTAAGCATACCTGTTGATGTGTGATCTCTAATGTGGGCCCATGTCACAGGTTATTCACTCATGCTCCTAGGATCTCCATTTAGAGTTACTCTGGATTAAGCTTCAGCCAAATTGTGCATTTTTCCACTCGTAATTTTTATTGAAATTATGCATAGTTAGGGAATAGGCTGGCAGTCATCCACTTTAAAACTGAAGAGGAGGTTAGCACTTGTGTGAAAAAGTCACCAGCTCAATGTATTTTCCGTACAGCTTCTAAAAGTAATGTTGCTTGTGAAGCACATGCTGACACAGCGCTCGTCCAGTTTCACAGTTCCCTCCAGACCGTTTTTCTCAAACCAGTCTCTTGCGGGTGAAAAATCATAAGAAGAATATAGCAATGTACAGAAAAACAAACTGTACATAATACGAGAAATTCTATCATCAGGATTTACACTTGTTTAATAACCATTTGCCTAGGCATGCCCTGGACTTAAACAGCTTCAAAGCACTGACATTCATGCTTAGGAATGAAGACTACTTGTATGAAAAGGAAGCCCTTGTAATCCACTCCCAAAGCTCATGTATTTTGTTTATTAGTTTTATAGAGCGCACCTGCACCAACTAAAGTATTAGGGCGCCGATCATTAAAATAAATCGCTACAAAATTCAACAAGCACAAAACTTTAAGGCCCTTAAGTTTGTCGAAATAAGGTAGTGTATTTACCACACATGGTAAATTCTATTACTCCAGGATGAGGTGTTTACCACATGTGGTGAATACTTCTTATTTCGTCTTTTCAATAAGGAAATGAGGCATACCATGCAGAATCTTTTTTAACATACAGAAATCTCTATGTGTTTTTTTCTTTTTTCCCTTTGCCACAATAAATGTATGTAAGTGTGATATGCTGAAATTTACCTGGAGAAAACTGTGAGAGTGTGATAATTATCACACAACTCATAATTACAAATCTGTGCACACGGGTGTTTGCCTAGAGATTAGAATTTAGCCCGTATATTGTAATGAGGGCCTAGTTGGAGCAGATACCAATTTCACAATACCAAGTAGCTACGAAGAGAGAAGGATAAGCATTATTCTTCGAGTGCAAACATGCTGTCGCTCTGCGCATCGTGTCTGTCACGTTTGAACTTAATATTTGATGACGAACTGTACTGCACCAATGCAATCTTTAAGATGTCCAGGGAAGAACCCCTAATATCACAGAGTGGCTTATTTCCAATTGAGGCATTAGGGCACTCACAACAGTAACTTAAACAAGCATTTGCAATGCAACGGGTCTCGCATTTCTCCGAGTTAGTACTATTAGTAGTTGTAAACTCCCAACCAGACTTTTCTTGCCTCATTAAATGAAAAAAAAAGGAGCACGATCGCACTGCTAAACAAGCGAGATCGCGCTGCGAAAAAAAAGAAAAAGTAGTCCACAAACCGGACGGAAAACAGCAAGCCTCGTATGTTTTCAGTACTTGGTCACTGCGCTCAAGGAGGGCTAACCACCAGAAAAGGCATGATGTGTGCATGCCTTTCACTAACGAAGGCAAGCAGATTTTGAAAGGCAAGCCCACGAACCAATGAAAGACACTGACGTGACATGGACGGGGCTCCCAGCCCTTTTCTAATGCCTACAGCGTCTCGCAAGCAATACGCATGCGCAAGCTCATGCTACGCAGGCTCGACCCTAAAAGCAATCAAGAGTGCATCTAAGTTCTGTGTTGATAAATATTCCACTGGCACCACCATCCATGAAATTTGTATCCTTTTTTAAATTTATTTTTCCTTTGGTCTTTCTATATTTGTTTTCAGTTGTTTTTTCTTTCTTAGTTGGAACATAATAAGCAGTATTCACTAACAAACGGACGTAGCAACCTGAGGGGGTCAGCCGATATTCCCATATTATTAATATTCCCCTCTGTTTGATTAAACTACCCAGGTGCAGACCGGCCAACTCACATGGTGCCACGGTGTGTCACACGATTTCGGCTCCTTTTAGATGGTCATCTGGTGAAAAGCTGAAATCACACGTGGCAGGAAAGACAGCTGGAAAGCACTGCTCAGAGCTCTCTTTTGGGCGGATGTAAGCAGCTGATGCCTTTACAGTGGTGTTAAATCACCCAAGGACATAGGCAACAGCCTTATGAACCCTTTGTTTTTTTGGGTGGGGAGGGGACATGAGGGCACAGTGCTTCTCATGTAGGGATAAGGTCCTGTCCCCTCTAAAGCACTTCCCCCGAGCCAGGGTCTTCTATTAGTTTCTAGTTGCAAAAATATTCTAACGAAGATATAAGGCACATGGTAACATCATGCTTTATTTTTAGCAACGAGTCACAAGAATACTTTTCCAAACTGCAGAAAGTCACCACCTGACACAGATTGAACTCCCACGGCTGCCCATTAAAATATTCTTTCACTACTCGTTTTACCATAACTTCTACATGCGTATCTGACTCCTGGTCGCATATTTCTCTCTGCTGACACAGCAGCACTTCTCCTGAAGTTCAGATGTACACCAGCAATTGGTCCTGGAAGACCTATTGTTATCCACTTCAGAGGACAAGTAGGGAGATCAACACATCTGCCATGTTCACATGTTACCATGGCCACAGGTCACAGATGGCCTCAAGGATGTGTACTAGATGTGTGACAGCACTTGAGCTAGGTATTCCACAAAATAGTAAGTTATCCTAAGGCTCATTTAAAGACACAGCTGCCAAAGCCTCAAAAAATATTTTAGTCAGTCTGTAGCTGTCCAGCAGAGCTCACACCTAGCCACAGGCAAACGTCTATTGCATAGCAGGTATTTCCTAGAGGTATAGGACTGGAGAGGAAAAGCTACATGCAGGTAGAGCTATACAGTGCTATGAAGATCGCCATCTTACAACTTTGGGAAGCGTTTTTGTAAGGGTTGCCAGCTTTGCTATGCAGAAAGATGGCTAAGCCTTGCAAAAAATAACAATTGCCCAAAAACTAAGGGCCCTACACGGTAGCTGGAATTTTCTATGCAGGACAGAGAGCAGCAGTACTTATATTATTGTAACAGTGCTGTGCTCCTTTTATGCTCCTCTATTCTGGAAATATAGTACATCTGAAGTCTTCCTCTAGGAACTTCTGTATTTGCAAATTGCCTCGGTTTAATTCCAGCATCGGTTAGTCCCCCAGGGAGATTTAAGAAGTCCCTAGAAAATGTTGAACTAGGAAATTTGAACAGCCGAACAAATTCTCACAGCCTGATGCTCATTCCCTTTGGACAGGACACCAATCTGTAGAAATTCGTTTTTTTTAACTACATTACATAGAGTAGCAAACTGCAGGAACTTTGTGCTTTATGCAGTGACTAAAAATTCACCAGTCCCTACTTCTAGGATGTCCCATACCCCAGCATGAAGTCAACATGGAGGTGACTCTCCATTTTCGAACTACAGGTACGGTGTCCTCACTTGGGATAGCTTAATTTCAGCAGGGAGCGAACTACAAAAATGTAATACACATCCCAAGAAATCACCACATTATGACCTACAATGACCGTTTGAAGGCGAAAGAACAGAAACATGTGGGACAGAGTGGATTTTACAATGGAGCTTCAGAAGTCTTCCAGCTAGGTCTACAGAGAAAAAGCCTCTGCTGTGCCTAGCGGTGGAGTTTAAGTGAACCAAGGTCACAAATTGCCCCTTGTATTCTGCCGCAGCTGCATCAAAAATATGGAGCTCCTTTACGGTTGCATATTGTTGTATTCAAAGGTGGAACGCCATGGGCTAGCGAGAAAAAAGTCAAAAAATAGTAGGATGATGCTGTTTTCCACCTCTTGCAAGGATTTTTGTTCCTAAAGACATGAAAAATGTGCCAAATACAGGACTAGTTTGGGAATTCACATTGGGAGCATTGAGAATGTCCATATGTGTTAACAACCAGTTTATGCTTGATGGATTCACCCGTTGTCTTCGTGGTTCCCTTTGAAATTTAGACATATAAACATTATATGTACTCCAAGCTTATCAGACCAAATTAACTCTTAAATGCTCTTTTCAAAGTGATAAATTTGGAATAACGTGTGTGTGTGCTTGTGCATGAATGTGTGTACATGCATTTGCAGCTCTTCTAAGTACCATGCATTAGGGGTTAGATTAATCCATTTTAGTGCTAGGGTCTGCATCACTACACTAAAATGCATTTGTCACGCATAATTGTGCCCTCTGCGACCACTCAAGTATGAGGCACAGTCAATGAGACTGCATTCAGAGCTCTGCTACAATTTTGACTTTTTAAAAAGGCACTGCTTTCAATTAGTTTTGTCTTGCTCCTGGAGCAGCTATTTCAGTGGCTGCAGTTCCAGCATATGACAGCCTGCTTGCGAAGCCACAGGCAATGTAGACTCAACCAATTAGAGCAGGAATCATACGGGCCAACAAGATGCTGCTCTGCCCTGAGAGCACTTCTGAATGCAAGCAATGGGAAGTGATAAAACATTTTTCAATTATGCTTTTGACAAGGTTCATACAACTTTTCACCAAGCATAAGGGGTAGGAAATTAGGTATAAAACTCAAAAATACACTTTAAAATAATATTATGACCCATTTGACAATACAAGGAAAACCTGAGTCTGAAATACCGTTAAGGGTTTTATTACAGATTGATGATCAAATATATATAAATGATTCCCAAAACAAAACTGTAAAGATATAGATTCACAATGGGTTGACCAAGGTGACAAAAATGATTGAAGCAAACTAACATCAAAATAACTAAACATCCAACAATAGCATTACAAAATATTTAAAAACAATTTAATGAGTAGGAAACAAACATTCTTCAGTTCTTTTAAATGATAAGGCAATTTAAGTAATCTAAGTTTAGCTAGCTAGGGCAAAGGAAATCCCTACAAATCAGCAAGTCACAAGTCAACAGGTGCTGGGCTAAAGCACATAAGATAAAAAGTAAAACGAAAAAGGAATAAAAAAACTTTGGAAAAGGACATCTTGGGCAAAAGGCAACTAACTAAGTTTGGCAACAAATATGTAAAAAGAGATGGTGTCAGCATTTCAGAAGTGTGTCTTTGAGTCAGGGGACAATTCTAAATCTCAGCAAAGCATTGAGAAAGAAGGATAAGGGTAGGGTGGAATGTACCTTTCAGAGTCTGAGGGGATCCAGAAAGAAGAGTGGAAAAGAATGACTAAAGTCCAACCGAGGAACAGTATGTTAAAGTCCGAAGTGCAAGGTGATTCTCTTATCCATCACTCCATTTGAATCAGAAGGTGTAACTGTCTGATCAAAGTCTATTACTGGACAGTCATTTGAAACATCAGGAGAGATTCCTATTACTGACATGCAAAGGGATCCATATTACCTCATCTGTACAGATTGAAACAATTGTATAGAGTCCCTTCCCACAGTTTCTCAATGTACTAGGTTCAAGTTTACTTTCTCAGACTCACTATGAGTAAAACAATGAGACATCTATTTCTACGCTAGCATTTTATGGGAACAAAGTCTGAAAAGAACGACAAAGCTGTTTTTCTTTTGTTAACGTATCATTTCTTTTAAAGTTAGAGGCCTAACAAATCAATATAGCTAAACTAAAGCAAATAAAATTTAACATGGCACATTCATTTGTATCAAGTAAGGCACATTTAACATTTAAAATTATAAATTTATCATTAATAAGCTTTGTCAGTGTTCATGTTGCAATAGTTCTAAAATGAAATAAGTCTTAATACATTCCATTAGCTATAATGAGAATTGCATTTTCAACTTTTGCATGTCACATTTAAAATGTTTCTTTTAGAAATTCATTGTCGTTTTAGTAAAAACTATTAATTAACGTGACAAAGAAACATATGAAATCAAAAGGAACGATTATACTTAAAGTTTTTGTGCTATACAACATCAATTAAAATCATTACTCTACAGTGAATGCACATTAACATAGGCTCTCAGTTTACCACTTCACAGTTAATCTATTAAAACTTCAAATAACAAAATACAAAGATTGTCACATTTAGATGATTACTGTGACGTCAAAGGTAGCAATAACATTTCTGCTACATCAGGAGCAATCGTGTGGGGGCGTGGCCAAACCGTTGAGCATGGCGGAGGCGAGCTGCTAGAGCTCCGCGCCCAGCTTATCCGCCACTGTTTGAGGGGGCAGAGGAGCTCCGTGCCCTATAGGCAGTCAGACCAGGGCCCGTGCAGCCCCAAAACCTATCGGGCCGAGAGCGGTCCTCCAGCAGTGACCCGCAACGAAGTTGGGCCACGACCGCGTGAGTCGGGCCTGCCGGTCTGGGCCAGGGAACAGCGCGGCCGCGCGGAGCGGAGTGGTGCGCTTGGCTGGGGCCGGGCCCCCAAACCGGGGCGCCCTTGTTGCGCTATCCTACTGTGGTTGCTGCCCCCCGGGGAGGTGAGGAGACGCCCTGAGAGACGAGGGGCACGGAGAGGACGAGCGGTCTGAGAACTGGCGGGGCCCTGGCGCCGTCTGAACAGTGCCTGATTGTGGCCACAGCAGGCTGAAGGCAACCCCCAGAGGACTGGAGCCCTGTCTTGGGGTGTACTGAGGGAGGTACTGGAGAGAGGTGATCGGAGTTGTGTCAAGCCCGGGGGGAGAAGCACCGATTTATAACTGTGCCTGCGCTGGACCTGATTGGCCTGCTGGGACTTCATTGGCAGATGTTGGAACCCGCGTAGCTGTAAGAAGAGATGGGAGCCTGGAGGTGAGGGGACAGTGGACCGGGCTGCTCGTGCTGCCGTGTGGTGGTGGGCTGGTGGCCCCGGCAAGCGGGCTCGGCTCATCCCATTATCCTGAGTGTCTACGTGAGCAGAGGAACTGTGGGGGACCATTGTGGCCAGTTGTTTGCCTGTAAAGAGGAGAGCGCCGCGTAGAGGGCCCTGCTGGGTGCCGACCCCTGCGGAGCCGGCTGCAGTTAGGGGCCGGTGGTGCGGAGCTAGGAGCGGTCAGTGGCTGTCCGGACTGACGTCAGGTTGTGCGGCCTTGGTGATGGGCTACTCGCTTGGTCCTTCTGCCTCAACTGAGGTTGATCAAAGGAACGGATCGGATGCAGCAGGCGACGAGGTGGTGGGTGTAGACTTGGAATCAGGTGGAAATTTCTCGGGGCTTGGAGCATGGCGGGGATGGGGCGTTTGCTCTCTGGTGCTGGAGCCGGGAGATCGCAGGACTCGGTGGTACAGGACAGCCAGAAAATAGTGGTGGAGTTGGAGCGCCGGGTGGAAGATGCGGAGGGGTGCTCCAGGAGGAACAAAATATGACTGGTTGGCTTGCCAGAGGGCGCCGAGGGTCAGGACCCAGAGGCCTATTCAGAGAATTGGCTGCAGGGACTGGTGCCGGGGGGCGGGCTTACTCCTTTCTTCTCTGTAGAATGCACACATCGGATTCCTGTGCGGCCGAGGCCACCGGGGAGTGCTCCTCGTCCATTTATCATCTGCCTCCGCCACTATGCAGATCGGGACGTCATACTGCGAACTGTGAGGGCTGCTTCGCCTCCTCGGGTGGACGGTGCGCAGATCTTGCTGGTCCCGGACTATACCCTAGCGGTACAGAGAGACCGGGCCTCCTACCTGCCTGTGAAATGTAAACTCAAATCCCTTGGCTTAAATTACTCTTTGCTATTCCCTGCCAAGCTGTGCTTCATGGCGGAGAACAAGTCGCATTTCTTTGCTACACCTGAGGCGGCGTGGGAGTGGCTTGAGTCAATGGGACTGGTCTTGTGCGGCGCTGCAGAGCGGACTGTGCCGGTGCCTCGAGGCAAGCATAGCCGGGCCAGGCGTGTCCTAAGGAGAGGTGAAGTCCACACTGGTCCTGTGACACATGCACCAGACTTGGAGCAATTAATACAAGAGAGAAGGGAAGTGATTCATTCTGTTGCGGCTTTTAGTGCATCCCCGTTGGCGTCTGAGTCGGACACTGAACTTTCGCAGCTGCCCAATGGCCGACCTGCTACGCCGGACTGCCTCTCGGAGTTGGGTCTCGTGGGGGGCCACCAGTGACACCGGCCACTGCAGACTGGCTCTTTTAAGGGATCCTTAAGCTGTGCTGGGAGACTGTACAGTGCTGGAACTATCCCTCTGGCTAGCAGTGTGCACTGGACTTACATTAGCATGATTCAGGGAATGAGCCGGTGGTGAATCTGGTTGTTGAATATGGGCGTCCAACCCTGTTAAGCTGTGTGTATGGCTGCTGGCGCGGTGCCCGTCCTTGCGAGCTGCGCGCCATTGCGATTGACAGGTGTGAGCTTCCTCTTATGTCCCCCTCTTTTTACTAGTTATCTGCTATAGCCGGACAGAATAGCTTGTGTTCGGATTGCTTTTTTGTGGGATTGGCCCACCCATACTCCTAACAGTGGAGACACATAATGTGTGGTTGTGTGGTTGCACGCTACTGTTCTTGTTGCTGGGTTTGGGCGGTGACCTGTTGTCTATCTGCTCTGATGGTATTAGTTATGTTTTGGTTCTGCTGCAGGGCATCTACTGAGCACCCAATCAATGGTTGGGAGAAGGTTAATGTTGACGTGGCGCTGCGTGGAGGGGCAGGGTGGTGGGGGATGAGAGGTGGTTTGCTACTAATGACGTCTTCATACACTGCGATTACTTAGAACGTAAGAGGCATACACACCCCCAGGCGCCGCTACGCTATCTATTTCTATCTTAGAAGGCACTCGGTCCACTTGCGTTTCTGCAGGAGACACACCTGGTCGGGCTGGAAATCCCCCGGTTGCCCCGTCGCTGGAGAGGGCAATTGTATGTGGCGGGTCACTCAGCGTATGCTAGGGGCGCATTGATTTGGATCAGATCTGGCACTCCCTTCACGGCAGAGGAGCAGATCGCGGATCCGCAGGGCAGATTTGTGCTGGTTCGGGCGAGAATGGCGGGTCACACTCTAGTGCTAGGTTCTATATACACCCCAAACGTAGACCAGACTTCTTTTCTGCATGGCCTGTCTCAACAACTGGTGGACTGGAGTGATCTTCCATGGCTGTTGGGCAGAGATTTCAATAGTGTGCTTGATGTTGACCTGAACCGCTCCTTTCCTCTGTTGCCCACGTCCCCGGTGGTGGCTGCTGCGTGTGGTTTAATGACCCAGACTCAGCAATGGCAACTGGTAGATATATGGCGGCAGCGGCATGCGGAAGATAGGGTCTATTCCTTCTACTCTTCCCTGCACTCCCTCCATGTGCATTTAGATAGAATGCTCTGCACCTCGAACATGGCCTCAGTAATAGTGAATACGGATTTGGGGCGCACACACTCAGATCATAACCCGCTGCTTGTGAGCCTGAGTTGGGATTCCTCCCGCCCGGCTGTTCCTACTTGGAGATTGAGGCTGGAACTGTTAGAAGACGCTGCTTTTAGGGCGTCACTGAGCGCTGCAATCCCAGAATATTTCGAGCACAATGATGGCACGGCTTCGTCGGGTTTGATAGAGTCAAATGCATTCAAAGTTTTCATCCGGGGGCACTGCTTGGGAACTCAATGTAACTTGCGCTGTTCCGTTGAACGTGACTTGACTCGGGTGGAGTGCGTTTTGCTGTGGCCGGAGGGGGAGGTAGCTAGCAATCAGTCCAAAAGTTCGATGTTGGCAGCGGTACGCGCTGAACACCTGTCGCTACTTGAGCGCTTGCGATGTTTGAACTATGCTGCACACTCTGCGAGAACTCACGCTTCGGCCAATAAAGTGGGTAAACTGCTGGCCTGGTTGATTCATCGTGACTGTGAGAGGGGACCGATAGTGGAGATCCACTCGCGGGCGGGGGGACTGGTACACGCACCCGGGGAGATACAGGCTGAGTTCACGAGGCACTACAGGGAGCTCTACGCTTGGGGGGCGCCCCCCATGGGCGATTCCTGCGCTGAATTTCTCTCTGAGGTGGAGCTTCTGTCCTTAGAGGAAGAACAGATGGAGGCGCTTGAGGCACTTCCTGAACTCGAGGAGATAAGGTCCAGCATTCGTGAGCTTGCATCTGGCAGAACGCTGGGTCCGGATGGTTTGCCAGTTGACTTCTATAAGGCCTTCGCGCTGCAATTGGCTCCCAGGTTGCTTAGTGTGTATGAGGAGGCTTAGCGGAGAGGTTCTCTGTCAGCCACACAGAGGGAAGCACTGTTGGTCTCCCCTCCTAAGCCTGGGAGGGATCCGGTGGAGATGGGTTCATACCAACCCCTGGCAATGCTGAACACCGACTATAAAATATTAGCTAAGGCGCTGGCGGTGCATCTTGTGCCGAGTGTGCGGGACCTGGTCCACCCCGATCAGAACAGGTTTGTGCCGGCTAGAGACACCTCACACAATATTAGAAGGTTATTCAGGGTCATGCAGTAGGCGAGGCGGGATTGGCTGAGGGCGGGTTGCCTTGTTCTAAATCTGGAGTAGGCCTTTGACTCCCTAGAGTAGCCCTACCTGTTTAGGGTGTTTCAGCGGTTTGGTATGGGACCATCCTTCATTCGTCTGGTTAAACTATTATATACTGAACCACAGGTCCGGGTGAAACTAGGGTCCAGGATATCGAGCCGATTAGAGTGTGTAGGGGCATGAGGCAGGGCTGTCGTCTTTCACCGCTGTTGTTTTCACTTGCCATGGAGCCCCTGGCGGTGGCCCTGCGTAAAGAGGGGAATGATTGGGGCATCACCCAGCCAGCAAATAGTGTTGTTGTATGATGACGACCTCCTACTGTATTTTAGAGACGTCATGCAGATTCCGTCGGAGGTGGGGTTGCTGCTCCAGCGCTTTGCGGTGATATCCGGCCTCAAGATCAATTGGTCTAAGTCGTGCCTCTTCCCGTTTGATCCCGGGCTCTCGGACCCGGCGCTTAATTTGGCTGGGAGCTCTGTTCCGTGGCAGCCGTGCACGTTCTGATATTTGGGCATCCGAATCTACCATCGCGAGGGGGACCTGGCTGATGGCAACCTCGTAAGAGCGGTGTACCCGATCAGATCTCAAATGTCATTTTGGAGGACGCTGTCAGTGGCTGACAGGATAGCCCTCTTGAAGATGGTAGTCCTGTCGCATCTTTTGTACTTTTTTCCAATCTCCCCCATTATGTTCCCCCTGGCTTCTTTAGAGCGCTGGAGACGGGGCTGAGAGACTTTATCTGGAATGGCGGGCGATGCAGAGTCACCCTAAGGAAGTTGTACCTGCCGCTCAACAGGTGCGGACTGGCAGTCCCTAATTTAGAGCACTGCTGTCTGGCGGCCCAGCTTCAGTGGGTATCCAGGTGGCAGGCGGGTGCCCAGCTCACTGACACAGCGTCGGAGCGGGGTCCCTGGTCACTGCTGCAGATTCTACATTTATTCCATCCTCCTATGCGTGAGCCGACGCCGTAGCAGCTGTTTTTAAAGATAGCCTAGAGATGTTTTCGTAGATCCCTTCGGCTCACGGGGCAGGTGGTCCTGTTTGCACCGGCCCTGGCACTATCAGGCATGCCACGGGGTCCCAGAATCACGTCAGACTCAGAACTGCACGTGTGTCACGAAGTGGAACTGTGTACATTGGGAGATCTTTACGAGTAGGGTTGACTGCTCCCGTTCCCTAGGCTTCAGGAGCTGGGGTTGCCGCCTGGTCAGTTCCTACTGTACAGTTCCTTGCTGCGAGCCCTGAGGTCCAGATGGGCAGATATCTCGGTGGCCCCTCCCACTCATCTGCTGATTCAGTACTTACAGGTGATGGGTCGGGGTCGACGCTTGATTAGCTGGTTTGCAGACGCGTTGCGGACACATACTGCCCTGGAGTGTGATGGGCTGCGTGTGGCCTGGGAGGGAGATGTGGGTGGTCGAATCACAGAGGCACAGTGGAGGTTAGCTCTCTCAGGCCACCTTAACATACCCCGTAATTCCAGATTTCGGCTAATCCAGTTCTATATAGTTCATAGAGCCTACCTTACACCAGCCCGAGTGAACAAATACTTTGACCGCCGGGATGCGGCTTGTCCCAGATGCCAAGGAGTTGGCGTAGATTTGCTGCACATGGTGTGGTCCTGTCCTAGTTTGTGCTCCTACTGGAGGGTGATAATTGATAATTTGACCAACTGTATGGCGCGGCGAGTCCCTTTCACCTGGGAGGCGTGTATACTGGGGCTATTCCCTAGAAGTAAACGGCATGGAGCGGAGGTACGTTTCACGGACCTGGGCCTCATTGTGGCAAAGCGACTGGTGACTCGTAGATGGAAATCACCAGATCCCCCACCGGTGCAGGCTTGGAGACGCTCCCTTGAGGTATGGGCAGGGGCAGAGGGTGCAGCACTGAAAAGGGAGGAGGCGTTGGGGTTACGCCAGTTTCCGCTGTCGGCCAGTTGGGAGGAGCTGCTGTTGCGATTGCGGAACATGAGCGGGTACCAAGAGGAGGGAAGCTCGGTGGTGTGCTGCATTGGGGGAGTGTGTGTATGAGCCAGGGGGCTTTGACGTAGTGCTGGAGGACGGAAGGGCATAGTCAGCTGGACTTGACGCCCGGCCCAGCCCCTCCACCTGCATGCCGGACAGAAGCAGACTAGCACTCAACCCGATTGGGAAGTGATTGTATGGGAAATAATTGTATGGATGTCAGTAACCAGCAGTTGTTTCCTTTTTGTTTATACAGTTAGTTTATCAAAAGTTTATAGCATCTGCCTGTTCTGCAATGACACTTGAGCGGCACACTCTGTGATGAGAGTAATAGTGCACTGTTGGGTGCTGTCAAGTGACGCACTCACCAAACGGTTCTTGTCTGCTCATTAATCTTTCAGGCCGCAGCTGTAAACCATACTGGCATCAGTGGGATATCCTAGACAAAAATGTGCTGTTAGGCCCACTCAGTAAATGGTTCAAATGGCGAGTCGAAAACTTTGTGCTATTATTGATTATGTTGCATAGTATATTGCAACATTATGTTATCATCTAGCTGAATGACATTTAGTGTCAGTGAGACCACACTAAGCATTATGTTCAAATATCAGTGACTTACGAATGCAATGTAATGTTATGATAAAATGCTAATAAACAGATTCATGAAAAAAAAATCAGGAGCAACCATGTGAATCCCAGTCTCAGGCCCCCTGGGCAGCCCCTCAGACCAGACATCACTCATGCACCCGGATGAGGCCACAGACGAATGGCATTGTGTCCCACCAATACCTTTAATTGAGCGAATTCATCTCACTGGGGCTGAGTACCTTCTGTGATCATCGATACTGTCACTGTAAGCAATAATTAATTTATGTGACAGAACGTCTGCCGGATGGTCTATTATGTGAGGAGGCCATGAAAGAAGTGCTTCACTATCAAAGCTATTTGTTATCAAATATAGGCCATATACTTTCTAAATGTTGTAAAGGACTACGGGGGTCATTACAACCTCGGCGGTCTTTTCAAAAGACCGCTGAGGCCGCGGGAGACAGCATACCGCCATTGTCGGCGGTATTTCTGTCTCCCTATTATGACATTTCCGCTGGGCCAGCAGACGGTATCAGTGTTACCGTCCGCTGGCCCAGCGGAAATGTCACATCAACATTGCAGCTGGCTTGTAATAGAGCCGGCGGCAATGCTGATGTGCAGCGGGTGCAGTGGCACCCGTCGCGCACTTCACTGCCCAAAATTCGGGTAGTGAAATGCGCGACGGGGCTATGCCTGGGGGCCCCTGCACTGCCCATGCCAAGTGCATGGGCAGTGCAGGGGCCCCCAGGGGCACCCCCAGTCCCCTTACCGCCCGCCTTTCCATGGCAGTGTGTACCGCCATGGACAGGCCGGCGGTCGGGAACTCATAATCCCCAGGGCAGCAGTGCTTGCACCGCTGCCCTGGGGATTATGACCGCCAGGTGGAATCCTGGCGGGAAAGTGGAGGGGCCGGCGGTATGGCCGTGGCAATTCCGCCACAGTCATAATTGCTGGCGGAACACCGCCAGCCTGTTGGTGGTGTTACCACCAACACACCGCCGGCCGCCAGGGTCGTAATGACCCCCTATGTTCTCTGAACAAGCAGTAGAAAGTATGTTAGTTTCTCTTGGCTGTTAAGATGGCATGAAATGAGCATTACTTTACTGGAAAGTATATGCTCAAAGAGGCAATGTGCTATTCATACATAAAATGTTTCATACTGTTATATACATATAGCATATAAGAACTGTGGTCATAGTTATGATCTTGCTTACTTATGATACAGCATTATGTGGTTACATGTTCTGTCACAGGATCCCTTCTTCCCAAGTGAATAAATCCTGCCCACTCACATGAATGTCTACCTTGAGATGTTCACAGTGCCAGGGTCTTTGTGGTATCCCATCTACCTCATCACTTATGCCTCTACAAGATGAATGTGGGCTTGTATTTGTTATGATACCAAAAATAAATTGAGCAAATATGCTTGTGACCTCGCATGAGCACTTTAATCATGAACGTTCCAGATTACTGCTTTGCATAGAAGGGAGTAATATGTCACCTCTACATGATTACATGAGTATAATTGAACCAAGATAAAGTGTTGCACCAAAAGTCACACATATACAATGAAATGTCACACGTCAATACACTGAAATTATGGAAATATCACTCATAACTATACTGGAAACTTGGCAGCTTTGAATTTGGGTGTGGTGTAGGGGTGCATGTGTGCCTGTGTGTGCTTGCTTGTTTATGCATGTGTGCACAAGCATTTTTGTAGGTGGGTGGCAAGAGGTGTGTGTTTCATGCAGTAAATAGTAATTAACAAAGCAAGCTAGAATCATGCATTTATACACAAACAGTCTATTGGACAAAACAGTTTAAGAGCAACTAAAACAGTTTTGGAAGTCAGTCTTGTTTCTATTGAAACACCATGTTATTTGCAGCTAGGAATATGTAATGATTTATTGAGCCTTTGTGGCTCTCACTACTACCAGAAGCTCTATACTGCCATAGAGAGGCACACAATATCCCTATAAGAGATAGTACCCACACAAATCTTTTCTCAGGATGGTCATTGGAACCGTGGGAGGCTGAAGAGATTTATCTCCTCTGATTTTGAAGTGGAAACTCAAGATTGAACAGTGACAGGCAGAACATATTTCTCGGAAGCCACCTAAGTCTCCTGGAAGTGCAATAAGTGCACACGCTGAGGAGGCTATATAACTGCTTTGTTTTGTTAATTATTGAATCACAGTCACCTAAAATCACCTTGTTTGTCAGCCCAGGCAAGTCAGCAGAAGAAAGGCAAGCCGTGCTGCTTCTAGGTCAAGCCTTCCAGACTGTACAAGCTGTCTGGTTGCAAAATACTTATTGCCAGTTGCAATGGGCTTACCATTAGCTGACTTGAATGTCACTCTCGTTTACTTTCTCCTTATTCAATATCTTGCCTTGCCCATCTTGGGTTTGTCCTTGCCCAGGAGGGTAACTTTACTTGTGTGCTTCCATTGCACTCTTTTAGGGAACTACTTATTTCTTTTTGCTTAAGTAGTCCTTGAGAGTGCATGTGTTTTCCAGCTAAATTCCGTGTGTGTCTCTTTACCCACCACTCCATGGTGCTATCTCTCATCCATGTGCTTCTCCCCCCACAATCCATGTTTCAGTCTCTCTCTCTTGTGCCTCTCGCCCCCACACTTTGTTTTGCTCTCTCTCGCCCATGTTACTGTCGGCTTTGTGTCCATCTCCCCACCCTCTTTGTTACCATCTCTCTTGTGTGCTTTTCCCACAAACCTGCATGTTGCCCTCTCCCTTGCGCCTCCACACCCTGTAGGGACATGCGTACAGCATAAGGCATTTGCGACAAGGGCAACCAAAATCTTAGGGACTCTAATCCAGCCTTTTATCCCAGGCCTTGGCACTTTCTCATCTTACCTATTTCCTGGGAACTAAATTGAACATCTATGCCTTGCTTTTGCTTCATTCGAGTAACCAAACGCACCCTGTAGTTCAGATTGGCAGAGCTAGGAGTTTCCTCAACCACAGAGCATGCTGGTTTTAGCCTTATTAATAGATTGTCTCCACCTGAGGTCCATTTTTGCTGACATTTTCATACAGCAGTGTGTCCGACATTTAGTACTAATATTGGGTAAACATGTGATGGGAAATTATGTTATCAGTTTGTGAGCAGCCTTCCTATAGTTATGAATTGGTCTACATAGTACAATAATCTCGATTAAATTTCATTTAGTGATTTGCAACCTAAATTGTGTGACATTTCTGTAGTGAACTACAAATGGCTACACATATAGCACTTTATAGAATAACTGCTCATTGCTTTTGTCCCCAGATACTACTTGTACTTGTTGCGCTGAATCCATGTGTGACACAATAAAAGGGTACTGGACTTGACTACTTCAGTGAGCTTCATTGGATGATGGTGGTCATTATGACATCAGCGGTAAAAACCGCCTACCGCCATGGTGACGGCTGCCAAATACCACCACCGTGGCTACCATCCGTCTGCCATATTATGAGCACTGCGGGACTTCCACCACAAGAGGGGCAGAAATACAGCAGTGTTCATGGTGGTGGACGGTGGTAAGGTGGCGCTGCTACCATCAACACCGGCACACCACATGCCATATTATGACAATTCATACAGCCTGGCGGTGTTCTGCTGGTGGGGCACTGCTGGCTGTAGCAGCAACCCTTCCTGCCGGAAGACCTCCTCGCTCGAGGTAAGTCGGGCTTCAGAGGAAGGGAATGGGAGCATGGGGGTAATGTGTGTGTGTGTCTGAGTGTGGGCATGAATGTGTGAGTGAGTGTGTGAGCGCGTCTGTGTGTGGTGTGTTGTTTGCATGGTTGTAGGTGTGTGAGAGAATGCGTGTAAGAATGGTGAAGTGAGTGTGTGTCTGCATGTCAGTGTGATCGTTGTAAGAATGTGTGTGAGCATGTCTGGGTGTATGAGTGTATGAATGGGTGTATGCCAGTGTGTGTATGAATGCGTGTATGCCAGTGTGAGTGATTGGGTGTATGCGTGGTGTGTGTCTGCCGGTGTGTGCGTGCATGGGGGGATGAGGGGTGTGTCTCAGAATTAGAGGGAGTGGGGGTGTCTGAGGATCGGAGGAGGTGGGGGTGTGTGTCTGAGGATCGGAGGGGGTGGGGTGTGTGTGTCTGAGGATCAGAGGGGGTGGGGGTGTGTATGTGAGGATCAGAGGGGGTGGGTTGTCTGTGTGAGGATCACAGGGGGTTGTTTGGATGGAGGGGGGTGTCAGGTGTCTGTTGGGGTGGAAGGAATTCCCTGTCACCGGTATGGCCTACAGCCAAGATTTTCATGACGTTGCCAATGCCACAAAAACCATGGTGGTAGGCAGGCTCATAAGGCCTCCAGCGGTGCTATGCCAGCCACTGGGCTGGAGATACACATCTCAGGCCATGGCAGTATGAGTGGAGAAGTGGCAGGTTGGCTGCAGCCAACCCGCCAATCTCATAATGTGGCGGTATGTACCGCTAGCCTGTTCGCAGTCATACCGCTACATTAACACTCACTGCCGGGCCATAATGACCCCCCATATATTTGTAGCCTTCATTGGGCCAGTTCCCTTTTCTGGTGCTCTATACTGAAAGTTGCACTGATGCACTCCGTTTCTCCATATGGGCTCCAGAGCTACATATGCCCCTTAGGGGCATATTTATACTCTGTTTGCACCGAATTTGCTTCATTTTTTTTTTACTCTAATTCAGTGAAAAACTAACTTTATATTTATACTTTAGCGCTAGACCCGTCTAGTGCCACATTTATAGATTAAAATCATTTTTTGGACATGGAAACCTACCTTTCCTTAATGAGATGCAAGGTATGCGTTCCTGTGCCAAAAATGACTCTATGGCCTTAACGCCATATTTATACTCACGTGCAAAAATGCTGCATGGGAGGGAGGAAGGGTAAAAAAAATGGTGCAATGCTTGTATGGAACACCATGGAATAAGCCCACAGGTGCCCTCCCAAGGCCCCAGGGACATCTCCACCCACACCATAAGGACAGTGGAGGATGGGTAACCCCATCCCAGGTAAGTACAGTTAAGTACAGGTAAGTATTTTATTTTATTTGTTAATGTGCCATAGGGGGCTCTGAAATGGGTCCCCATACATAGCACAGGATGCAATGGCCATGCCCAGGGGACCCTTGTCCCCTGTGCTAGCCATTGCGTGGTGGTGGGCATGTGGCATGATAGGTCTAGCACCATAAAATGATGCTAATCTGGTTAGAGTCAATTTTATACTCTAACCAGCCTAGTGTCATTTTTTTGTGCAAAACCCCCTTCTTCCATACAGCCAGCCCCACCCTACTAACGTCATTTTCTTTACGCTAGTCTACCCTTTGCACCGGCGTGCACCATTCCATAAATATGGTGCCCGGCTGGTGCACAGAAATGGTGCAAGCCGGTGCTAAACGTTTTGGTGCAAAAGTGCATTAGTGCAGTTTTGCACAAAAAAGTATAAATCAGGGCCTTAGGCTCATATTTATACTTTTTTTGCACTGCATTTACATCACTTTTTGACACAAAAGCGGCGCAAACTTACAAAATACAACTGTATTTTGTAAGTTTTTGCCACTTTTGCGTACAAATATGACACAAATACAGCGCTAAAAAAGTATAAATATGGGCCTTAGTCTTTTAACTAGATCATTCCTGTTTTAAGGCTGAAAGTCCACTCTGACAAACTGAGAGAACTCAATAATTCATTATAACACCTATCAAATAATTTTCAATGTGCTGGCTGCGGGTGCTCTGTGTGTAAGCTAGGTGGCAAGTTTGAACCCTTTCTCTTTATCTGTTTTGAGATTAATCTCTTGATTATTTGTGTTTTTAATGGTGCAGTATTTTCCTTTCCCAGTAAAACATAACAAGCATTTGCAATGCAATAGGTCTCACATGTGCTTGAGTTAAAGCTATTGGCATTGTAACTGGACATTTCTTGTCACATAAATTGGTCATACCTGCCACATAATTTGGTGCTCTCTGGCACATAATTCCAGTTACCCTGCATGTAACTAAATCACTTCAATTTACCTTCTTCAACTATCTGCAGAAAAAAATGGAAATATTGCCATTATTTATAATATTTATTATTATTATTTTGGGCCCTCCCCCAACCTAGTGTAGAGACCCAGAGATGACCTAGTCTGTAAGAGCACATCGTGTGGTGAGTTATGGGCAAAATGTTTAGTAAAAGGAATGCCACGCAAAGCATTATGGAGAGCGTTTCCAAGTGCAGGGAATATTCTAGTATCTTGACTATAATGCTGAGAGGAGCCCCTAGAGGGCACCTCTACAAAAATAACATTTGTAAGAAACGTGGTCACGTAACCATGTAGTTAGCCCCTAGAGAGCATAACCACATGAAAACAGAATGGCAGAACGTAATGCAGCGCACCTGTGTATTTAGCCCCTAGAGGGCGTAGTGTGTTACATATTTTCAGGCCTAGCAGACCTACTAGCAGGCCTACTACAATAATATTACAAACAAGGCCTTTAAAACACAAACTACTCCCAGCTGTAAGACAAATGTTCCAGCCATGAGAGAACTTAAAAAGACCTGGTCAGTGGGGTTATTATTTTGCCCCCCCTAACCTAGTGTGTGGACCCAGAGATGCACTAGACAGAAAGCGTGCATTGTGCTGAACATTTTGTTGGTGTTCCCATTGTCCTACAACCAGTACACAGTGAGTTATGGGCAAAATGTTTTGTAAAAGGAATGCCCCAAAAAGCATTATTGGATATCTTGATTGTAATGCTCCGAACACTCCCAGAGGACACCATAATAAAGATAGCATTTGCAAGAAACATGGTCATGTAACCATATAGTCAGCCCCTAGAGGGCATAACAGTAGTTGGGGGTTTGCTATTAGCTGCTGAAGGCTGGACGAGGGCATCACCAGTAGGGGACCAATTTATGTAATTATGTGTATCCAATAAGAAATCTGGTTCATGACTTTGCTGTCTCACCTTGTAAATGGAATGAATGTTACAATAATGAGCCCAATCCGGCCTTCTGCGTTGTTGAAAACCAATAAAATATGTGTTAAAAAAGTCCATGTGTTGGAGTAACCAGTGGCTCTACGTCCATAGAACAAGAGTTTATTTCCAGTGCTCTGGACAATTCTTGACACCCAGTCCCAGTCAAAAGTGCCAGAAACGACAGAAACTTCCACCTATGTGTCGCCCATAACTATTATCAGATCACAAATAATGTGCCAAGTTAAGGATCCATCCATTGAGCTTCCCAAGCATGACACAGAAACGACTATCATTCACTGCATACTCAATGAGTCTCGTCACTAAGAGTACCCAATTGAGTCTCCGGTTTTAGTGCGTTTGTGTGGGGGTAGGACGTGAGTGGTTCAGATCGCCTTGCAACTGGCACGAACTACACGAAGGCAAATTTATTTAGCTAAAATTGCTAGAGTAATTTGGCCAGCTGCAGAATCATTCCACCAGTTAATCTGTCCCCTTTTAGAAAAGATACAATTACATATATTTTTCCTCCAATGTGCGTTGTTGCAAATGACAGATTTAAAAAATAGTAGCCGACATAAGCCACACTTTAGTCTGTTATCTGAAATCTTAAAGAAAGCAGAGTTTAGACACTGTAAATGTTTAGGAATATTTGTTTGACCCCGCTTTAACCTTGAAGGTTTATGGGAATCTGCAGGATATTGCTGTTTACATAAAATGCCGCAGATGATGGAAAGTCTTTTTTCGAAATGTCAGCTGTTTCCTGCTATTCTTGCTTCCGGCCTCCACATAACGTGTGCTACCAGGTCCTATCATTCATCTTCCCTTCATTTCCCAAACTTTAATGTGGAGGGGGAACATGTAGGAAAGTTAGATAGATGACAATATCTTTCAAATCAAATGATGCAGTATGTTGCCTTACACCATGAAACTATATGTATGGCTTTGAATGCTTTTTTCTTTCAGAGAACGACCTTTTGCACACCGGGATGCTGGTGAGGCCTGTCCCGTTGTGCCCCTTTATCTCTCAGCCAGATTCAGGTAGCAACCTGGGCCATCTTCTGTAACCCAAACTGACAGTCAGCCCAATCCCTTTTTACTCATCTTTCATCAGCACATGAGCTTCTTCTGAGGGAAGTTTCGAGACAGATATGACTCCATTTCTCCTGGACTGTCTGAAGTGGTCCTCTGCTTTTCACAAGCCTCTGCCTTCTGTGCCTCACCTTAAGGCAAGTCTGATCGTCAGTGTTGTCACAACACCCCTTTTCATTCTAACGTGTGCATGAGGGCGCCTGGACTGGAGGTGCAGCCTCCACGGCGCCTCTCATGTGCCTGCGTTTTCCATGGGTGGTAATTTATGGCTAACATGTGAATGGCCCTGTCTGATTCTACAGGGCTAGGCCAGATCGATTCATTCACATCTCTCATATCTGTTTCTACGCTCGCCCAGCTTGACTTGCGCAATCTCATCTAAGCCTTCATCTTCTCCTCCATTCATCCAGAAGAGTTTATTGGCCTCTTGAAGGCTCCATCTCTGTGGAAAAATGCCTTTTACTGTTGATATCTTAGTCCAAATCTGAAAAAGTGTTTCTCACTGGAACATGAACTGTTTCCATCTACACCAGTAACGTCCCAGCCAGATTATCTACTGTGTGTGTGTGTGAATAAAAATGGACTGTGAGCTAATAAAGAAAGTTATTTAGAGCAAATGCACATTGTACATTGAAACATTTATTGCTATAGTACAAAGGTCAAATTGTAGTTTATTACCACAATAGAGCACGTTTGACAGAAGGAAAACATTGCTTACTGCCTCATACAGTGCATATTTTAATTACTTTACACGTAGAAACAATTCTCCTAATGGTCATAAGGTGTCTTCAATATGCACAAATTTAATCGCATATATCCTAGTTTTGGTCAAAATATGTATTAAAACAACGAAACATGAAAAAATGCCTTGCGTAAACCATATATGCATGTGTGCTGAATGAAATCTACTATCTGTTTCCACTGCTCAATCAGAACCCACTCAAAGATTCACCTCTTTTGAGTCATGACCACTCCCCACACTCAACAATGATAATAAGAAACACGTTACATACTTAACATCTGCATCTGTTTAAATACTAAGGGGCCCATTTACAGCCACTTGTGCAGCTTTAGTGTTTTTTTTGTCTGGTGCTGTGGTGGTGCAGAAGAGTCCCACACCCATGCCGTATTTACAAACTGGCACAATGGTACCATTGCGGCAGTTTGTAAACCATTGGTTACATTATACTTGTGCCAGGTCTAATGTCTGCAAGGGAGGCGTTCCCCTGCAAGGAGGCCTTAGGAATGGTGCTGTGAAATCTACAAAATATCACTGTATCATTCTAGCATAATTTTGTAATGCCTGCTCAGACAGGTGTTATAGTGACACTGTGCTTTGTTCTATGGGCCTCCCCGCAGTTTGCTTGACTAGCGTCAACATTCATGATGCTAGTCCAGCAAAGTGACAAAACTGCATCAGAAATTCTGATGCAGTTGTGCTAAGGAGTGCCATAGTGTGCTGTATTGTAAATAGAGTGCCACCATGGTGTCGTTAGGGAGGCACATTGGTGGCACAAGAAAACTGGTGCATCATGAGTGATGCACCAGTTTGTAGTAAGTGAGATCCTAAACATGTGTGAGCTCTTGTTCTTTCTTTCTTTCTCTGTCTCCAACTCTCTCTCTTTCTCTCTCTCTCTCTTACCTACTGGTGGTCTTCAGTAGGTGGTTATAGTTAGGATCTAGTTTCCATAGACAGATGGGGTCATTATGAGTTTGGTGAGCGGCGGAGGCCTCCCGCCAAACTCATTCGCACTGTAGACCGTTACGCTGGTCTTCAGCCTGGCGGTTCTATTGAGTTCCCTGCTGGGCCGACTGGTAGAAACAGCGTTTCTGCCCACCAGCCCAGCGGGAAACAGGGCCTTAACATTGCCATTATGAGCTGGTGTCAATGTTCAGGCCCAGCAGGGAACTCTTAATAGGGCCGGCGGGTGGAAACAGCCTTTCCACCCACTGTCACTGAGGAACAGGGACTCATCATTGACTCCAGCTCATAATGAGCTGGCAGCGAGGTGGCAGTGCATCGGGTGTGACAGCACCCATCGCGCTTTCCACTGCCTGTAATTTGGGCAGTGAAAAGCGTGACAGAGATGTCCATGGGGGCCCATGCACTGGCCATGCCAAGTGCATGGGCAGTGCAGGGCCCCCATGTGGCCCCCAGCACCACTTTCCACCATCCCTTGCATTGCGGGGGTGCTGCCATGCAAAGGCTGGAGGAAAGGGGACATGTAATCCCAAGGGCAGCTCTGCAAGCAGCGCTGTTCCTGGTGGACTGAGGCCGCCGGCACTGCCAGGCTGTCAGCAAGCTGGCGGTGTCGCAGTCCAACAGTGGCATTTCCACCACGGTCGTAATGTGGAGGTCAGACCGCTGCTTTTGCAGAGGTCCGACCTCCACCACAGTCCTGGTGGTATCATATAGCCCCCCCCAGGTGGGCCAGGTCCAGGGGTGAAATTATTTATATAATTTCGGCAGAGGGGTATGTGTAGCCCCCTGCCTGGGCTGTTTTTGGGCCCTGGAGAACACCGCTCCCCCAAGGCGAGGCCATTGTTGAAAAGGGCAAGAGGAGCCCCATGGCCCCCATTCCTGGGCCATTTTCAGCCCCAGGGACCACCACCCCTGGGTCCCAGTCAAGTTCCAAATCAGGAAGGCGGGCTGCAAAGCTCCCCTCTTGGACAATTTTTAGCTACAGGGACCACCAACCCCGGGACACAACTGCGCAGAAGGAAAAGGAGGTGTTCCCCTTCTGGAGCCGTTAATAGCCTACGCTCCTACTATGTCCCAAGGTGCCCACCCATCAAGTGACAGCAAACAGTAAGTCTGTTCCCAGCAGGGGGGAGTACATAAAATGTTTTGAAGCAGGCAGGGAAACAGATTTAAAACATTCTCCCGCCAGCAAGGAGCAGCATTTTAAGCTGCTCCTTGTGGGCAGGAGCAATACCGGCTCCTGCAGAATGCGGGGAGCTAGCTTGGGCCACGGGGGCATTGGGGCCCCCGCGGCCTCCAACTAAATGTCAGGGCATCCACCATGTAGTGGCGGGGCCCTGGGAGGTGGGGTTTCTGGGGCCAGTATTGGCCCCAGAAGGGGGGATGCATGTCCTCTCACCCTTTAGTGACTGGTCAGGCCCTGGAGGATGGAGTTCCTCCAGCCAAGCTTGGGGAGTGGGGCTGTATGCCTCTTCTCACTTTAATTACTGACCAGGCTCTGGGGGATGGGGTCCCCGGAGCCAGTATTGAGGGATTCCATGCTAAAGGCCTTTCACGGCGTGGGGTTGGCTGCATGCGGGGTTGCTCCCAGGGCCTGGCCATGGGCCTAAGACCATGCATGGCATGGTGTTGGCTGCATACAAGGCCTGGCTGCATGTGGAGTGTTACTGGGCGGGCCGGGCTGAAGGCCAACCTATCACCATCCACAGCCGAAGTCCATGCGCAGTGTGGGGTTAACCTAAGGTAACAGTAACTTGTGTCTCTGCCACGCACTGTTTTATTCTCAAAAACTTTGCTGTAAATTTTACATTGATATTATCAATGACATCATCAAAGGTATCATGAGTGTTGCAAGATATGGGTTACCTAGCAGTGCATAGCGAGGGCGAGAGTTATAGGTACCTTAGGATACACATTATAGTTACTTAAATTACCTTCATCTATAACAGCGGAATTTCTATGGCTTTATATATTTAAAATGTAAGCCTAACTATAATGTCCCTGCATTCTTTGGTTTTTAACTATAATGTCCCTGTAACCTTTGGATTTGTGAGTGACTTTCTATAAATACAAGCAGAGGGAAGCATGCTGCCCCCCGCAGCCTGTTGACCACCACCTCCTTGGGGCCTTAAATAAATACAAAGCAGGGTGCACGGCTCCCCCCACAGCCCCGGTGATCGCCACTTCCCCGGGGCTACAATAAAAGAGTGATGGGATCTGTTTTGGATCCTCGGGTACCACCACCTCCCTTGGGGCAATGCTTGTTGGAGGGCAAAGCCTGCTCCTGCTATATCCAGGGATGCCCATCACCCAGACACAGCTATATGCTTTTGCTTGTTGAGAGCTGACAGCATCCACAAGCAAAAGCAAGCAAACTCCGATTTTTGACAGCGAGAGCTGTCAAAAAGCTCTTGCTGTCAGAAAGCACAGTTTTCATCTGTTTCTCTGCACGCAAATATGTGTGCAGGGAAACAGATGCAAATATTGCTCCCACAAGCAGAGAGCTGCTATTTAAAGCAGCTCCATGCTTGTGGGAGCAATGCCTGCTCCCACAGGAGGTGGAATGCAAGCTTGGATCCTGGAGGCCTTGAGGCTCCCCCATGGTCTTGTCTCTCTGTCTCTCTCTCTTTCTCTCTCTCTCTCTCTCTCTCTCTCTCTCTCTCTCTCTCTCTCTCTCTCTCTCCCTTTCTCTCCCTCTTTCATCCCATAATGGGATGGAAGAGAGAGAGACATTGTCATTGCAATGGTCTCTCCATTCAGTGACTTCAAAGCGGAAGACTAGCTAGATGTTTGGGACGAATGTTATAATTACATTTGGATGCAGAGTCACTTCTGTGCTAATGGTCAAGGTCTTGTGCTATCACTCAGTAGGCTGAACGTTCAAATCCTAGTATGCCTTGTGTTTGTTTATTTACAAGTGTTTTGATGGTTAAATCTTCTTAGCGATGGAACATTCATGTTTCTTTCCAATCACATTTGTGGATTGACTGTCATAGGTATTTCTGGAAGCATCATAGCAGACAGTAACCTATGGCCTAAAGGTTACAGTCACAGACCCTTACACTGAAAGTTCTACTCCAGGTGTATCCATGGTCACTTTCCTTCTTTAATTTCTTTTAAACATCAAAAGCATAAGGTTCATACTGAAAGGTGATGTCACTCTTTTTAATTGACAAATACATTTTTCTTTTCAATCTGTCCAGAAATATCTAAGTATCTCATTCATCAAAGCCTAAACAATATCTCGCTTTCTCCCCCTCACTCTTTTTCTCTCTCTCTCTTTCAATCTCTTTCTCCCACTCACACACCCACTCAGACCCTTATGCACCCACTCACAGACCCACTCAGACACTAACAGACTCATTCACAGAACCACTCAGACCCTCAAGCACCCAATCACAGATCCACACAGATACTGAAGCACTAACTCACTGACCCAATAAGACACTGATGCATCCAATCGTACAACTAGATAGACACTGTCACAGGCACACTCACTCCCAGATACACCCTGTCACACCCATTCTCACACCCAGAGATACAGGCAATGTCCAACTCCTGCCAGGCACAGCCAAAGGCTGTGCGCAGTGTGGAGTTGGGTGGTTAGGGAGGTTGGCCATAGCATGTGGCCGAAGTATGGGTGGTTATAGGGGTAGCTGCAGAGACTCGCCGTGCACATCTTGGGGTTTTGGTTGTTGTAGGTCAAGAGTTATAGTTAGAATTATAACAGGTGAATTTCTATGGTTTTGTATGTTTTAAATGTGAGTCTAACTATAACATCCTTGTAACCTTTGTTTTTTAAGTGAAAAAATATATATATATATCAGAACAATACCCTTTCAGTGAAAAAACAAAGGTTAAAGGGACATTATAGTATTATAGATAGGTGAAACATACCATTTCAAACTATCAAAACCACTGAAATTCACCAGTTTCACTTGTCTAAAGTTCCCCTAACCTCATGCACTGAACTAACTGGAACTGGCTCACCCATCTTGTATGGTGTTGTCATCAATGATATAATTTCAGATATCCTTATTGATGTTATTAATGATGTGACACAATATGTCATGAGTGATGTAACTTGTGAGGTCATAAGAAGTGCATTGTGAGGGTGTTATGGTTCCTTGAGCTGACGGTAACTGGTGAAATTCAGTGGTCTTTACAGTTTAAAATGTATTGTTTTAATTGTGATTTTCACATAACTATAATTCCACGATAACCTTGGAATTTTTCAATGTATTTCTAGTTTTTTTTTTTTAACATAAAGTAGTATGTTATTACCATACCTAAATAGGCCTACCTCTACTATGCAAGGCTTTCAGCAGTGAGTGGCGTGAGGGTGGCCACACAGCCTGGTACAACCTGAGCGGCCATACCAGTGGTGTGTACAGATCCCCTCTGTGGCCAACTTCTCTTTGATCGCCAAACCTCTGCAGTTGCACAACTAGCCACGGAACCCCCCAGACAACTTTTTGGGGGGCTTTTTTGTCCAGCTGTAATCCTGTGGTAATTTTGCAGTCATTTCAAGAGAACTATCGGGAATTTCTACATTGAGTAACACAAGACAGAGAGTAGTGTGTCAGTGGTAATGCAAAAAAAAAAAAAAACACTTAAAACCCAGGCTGAGTCTTCAGGGTCTATGGGTTGGAAAAAAGGATCTTTGGTGTAGTTGAATTATGACTGTTCCTTCTTAGGTTTTATTTGTAATGTGGATTTTCAACATCATAACCATAGGTCAATGTAGGTGTAAAGCAGGCCATTCTTTGGTAAACATAGCTGAAGAGTGCGTTTCTTTCTGATTTTGCTACTTAGGTCCAGATGTACTCGCCTTTTTACTGGTCACAAACCCTTCAACTCACTAAATTTGTCAGTTTGTGATTTCTGAAAAGCTTAGAACTATGTACCAAACCCATTTTAGGAGTTGATAAAGTTTTATTGACTCCCAAAATGGGTTTAGAAATGGATTAAGAAGGGCTATTTAGAAAGGGCGTTGTCTTGGAGTCCCTTGTAAACTGCCTTCCCTTTCCATGTACATCAGTAGTTTTCAACAATAATACCAGTCGCAAAGGACTAAAAAGTTACTAAACCTACCCCCAATTTGGGGTGGTAACTGATTTACAAAATGGAAAGGGTCCTCTTTCAACCTTTCCCTTTGTGAATTTGGGTCAATGTTTCAAGGGTAGTAGGCAGTGATCCAGGGGACCACTGCCAACTTTCACTGAAACTTAAAAATGGTGGTTTGCTGACTGTGGCAGGCCACTGTTTCTATAATAGTGACCAATTAGAGTGAGCCACGATTTAGGACCTACCTAATGACTATTAATTAGGTAGGTTGAACTGTGCCCCACTTCCAGTTCCTTATTTTCGAACTCACCAATTAGTATGTAGGTCAGTTCTCAAGATAGGTTTCTGGTCGGAAATAGTAGAGCTGCAAATTCCGACCAAAAAGCTCATACATCTGGCCTTTCCACTTTACCTCACTCCAAGAGTTGATGGCAATATCTCATATGTATTTTGGCACGACAATCTAAATGTTGTTTTTTGCTTATTACTGTCATTAATACACGTTTCTAATTGCTAGGCTTCCATATTAAATGTTAACAACGTATGTGGGAATTCGAAGTAATTTCCCAAACCTCAACCACGTCTGGATCACAAATTAAATGAAATGAGTTGAGCGAAAGTCTGTTGAGTGACTTGTGATGAGAGCCAGGCTTTCCGCTGAAAGGAGTTGTAATAGAGGCCATTGTGCTCTTTTGCTTTCCAGAGTTAAGCTTCTATAACTATAAATTGGAAGGTGTCTGTGTCTGTAAAAAAACTAAACACAAACATTAAATGCAAGGAGCTCGAATTCTGTGGCCACCAAGGGGTCGGGAAGTGGAAGATTAAAATGTAAGAGAAGGTTCAACCTGAGAAAATGAAGATTCCTTGCTGGAGCAGAGCTTTCATGTTTTTGAAGTACAAAAGTCTTAAATAAGCCAGTCAGTTTCCTTGGGTAACAGGCGGCAAACAGACTGTCCAAGGAGTTCTAACAGCTGACACATTGTCTATATTATTAATATTAGAATAGTTGCAAGTAGAATGTAAATGATAAATCCATTAGAAGTGGTGTGATAAAATAATGTCAAGTGAGATAGAAAAGCCCTACTTGGCTTGAAGTCTGAGATATATTGTAGATCAAATAAAAAAATAAATTATCCAATTTGCGTCTGATTATAGGGAAGATGTGTATAGGTATGTAACAATTTATGTAGATATGAATGTCTAAGCATGTAAATATTACTACATTTGTGTGCATATGGTGTTTATATATTAGGGTCCGTGAATTGTATATAAAATTACATGAGTATATTGTGTTTATGTGCCTTAGATTACAGGGACGTTATAGTCAGGAAATAGAAATAAAAAAGTAGAAATTCACTGAAAAAGCAAATGGTTACAGGTACTTTATAGTTAGGTTCTAAATTTACTCGTAAAAAACCTTAGAAAATCAGCAGTTATAGTTCGAATTGTTTCAAGTAACTATAACTGGTGCCCTAAGGTAACTGTAACTCACGCTCACCCATGCACAGTTTTTTCTTCAATATTTTGACTGCTAATGCATCATTTATATTTTTAACAACGTTATAGAAGTTGTCATAACTGCTATAATATTTGGGGTAATAAGCAGTGCATGGCGAGGGCACAAGTTATAGTTACCTTAGGGCATGAGTTATAGTTACTTCAAATAACTCTAACTATAACAACTGAATTTCTAAGGTTTTGTACGAGTAAATTCAGAACCTAACTATAAAGTCCCTATAACCTTTGGTTTTTACAGCAAATTTCTATGTTTAAAAAAAAAATCTATTTCCTGACTATAACGTTCCTGTAACATTTGTTTTTTCAGTGAATTTCTATGTTTTTTTAATATAACATAATTTTAATTACTGTACGTTAATCCATCCACTGCTGCACATGGCCTTCGGTTGTGCGCCGCTTGAGTTGGCCACAGGGCCTGGCCTGTGGCCAGACCCTGGGGCCAACCCCTATAACCATCCAACCCTGTGCCGTGCATGGCCTTCAACTGTGCTCAACAGGTGTTGGCCACAGGACCTGTCTCTCTGGGTCAGAGAATAGGTGTGAGAGAGTGTATCTGGGTGTGGGAGAGGGTGTGACAGTGTTTCACTGGTTGTGAAAGTGGATGTGATAGGGTCTATGTGGGTGTGAGAGTGTCTGGGTGTGAGAGTAGGCGTGAGAGGGAGTCTCTGGGTGTGAGAGTGTCTCTGTGAGTGGGTGTGTGTCAGTGTGGGTATGTGAGTGGGTGTGTGAGAGTCTGAGTGGGTCTGTGAGTAGGTGCGTGAGTGTCTAAGTTGGTCTGAGAGTGAGGGTGTGAGTCTTCGAGTGGGTCTGTGAGTGACTGCGTGAGTGTCTGTGTGGATCTGTGAGGGGGTGCGTGAGTCAGTGGGTCTGTGAGTGGGTGCATACGTCTCTGAGTGGGTCTGTGAATGGGTGAATGAGTATCTAAGTGGGTCTGTGAGTGAGTGCATGAGTTTCTCAGTCGATCTGAGAGTGGGTTCATGAGTCTTTGAGTGGGTATGTGAGTGGACGCATGAGTCTGAGTGGGTCTGTGTGGGTGTGCAGTAGCCCTGTGAGTGATCTGGCCACAAAGGAACCACACCTGCCCATTTATGCAACAAGAATCTACAGTTTCACACTAAATGTATATCCAACTGGAGTAGTTTTTATTGGTTAGTTAGTAAGTGCTACCACATTGGGTAAATGTCCAGTGTGTATCCTACACTACAGCTGCATAATGGACCACGAGGGAAATGTCTCCAGTGACATTGTGTGTGTTTACTAATGTGATTGTTCCTCTTACATCCTTCTTCAGAATTCTGTGATAACATGAATCCTGCTATAGAGAGGCCAACAAGACTACAAATACGTAATTTCCACCAAACCAGGTTGCTCCCCTTATTTATTTGATGTAAATGCTTCTTTGTTTTGTGGAGAAGTTCCTCATATTTCTCAGCATCATGAACGAGCCACCAAAATCGTCGAGAAATGCACTGAGGGGATTCTTCCTAAGCTGTACATCATCCTGGTAAAAGGCAAGAAGACCTTTGCATACTACTAAAGTGGGCAGTGTGGGGCCAAGTGGGCAGTGTTTTTAGGCGATTTGCATATTTGCATACTCATAGCAATTTAAAGGGAGACCCATGGACTCTAGGGGAGGGTGGCAGCACGCCGGGGAGGTGGTGGTCCCTGGGGCTAAAACAAGCCCTAGAATGAAGGCCTTGTGTGCCCCCTCCTTTTTGAAGCCCCCAGTCCCACTAGGGCCTGGCCCACCCGGGGGCAAAATTAAAGAAAAGGGCGGGAGACTGCCCTTTTGAAAAAGAAATCTCTGAACAAATTAACATATCTGGATACGCAGATGTTTTACGTTGCTTTTTAGCCCTGGCGGGGTTTGTGAGGGACCCCTAGACCAAGGTGAGTGACCCAGGGTGACCCTACCCTGGTCCATTTTCTTTTTTTTTTTTTTTTTTTTGTAATCTGTTTTTGTGCAACTCAGCTGAAGCCAAGTCCCAAGATGGCTGCCAACACTTCCTTGTTGAAGTGAGGAGGCCCAAAGATTTATTCAGAAGCCCATGGTAGGTATTATCAAAGTTTGGAGTATGGAGTACCAAGACAGAATAGTCTTAATTTCACCTCGTGCCTCTTTAGTCTACAACTGAACACACCATAGATATTTATCTCATTCTTACAGGTTATTTTTCAACCCTTAGTTACTGGTTTTTACATATTTCTCTTGTTCCTTTTCTCCCTTTTGTGTTTTTCTTTCTTTTGCACAGAATTAGTTTGTTGAGGAAAAATAAGTGCTGGTCCCCAAAATGAGTGACAGTGGGTCCCGCCTACAACCATCAATTCAAAATAGGCGCAGCATGTATATGTAGTGGACATTCTATTGAGATGTACTTCTCTGTTATACAGCAGCAGTATAACTAGATGTGTGCATTCACACAAGCATTAAATTAATACATGTTTAAATTATGTGTTTGACACCTTGATCATATGTGCCATTTTTCATTAATTTAAACTTATGGAAAATCCCAATGTGCTACATGCTGCAAAACATCTAAGAATACAGCAGTGTAGGAGAGGATGTGATATAGTGTAAGCTTTCTCCACACAAGCAGTTACCATTGTATGTAAATTGTATTAGTTTTTAAGTTTAAGCATTTGTGCAAGTTCATTTTAGATTGCATTTTGAATGGAATTCAGGCCAAGAACCAGCCTCTAATATAAGACCTACCCCTCCTCATCATCCTCTGTCCTCCTTTGTCTTCACTTGATTGCCTGATTGTTAAAAGCATTCAACTACAATTCCTGCTCTTTTTAAGGCATAGATCTGGCTTCAATGTATGATTGTACACTGAGAAGTGTCTGCCATATTATTTGAGCTTTCATTTATTTTATTTCTCCCTTGTGAATGGTGGACCCCTTTTTAGCATTCCTGAACCCCTGCTTTCCCCTTGTGGCATTTTCCTCATACCTTCCCACTCCCATAATCTTTTGTCTGGTTTTGGGACAGCAGTGATATTGGCTACCAGAATCAGGATTAGAGGAAGTATCATAAGCCGTGACTAGGGTCCTAATTTTGGTCCTGGTATATGGCCCATTTCCTTTCCAGGGTGACACAGATGCCACTAGCCAAGCTGCTGGCTATGTATAAAGCATAAACAGGAACATCTGTCAAAGGGGTTCCTCTCACTTTGTTTTGCAGTTTACTGCAGGGCTCCCTCAACTAGATGGAGCTCTGCACCAAACTGTTTTCGTCTTTTATTCTAAAAAAGAATATATCTTGAAATGGATTTTATTTTTTAAGACAAAAAAATAAAATTCCTCTCTCATACCTAGGGGAACATTTAGCAGTTTTCACTGCCCTTTTTCCACCAGGGTTTTCATAGTGATTATGAGTGTAGTGTCTTGCAAATTTTAGAATGGAACCCTTTTGGCAATGAACAGTCTCCATAGCAGTGTGACATAATCATCAGAGTGGAATGTAATAAAAGTATGGTTTAGAATGTTTAGTTCACAAGTACATGGAGAAGAAAAAAGGCGTATAATTTACAGCTCGATGTGTGGTGTAGTCATTTTTGGATACCCACGCTGCGGAGGACGCTACAGCTGGCAACGAGATAGGGGATATGTAACCCAAAGAAAAATTGTGCTCTCCCTGAGAGTTTGCCATTGTCCAAGCAAACTGCTCATGCATGCCATGTATACTTTCCTCGAAGTGCCAAATCGATGGTCAGTGCATGTACAATCAAAGCACAACTCCAGCTGAGGTAAAGCATTTGGAGATAAGGACAGCTTTACTGAGACGTCTGCACATTGTTGGTGAAGAAATTAAGAACAATGTCATACAGAAAGGTACTGCAAGTTACAATGAATCATTATATGGAGCGTTAACGTTGAAGGCGGATATGACCAGGTTTACAAAGCACAGTCAAAGATAATCACAACTTGTGAAATAATGCTGCGAACAGAAGTGCTGCAAGGCAGAAATCAACCAGCTGTGGAAAAGGAGACTGAAACATAATTCCTTAAGTACATAAAAGGGTCATCTGCTTACCTCAACTAATGAAAAACAGTCATCATACCGCTGCTAAGAGTGGCTCAAGGAGAAATGCCCATGGTTGTGCTTACAGAGGTGTCCATACCTGCCACGATGTAAAGTCCAGCAGAAAACTGTTCTGCCGATGGAGCCCATCAAAGACAACCCTGAGGCTGAACCATCGTAGGACCATGGTAGGGGTATGAATGGAACAGATCCTGATTTCTGGCAAGGAGTGCCAGAGAGAGCTCCAATTGCAGCATCAGCAATCCTGTGAACAGTTTCAGTGCTGCTGCCTTCCTGAAACCACCACTGCAAAATATTGGTGATAGATGGACTCCTCGGAAAGATAATAGAAGGATTATCAAGTACCCCAGTCATCATCAAACAGTTTCTCTGCCTCAATATCAAGTCAAAGTGAAGAAAGTGATTGTGCCATGTCGATGATTCCTTCAGTAACTTGTGCATGTTGGACAAGCCACGTGTGAAGAAAAATGTCAGTCAAAGAAAAGTAAACATGCCAAAGCAATACAATCATATAAACACTATCCAGAGATTACATTGAAAATAAATTGTTGTTCGATTATCAACAGTGGTGCATCGATAAACATAATGCTTGAAGAGAAATACAATGAACTATCTAGAAGTGGGCTGCATCAATGCCCCTAAAAACTCAAGGTTCATTTGTAGCAACAGTGAAAAATAAGAAACCAAAGGTACAAGCACCTATCCATGTGCTTCAAGGTACATCAAGTTCTCTCCATTCAGTTTCAACACAGCCGCTGACGTGGGACTGATTTCTTTGAATTACAACATGAGTGTTCAACACAAAATAGTAAATCACTTCCCTTCATTGTTTCTTGGTTTGGGGAAGTTCAGGACTATGAAAGTAAAGCTGCATATTAATGAGGATGTTTTTTCTGTTGCTCAGAGACGTAGATGAATTGCTTTTCATTCACAAGAAGCCATTGAAAAAAAAACTTTAATCCTTACCTAAGTATGATATTATTGAGCATTCCACTGGTCCAAAGTCATGGGTTTCTCCCATTGTGGTAGTATACAAAAAGGACAGTGAGGAGCTGTACACGTCTGTGTTGACATGCATTAGGCAAACAAGGCAATTGAATGAGAACGACATCCACCGTAATACATTGCTGACATGATAACACAATTAAATGGTGCAAAGGTCTTCTCTCGCCTTGATTTAAATAAAGGTTATCATCAGATAAGACTTGAAAAAAATTGCAGGTACGTTATTACCTTTTCTACACATGTTGGTCTGTTTCAATACAAAAGACTTAGGCCCTCATTACAACCCTGGTGGTCAGTGATAAAGTGGCGGTAATACCGCCAAATTATGACCATGGCAGAAAGAGCTCAGACAGACAGCCACTTTAACACACTGACCGCCAGGGCGGAATCAACAGGCACCACAGCGGTAGCCGCCTACAGCCAGGCGGAAGTCAATGTTCCCCCACTGTATTATGAGACAGGATACCGCCACCTCAGAAGGGAAACGACTCACCTTTGGTGACTCAGTGAAAAACCACGCCGCCATGGAGCCCGAGCTGCACATATTCCCAATGCTGTTCTACGTCCTGCTCCACCACGAACACCAACTACGGCAAAGACAACCACGGTGAGTACAGCCGCCTAGCACACAGAGGAGGGAAGGAGGAAAAAGAGAGTGACACACGCACGCAACACCCCTACCCCCAACACGATACACACAAGCAGATGCAGTAATAAAACATATTTACCCTGTACCCCTCAGGAATAATGCAAGGACAATACCAATAGATCAAAGTGAGTGTAAGAAGATAAATATAGTAATAATATGTGCATCCAAATAAAAAAGTATATACATATGTACAAATGAAGGGGCGCTGCCCAGTCCTCAATGTTCGTGGGCCCCAGGGCCACATTATAAAGGCCCCACTTGACTCCTGCAACAACATGGAGAGAACACTGCAGGGGCATCAGGTTGAAAATAGGCAGGCACCTCAGGGGGAAGGGGAACGGGGGGGTACCTCAGCCGGAAGATGGAACAACACCACTGGTCCTGGAGGGGGCAACATGCCCAATAATCTGTTCTGGGGAGTGCAAGGCCACAGTCTCTCAAGTGGGTGACTTGCCCACATGCTCTGGAGGGGTCATCATGCCCAGTGATCTTCATCCTGGGGAGGATGGGGTTAGTGGATGGCTTCTCCACTAGTTCTGGAGGGGGCATCATGGCCTGTAATATTCATCCTGGGAGGATTGGGTTAATGGATGGCTTCGCCACTGGTTCAGGAGGGGGCATTGTGCCTTGTGATCTTCATCCTGGGGAGGATGGGGTTAGTGGATGGCTTCACCACTGGTTCTGGAGGGGGCATTGTGCCCTGTGATGCAGATCTTGGGGAGTGCGAGGTCAAAGTCTCTCAGCTGGGTGTCATACCCACAGGATTTGCAGGGGCCAGGCTGCACAACAGCCTTTGGAGGCAGGCCTGTCCGCCGGCGGTGACGGTTGCTCAGTGGTGGCAATGGTGGTGCTGCTGCTGGTGGTTGTGGGGGGAGTCTCCAGCCCATCTCTTGCAGCCTCAGACAGCTGCCCACTGGTGCTGCTGCTGGTGGTGGTGGTGCTGGTGGCGGAGCTGGTGGTGGAGCTAGTGGTAGTGGTGGGGGAGGCTCCAGCCCATCCCCTGCAGCCTCAGATGGCTGCACCACCATGGTTGAATTAGAATTGGAGAAACCTATAGAAATGAATGAGATCCAGCAAGCTTTGCAACAATTAGCCCATAATAAAGCTCCAGGGGTGGGGGGTCTGCCAGCTGAGTACTATCAAACTTTCTCTGCGCAGATGCTCACACCATACTTAGAAATGTTGACAGAGGCATTCAAGGTGGGTCGACTTCCTGGGTCACAACATGAGGCGTGATAGTGGTCCTCCCTAAAAAAGGCCGTGACCCCCTTGACGTTCGGTCATATCGTCCCCTGTCCCTGCTGAACTCAGACTGTTAATTGCTGGGAAAGGTGTTCGCGAATCGCCTTCTACCACTGATGCCAATTCTGGTTCACCCAGATCAGTCCAGTTTTATACCCAGCCGTAGCACTTTCATTAACATTAGATGTCTTCTGAGGCTTATGGCAGAGACCCCGGAACTAGACTACGCACATGTTGCGGTCTTTCTGGATGTAGAAAAGGCATTCAACACACTAGGTTGTCCTTTCCTGACGGAGGCATTGAGGCGTATGGAATTTAGTAACATATTCATGTGCTGGGTATCAATTCTATGTACAGACCCGAAAGTGAGAGTCAAGACTAGTGGAATTATCTCAGAGGAGTTTGATATAGATAATGGCACGAGATAAGGGTGTCCCTTATCGCCGCTTCTGTTTCCACTGGCAATCGAGCCATTAGCCGCACAGCTATGAAGCATGGCTCAACACTGGGGCATTCTAGATGGAAACAAACATTGGATTGTCTCCTTATATGCGAACGATGCATTAATATATCTTCGTATATCCGGTCTGCGAGTAAATTGGTCTAAATCCTGTCTGTTCCCGATGCGGCCAATCCCAGAGCTGCAAAGGGCTACGATCTCGGCGTATGCTCTGCCGTGGTGTTACATCACTTTTAAATACTTAGGGGTACACATAAATCATGACACCATGGATCTCAGGTAGGGGAACCTGGGTCGGACGATTAGATCAATGAGAGGCTAGTTACCCTTGTGGTGCTCGCTCCCGCTGTCCCCGATTGTGGAGACCGGCGATTGCATAAATGATTGTCCTCCCGTGTATTGTATTATTTTTTGGCTTTGCCACTAGCGCTTCCTAAGATCTTCTTTGAATCCCTGACCAGCCTGTTGACCGAATTGATATGGGGCAGTGGACGCCGGCCGGTGGCCCTAACCAAGATTTACCTGCCGTTGGAGCAGGGGAGGATGGGCGCTCCATAGTTCGAGTTGTACTATGCAGCGGTGCAGATACATTGGATCATGTGTTGGCTGCGCGATCCCCTTGGCTCAGAGGGCCGTATGGTGGGCGCCTTACTGGGCCACTCAGACATACTGAGATGGCTTATTGGTCGAGACGGCCCGCTGCACCTCAGTAATACCTTGACGAGTGTGGCTGATCGGATCTGGTGCCGGTACATGATGGCGGGGAGGCGGTCACTGCCGTACTCACCCAGGATCCCGCTGCTAGCTATCCCCAGAATAGGCAAGATAAGTGGACAACATGGACTGGCTGCCTGGTTCACGAAGGGCATACAGACTATAGGAGATATCTTCAGGGAGGGATGCTTCTTATCCTATGAGGCACTAGCGGGCGCATACAACCTAGGGCGGGTGGGGTTATTGCATGCGGGGCACTGCAGCATCTGGTGGCAACACATGGGGGAACAGCAACAACGAACCACAAATGACATTGGTTCTACATGAGTTGTTACTGGGAGCGGGCACACAGTCTGACATATCCTGGATATATAAAACATTACAGGCTTGCCCTGAGGAGGTGCAGACACAGGCGAGGACTAAGTGGGAGGCAGTGTCCTCACCACTGAGTAAGCAAGCATGGACTACGGCACTCACATCCATACATGAGGTGTCACGAAACGCCCATTTCCGGTACACTCAATTTAATTACTTGCACCAGACTTATCTAACTCCAGCCAGGATTAAGCGCATTTTCCCACAGTCTAACCCGGAGTGTCCTAGATGTGGGAACTCAGAAGCCGATTTTCTCCATATGACATGGAGCTGCTTTCCGGTGCTCCGTGCATGGCATTATGTGACGGCAGGGACGGCTATCTGATCGGGATTATTCCTATCCCCTAAGCCTGAATCCTGTCTGCTAGGGGTACCCCCACGGCGCAGAGGGGGGAAACAGACACACTGGTGCATGGACCTTGTGTTCGTCCTATTTAAACGTCTCATAGCGATACAATTGAAGTCACCATGCGTCCCAGACATACATCGCTGGTCAACAGAATTGTTACACTGGGCCAGAGCAGAGGTGCAGGTATTACGCACACTTCATGACAGGAGGGGGGTGGTCAAGGGGGCAGACACATGGGATTCCTTCATAGATCAGCTGGAAAATAAGAATTATACCCATCCTCCCTGAATTGAGGCCGCTATGTCCACACATAAAAGTACACATATATGAGGGTTGATTATGGGGCCCGGGCCTTGGGCTGGAATGTCTGATTAGTCGCCTCGATGCTGCATAGACCCGTCCTTACATCATGCGCCAGGAAATCAGTAATACTGTTGAGACTGCGTGTTCTGGGCGACGCCGCCCCAGTATTAAACCCCATTATAAGACCTCACACGTATAGGCTCAGTGGGTGTGACTGTTGGATCGCTTTGCATTGCTGGAGTGTCTCTCCGGGCTGTCCCGTGGGCATTACCCCCACTACCCACTACCTTCTGCCCTCCCCGTGCGGCGGTGCTCCCCCTTCCCTCCCTCTTCCTTCTTCATCTTCCTTCTCTCCCCACAGCCGCCCCAGCATGTCCTAGGGCTGCTAGCTAACAGTTCTTCTCTTTATATCAGTGGTGCTCCACTGTTTCTTCTTTCATTTCCAAGTGTTGGCTATAAGATCTGTTGTTGTATCGTGAAATATGACATAATGTTCTAATGTCAGGTATGTTCGCATAGTAATTGATCACATATCCGGATTACTGTAAAGAATTTGGTAAATTTAATAAACAGATTCTTTAAAAAAGTATCCAGGCACAGTGCATGATGCCTTTGTCCTGAAGAATAGCAGCATCCCAAATGCGATGGCCCAGCTCCAGAGGCACAGGGAGTGGCTAATAGGTGAGCCCTTATTCCCACCCAGTGGATGTTGGTGTATGGGTATGGTGTGGGCTATAAGGGTTAGTGTGTGTGGCTAACAGTTGTCCATCGATATTTGCAGGAGACTCTGGTTATCCCAACCTCTCATGGCTTATGACCCATGTGAGGAATCCCATGACAAGGGCAGAGGAACGTTACAATGAGGCACATGGGAGAACAAGAAGGATAATTGAACGTACACTTGGCCTCCTGAAGGGCAGGTTTCGGTGTCTCCATCTAACAGGTGGATCCCTGTGCTACTCACCCAGGAAGGTCTGCCAGATCATCGTGGCATGCTGTATGTTGCACAACCTTGCCTTGAGATGCCATGTGCCTTTTCTGCAGAAGGAGGAGGCTGGAGATTGCCGTGTGGCAGCAGTGAACCCTGTGGACAGTGAAGATGAGGAGGCAGAGGATGAGGACAACAGAAGTGCAGTGAATACTTCCAATGACACAAAGGTAAGACAGTGCAACTGCACATTTCATTGACAGTTTAAAGTTTGACATTGCCACTGGCAGGCTGTGAATTCCTACTTCTATGCCCACTCACTCTACCTTTTGGCATCTCTTTTTGCAGATGTTGGTGCCTCACTATCGCTCCTGGTGTGTATACTAAAGCCAAATACAGGTCTTTCCTATGTAAACATTACTGTACACTTGAATTGCAATGTTTAAATCTTGTTACACGTATACATACTTAAATCACTTGACAAACTCCAAACTTGTATTTTTTCAAAGTGTGTTTATTGCAGTGCTCTGATGAAAAGGGGAAAGTACAATGGGCTGGGGGGATGACGGAGGAAAGTCCAGGTTAGAGTCCAGCCTATTTGTAGCACAGGTGCAATGTTCAAGGGGGCATAGGAAGGGGAGCAATGTCAGTTCAAGGTGGACAGGTTGACAGAGTGGGACACAAGGGTGACAATCAGGAGAGTCTCATTTCCTGGCGGGGTCTTGGCGATAGTCTCTGGCTTCTGCCTGGATCACAGGGAACATTTGTGGGGTGGTTCTCCTTCTGCAGGGGCAAGGGTGCTGGTTGCCTGTTGGTCCTGTGGTGGGGTCTCCTGTCCACTAGAGGCAGCAGAGGTGGAGGGCTGTTCAGTAGTTTGGCTTGTGGCAGGAGCCCGCTGGTGTAACACTGCCTCCCTCATGTTGTTGGCCATGTCTGCCAGCACCCCTGCAATGAAGACCAGGGTGGTGTTAATGGACTTCAAGTCCTCCCTGATCCCCAGGTACTGTCTGTCCTGCAGCTGCATGTTCTCCTGCATCTTGTCCAGGATATGGCCCAGCGTATCCTGGGAATGTTGGTATGCTCCCAGGATCGCAGTGAGTGCCTCCTGAAGAACCCCCTGGTGAACAGCACTCCTCCCAGTTTCCCAGGTGTCCTGTGCCACTGTCCCCTGAGCCATGTGCCAACTGCCACTGACCCCAGGACCCTGATTGTCTTGGGTTTGTGGTGTGCCCTGGGGTCCCTGTAGTGATGAACACACTGCTGATTGACGTGTGCTGTGCTGGTGTTTCCTGGGGGGGGAGGATCTGTGGTGGTGTGAGACTGTGCCTGGGTTACCGACTGTCCAGAGGTCCCTGATGGGCCAGGTTGGTCGTCCAGATCCAGGCAAGCAGAGTCGCTGTCATCACTGTGGGCCTCTTCTGTGGGGGGACTGGATGTTGCTGGCACCTCTTCTCCGGTGACATTGGCTAGGATACCTGTGGAGATGTAAATGTAGTATTATTGTTTCTGTGTGTGACATATTGTGCATGGGTGGGTTGCCCTCTATGATTGTAATTGCCCTGGCAGCTTTGCCTTATGTGATTTGTTATTTGGTGGGCTAGCTGATTGTCTCTAGTGTGCATGTTTTAGTGATGAGTGTCCATGCAGGGCCGTGAGGGGTATCCATGCATTGGTACAGCATGCAGGGCTTGGCATTAGGATGAGTGAGATGTGACAGTGGGGTGTGTGGGATGGGGTGGAGTGATGGGAGTGATGGTGAGGGTATGTGATGGCATGCAGGTAGGGGGGTGATAGTAGTAAAGAGTTGCCCTCCTCCTACTCCAGCTAGGCCCTCAGGATGCATGATTGCCAAGACTTGCTCCTCCCATGTTGTTAGTGGTGGGGGAGGAGGTAGTAATCCACAGCCAGCCCTCTGAACTGCGAGCTGGTGTCTTGCTGCAATGGAACATACCTTCCCTCGTAGGTCGTTCCACCTCTTCCTGATGTCATCCCTTGTTCTGGGGTGATGTCCCATGGCGTTGACCCTGTCCACGATCCTCCACCATAGCTCCATCTTCCTAGCAATGGATATCTGCTACACCTGTCATCCAAATAGCTGTGGGTCTACCTGGATGATTTCCACCACCATGACCCTTAGCTCCTCCTCTGAGAATCTGGGTGTTGTTGTGGGGCCATGGGTGTAGTGTAAGTGGTGTGGGTGAGGGTGTGTAGGGTGATGTGTTGGGGAGTGTGATGTAGAGTCCGTGGGTGGTGTGTAGGTGATGGTGGTATGTGGCTCTGGTTGTATGTGTGTTCTTGCTGTCTCTCTCTGTTGGCAATTGTTTGTATTCAAAAGGGGTTGTGGGTAATGTGGATGTGTGTTTTACATTGGTGTGGGTCTGTGGGTGTGATGTGTGTATGTTTGTCAGGTGTGTGTGGTTTGAATTGACCAATTTGGTGTTTTTTTGTATGTGTGTGTGTATTTTGAGCTCAGTGGTATGTTCCGCCAATGGTTTCCCACCATTGAATGTCCACTGTGGTGATTCGTGGGTCATAATGTTGTGGGCGTAGTTCTGTTGGAGTAACAGTGTGGGTTTTGATACTGCCAGTTTATCACTGACCTTTGGAGTGGCGGACATGTGTGTGTGGCTGTATAGCGACGGATTTGTATGTGTGTGTCATAATATGGCAAGCGAATAACCGCAGCAGCGCTGGTATGTTGGCGACAGCGTGGCGGTATGTGGGATTTACCACCAATGTCATAATGAGGGACTTAGTTTTGGTGTGTCATCTGCTGTATAGCTTTTCCAAGATGTCACTCGATGTATCATACAGCCTGTTGTGAATGCATTTAAGTATAGCAATGACATATTAGTCTTCGGAGCTACACAGAAGGAACATGATAGAGCTCTCACACAAGTATGCCGTTTACTCAGGGATGCAGGTTTGACCTTGAACGCAGACAACTGTAAGTTTAAGAAGACAAAACTGAAATTCTTTCGCCACATCTTTTCTGATGGGGGTATGACACCTGATCCTGCAAAAGTTCAAGGTTCATCAAATGCTGATCCCTCACAAGATGTTTCTATGTTACGTTCATTTTGTGGCATGGACAGTTACTGTTCCAGGGACAGACTGCCACTGTCAGTGCTCCATTCCAAGCGTTTATGAATAAAAATGTTTCATTTCAATGGTCACACGAATTTGAGAGAAGTTTCAAGAGAATCAAACATGACATTGAAGGTGCTGCAGAAGAGGGGCGTGTCCAGCATGCATGGTGAGTAAGACATGCAGTGAAAGAGCACTGGGTCCTGGAGGCAATAAATTGTAGTCATCTACCGCATCAGGCCCGGGAGCCACATGTGTGCAGCTGAGAGGTGCAGGGGAAGGCACATTGCACCTGCACCTGCTGAGGGGATCTCCTGTGAGGCTGGCAGGATGGAGAGGCACCCCATCATGGCCTGATCGGGCTGGAGCCTCCAGCTTGTCTGGCATGACTGGGGGCGGCTGCCGGCGGGCCGGGGGGCTTGGCCTAGACACCAGGGTCCTTGGACTCTGGCGGCCGGCAACTGGAGCAGGGTGTCCCAATCGACCAGCAGAGTGGAGCAACTGCCCATGGGGACCTGGCCTGCCTGAGAGGCCCATAGCACCTGCCACCTCTGTGGTACTGGTGTGGCACTGCGGCGACTGGAGAGGAGTTGTGCCAGTTGGGAGGACTGGGAGGGACTCCGGGATGAGAGACTGATCAGCGGGAGGACTGCCCATAGTAGGAGCCTGCACTAATGCATCTATCTTTGTGGAGTTCCCCCTCCTCTTCTCCCAGCCTGCTTGTCTGGGACACAGCCTGCGGTTCCGGGGAGCAGTGTGCCTGGCTGGGATCCTTGTGGTGGATTTGGGAGTGGCAGGAGTGCTATGTTGTTATACTGCCACCTCCCACTCCCCTTACTGGACATTAGATGCCCACTCCACAACCCCCGGTAGCTGGTATTTGGGGGACAGGTGATTGCTGCCGGGTAACTGGGGACTGCCTATAATGGAAGATCCTCATAGGCCACAAAATGTGCAACTTCCAACAGTGAAAGTCATCTTGCCACAAAATACCCTGACATATTGCAGGGCACTTCATGATGTATAACTGGCGGGCCATCCCTCCTGCTGGCGTGCTGAGGGAATGGATCCTTTGGAGACTTCTCTCACCTATTTCCCAAACTGGAGGCTACCTGGCGGACAAAGCTGGACTGAACTTGGTAGGAGGCATATGCAGGCCATCACCTCAAAGGAAGAGTGAAGGGACAAATGACAGATGGCCGACAGAGCCCACCTCAGGCACTACATAGGAAAATATCTTGTAGATATCTTGCAGCATGCCACGCACAAGTCTTTGGGTGCTGTTTTGGAATCGAACATCGCACCGCAGCGGGTACAAGAGCCGGTGAGCCCCCTAACCCCATCAAGCAGGACTATATGAACCACTTCCTGCAAGAGATACAGACAGAAATTACATTCCTCAAAGCTGACCTCAAATCTTACACCCGCGAAGTACAGAAAGAGGTGACTGAGATCGGAGAGAAAGTGGACGACCTTGAGTGCACTGTTAATGTGTGAGGAAAAGTCCAAGAAATGCTTTGGAGGCACATGGCCACACTGGAAGAACGGCACATTGAACTCCTACTTGAACAGGAAGATTTAGAAAACAGAAGCCATCAAAATAACATATGAATAAGTGGGGTGCTCAGGGGAGAGGAAGTAACAGACATACACTACAGCCTTACTGCACTCTGTTGTGGGGGACTCTTTGAGGCTGCTGCCATCTCTTGACAGGGCCTACCGGGTGGCGAGTGCCCGGGGGTGCCCCAAAGCAGCCTGGACAACTTGGCTCAAGTACAATATTTCACCCCAAAAAAGGCCATTATCCAAGTGGCTCACTGGTGGAGGCGAAATGACTGCTGGGGCTCCCTACATCAGAAGAACCCAGGATCTCCTCTCAGTGGGAGGGTTCTTCCAGTGATATCCTGCAACCCACCTGGACTACAGTGAAGCGTGGTCATCCTGATAGGAGCTGGGCGGCAACGACCTCACAGGAAACAAAGAGGGACATCATACAGCATCAACAAAATATGAATAATCCACCCTCACCTGCACGATCTGCTGTGGACTCCACTGGCAATGCCCAACACTCTGACGCCTAGTGGGAGGCTGCTGCTGGAGTGGGCCACTCACTGTTTGGAACTTACCTTGATGGTGGCATTAGCTTCCTTCAAACCTCTGAATGAATGAGAAAACAACTGTTTGTGATATTGCTGACTTGTCCCCAATATTTCACCCTGCTGGAGGGTGACTCCTCCATGGAGAAGATCGTGGTTCTACATGGCTCTCCAACAAGGGTGGGTGCACAAGTTAGGCACCATTGGCCTAGGAATGTTTTTGAATGTTCTTCTTATTTGTTACTGCTCAGGTCTGCATTAGGTCTTTTGGATAAGAGGGTAGACACATGGTCATACCAGATACACTGGGTGTGGACACATGGGGAAAAGG